>NC_080794.1:50139281-50739281 GCF_028018385.1 Neofelis nebulosa
TTTTGCCATTTTCCAGGCTGTATTGCATGACGAGGGTCCTAAAGCATAGAAAAGGAATATGGTAACCACCAATCTAGATAGGTATAGTTCTTGCAGTTGGCTCAGCTGTAGCCAGCAGCTTTCTATATTGCAATGATTATGATCATCAGGTATTGGGTCCATCAGTGGGCACATGGCATGTGTAAGGAGGACTCACCCCAACTCCTACAAGATCAACCTCTGCACTGAAGTGTGTCCAGGCACAAGGAGGCTTGCATGGAGACAGATGCCTTTCCAGGGAGGGTGGCTTGGTATCACCAACACTGACTCTTTTCTATTTACAGTGCATGTCGACTTGGCTCTTGAATGGCTGTCTGGAGCACAGTTACCATCCCCAGGGACATCATCCTCCCAATCCTACCTTTCCCTGCAGAGCCTGGGCTGAGAGAATCCTTGAGCGCCTCTGGGGACCGCCACCAGGGCAGGTGGTCAGGATGCCTTGAGTCCTCCCTAAGTTAGGCACGTACTGCCCACAACATGGCATCCCACACTCTGTACACCTCATGGTGGCAAAAATGCCCATCTGACCCCCAACCTGGGGTACTTACTCTCCATCTGTCTTAAATTCATGGCCAGGGCAAAGTACTGAGTCTCCTTTTGGAGGGTAAGGTTTATTAGCTAAGAGAAAACCACAAGAGAATAATGTCAATGAGCATGTCCATCCATCCATCTCCCCTCAGCTGGTCCCTGACAAGCAGACTAACAACATTCTGGTAGACGTGAGCTTCCCTTTGCTGCCTTCCTCTGAGCCCCTGCTATGCACCAGGCCCTGTGCAATGCCTGGTTGGAATGGAAAAGGCAGGCTGAGTTCCTGCCCTCAAGGGCCCTATGTTTGAGGGATGGGAGGGAGACAGACAATGAAATAACTAACAAAGAACAAAATAAATGCAGAGAGTGACAAGTCATGAGACAATCATAAGCCACAGAAGGCATAGAGAACAGAAGGGAAGGGACAGCTACTTAGGAATGCAGGGCCTGTCCTGTCCTTTAGAGAAACCGTTTCCCTTAGGGGAACTGAAACATTTATCCCACAATGATGCGATGGTTGGGATTTGCTTCAAAGTAATTCACGATGAAGGCATCAACAAAAACAGACTAGCCAGGGTTGATTATTGAAAGTAGGTGAAGCTGTGTCAAGTTCATTATACCATTTTTGCTACTTTTGTATATTGTTGAAAATTTCCATTAAAAATAAAGTATCTTTGAGGAGGAGATCCAGGAGGTGAAACCAGGTGAGGGGAAATCTGAGGAAATATTCAAGGGAAGAGTGTCCAACCTGTTGAGCAGCATGTGCCAAGGGCCTGGGGCAGAACTAGCTGAGCTTATTGAGGAAAGACGTGAGTGAGGAGAGGTGTGCAGGGCATTGTGGGCCCTCAGAAGGGGTTTGGGTTTTATTCTAAGAATGATGGCTCTGACAAGGGGCTGGCCAGATCCAGGTATGTTTTGGACACTGGGGCAGCAGGACTTGCTGGTGGACTAGATATGGAGTGAGAGCAAAGAGGAACTACAGTTGATGGGCAGGGTTTGGCTGGAACAACTGGGATGATGGTACCATTTAATGAGATAGCAAAGCCTGAGGATGTGAGAGGGGCTTTGTTTTGTTTTGTGCTTAAGCGGGAGCTGGGAGGTGGCACTCAAGAGGCCCAAAACAATTGTGTCTCTTGTAGCTGTGGCACCCTCTCTCTCCTGAGACCTAACTCTTTTCATACCCTGAACTTTGGTCACAAGTTATGTATATATTCCCTCAGAATGGTTCATTTTCTTGTGGGTGAGCTTTGGCCCTAACTCACCCATCAGCTTAGGTATAAGCTCCTGAACTGTTTGACCCTTTCACTGGGATGATAACAAAAACTAATCGCCACGTATGGTTATGGGAAAAGAGTTGTATCGGCGAGGTAGGATGGTTGGGGTTAGTGGGGAAAAAAATCCCTAAGAAATGCAGTTTACTTGCCAGTAGGGTGTTCCCAGCAGAGAATAGCTGATGGCAGGCAGCCAGGATACTGAGGCTCAGAAGCTTGCCAGAATGTAAAGTTTTCAAACCACTATTAACTGATTAAATTGAATACTTAATTTGCCATGTTACAGAATTGCTTAAAACATAAAAACATTATACACTAAAGACAGAAAAGATAAAACACAAAGAAATGTCAATTTTAACACTTTCTATAAGCTTCTCTATATTTTCTAAAATGTTTTCTCAGATGTGTAAATCTCAGAAAAATGTAATTAGAAAAAAAAATCAAATCACTCCTCATCAGTGCATCAGAGGTCTTGGCAAGAAAAAAAAATCTTGCTGGGTCACTTCCGACCAGCCTCTGAATGGATTCAGACTGGCCATCAGCTGAGATGCACAGGAATTTATGTTGGATTCTCCCATGTGAGGCCCTGGCACAGGTCCACACTGAAGAGAAACACTGGTGATCTCGTGGGAACCAGTACGGTCACAGACCACAGGGGAAGTATCTGTGCACATTTCCTAGGAGACAGGTTGTGTCTAATGTTCCCCAAGAACTATCAACTCAGCAAGGCAAAGGCCCAGACTAGGCAATCAGATCACCTGTCTACTTTCTGGCTCTTCCTACACTGGCTCCTGGCCTTGGGCAAAATCATTAATTGTCCCTGTGCCTCATTCCACAGCTCTACTGAGAAATGACAGTAGGTCTATTTGAGAATTTTGGGGATAGCATATGCAAGGTACTTAGCACATTACCTGATGTAGTGAGTGCACTATCAACATTAGTTCTCCATGTAAGTCATACTCAGTCCCTAAGCCACTCCCAAGGAAGTACAGAACAAAGAAAACTCATTTCCTGAGGACATCTACACACTGCAAGTGTGGAAATGTGGCAACAACAGTTCCCTGCCCCATTCTGTGTACCCACAGAAAGGAGAGGGGCTAGAGATGCTCTGGGGGAGAGGATTTGCTATGGGTTTACCAGATGGCCTTGCAGTAAGACTTCACTGCATATAATCTCATCAGGTCCAATGGATGCACTGGGGCTCAGTGGGAGATAGTTCTACTGTATCACCCCGCTCTCTGGGGAGAATCACACCCACCTCAGTGCTGAGGGCACATCTGTCTGCCCAACTGTGTGCTTCCTCTGACCGCTCACCCACCATGGAAGAACACCTGATGCCTGAGCATTTCCCAATTATAGGCCTACATATGTGATATGACTTAGTCAGCCCAGTTACCATATTGGCTTCATTTTACAGTAGAGGAAAAAGAGGTTGAGAACAGAACCCTCGTTTGGTCAAGGTCACACATGTGATGTGTGCCTGTGCCAGGATTCCAGGGTCCTGTTCTGGCAGCTGGCATCCTCTCTCAATCCCAGATGCACACATTCTCCTGGGAGGCTACCAGTGAACCTGGCCCAGACTCGAAGCCCTAGGGCTGCCTGTGTTTCTCTTCAGCAGACTCAATGGATTTGGGTCCTTGTCTCTCAAGGTGAGTAGGAGCTGAGCCAAGGGAGGGGGAATACAGCTCTGGGGCAAACCCAGCACAGCACAGCCATTCTTGGCAGGGGTTAAAGCCCTGCTCTGAGAGGCTCTTGTGGTGTTGGGGGTTGATGACTTCCCAGCTTTGAGGTGTAGGTGACCAGGCTTCCCAGTCAGGTCCCTCCTTCTACGTGTCCACGCTGATCTATCTTCACAGTGCCCACAGTGAATGGCCAGCAAGGGCATTGAAGGCCTAGGTGGCTGAGGGGAAGGCAGCCTTTTGTAGGGCATTTGTCACTTGGAGACACCAAGGGGTATACTTACTGAATACAGTGATGTTGTTCTTAACATATTTGCAAAGAAGTTGTTTATTATTGGTTAGATCCATGCCAATTATGAAAAATTGTGCATATGTGGTTCTGCAAAGGAAACATCCAAAGATCTTGTGAGGTAGCACTGAGGGCTGCCTTCCCTCTGATTCTTCCCAGTGACTCCTGTGAGAAAGCAAACATGTCGAAACCTAGATGCAGGACTCCCTGGGGCCCAATCTTCACCCAGTCTCACTCTGAGGGTCCATTCTGAGTGAAAAGGGGCCTTGAGTATTCAGGGCCACTCTCCACTCCTGACAGTGGGACAGCATTAAAGGAATTCAGCCTCAGTCTTGCATAGGGGCAATTCCAGCAATAAATTTCTGACCCTGAAATGCCCAAGTACACACTGAAGGGTGCAGACAGTCCTCTCCATGGGGTCTCCCACATTAATGAGAGAAGACCGAGGACAATGAAGCTGGAGACCCCAGGAGCAGGGCTGGGACTCAGATGAGGCAGACAAAGAGCCCAGGACCCTGCACAGAAGTAAAGATAAGTTAAAGTAAAGATAAAGTAAGGTAAGTTCTGTCTTAGCTGTGGTTCTGGAAGTCTCACATGATTGCTCTTCCCCTGCCTTTGCCTGAGGCTTCATGGACTACACACAACCCACCCGGGATTCAACAAGCACTTCCTCTTTCAGTGTGGAGACACTAATATGTGAGGTGCAGGTCTAGACCCTAGACCTTCAGCAGGCTACTGAGCCTTCCCTGAAGCAAACACCAGGGGATAGAGAAGACAGCTGGTAGACTGGATCCCTAAGGATTTAGCCAGGATAACATGTGGGTCTTTAACTGCAAGCCCAAGGTCATTAGCCTCCATCACTGCCTCCTGTCCCAGACTGGGTCATTCCAATTCTGGAAGCTTGGTTTGCCCTAGCTCAATTTATTTATTTACACAACCTTTATTATAGCACAACCTTGGACCTGGCTGTCCTTATTTCTCCTGCTTCAGGTCTCCCTGCAGCTCCCATTGATCAGGGCAGTGTTTGCAAATTCTCTGATTTGAAGAAAATAGATTCTGGGCCTGCGGCCCAATGCTGGCTGCTGTTGTGGTTTGTTAGGCATTCAAGTGTCTTCCAAAAATAGGTATCAACACTTAAAGCCTGCACGTTTTCCCTAATAACCCAGATCACTAGCATTCTTCAAAAATGGGAACACCTGGAAATGGTGGGTTCATACTTCTGCATGTCAACAATTGTCTGGGCCCTGTTCACATCAGGGGAGCTCCTCAGGGGCCAGCGCCTGCCTTACTGCACTACACCCCACATGCAATCAACCATCCTTGGCTTGGCCTGACACATGCCTCCTGCTCACGGCACCAGCCTGGCCCCCGAGGGCACTGATGGCAGTGGTCCACCCAGTGGAGGCTTGATGTCTGTAAGTGACACGTCCTCTCCCACACACAGTAACCAACAGTACAATGCTGCTTTGAACTCAGTTGTGCCAGGCTGCCTGCTCAAGGCTCACACTTCATAAGGACCCTTCCCACCATGACACAGGGCTCTGTGATTGGCCTGTAAGGAGCAGTTGGGCTTATCTCCTGCACACCCTTTCGCCAGCCCGGCTAGGGCCACCCTGAGCAGAGCTTTGGCTCTCAGTCTCAAGGAAGTGTCATCTGCAATTTATATTCCAGGATTTTTTATTGCAAAGAAGCATTTCCTTGCAAGACAGAACTGTAAATTGACAGCCCACACTGTAATTAGATACAGGCAGAGAAGGGAACAGTCAGCTGGCTGCATGTGGACAGATCAGGCTCCAGAGGAGCCAAAAATAGTGAGTAGAGCCTTCCTGCCACAAGCACACAGGCAGAAGGAACCAGAAGTGGGCAAATCTGTGCCAGGCCAAGCCATGTAACACCGGTGTTCATCCAAAATGACACTCCTCACTAACTGAGCGTATACTATGGGCCGATCTACACTTTCCTTAACCTCTAATACCTGTGAGCTAGGCATTCCTACCCAAGCTTACAGAGAGGGAACCTGAGGCTAAGAGAGGGCAGGTGGCCTCCTTCAGACCCCTGGCAGGTACAGGGCCAGGATCTGACTTCAAGTACCCATTCCAGGACCCACTTCTGCCCCCTTTGCTCTTGTCTTAGTTCTGAGCAGCTATCATGAGGCTGCTTCAGAGGGATGGCCCCGCAGTGCATGCACTTCTCGGGAAGAGCACATGCTGTCCATATGCCTGTGACCCCCTTCCCACTGTGCACTCCCTGCAGACTTCAGGCCCTGCTCAGTCACCACTTCTCCTCCACAGCAGCACCCCCTGTGTCCCCAGGCACTGCTGCTCTCAGAGGGTCTTGTCACTCTGGCAAGTGTCGGTACGTGGAAGCAGGGTGATGGTGTCAGACTTTCGCGCAAAAGACACGTGGAGTTAAAGGATTTTGCTTTGTCTAGTAGCTTCTCCTTCTGCTCCAACACCCCTCGCCCAATTCCTCCAACAGTAACACACATAGGAGGAGAATGAAGCCAAGGATGGATGAACATTGGCTTTCAGGGAGCTGTGTCTCCTAGGTAGACTCCCACTGTGTACCCACTCTCAGGTGGCACAGGGACCATCCAGTCCCTGGCATGGAAACCGATCCTTCTTTATGAGAGCTTTCTTTCTGGAGGAAGAGTTCTACATCAGGCCTCCTGGGGCTCCAGAGAGAGGAGCTGGGAAGGCAGGCATCCCACTGACAAGGTCAGGAGGAAGCCAAGCAGTAAGGAAGGACAACCAAGCAACCATGAGACTGACAAGGGCACTGGGTGGAAGTGACCTGTCCTGGGAGGGTTGGGCTCTGGGAACACCATCTGTTGCCCAGCACAGGCTCTTTGGGAGAAATTCGACTCTACTGACCAACGTTTAAGCTGTGTGTCCTCTTAATACCACAATTCTACTTCTGGAATTGATCCGGGGAATCCTGACCCATGCCCACAGAGAGGTGAGCCTCAGGATGTGCACAGCCTGCTGTAGCCACATATTAGGAACCACTACAATATCGACCAGGGGAGACTAATGAAAGAAGTTTCCTCCATCCATGTAATGGAGTATGTGCAGATGGGTGGAAAATGTTATGAACTGCATGATCCCATTAATGTAAAAACACCTTGAAAATCACATTTAGATAGCTATGTCCATCTATACTATCAACTATATATGGTAGTTATCTCTGGGAGGCAGTAGTAGTAGAAAAAGGGGAACTTTATCATCATAGAGGGACAGTAGCTATCCACGTTGGTGAAAATTGTCTTTGCACTGCATAGTGGGTCCTGCCTTCGCCCTTTGGGTCTTACTGCCCCACAGTCCACTCTACCCTCTGCACACAGTGAGTCTCTTGGCCACCCTGTGGGACCTCTCCACCGGATCTCAGAAGAAAGTCTTCCTCTGCCCTGTGTCCTACTATGTGCCCCCACTGATGTGCCCTGGATATTGGGGTTCTTTGCAGACAGGACACATCAATGATGGCACATATTAGGGCCATCTCTCTGGGCCATCACGTGGAGGAAAATGAATGACAACGTGCCAGCCACAACCTGCCACAGTGGGTGAAAAAGCCTCGAGTATACCCAGCAAACACACAGGAGGGATAAATCTCCAAATCACCATGCTAAGTGCATCAACAAAACACAGTGTTGATACCACATGGACCCATTAAAGAGAGGTTTTTATAGAGCAGCCAATGGATGGACAATCAGAACATTAAGTGCCTTTAGGTTTCAGGAGGAAGTTTTGTCAAACAAGGGTATAGAGTGAATTTTCTAGAAGCAAGTGTAATGGTCTGTGTTTTCATGGGGGTGTAGTCACATATTGGTTGTGCACATTTGTCAGAACTCATCAAATGATACACTTACGTTTCTCCTATTTCATAAAAATAACTCTTAACAAATATAGGTCCCTAGTTCAAGATATGCATATGAAGGGTTTGGTAGCAGAGTAGGCTGATACATGTAATTTACCTTAAAATGTGACAAAAATTAATATGAACTGATGGAGAGAGAGAGAGAGAGAGAGAGAGAGAGAGAGAGAGCAAGGTACTAGAGAGTGGCTTGTCTTATGCCATGTTAGACTCCAAGGGCCAGACCCTGACCTTGGCCAGCAGCCCACCATTAAGGAAGGGAAAGCCCTTACACCTGCACATGGGTGTGGAGTGGCTACCTGCTGCCCAGACACTAGGGGTGGGTTAGAGAAGCATCCTCTGGTTACCTATTCAGAATTACCTGGTTTCTGTCATATTCGTCGAATGCCACAAAGTAAACTAGGGACTGCTTTCTCACAGCTTTTCTAACCTAAGAGAAATAAGGCTTTCAGTACAAAATACCCAAATATATGCAACAAAATACTGGTAATGATTGGCGGGACTCACTTGGATCTTAGTCTTCTGAAGTGATGTTGTTGATAGTGGTGTGGTGGTCGTAGCGATAATCAGCCTAGGCATAGGGGCTGCAGAGGAGGCAGAGAGTGGTCTGGTCAGTAAAGGCACCCAAGTGACACTCTGCAGGCTTCTGGGTCTACAGACTTCTCCTCACACCTCATCCTCCAGAGGACAGGCACCCGACCCGAGCACCCACTATCAGAAGGGCCTAGAGGACTAGAAGCCCAGTCCTGGAGGGAGGAGGGGCCTTAGACAGGAACCACATTATAGACGGCACTGAGCCCTGCTCCTACTACTGAACTGTCCTTCCTGAACGGCCCTTCCTACTGAACTGTCACTACGACCAGACGCACAACCTTTGCCCTGAAAGGCAACTCTATTGACTTCACTGGACAAGCGTCAGCGTTTTAGATGAGCAAAGGGAGTGACAGCCAGACTCGACTGTACAAGGTGTCCTGCAGCTCAGTGGAAGGTGGGGCTCTGGCTCAGGGCAGCACGTACAGAAAGACCTGCTGTATCCGTAGGCCCAGGGATCCAGAAGGTGAGGTCAGAGGCTCTCGGGCTGAGGATGCCATGCCCAGCTCAGTGCCTTTCCCCACCAGGCCCATGCTTCTTTCCTGGCAAGGTCTGGGGCCCTAACCTAGATGAACATGATTCCGGGCAGAGCACAGCTGTTTCCAGTGTTGGAGGCACAGTCACAGGACGACATCAACCAAAGGGAAGGAACCGCAGGGAAAAGGCATCAGGGCCAGAGATGTGATGGAGACAAAGTGTGGGCAAGGGGGAAATCCAGCTCTTTTTTTTCTGAAAACAGAATCCTGTCTGCTCCTGGTTCCCTTGGCTTTTCTTGTTCAAGTCCAAGTGTTGGTCCAAGTGTTGGTCAAGCACCTCACAGTTACCAAGAGCCTAGATGGTACACACATGATCCCATGTGGTTCTGAGACTCATCACTGGGGGTGGTTTTCATCCTCACTGCACAGAGGAGGAACCTGTGGCACAGAGAAGCCAAGCACTATGCTCCAAGAGTCAGCGATAGGAAGGGGCTGAGGAGGGTCTGCACCTTGCTGAGGCCCAGGCCTGGCTCTGTCCCCACACCTGCCCGTAATGAAGTCACCAGAAAGCTTACCTTTGTGCCACTGATTATTAATCTGCTCATTTGACTGCTAGGAAATGAAGGAGTGTTGGCGGGGGCAGTGGGAGGACCCAGGATACTCTAAGAACTCCAGAAAGCAGAGATCCTCAGAGCTCTAGATTTGGTACCTCCATAAATGCATACTTTATGTTTGTCTCTCCTGAAGGCTCTAGATTCTTAAGGTCTTTAAGAATGTTTCCTACTTTCCCCCTTAAAAAAATTAGAAAAGAGTTTGAGGTATAATTTGGGGTTGAATTTACAAGCAGCCCAAGCCGTCCTGGAGCCACTGTGCACTGTGCAGACTTGCCTAGTCAGGACAGGGCACCAGTCAAGTAGCCTGGTCGTGACCTTATGCTCTGTGTCCTTGATATGGACAGGTCTTGCTCAGGCCTTCTCTGTCCCCTACCTGGTGAGTATGGCGTGGGGGGAGGCTGCTTTGTTACTCCCATGGGTATGGCCTGGCTTTCTCTGCACTCACCACTGTCTCAGGCACACTACCTGGGGGACCCTCAAGAGCCCTGCCTTGATCATCCATGGTGAATGTGGGGCACACCCATGGATGTGCCACTGTGAATCTGTACTCACAGTGTAACTGGAAGGGCACACTCTTCATTCAGCAGGTAAGGCTGAGTTTGGAAAAGGTCATCCGGGTGATAGCCCCGTCCTGTCCCATCTTCCCCTGTCACAGAATCCTGAGATTGACTTGCACCTGCCCCAAGCCTCTTCCCCTTCTGGATTGTCACCAAAGGAAGGAGAAAGCTCCTTAATGAGAGAACTAGGGCTCCTGGGTTCACATACTCCTGAAGGAAAAGGCCAAAATCTGGGGAAGTGCCTTGAGGGCTACCCATGGAGGGGCAGTGCTCCCCTGTATGCCAAGGGTATGTGGCCAGGTGGCTGCTGTTAAGGGGGATTTCACGGGTGGGACTGGGGCCCTAGATTCAGGCTAATCCCATGTGACAAGCTGAGTTAGCACAGCAAGGCTAGGAGAACTGGGACCCTGAAAGGGGTTCTCACTGTGGGGAGTGGAGGTGTTTCTGTGGGGTGAGACCTGAGAGCCTTGATTGGAGCTGGGATCAGCCTGGGATTGGCTTTCCTAAACATGCCCCACTGCCTAGGATTTGAGGAGGCCTGTGGTGGGGTGCCTGGGAGGGACCTCATGCAGAGAGAATCCAGGAGGGGACACTAGTGCCTAATACAGGTGTGATCTAGCCCTGCCAAGCCCAGGAGGTGAGGCCTGGCACCCATGGCCAGTGGAGGCCAAACCAGGTGCTGCTCCACTCAGCAGAAGCCCTCTCCCTCCCTCACCACATACCAGAAGATTTTCTTCCACCCCTTCTCAGTGTCTGGCCCAGGAGCCCCCAGGCTTTTTCTTGCCCAAGCAGGCTCTCCCCAGGGAGTGTTGCCCCTCTAACCCTGCTCCCAGCTATGTCCACGGAGGGGACACCAGCTCCTTGTCCCCTAGCAGTCCTTCTTACTCTTTACCACCAGTCTCAACCCCTTGGATCCCCTCCATCTCTTCCCTGTTGTCATCCTCTTCGCCATCAACCCTGGGGGCTTCCTAGCCTCTGGGCCCCTGGCTTTTCTAGTACCCAGAACAAGCCCCCTTTCAACTCTGTCTCCTGAGCCTACTCTCTCCTAGCAGAAAGGGCTCAGAAAGCATTAAGCAGGGTCCCATCCCTGCTCCCACATTCTCTGCAGACCCTCAAGAGTCACACCTATATCAGGCTCTAGTGTCCCCTCCTGGATTCTCTCTGCATGAGGTCCTTCCCAGGCTCTCTGCCACAAGCCTCCTCAACTTCTAGGCAGTGGGGCATGTTTAGGAAGGCCAATCCCAGACTGAGCCCAGTTCCAGTCAAGGTCCTATGGGGGTTGGGAGCTGGCAGCTTTAGGGCCCTGATCTGAGTGTGAGCTGTATTCCCAGCTGCACATCTTGCCCCCTTACCCTTATTTCACCTCATTTCCACTCCCCTAGGCCTCGCTCCCACTCCTGAACCCTGGCTTGGGGGAGATGTTACTTTGTTCACTCTCCAGAGACGACCATGGAGACCCTACCTGGGCCCTCCCACAGCTTCTCACATCTGGGCTCTGAGTCCCCTACCACGGAGGAGGCAGAGGTCTTACCCTCCCCAGCGGGCAGCAACTTCTCCAGAGCCCCCCTCCCCAGCAGCCCTGTATCTCTCTGCCACCTGCCAGCGTCTCTCCCAATGGACTTGATTCCTTCCACTTTGAACCTATTCAGGTCTCTCTGTTCTAAATGCAAAACCCCACCTATGCACAAATTTATGCGTCCCCTAGTGCTTGGGACAGCCAGCCCTTTCTCCCTGCTTGTCCTGGAGTCAGGCAGGAGAGTGCCACCTCCATGCATTGACATCACCACTCTGCTTTTCCTGGCTTCTCTCCATGGTCCTGAATGGTGTCTCTGTGCCACAAATACTGGGGCCCATTCAGTTCTAAGGGTGCTCAACTTCTCTTTGGTCCTTCCCTGTCTCTAAATTGGGTTCCAGTCATTTGTGTCCATGAGAATCAACCTCTCAACTACTCAGAAGCTCCATTATTTCCTATTTCCAGGTTTTTGGGCAAACTGTTTGCCCCACCATGTTCCACCTCAAGCACCTTACCCTAGCTTTGTGTTCAGGACCCCACTCATGGGCTCCCCTGCTTCAGGCACACCAAAGGGCAAAGATCTGTTTCCTTGTGATGAATCAACACTTCAATGCTGCCTATCCCTCCTCACCAATGGCCCAGGGCAGAGAGTGACACACAACAACAGGTGCCCAACATTGGCCAGTGTTCATAAATAAGCTGCACATCTGACTTATCCCATTCTGGAAGTCCTCACAGCTGGTCTCTTCTAAAGACAGGGAAAAGCATAGGCAGAAGGATTCAGGACACATGAGGTCTGGCACCCATGGTCAGTGGAGACCAAACTGGGTGCTGCCCAGCCCAGCAGTAGCACCCTTAGAGGCCTTAGAGGGGTGAGGGTGGTCTAGAAGTACATGGTTGGCCATTGTCAGAGCAGCCAAGGATCAGAGGAATCAGGAGAGTTGGAGCTTGGGGTCACGGTGCACAATGAGGGAATGCCAGCCCAGCCCATGTTGCACATCAGTGGGTGCCCACTGTGTCTCAGGGAACCTCTTAGCTCCTTGACTTTTTCTGGGGTCTTGCCCACTAGGACTGCCTTAGGGTCAATGTGACACTTACCTGTCTTTGTTGAGTCGTAAATGGGTGAAGCCATATGAGGCATAGGTGATTATGGAGATCCGTAGGTTTATGCTAGGGAGAAGCACATGCTTATGAGAAGTCATTAATGCAGTCTCAAAATGAAGCCAGAGACCAGGCCACACTGCTGGGGACACAGCTCCCACCTCAACTTTTCTATTTTTGGACCCAATTTTCAACCCCCAGAACTTCCTGTAACTTCAGTAAAGAATTCTGAGGACTGTGGCCTGGGCAGACTTCCTGGAAGAGTGTGCCAGAATGGCATCCTGATCCATTCTTATACTTACAGCATTCCAACACACACACACACACACACACACACACACACACACACACACGATCATGAGTACAGTGCATCACAAAGAGATAGACACCTTCTCACTTCTGAATGAGGACCTCCCAAATGGCCTCTTCTCTTCTGCAACCTATTTTGGACCTTCCTCCCCCCCTTCCCTCCTTCTAACTCCTCCTCTACCTCCCTTTCTCCTCAAAAAGTTATTCTCCCTTTTGGTAGCCATTCATATATATCCCTCCCTTTCTTCCCCTTGGTTACTGTTTTCTGGTCTGCTGACTCTCATTATCTTTTATCTAAACTATTTTGGTTCTTTTACAACTCATTTTACCACTACTATCCGACTTTTCTTCTTGGAGCACAACTTTGATATTATCACACCCCTGAACAAGAATCATCTGTGGCTTCCTATAGCTCACAGCAGGAAATTCAAGCCCCATGGCCTGGCTTGAGTGACTATGTTTTGGCTCCAAGCTGACCCATCTGGCTTAATCTCCCAACCCCTCCCTGAGTTAACTCTATTCTGTACCCAAACAGACTACTCAGTCCATAAGAAGTCTTCTTGTTCCTGTTACCCTGTCTTTTCGTCTTTTCCATTCTTCAAGAAATAGATCAAATTTCCACACCCCTTGGGAAGACATTCTTGATTTTTTTCTGTGAATTCTTAATTTTTCCTTAAGGTTGCCATGTAAGCCCTGTGCTTTTTCTTTTGACCCCTGATACCTTTTAACCAGGTGCTTAATTACTGTGTTACTGGTTTGTCTGTTTCCTAACCTGTTAGGTCCTCAAGGGCAGCCTGTGTCCCCAGCAGTGTGGCCTGACTCTCAGGCAGAAGCCAGTTAAAGCTGTCACGACCTAATGGAATGACTCTAGTCTGTCCTTTTTTCCTGTGTCACAGCACTGCCCTGGGCTCTGTGCTCCTGACCTAAGGGACACTCATGCCCACTAAGCTAAAGAGCTGTGTACTCTGCCTGGCAGAGGAAAACACACACCTACTTTGTGAACCTCTTCACCACTTCCTCCACAAATTTGTGAATGTCCTTCCAGGACTTCTTTGTACTTTCTGACCTGAAAAACCAAGAAGACATTGAACAGAGGGATTGCATGCCTCCACTGGGTGGGCAGTGTTTCTACCTCCCATAGTCCCTTGAGCACTCCCTCCACAGCCCACATAGCTGATGTCTGCTACACCCCTTCAGTGGCCTTAGCAGGTCACCTTGGTGGTGATTCTCATCAGTGTAAGTGGTGGCGAGGATGCCCATGTAGACCTGTGCTTGAAGATGGGGGACTTCTGGTGCAAACCTGGATGGGTGGTGATGAAAATGGCTTTGTTAGACAAGAAGGAAGGAGGATGGAAGAGCCCCCAGTGATTCTGATATGTTGTTCTTTTGGCTCCCCCACTTACCAACACATCAGTAGGAGCCCTGGCCTCAGCCAGGAAGGATGTGATACTCAGAATATTTTATTTCCCTCTTTCCTGTCAGCCTACAAAGCTGAACCACTCTGGACACAGTATGCCTTTTCCAGACTCACTGCCATGGAAGGTGTTGGAACAGGCCCAGGACAGTGCTGTTCTAGTGTCATCATGACCCAACCATCAGGGAAAGCCACAGGTACCTCCTATCCCTACTTTCAGTTTCTTACTCCCATTGGCTCCCACTTTACTCCCTGGATGGAGAGTAGGAGTATAAAGAATGTTTGTGTCATGATGACCCCTCTGCCTAGGTGGGAAGTACTTAACTGCGCCCTAGGTGCCAAGGGTTCAAAAAGTCTTTGCAATGCTACATCTCTCTATGTCTGTACAATTCCAAATTGTGGAGGCTTATTAAATGTTTTGGTCAGGGTTTTGTAGATGGTGAGAGCAAAACATGCTGATGCCAATACCCGGACTCTTTCCTTGGATCTGTGATGTTTCGTGTCTTTCCCATATCATAGGAGTCAGAGAAACCCACAAGGAGGCTCTTCCTTTCGCCTCCAATTATCCCTATATTCATTAACATCCTGAATGTCATGTTTACATGTGTGATTCCCACAAATCCAAAAGCATCCTTATCCTCTCTTCCATTCCTTCTGCCTCCTCTAAGATGCTTCTAAAACTGTTGATAGATGGTGAGGGAACTAAGAATAGATGATTCTAACCATGTCAGGATGATCATCATGAAGCACATATATATGAAGCACTTTACATGCATGCTTTCCAATTCCAGAACAACTCTGTGATGTCAAAATTATTCCCACTTTACAGATGAGAAAACTGAGGCTCTCATAGGTCAAAGAATTTGGCACAATGGATATGAACTAGATATAGCTGTAAAAGCCTTATTCTTGCCATTGGACTTGGGAGACTGGGGTGACACTGCTGTGCCAATAATTGTTGGGAGCATAGCAGTGGACTCCAACAACTTACCCATAATATAGACTTTCTCATGGAAGCTCCATGCTAAAGTACAAGGAAGGCAATTCCTTTTCTAAGTAATTATAACTCTTCCCACTTTTCGTCTCATTATTACTCTCCCCTGTTTTTCCCAAGAATGAGGAAGATCTTCCAAAGAAGATTCACAGGATGAGTCTTCAACCCATCTACCAGCCCTGGGAGAGTTTGTGGTGGTTTTGAAGGAAGGTCTAGCATCTAGAACATGGAAGAATGTGAGTGCTCTTATGTAGTGGGAAAAACCACAAGGATATAAGTGCCTAGGAGAGAGGCAGTATGCAACAGAGCAACCACATAGAGTTCCAGCACACAGAGCTCCAATCATATTTTAGCACCCCATACTGAAATGAGAATGGAGAGATGGGGATCACCAGACATTTGGGGGCATCTCTACTGTTGAAGCTTGAGTCCAAAATATCTTAGTGATGTAACTACTCTGGGTGAATGGAAAGGGTGGGCAAGGTCCATGTAGGAGAGCCTACATGAACTATAAGAAAACTAAATTCTCTTCATTCCTAGGCAGAAGTCAATAGAGAATGAGTAAACATCAAACAACAAGAAATAGTATCAGTACTAGCATGTTCTTAGAAACAAAGTTATAATACCAGAAAAAATACCAGAAAAAATCTGGAAGATTTGTAAGTGCCTGTCCCTGGGGAATGAGATGAGAGGAAATGAGAAGTGGTGCAGGAGCCCCAAGTTCTTTATTGTCAAGTTTGTAATGTGTTTAAATTTAAATTTATGGTCAAGCATTTCTTCCTAAATGTAAAAAAAGGAATTAGAGGGGTGCCTGGTGCCTCGGTTGAGTGTCCAGCTTCAGCTCAGGTCATGATCTCGCAGTTCGTGAGTTCGAGACTTGTGTTGGGTTCTGTGCTGACAGCTCAGAGCCTGGAGCCTGCTTAGAATTCCGTGTCTCCCTCTCTCTCTGTCCCTCCCCTACTCACTCTCTGTTTCTGTCTCTCTCAAAAATAAACATTAAAAAAAAGACGATTTCTGCATTAGCTTTGTAGGAGCTTCAGAAAACAATGAAAAGTTTATCACAGTAAAGCGAATGTGCAATCAAGAAACAGCCATCTTCAAAAATAGAGAGGTTAAGATGGTGGTGAATTAGGGGGACCCTGGGCTTTCCTTGTCCCTCAAACACAGCTGTATTGAGGTCAGATCACTCGGAACACCTAGGAAATCAATCTGTGGACTGGCAGGAGGACATCCACGGTTGGAAGGAGACAATGAGGCAGGTGTGAGGTGCATGGAAGTGAACTGGAGGAGAGAAAATTGTGCTGTGGAGGGGAGGGAACACCTTCTGCAGGGAGACAAAAGGGAGAGAAAGGGAGAGGGGTTGAGAAAGTGCGGCATCAGGTATGCAGAAGAGGAAAACATCTCCCAACCACGGACTGGGGAAGGAGAAGTACCGAGTGTTGCACGTTTTTGCAAACAGCATGTGGAGCTCAAACTCTGAGGTTTTGGAAGTGTTTGACTTTCCCCAGAGTGGAGCTGTGGTATGCACTCCTGGGGATAAGGAAGGAGCTGGCCTCAGAGTGCATAGCATGGTATAGGGATTGTCAGGGCACATTGGGAGAGAATAGTCCCCTTCCTGGAGTACTTTTGGAAGAGCGAATATTGCCTCTCCAAAGACAAAAGACCCTATAGGTGCCAGCAAAAGGTCTTTCATCAGCAGGGGACAAAGGTGTGCCCAGAGGGAATATAACCTTTGCTACTTTTAGTGGTGTTACACCATAGGTTCTGCACACTGTGCAGACTTGAGATTGTTTTTCTAGAATAAAGGACATCAGACAAAGTGTAGAGAGGCTCCATTCTGGAGGAGGGGGCAGGTATACGTGGTGCCAGGTCCTGTAAGATTTTCAGTTTTGAATCCCAGGCACATGCCAAAGAAAAAATGCAGGAGAGCTGTGTCGCAGGGCAAGCCACAGTGTCCTCACTGCACCCTCACTATTCTGTGAAGGCTGCCTGAACAGCAGGGCTCTGAGATCCCCTGTCTGGGGATGAGATATTGGGGTGGCACCATATTCCTCATATTCCTTCTTATGCCAAGCACTGTCCCCCTTTGCCTGGGAACTGATTATTTACTGGGGCAAGACTGACTCTGAACGAATGGAATGGGCCTCTCCTCCAGGAGACCAGCACAGCCAGGTCCCTGCCCACACCAAGCGTACTGAAAATCAAGTGCTTCAAAATGACACCTGCAATTCTGGTGGAAATAGAACCAGGCCTACTTTTTTTTCTTTTTTTTTTCTTTTGAAATCAGGCTCAAAGTTTTTTGTTTCTTTGTTTTCATTTCCTTCTCTCTCTCTCTCTCTCTCTCTCTCTCTCTTTCTGATCAGAATTCTTCTGTTATTTTCTTTTTCTTTCTTTTTCTTTGGGATCAGGCTTATAGTTTTTTGATTGTCCGTTTTTTTTTCATTCCTTTTCATTTTCTCTTTTTTGGAATCATGATTTTCCCCCTTTTTTCCAGGTTTATTTTAACAAACTAATCTAAGCATATCTAGACAAAGGTCCAGACACTCCACCACTGCAAGCAAGGAGGAGATCTGCAGAGGACTGACTAGTGGAAAGAGCAGCCAAAATGCAATAGCAGAGTGCACACAGCCTATACCAGAAACACTTCCTGAAGTGTCAGGCTCTGAACAGTGTGTGACCCCTTTTTAATAGAGCAGTACTCTCGGGTACAGGAAACATAACAAGCTTTCAAAACATGCAAAAGACAGAAACTTAACCAAAATGACAAGATGGAAGTATTTTCCCCAAAAGAAAGGTCAAGAAGAAATCACAGCCAGGGATTTGCTCAAAACAGATACAACCAATATATCTGAGTAAGAAGTTTGAACAACAGTCATAAGACTACTAACTGGGCTTGAAAAAGCATAGAAGACACCAGAGAAACCCTTGCTATAGAGATCAAAGACCTAAGAACTAGTCAGGATGAAATAAAAAAGGCTATAACTGAGATGCAAAACCAACTGGATATAGTCAAAACGAGGACTGAAGAAGCAGAGGAGAGAATAGGTGATATAGAAGATAAAATTATGGAAAATAATAAAGCTGAAAGGAAGAGGGAAAGAAAACTATTAGATCATGAGAGGAGACTTAGGGAATTTAGTGATTCCATAAAATGAAACAACATTCATATCATAGGAGTCCCAGAAGAAGAGAAGCAGGAAAAAAGGGCAGAAGGTTTATTTGAACAAATTTTGGCTGAGAACTTCCCTAATCTGGGGAAGGAAACAGGCATCCAAGATCAAGAGGCACAGGGAACTCCCATTAAAATGAATAAGAACAGATAAACACCATGACATTTCAAATTTAAACTTGCAAACTACAAAGATAAAGAGAGAATTTTTTTAAAAAAGCTTTTATTTATCTATTTTGAAAGAGAGAGAGAGAGTAGGGTAGGGGCAGAGAGAGAGGGAGGGGAGAATCCCAAGCAGGCTCCATGCTGTCAGTGCAGAACCCAAAGCAGGGCTTGAATTCACAAACCATGAGATCATGACCTGAGCTGAAATCAAGAGTCAGATGCTTAACCAGCTGAATCGCCCAAGTGCCCCAAGAGAGAATTCTGAAAGCAGCTAGGACACATGACCTTAACCCACAAAGGTAGTCACATAAGGTTAGCAGCAGACCTGTCCACTAAAACTTGGCTGGCCAGAAGGGAGTAGCAGGAAATATTCAATGTGTTGAATTGGAAAAATACACAGCCAAGAATTCTTTATCCAGCAAGGCTGTCATGCAGAATAGGAGGAAAGATAAAGCATTTCCCAAACAAAAACTGAAGGAGTTTGTGACCACTAAACCAACCCTGCAAGAAATTTTAAGGGGGACTCTTTGAGTGGAGACAAACAAACAAAAGAACCCAAAGTGACAAAGACTAGAAAGGACCAAAGAACATCACCAGAAACACCAACTCTACAGGTAACACAATGGCACTAAATTCATATCTTTCAATAATCATTCTAAATGTAAATGGACTAAATGCTCCAATCAAAACATAGGATATCATCAGGGAAATACAAGTCAAAACCACACTGAGATAACACCTCACACTGGTAAGAGTGGCTAAAATTAAGAACTCAGGAAACAACAGATACTGGCTTGGATGTGGAGAAATGGGAACCCTCTTGCACTGTTTGTTGGTGGGAACGCAACCTGGTGCAGCTGCTCTAGACAACAGTGTGGAGGTCCCTCAAAACATTAAAAATAGAACTACCCTATGATCCAGAAATAGAACTACTAGGAATTTATTCAAAGGATACAGGGGTGCTGATGCATAGGGGCACATGTACCCCAATGTTTATAGCAGTGCTTTCAACAATAGCCAAATTATGGAAAGAGCCTAAATGTCCATCAACTGATAAATGGATAAAGAAGATATGGTTTATATATACAATGGAATACTACTTGGAAATGAGAAAGGATGAAATCATGCCATTTGCAGCAACATGGATGGAATTGGAAGGTATTATGCTAAGTGAAATAAGTCAGTCAGAGAAAGACAGATATCATATATTTTCACTCATATGTGGATCTTGAGAAACTTAACAGAACACCATGGGGGAAGGGAAGGGGGAAAATATAGTTACAAACAGAGAGGGAGGGATGCAAACCATAAGAGACTCAAATATAGAGAACAAACTGAGGGTTGATGAGGCGGGGAGAGGGGAAAATGGGTGATGGGCATTGAGGAGTGAACCTGTTGGGATGAGCACTGGGTGTTGTATGTAAGTGATGAACCATGAGAATCTACCCCCAAAACCAAGAGCACACTTTATATGCTGTATGTTAGCCAATTTGACAATAAATTCTATTAAAAAGTAGGGTATCAGAATGGATAAAAAACAAGATCCATCTACGTGCTACCTAAAAGAAACTCATTTTAGACCTACCTAAAGAAACCTTCAGATTGAAAGTGAGGGGATGGAGAACCATCTATCATGCTAATGGACATCAAAAGAAAGCCAGAGTAGCCATACTTATATCAGACAAACTAGATTTTAAAATAAAGACTGTAACAAGAGATGAGGAAGGGCATTATATCATAATTAGGGGGTCTATCCATCAGGAAGATCTAACATTTTTAAACATTTATGCTTCCAAGTTGAAAGACCCAAATATATAAATGAATTAAAAACAAACATAAAGAAATTCATCAATAATAATACAATAATAGTAGGGGACTTTAATAACCCATAACCCAGTTATAGCAATGGACAGATCATCTATGGACCAGATAAACTTAACAAATATATTCAGAACATTTCATCCTAAAGCAGGAAAACACATTCTTCTCATGAAGAATGCACATGGAACATTCTCCAGAATAGATCACTACTGGGTCATAAATCCCTCAAGAGGCACAAAAAGATCGAGATCATACTATGCATATTTTCAGATCACAATGCTATGAAACTTGAAGAAAAAATTTGGAAAGCCCTCAAATACATGGAGGTTAAAGAATATCCTATTAAAGAATGAAGGGTTAACCAGAAAATTAAAGAAGAAATTTAAAAATACATGGAAGAAAATGAAAATGAAAACCTGATAGTCCAAACCATTTGGATTGCAGGAAAGGAAGTCCTAAAAGGAAACTACATTGCAATTTAGGCCTATCTCAAGAAGCAATACAGGTACCAAATACACAATTTACCTTATGCCTAAAGGAGCTAGAAAAGGAACAGCAAATAAAGTCAAATACAGCCAGAAGAAGATTAGAGTAGAGATAAATAATACAGAAACAAACAAACAAACAAACAAACAAACAAACAAACAAACAAACAGTAGAACAGATCAATGAAAGTAAAAGCTGGCTTTTTGAAAGAATAAACAAAATTGATAACCCCCCAGCCAGACTTTCAAAAAGAAAAAAGACACAAATAGATAAGATCACAAATGAAAGAGGAGAGGTAACAACCAACACCACAGAAATACAAACAATTATAAGAGAATAGTATGAAAAATTATATTCCAACAAACTGGACAATCTGGAAGAAATGGACAAATTCCTAGGAACTCACAAACTACCAACACTGAAACCATAAGAAATAGAAAATGAGAACAGACCCATAACCAGCAAAGAAACACAATTAGTAATAAAAAATCTCCCAAGAAACAGGAGTCTTGGGCCAGATCATTTCCTAGGGGAGTTCTACCAGACATTTAAAGAGCAGTTAATACCTATTCATCTCAAACTCTTTCAAAAAATAGAAACGGAAGGAAAGCTTCTACACTCATACTATGAAGCTAGCATTACTTTGTTTCTAAAACCAGACAAAGACCCCATTAAAAAGGAGAATTACAGGTCAATATCCCTGATGAATCAGGATGAAAAAAATTCTCAAAAAGATACTAGCAAATCGAATTAAACATAACAGTAAAAGAATTATTCACCATGGTCAAGTGGGATTTATTCCTGGGCTGCAGAGCTGGTTCAATATTTGCAAATCAAGCAACACAATACACCACGTTAATATAAAAAGGATAAGAACCATATGATCCTGTCAGTAGATGCAGAAAGAGCATTTGACAAAATATAGCATCCATTCTTGATAAAAACCGTCAACAAACTAGGGATAGATGGAACATACCTCAACATAAAAAAATTCCATATTTGAAAGACTCACAGCTAAAATCATCTTCAGTGGGGAAAACCTGAGAGCCTTTCCCCTGTGGTCAGGAACATGACAAGAATGCCCACTCTCATTATTACTATTTAACATAATACTGGAAGCCTTAGCCTCTGCAATCAGACAACAAAAAGAAATAAAGGTCAGACAAATAAGCAAGGGAGATATCAAACTTTCACTATTTGCAGGTGACATGATACTGTATGTAGACAACCCAAAAGACTCCACCAAAAAACTAATATATGAATTCTAGAACTAATATACAAATTTAGCAGAGTCACAGGATATAAAATCAACATGCAGAAATTGGTTGCATTTCACACATCAATAACAAAGCAACAGAAAAAGAAATCAATCCCATTTATAACTGCACCAAAACCAATAACATACCTAGCAATACACCTAACTAAAGAGGTAAAAGATCTGTACTCTGAAAACTATAGAATACTTATGAAAGATTTTGAAGAGGACACAAAGAAACGGAAAGACATCCCATGCTCATGGATCAGAAGATCATTGTTAAAATGTCTATACTACCCAAAGCAATCTACACATTTAATACAATCCCTATCAAAATACCACCAGCATTTTTCACAGAGATAGATCAAACAATCCTAAAATTTGCATGGAACCACAAAAGACCCCAAATAACCAAAGCAATCCTGAAAAAGTAAAACAAAACTAGAGGTATCACAATCCTAGGTTTCAAGCTGTATTACAAAGATGTAGTTATCAAGACACTATGGTACTGGCACAAAAACAGACACATAGATCAATAGAACATAATAGAAAACCCAGGAACGGACCTATAACTATATGGTCAGCTCATCTTTGACAAAGCAGGAAAGAGTATCCAATGGAAAAAAAGACAGTCTCTTCAGAGAATGGTGCTGGGAGAACTGGACAGTGACATGCAGAAGAATGAAACTGGACCACTTTATTACATCATACACAAAAATAAATTCAAAATATATGAAAGACCTAAATGTGAGAGAGGAAACCATAAGAATCCTAGAGAACACAGGCAGAAACATCTTTGACTTTGCTGTAGCAACTTTTTTTACTGGTTGTGTCTCTGAAGGCAAGAGGAACAAAAGCAAAAATGAACTATTGGGACTTCATCAAAAAGCTTCTGCACAGTGAAGATAACAATCAACAAAACTAAAACACCACCTAAGGAATGGGAGAAGATATTTGTAAACAACATATAAGATAAAGTTGTAGTATCCAAAATCTGTAAATTACTTATCAAAGTCAACACTCAAAAAAAAAAAACCCTCAAAAAACAAAAAACAAAAAAACAAACAATCCAGAGAAGAAGTGGATAGAAGTCATGAATAGATACTTTTCTAAAGAAGACATCCAGATGGCTAACAGACACATGAAAAGATGCTCAACATCACTCATCATCAGGGAAATCCAAATCAAACCCATGATGAGATGCCATCTCACACCTGTCAGAATGTCTAAACTTAATAATGCAAGAAACAACAGATGTTGGTGAGGATGTAGAAAAGGGGAACCCTCTTGCATTGCTGGTGGGAATGCAAACTGGTGCAGCCACTCTGGAGAACAGTATGGAGTTTCCTCAAAAAACTAAAAATAGAACTACACTATGAACCAGCAATTGCACTATTCACTATTTACCCAAAGGATACAAAAATACAGATTCAAAGGGGCACATGTATCCCAATGTTTATAGCAGCATTATTAACAATAGCCAAACTATGGAGGGAGCCCAAATGTCCATTGACTAATGAATGAATAAATAATATAATAATATGTGGGAGATATATGTATATATATGGGAATATTGCTCAGCTATCAAAAAGAATGAGATCTTGCCATTTGCAATGACATGGATGGAGCTAGAATATATTATGCCAAGTGAAGTAAGTCAATCAGAGAAAGACAAATATCATGATTTCACTCATATGTGGAATTTAAGAAACAAAACAGATGAGCATATGGGAAGAGGAGGAAAAGAGAAGAAAGGGGAACAAACCACAAGAGACTCTTAATGATAGAGAAAAAACTGAGGGCTGACGGAGGGAGGTGGATAGAGGCTGGGCTAGATGAGTGATGGGTATTAAGGAGGGCATTTGTGATGAGCACTGGGTGTTGTATGTAAGTGATGAAATCTACTTCTGAATTAGTTTCTACTTCTGAAACTAATATTGCACTGTATATTAACTTAAAGTAAAAAAACCCAAAATGGTAGTTTGGTGGCATTTTTAATCACCCTTCTCCCACTCTCTTTCTAGCTGGTGGCAGTTTTGGTCTTGATTGGTAGTCTAGTTCCAAGTTCTCCTTGAATCAGAGGGAGCAGTGAGAACCTTACTTACAAATTATTGTGTACATCTGTTAGAATGGCTATCATAAGAAAGAGCAGACATAACAAATGCAGGTGAAAATGTGGAGAAAATCTTCCCCCTTATATAAAGAAGCAAATTGAAGATAGTGTATTAGAGGGTGGATCAGTCCCTTGATATCATTCAGACTGCAATCCAGTTCTTTGAGTAATAAAAACAACTGCACTCATCTTACAAATTGAGTCTTTATAAGAACAGAAAGGATCTATAGAAGTGATTCAAAGCCCACCTATCCTTTTTACCAGTCCCAAGAGAGTACAGTACCAAAGGAACACTTCTGATCAGTGCATCATGGTATTGGAGTCACCAACGAAATCACAGTGGTTGAGCACTGGATGGAACAATGCTTTACTGACATAAAGTGACAGAACAAAATCAACTTCACTAGTGGGCATTGGTCCCCAGGCCCAGTGGGTGTATTCTGGTGGCTGAGTCATGGCAATTGGCCTAAGCACACCTCTCCTGCCACAGTGGAAGGAACCTTGTCCCTTTCCACATAAGACAGGTATAACAGTGGATTGGTCAGGTACCATGTGATGCATATCCTTTAAGCAGAGACAAAAGAACATTCAGAAAGTTAAACAAGGAGCAATATATCCAAAGTGATAAGCCTGACACAGGCTATATAGGCTCTTTCTCTTTGTATCAGGAAGCACTCCATACCCAAGGTCTATTCTCATGTGGCTGAATGGGGGGTCAAAAGCCTGCATGCATGAGACTGTCTTTATAAACAATTTCCAAATAAGGTATAAAATACTGAAACAATTTGTTAATAGGTTTATCTAATTTTGGCTTATTATAGTGGAACTAAAAATATTTGGGCTTGTTAATAAATATGTGCCACACTGAAAAAATTCCTATGAGGAAGAATATACTAGCAGAAATTATGAAATGCATTAAAAAATTTGCCAATCTACAGATTGCTGGGATAACAGTCTATACATGCTTACTTCTTGGTTTTTGCAAGAATTTAAGGTTTCTAAAAGTTAATAATTCTAATCAATATATGTAATTAAAACCACTAGAACTAATAAAGAAAATGAGTTCATACAGGGAGAATAGGATGTGTTTCTGGTAAGATAAGGTATAAGGCATGGAAATGTGCTTTTGTTAAGGGGAAAAGTAAAATTGTTTAAAGGAGAATAGTCATTTCAGAATGAAAAAAGGAGGGATAATGGCTAAAAATTAAATAAATGGAACTAAAAAAAGGAAGAGAGAAAAAAAATATTATGTGGTCCAAGTGGTTAAAATGGAATTAATTCATTATAAGAATTTAAAAAATAAGCTTTGATACCAATACTATGCCTATCAAAATTAAAACATAATTCTCTTTCATTTGTTGAACAAAGTTTTCTTGGACTATTGGTGTGCTCTTAATAAGAGATTATGAAAAGTTGTTCTTTACCCTTTTTGTAATCTATCTTCAAAGAAATATTTTGTGTCTTACCAAAATATTTTCCTGCATCTCATGTTGTCATTAGCAAGTCTTTGATTACTTGGGAGAATTGAGTCATCTCTATTCAAAGATCTAAGCCTTTTTACAAGAGCTACGGTTTCACGACTAGGTAACTTCCTGTGTTTGCCTTAGAAATCTCTTGTCACTTTGCTTAAATAGATAACCCAGAATGTATTTAATCAAGTGTTGATACCTTTTGATTTTTTTTTTTTTAGAAACTTCTCTTTGTCAATTTTGAAATGAAGTCTTTTTGACCTCAAGATAACTTTGGGATATTTAAGAGAGTCCCTGGAACATCTCAAAATATTTTTCGTCTCTCCTTATAAAAGAGACATGTTATACTAATTAGGCTAGTTTGACATGTTGAATTACAATGGAAGCATTGTCAAATAAGAAAAGATGTTAAACCCTTTTTAGGTTATATTTGTTTGGATATATGTTATTAATATGTGTTCCAGAAATTGTATGGAATTCCTAGAAATCAATATGTCTTGGTATTACGTTATTAATCATAATTCTCAGCCCAACAGACAAGTTGTAAATGGAACCAAGGCAATGTCTCCAAACTCTCCAAGCATGAAGATCCGACCCCCTTTGTGGGCCACAAGCTGCCTAATGCACAGCTCACCTTCCCAAGACAAGACTCAGTCAGATTTAACTGTTCTGAAAGTGCACACAAACTGTAATGTGGTCTCCAAATGACTGAAGAAAGAAGCAAAACACTTAGCAGCAGGAGGTCAAAGGACGTTGTAAGTAGTGACACTATGAGAATGTCCAACAGAAGCAACACAGCAATCTCTCTGGGGCCCAGTAAAAATAGAATCCACTTGGACAAAAAACAACACAAACAAAAAACCTCACAGATGGAAACTGAAACACATCAAGCTTCTAATAATTGCTGAGAAGGAGCTCCTAGCAATCACCTGCCTCTCCACCTGTAAACGGATATGCAGATCACAGATCTAGGCCTTGTCAGAGGAGGGACTGAGAGCCACCCAGAAACCCAATGGTGGCTTTTTTTTTACCTTCCCAAAAGCTCCAGGGGACAAATTCTTGGTGCATTCCTTCTGCCTCAGGATCAAGGGGGACACAGAATAAGGGGCTCTTATCTTGGGTGTTGGTAAGACTATCCCCACCTCCCTTTTCCCAAGGCTGGGGTCCCCTTGAACCCCTTTATGACCTGAGGTCAGAGGTGCCTTGAGGGACACCCAGGGCCAGCATGGGAGGGCTGCTCACATGTCCAGGAGAAGTAGACATTAAAATAACCCTTACAGGTTTTTGGCTTCTCTATCTTGCTCCTGCAGTGCCTGGTGCCCTGGTGGAAGGGTCTCCAGGCTGGGAGGCAGTGCAGGAAGCTCCCTGTGCTCAGCAATGGAGGTGGCAGCAGCAGGAAAAGGAGCAGGAGCAGGGAGAGTGCAGGGCCTGGCACCCAGAGGCTGCTGCTCCCCATTTTCTTAGTTGTCCCTGAGGCCCCACTCTCTCCTGGAGCAGGGGGATCAGCGCTGGCCATGCCCGGCCACCACAGGCTTCAGCCTCATCTGCTGTCTCCCCTTCAACCCTATGTCCTGGAGCCTTGTTCTCTCAAGCTCTTTCTCCAAGGTGCTCTTAGAGCCTCCACCTGGTACCTGCCCTTTGGGCGGAAGAGGCAAACAGCTGGATCTGGGGCAGTAGTCCCACTACCTGAGTGGCCCTTCCCTGCCCCACAGAGACAGAATTCCCTGTGATGTCCCTTATGATGGACAGGAAGGTTGGCATGGTGACTTTGTGACCTGCAGCTCTGCTCGGTGTCCTGCCTGTTGACAACCCCAGGCAGGAGTCATGGGATCTTTGGATGGGGGATAAGATGAGGCCTCCATTTGTCTCTTACCCTAAACCCTCACAGGTGGCCACTAAAATCCTCAAGACTGTGACTTTTTGTATATCAAAGAAGGCAGCTGAGGTGGTTTAGATGAGGACAGCCCTGTGAGTGTCCAGGAGGTTGAGGAACTGGGAGACTAGAGTACAATAATAAATGGTCATTGGTGTGAACACTGAAGTCACCCATGGACATGGAAGAATCTAAAAGGCCTAGAAGGTTTGTGTAAACATTCAAAGTTCTTTGTGAATAAGGGACATTCTGGTTATCTACTGCTGTGTAACAAACCACCCAAACGTAGTGACATACACGAGAACCATTTTATATGTGCACAGGTTCTATGGATCAGAAATGCAGAGAGGGCTGAGTGGGGATGGCTTCTCTGTGCCCCATGGGAAATCATGGGCATAGACACCTCTGAGTCTGATTCCGTTACTTAGACTGTGATGTAAAAAAGTATTTAGAAATTCATCAATCAACTTATTCTGTTTTGTTTTCTTTATTTTGTATGCACAAAGGAAGAGTGATACACCATAAAAATCATTCTAAGCCTAAAATAGATCTTTCAATACACATTACATAAAAATTACAAGTGATGAAAAGCATGGTGTAGGTGTGATTTTTTTGAATGGTATTTAAAAACATAGGATATCTTAAATAAATGATATTTTGGAATTAATGGAATTAGTATACATCTCTCATTAGCATATTAGCTTTTCTTTGCTTCACATCCTTTGTAAGACTTGGTATTATCACATTTTTATATTTATCTATTGATTAGACATCTCATTGTGGGCTTAACTGGCATTTTCATAATTTCTGGTAGGATTGGTTTTTTGTTCAAGAGATTTTGGGTCACTCATTTTTCTTCATTTGTGAAGCACTGTTTCCTACCTGTACCCATTTCATGATTGGGGTGTTTAGCTTTTTCATACCAATTCCTCAGCATTTCTTACATAATCTGCATACTAATCTTTTATCAATTGTTGTGAATAACTTTTCCGAGAATGTAGCTGTTCACTCTATTTATTGCCTTTTAATAAACCAGAAGTTCTTGATTTTAATGGAGTTGATGTCATTTTTAAAAACTTTTAAGATTTGAACTGTTTTTGTATCTTATTTAAAAAATTCTTCCTCGTTGGGGTGCCTGGGTGGTTCAGTCAGTTAAGTGTCCGACTTTGGCTCAAGTTATGATCTCACGGTTTGTGGGTTCCAGCCCTGTGTTGGGCTGTGTGCTGAAGAGCTCAGAGCCTGGAGCCTGCTTTAGATTCTGTGTCTCCCTCTTCCTGTCCTTCCCCTGCTCGTGCCCTGCCTCTTGCTGTCTCTCAAAAAGAAATAAACATTAAAAATTTTTTTTTGAAAAAAAAATTCTTCCTTGTTAAAGTGGGACACACTTTATATTAAAGTTTTAAAGATTTGATTTCACATTGAAGTATTTAATCAACCCATAATTAAATAATAAGTGTGATTTGTGTCAGGAATTTAACTTCATGTTTTATCATATAGAGCAATGTGTCTCAGCACTATCCTTTTTGATTAATTGACTATTCCATCTTCTAAATGATTTGCTTGTCACGTCTGATGTGCTCCAAGTCCCATGTAGGTGTTGATGTACTCTCTTATCCATTCCATTTATCCATCTATTGGCTTATGTTTGTAGTGTCAATACTACACTATCTTAATTATTATAGTCTGGATGAGTTCATAATTTTCCTTGCTGTCCCTTCGTCTGGTAGAGAAGGATTGTGCTTCCCTGCCACATTCATAGCAGGCTTGGACTTGATCCCACCAATGAAATGTTAACAGAAGTACATGTGCCACTTCTGGACAGAAACTTTAAGAATCTAGGTATGATAAAGGTAGACCCAACAGCCTGGTACCTGAGCAACTGTGGTGTGCAATGCCCTCCTGGGAACCTGAGGCAGATATGTATATGCAGGAGAGTGAGAAATATGAGTGGAAAATAAAGTTTGTGTTTTCAAGCCTATCAGATTTGAGTGTTGTTAACAGAAGATAATCCAGCCAAATCGGATACACACAGAGCATCGGTTACGTAATCTAACATACAGAGTTCAACACAAGCCTTAGTAGGGTAAGGTAAATCATCCACCTTATTTTTCTTATGGTAATTGTTCACTATTTGCTTTTTGATGTACATTTTAGAATCAGTTCATTAATTCTCCACTCCCCCAAACCCTCTTTTTTTAATGATCACTTTTTTTTTTTATTTTGAGAGAGAGAGGTGGGGAGGAGCAGAAAGAGAGTTAGAGAGAAAGAATCCCAAGCAGGCTCTGCGTTGTTAGTGCAGAGCTGGATGCGGGGCTCGGATCCACCAACTGTGAGATCATGACCTAGACCCAAATCATGAGTTGGATGCTTAACTGACAAGAGTCACACAGGCATCTCCTCCCAAGACCCTCTTAATATTTGATGACAACATTAAATATATAGATATACTTGGGGAGATTTGAATCTGCCATCTGGACTTCCCATATCAGTGAACCTGGCCTTTTCTCGAGTAACATTTATTTAGGTCTTTTCAATGCCTTTAATATAAAATTCCCTATGAAGACCTTGATCTCTTTTGCCATTTTTAAACTGTTTATTGGTGGTGTGGAGAAATATATTAATTTATTAATTATTCCCCAAGTTTCTGGCTCAACTTATTCTAAAACATATCTGTAGAATCATTTGGGTTTTCCCACCATATTACAGTACTTCTCCAGTTAAATGCTATCTAGTAGTTGTGATGGAGGAATTCTTGATTTTAAAGAGAATGCTTCTTACACATTAGCATTAGGAATTACCTATACTGAAGGCTTTTGATAGAAATCCTTTATGAGATTAGGGCATTTTCCTACTACTCTTTGTTTGTAACAAATCATGAGTAGTGTTGCATTTTATCTAAATTAGTTTTCTGCATATTTTGTGAGGAATATATATTTTCTTCAGTGATCTATGAATATTAATACCTGTAAAACCAATTTTAACATTTTATTTAAAAAAACCATGAGCACCTGGGTGGCTCAGTTGGTTGGGCGGCCGACTACAGCTCAGGTCATGATTTCATGCATGGTCTGTGAGGTTGAGCCCCACGTCAGGCTCTGTCCTGAGCACTCAGAGCCTAGAACCTGCTTCCGATTCTGTGTCTCCCTCTCTCTCTGCCACTTCCCTGCTTGCTCTCAGTCTCTCTCTCAAAAATAATAAACAATAAAAAAAATAAAAAAAAACAGCTTGGCTGTGAAAATATGGTTAAAACACTGCTGGATTAAATTTACCATTCGTTTATAATTTACCTATGATTATGAGAGAAGCCGGCCTATAATTTTCTATTTTAGTGCTGTCTTTATCTGGTTTTGATATTATGTAATACTAGCCTCATAAAATGCACTTGGGAGTGTTTTTACTTTCTTTCCTCTTGGAAAGACTTTGAATATGATCACAATAATCTGCTTCTTGAATATTTGGTATGATATCATCTGTGCCTGTTTTCTCTGTGGGAAGTCTTGAAGTTCCCGATACAATTTATTTAATATTTACTGAATGTTATGGACTGAATTGTAGCCTCCATCCCCAAATTCATATTTTGAACCCTAACCTGCAATGTGACTGCTTTTGGAGATGATAGAGCCTTTAAGGGGGTGATTAAGGTTAAATGAGGTCATGAAGGTGGGGCTCTAATCCTACCGTCTGGTGTCCTTCTAAGAAGAGGAAGAAACACCAGAGCTCTCCTTCCATGCAACACAGAGAAAAGGCCAAGTGAGCACAGAGCAAGAAGGCAGCTGTCTGCAATTCAGGAAGAGAGGTCTTTTCAGAGACCAACCATACTGGCACCTTGGACTTGCAGCCTTCAGAACTGTGAGAAAATACATTTCTGTTGTTTAAGCTACCCAGCTGGGGTACTGTGTTATGCCAGCCAGAGCCAACTAACATGCTGGATTACTTAGTGCTTCTATTTCTTTTGTAAGTCATTTAGCTATTATATTTTTCTAAGAATTTGAACACCTATTCACATATATTCGTATAAAGTTGTTCAGAATATGTTTGACTTTTATATTTCTGCTCTACCTACAGTTATATTTTCTTTGTAATTCCTACAGTAAGTTAATTATGTCTTTTCTTACTCTATGCATTCACAACAGAGAGGATATTGCTCCCCAAGGGGGTGGAAATTCATCTGTTTTTAATTATAAGGCACAGTACATTAGGGAATAGAGTAAATCTGCAGTATTAACATTTCATGGGAGGTTATAAGGAAAAAATTTGTTTAGAAAAGCTCTTGGCAGGGGCGCCTGGGTGGCTCAGTCGGTTAAGTGTCCGACTTTGGCTCAGGTCACGATCTCGTGGTTCACGAGTCGAGCCCCGCGTCGGGCTCTGTGCTGACAGCTCGGAGCCTGGAGCCTGCTTCTGATTCTGTGTCTCCCTCTCTCTCTGACCCTCCCCCCATTCACGCTCTGTCTCTCTCTGTCTCAAAAATAAATAAACGTTAAAAAAAATTAAAAAAAGCTCTTGGCAGAGTTTACAATGAAAACATAGTCTGGGTACTCACTGTTATCTGGTACAATCATCTCATTTCACAACTGAGGAGGGTCATCAAAGGCAGAGAGGAAGACGATGTGGTAACTTTCTTCTCTAATCTGTTCTGCACTCCATCTGTTGCCATTGCACCAACAATTCAGTTACCTGAGTCGCTTCTTCCGTCTCCTCTCACCTGTCACGTCACTACAGGGCAAAGCTCTAGGTTGTTCAAGCCTTGGCACAATGGACACCTACTCAGAAGCCATTCCCATCAGTCCCCACCTTCTTAGCCCTTGCCTATTCCACCCTCAATAGGTAGTTAGGTTCCCAGGTACATTTGCATTCTGTCAGGTCATAGAACTCACTGTTACCTGGTACAATCATCCCATTTCACAACTCAGGAGGATCACCAAAGGCAGAAAGGGAGAGGGACAGTATAGATTACTATCATTTGTAGTTCCACATGAATTTTAGAGGTTTTATTCCTATTTATATAAAAAATGCCATTGGGATTTTTTTTTTTAAGAGAGAGAGAGCAAGCACAAGAAGAGGAGAGGGGAAGACGGAGAGAGAGAATTTGAAGCAGGCTCCACGCTTAGTGCACAGCCTGATGTGGGGTTTGATCCCATGTCCCTGGGATCATGACCTGAGCTGAAATCAAGAGTTGGATGCTCAACCAACCAAGCCATCGAGGTACCCCACCATTGGGATCTTGATAGATATTGCATTGAATCTATAGATGGCTTTAAGGAGCATGGACATTTTAATAATATTATTTCTTCTGATCCATGAACACAGGATATCTTTCCATTTATATATACTCCTTCATCAATGACTCACAGTTTCAGTATGCTGATATTTTTTACCTCCTTGGTTACATTTATTTCTAAATACTTTATTGTTTTTAATCTTATTGTGAATGGGATTGCTTTCATTTCTACTTTTTCAGACAATTCATTGTTAGTGTATAGAAATACTAGTAATTTTTATATGTTGATTTTGTATTCTGCTACTTTACTGAATTTAATAAATTTTAATAGTATTTGGATTCTTTGGATTTCCTATATAAAAAATCATGTCATCTGCAAACAGAATATTTTACCTTTTCCTTTCTGATTCGGATGCCTTTTATTTCTCCTGTATTATTGCTCTGGCTAGGACTTTCAGTACCGCGTTTAATAAAAATAATGATGGTGGGTTACCTTGTCTTATTCCTGATCTTAAAAGAAAACCTTTCAATCTTTGCTCATAGTATGACATTGACTGGGGGACTGTCATATAAAGCCTTTATTATGTTAAGGTACAGTCCTTCCATATACAATTTTCTGAGGGTTTTTTAAAATCATGAATGGATATTGATTTTGTCAACGATTTTTCTGAATCAATTAACATGATCATAAGATTTTATTCTTTCATTCTATTAATGGGATGTATCACATTTATTTATTTGTGTATGTTGAACCATCCTTGCATACCAGGCATGAATCCCACTTGATTATGGTATATGATCTTTTTAATGTGCAGCTGAATTTGGCTTGCTAGCATTTTGGGGTGGGGGTGATTTTGGCATTATAATCATCAGTGATATTGGCTGGTAGTGTCCTTTCTTGTGGTTTCTTTATCTACCTCTGGCATTAGGGTAACATTGCCTTGTGAAATGAATTTTGGAGTCCTCTTCAAGGTTTTGGAAGAGCTTAAGGACTGGTATAAATTTTTCAAATGTTTGGTAGAATTTGCCAGTAAAACCTTCTGGTTCTGGGCTTTTCTTTTTTGGGAGGTTTTTGATTATTGATTGAATGTCCTTACTCACGATCAGTGTGTTCTGATTTTTTATTCATGATTCAATATTGGTAGGCTGTATTTTCTAGGAATTTTCCATTTCTTCCAAATCATCCAATTTGTTGGTGTATAATTGTTCACAGATTTTTATGAACCTTTGGATTTTTGTAGTATCAGTTTAAATGTCTTCTCTTTCATTTATAATTTTATCGATTTGGGTCCTCTTTCTTTTTTTCTTGATTAGTCTAAGTAAAGTGTATCAATTTTGTTTATGTTTTTAAAGAACCAGCTATTAACTTTTGTTAATCTTTGTATTTTTTTGTTTTTGATTTATTTCTGTTCCAATCTTTATTATTTCCTTCCTTCTGTTAATTTTATGCTTAGATTATTTTTGCTAGTTTATTGAGATGTAAAGTAAGGTTGTTTATTTGAGATTTTTTTCTTGATGTGTTTATTGTTATAAGCTTTCTTCTTAGTCTGTTGTTTTTCCGCATCCTATACATTTGGTATGCTTTGATTCCATTTTCATTTAAATATATATATTATATATATATATATATATATAATATATATATTTAAATTTCCATTTTATTTACTCCTGATCCACCGATTGTTCAAGAGTATGCTGTTTAATTTATATGTATTTGATATTTTCTAGGTTTCCTCATGTTATTCATTTCTAATTCCATAATTCCATACCTTTGTAGTTACAAAAGATACTCGGTATTTCAAACTTCTCAAATTTTCTAAGACTTGTTTTGTGGCCCATTACATGATCTATTTTAGAAAATGTTTCATTGGTTCTTGAAAAAATTGTGTATTCTGCTGTTGTTGGATGAAATGTAACATATATATATCTTAGGTCTTATTTGGTCTGTAGCGTTGTTCAAATCTACTGTTTTGTTTTCAATTCTGTTTGGATGGTCTTTCTATTGTTGATACTGGGATATTAAAGTTCCCAACTGTTATTGTATTGCTATTTATCTCTTCTTCTGTTCTGCTAGCAATTTATTTATATATTTAAGTGCTGTGATGTTCGGTGCATAAATGTTTAAAATGGTTATATCTTCCTGATGGTTTGACCTCTTTATCATTATATAAGTACTTTCTTTGTCTCTTGATCACTTTTTTCATAAAGTATATTTTATTTGACTTAAGTATAGCTATCACTGCTATCTTTGGGTACCATTTGCTTTAAATATATTTTTCCTTCCCTTCATTGTCAAGCTATGTGTTTCTTTAGGGCAAAGTGAATCTCTTGTAGGCAGAGTACAATTGGATCTTTTTTTGTTTTTATCCATCCAGTCATTGTATGTCTCTTGATTGAAGAATTTAATTTTTTTTCTCATTAATTATTGACAGGTAAGGACTTACTATTGTAATTTTTAAAATTGTTTTTGACTGTTTTGTAGGTCCATTGTCTCTTGCTTCTTATCTTGCTGTTGTTTTGTTATTTGGTGACATTTTGCAGGTCTTTGCTTTGGTTTCTTTTTCATAATCTTTGTGTATCTACTATAAAGTTTTTCGTTTGTGGTTATCAGGATGCTTACATAAAATATCTTTTTTTGAAGCATAATTAACATACAGTGTTCTGTTAGTTTCAAGTGTAAAACATGATTCACATGATTCAACAATTCTGTACATTACTCAGTGTTCACCATGATAAATGGTGCTCAGTCACCATCTGTCACTAAACAATGTCAATACAATATTATTGACTATATTCCTTATGCTGAAATTTTCATCTCCATGACTTATTCCTTTCATAACTGGAAGTCTGTACTTATTAATCTTCTTTACCTATTTCGTCCACTCCCCACTCACTTCCCTTCTGGCAAACACCAGTCTGTTCTTTGTATTTAAAAGTCTATTGTTTGTTTTTTTGTCTCTCTGCTTTGTTTCACAGATTCCACATATAAGTGAAATCATATGGCATTTATCTTTCTCTGACTTACTTCATATTTACAAAATCCTACTTGAAGCTGACAACTTAATGTTGATGCCATATATAAACTTTATTCTTTTACTCCACTGACCCTCACATTTTAGGTTATCAAAGTTATAATTAATATACTTTTATATAGTGTATTCAATAACAAATTGCTGTAGTTATAGTTAATAATTTCTTTAAATATTTATTTATTTATTTATGGTTAATACTTTTTTATTTTTATTTTTTTAATTTTATTTTTTAAATTTACATCCAAATTAGTTAGCATATAGTACAACAATAATTTCAGGAGTAAGTTCCTTAATGCCCCCTACCCATTTAGCCCATCCCCCCCCTCCCACAACACCTCCAGTAACCCTCTGTTTTCCATATTTAAGAGTCTCTTATGTTTTGTCCCCCTCCCTGTTTTTATACTATTTTTGCTTCCCTTCCCTTATGTTCAACTGTTCTGTGTCTTAAAGTCCTCATATGAGTGAAGTCATACGATATTTGTCTTTCTCTGACTAATTTCCCGTAGCATAATAACCTCCAGTTCCATCCAGGTTGTTGCAAATGCAAGATTTCATTCTTTTTGATTGCTGAGTAATACTCCATTGTATATATATACCACCTCTTCTTTATCCATTCATCCCTCAAAGGACATTTGGGCTCTTTCTATACTTTGCTATTGTTGATAATGCTGCTATACATTGGGGTGCATGTGTCCCTTCGAAACAGCATACCTGCATCCCCTGGATAAATACCTGGTAGTGCAATTGCTGGGTCATAGGGTAGTTTTATTTTTAAATTTTTGAGGAACGTCTGTAGTGTTTTCCAGAGTGGCTGCACCAGTTTGCATTCCCACCAGCAGTGCAAATGAGATCCTCTTCCTCCACATTCTTGCCAACATCATGGTTGCCTGAGTTGTTAATGTTATCCATTCTGACAGGTGTGAGGTCGTATCTCATTGTGGTTTTGATTTGTATTTCCCTGATGATGAGTGATATTGAGCATTTTTTCATGTGTTGGCTGGCCAGTTGGATGTCTTCTTTGGAGAAGAGTCTATTCATGTCTTTTGCCCATTTCTTCACTGGATTATTTGTTTTTTTGGGTGTTGATTTTGATAAATTCTTTATAGATTTTGTATACTAACCCCTTATCTGATATGTCGTTTGCAAATATCTTCTCCCATTCTGTTGGTACCTTTTAGTTTTGCTGATTGTTTCCTTTGCTGTGCAGAAGCTTCTTATTTTGATGAGGTCTCAGTAGTTCATTTTTGCTTTGTTTCCCTTGCCTTCGGAGATGTGTTGAGTAAGAAGTTGCTGCAGCCAAGATCAAAAAGGTTTTTGCCTGCTTCCTCCTTGAGGATTTTGATGGCTTACATTTAGGTCTTTCATCCATTTTGAGTTTATTTTTGTGTGTTGTGTAAGAAAGTGGTCCAGGTTCATTCTTCTGCATGTCGCTGTCCAGATTTCCCAGCACCACTTGTTGAAGAGACTGTCTTTATTCCATTGGAAATTCTTTCCTGCTTTGTCAAAGATTAGTTGGCCATACGTTTGTGGATCCATTTCTGGGTTCTCTATTCTGTTCCATTGAACTGAGTGTCTGTTTTTGTGCCATACTGTCTTGATGATTGCAGCTTTGTAGTACAGCTTGAAGTGTGGGATTGTGATGCCTCCTGCTTTGGTTTTCTTTCTCAAGATGGCTTTGGCTATTCGGGGTCCTTTCTGGTTCCATACAAATTTTAGGATTATTTGTTCTAGCTCTCTGAAGAATGCTGGTGTTATTTTGATAGGAATTGCATTGAATATGTAGATTGCTTTGGGTAGTATCGACATTTTAGCAATATTTGTTCTTCCTATCCAGGAGCATGGAATCTTTTTCCATTCTTTTTTTTTTTGCGTCTTATTCAATTTCTTTCATAAGCTTTCTATAGTTTTCAGTGTATAGATTTTTCACCTCTTTGGCTAGATTTATTCCTAAGTATTTTATGATTTGGGGCACAATTGTAAATGAGATCAATTCCTTGATATCTCTGTCTGTCGCTTCATTGTTGGTGTATAGGAATGCAACTGATTTCTGTGCATTGATTTTATATCCTGCCACATTTTGCTGAACTCATGAATCAGTCATAGCAGTTTTTTGGTGGAATCTTTTGGGTTTTCCACATAGAGTACCATGTCATCTACGAAGAGTGAAAGTTTTACTCCCTCCTGGCCAATTTGGATGCCTTTTATTTCTTTGTGTTGTCTGATTGTAGAGGCTAAGACTTCCAATACTATGTTGAATAACAATGGCAAGAGTGGACATCCCTGTCTTGTTCCTGACCTTAGGGGGAAAGCTCTCAGTTTTTCCCCATTGAGGATGATATTACCGTTGGGTCTTTCATATATGGCTTTTATGATCTTGAGGTATGTTCCTCCTATCCTACTTTCTTGAGGGTTTTTGTCAAGAAAGGATGCTGAATTTTGTCAAATGCTTTCTCTACATCTATTGAGAGGATCATATGGTTCTTGTCCTTTCTTTTATTGATGTGAAGAATCACATTGTTTTGCGGGTATTGAACCAGCCCTGTATCTCAGGTATAAATCCCACTGGGTTGTGGTGAATAATTTTTTTTAATGTATTGTTGGATTTAGTTGGCTAATACCTTGTTGAGGATTTTTGTATCCATGTTCATCAGAGAAATTTGTCTATAGTTCTCCTTTTTAGTTGGGTCTCTGTCTGGTTTTGGAATCAAGGTAATGCTAGCTTCATAGAAAGAGTTTGGAAGTTTTCCTTCCATTTTTATTTTTTGAAACAGCTTCAAGAAAATAGGTGCTAACACTTCCTTAAATGTTTGGTAGAATTCCCCTGGAAAACCATCTGGCCCTGGACTCTTGTTTTTTGGCAGATTTTTGACTACTAATTCAATTTCCTTACTGGTTATGGGTCTGTTCAAATTTCCTATTTCTTCCTGTTTCAGTTTTGGGAGTGTATATGTTTCCAGGAATTTGTCCATTTCTTCCACACTGCCCATTTTATTGGCATAAAACTGCTCATAATTTTCTCTTATTATTGTTTTTGTTTTTGCTGTGTTGGTTGTGATCTTTCCTCTTCCATTCTTGATTTTATTTATTTGGATCCTTTCCTTTTTCTTGTTGATCAAACTGGCTAGGGGGTTATCAATTTGGTCAATTCTTTCAAAGAACCAGCTTCTGGTTTCACTGATCTGTTCTACTGTTTTCTTGGTTTTGATAGCATTAATTTCTGCTCTAATCTTTATTATTTCCTGTCTTCTGCTGGTTTGGGGTTTTATTTGCTGTTCTTTTTCCAGCTCTTTAAGGCGTCAGGTTAGGTTGTGTATCTGAGATCTTTCTTCCTTCTTTAGGAAGGCCTGGATTACTATATACTTTCCTCTTATGACCACCTTTGCTGCATCCCTCAGGTTTTGGGTTGTGGTGTTATCATTTTCATTGGCTTCCATGAACTTTTTAATTTCCTCTTTAACTTCTTGGTTAGCCCATTCATTCTTTAGTAGGATGTTTTTTAGTCTCCAAGTATTTGTTATCTTTGCAAATTTTTCTTGTGGTTGATTTCGAATTTCATAGCATTGTGGTCTGAAAATATGCACGGTATGACCTCAATCTTTTTGTACTTGCTGAGGGCTGATTTGTATCCCAGTATGTGGTCTATTCTGGAGAACATTCTATGTGCACTGGAGAAGAATGTATATTCTGCTGCTTTAGGATGAAATGTTCTGAATATACATGTTAAGTCCATCTGGTCCAATGTGTCATTCAAAGCCATTGTTTTTCTTGATGATATTTTGATTAGATGATCTGTCCATTGCTGTCAGTAGGGTGTTGAAGTCCTCTACTATTATGGTATTACTATCAATGAGTTTATTTATGTTTGTGATTAATTGATTTATATGTTTGGGTGTTCTCACATTTGGAGCATAAATGTTTACAATTATTAGGTCTTCTTGGTGGATAGACCCCTTAATTATGATATAACACCCTTCTTCATCTCTTGATACAGTCTTAATTTTAAAGTCTAGATTGTCTGATATAAGTATGGCTACCCTCACTTTCTTTTGTTGACCATTAGCATGCTGGATTGTTCTCCATCCCTTTACTTTCAATCTGAAGGTGTCTTTAGGTCTAAAGTGTGTCTCTAGTAAACAGCATTTTGATGGATCTTGTTTTCTTATCCATGCTGTTACCCTATGTCTTTTGATTGGGGCATTTAGTCCATTGACATTTAGAGTGAGTACTGAAAGATATGAATTTATTGCCATTATGTTTCTTGTAGAGTTGGTTTCTGGTGGTGTTCTCTGGCCCTTTCTAGTCTTTGTTGCTTTTGGTCTTTATTTATTTGGTTTTTTTTTCATCTTTTCTCCCCTCAGAGAGTCCCCCTTAAAATTCCTTGTAGGGCTGGTTTAGTGGTCACAAACTCCTTTAATTTTTGTTTGTCTGGGAAACTTTTTCTCTCTCCTTCTATTTTGAATGACAACCTTGCTGGATAAAGAATTCTTGGCTGCATATTTGTCTGATCAGCACATTGAATATATCCTGCCACTCCTCTCTGGCCTTCCAAGTTTCTGTGGATAGGTCTGCTGAAAACCTGATCTGTCTTCCCTTGTAGGCTAAGGACTTTTTTTCACTTGCTGCTTTCATGATTCTCTCCTTGCCTGAGTATTTTGTGAATTATACTATGATATGCCTTGTTGATGGTCAGTTTTTGTTGAATCTAATGGGAATCCTCTGTGCTTCCTGGATTTTGATGTCTGTATCTTTCCCCAGGTTAGAAGTTTTCTGCTATGATTTGCTCACATAACCCTTCTACCCCTATTTTTCTCTCTTCCTCTTGTGGGACCCCTAGGATTCTGATGTTGTTCCTTTTTAATGAGTCACTGATTTCTCTAATTGTTGTATCCTGCTCTTTTGCCTTAATCTCCCTCTTTTTTTTCTGTTTCATTATTCTCCATAAGTTTGTTCTCAATATCGCTGATTCTCTGTTCTGCCTCATCCATCCTTGCTGCGGTGGCATCCATTTGAGATTGCAGCTCAGTTATAGCAATTTTTATTTCATCCTAATTTTTACTTCTTTTATCTCCGCAGAAAGGGATTCTAATCTATTTTCGACTCCAGCTAGTATTATTATCGTGATTCTAAATTCTTGTTCAGACATCTTGCTTGTATCAGTGTTGGTTAAGTCCCTGGCTGTCGTTTCTTCCTGCTCTTTCTTTTGAGGTGAATTCCTTTGTTTCATCATTTTGAAGGGAGAAAAGGAATTAATGAGGTAAAAAAATTAAAATTAAAATTAAAATAAAAAATCTTAAATTTTTAAAAAATTAAAAATAAACACACAAAAAAATCGAATAAATGATGCTAGATTCTAGATGTGTTTTGGTCTGGGTGTTGAAAGAGGCTTGATAGATTAGAGAAAAAAGGGGAAAGAAAGAAAGAAAAAGGAAATCGTTTGAAAATTTGAAAAAAATGAATACACAGAAGGAGACTAAAATGAAATGATGGAAGTAAAATAAAATTTGAAAAAATTTACACAAATTAAAAAATATAGTAGAAAAAAATTAAAGAAAAAATATTTTTAATCAAAATTGAAAATAAAAATGAATTTTTTCTCTTTCTGATGATTTCTCTGGCTCAGGTTGTACAGATTGTTGTGTTAATCCTCAGATCAGTTTTCTAGGTGTGCAGGATGGCTTAGTGTTGTTCTGGCTGTATTCATGGATGGGAGACACACAAAATACTTCCATGCTGTTCCACCATCTTGGCTCCTCCCCTTTGGTTAATACTTTTTAAACTTTAAACTAGTGTTCTACATGAATTATGCACTACCATTACAATATTAGAGGATCTGACTTCCACAGTATTTTTGAAATTACTAGTGAGTTTTACAAATATATTCTTATGTTTTCATGATGTTAATTTTTCTTTATTTATGCTTGATGACCATCCTCTAACATTTCCTGTAAGGCAGGTCTCCTGGTGATGATCTCCTTCAGCTTTTGTTCACTGGGAGTATTTTTCATCTCTTCTTCATTTCTAGAGTACAGCTTTGCTGGGTAAAGTATTTTTAATTGACAGGTTTGGTTTTTTTTTTAATATTTGAATATATCATCCTTTCTCCTGGCCTACAAAGTTTCTGTTGAGGAATCCAACCTAGGTATGATGGGGCTTCTGTTTGTTTGTTTTGCTTGCTGCTTTCAAAATTCATTCTTTAACTTTGGACAATTTACTTAGAATGTGTCTCAGTGTAGTGTTTTTGTTTTTGTTTTTGTTTTTGTTTTTTTGGCTCAACTTATCTGGGTCCTTTGGGCCTCATGAAGCTGGATGTCCATTTCTTTTCCACATTTGGTTACTTTTCAACCCCTATCGTTTACAAATATTTTCCCATTCTCCTTATCTTCTCATTCTGGTATTCTTATAGTTCATAGTTCTGCTGATACTGTCTCATAATTAAGTCTTTCTTTACTCTTATTTCATTTTCTTTTTGTTCCTTTGATGGGATAATTTCAAATGACCTTTTAGTTTATTGATTCTTTCTTTTGCTTGGTCACATTTGCTTTGCTGTTGAAGGTTTCTATTGTATTCTTTAGTACAGTCATTGTATTCTTCAGATCTAGTATTCTATTTGTTTTTTTGATGGTGTTAACCTTAAAAGTAAAACTGTCAGACATTTTATCAGCAAAAATGGGGTTATTCAGGAATAGCAGAGAATTGCAATTTGGGACAAGTAAGCTACAGCAAAACCATAGGCAAGTTCTGAGAACAAAGGAGAGAAATGTTCTTTTACAGAGGAAAAGGGGGATTTGGGAGGGTTGCTTTAAACAAAACATCTATTGAAGTAAACTAGAGGTTCAAAGTATAGTGAGTTTATTGGTTAAGTTGAAACAGACTCACTGGGTGGGCTGTTGCCAAGAGTGGAGAAAAGCTTTTCTACCTCCTGCTGGGGTAGTAAAGTAGTAGCTAAAATACTATGGACTTACAAGGTTCATCTTCTCTTGGGTTTGCAATTCATGATGGGCGGTAGGGCACAAGAGCTCCTCCTGCTGGCCTCCTAACTCCATTTTAGTAAGGTTTCCTTTTATTAATTTCCACATTTCCCCCTTTTGATCAAGATCTTTTCAAGCATCACTGAGTAAGAGCCAGGTTTTCCACATTTACTGGTTTTGTCCCTCAATGCCAGGAAAGACCTTACTTGGTTATTATGTCCTACATCAGAGGAACCACTTACAGACACATTTAAGCAACAAGAGCTCTCAGACATTTCCCATATAAAGTCTATGTCTTCTAAAGGCATCTGGGTGGCTTAGTCTGTTTGGCATTAAAGTTTGGCTCAGGTCATGATCTCATGGTTCCTGAGTTTGAGTCATGCATTGGGCATCATTTCCCAGTTCGTGAGTTTGAGCCCTGAATCGGACTCTGCACTGTCAGTGCAGGGCCTACTTTAGATCCTCTGTCCCCTTCTTTCTCTGTCTCTTCTCCACTTGTGCTCTCTCTTTCTCTCTCTTCCTCTCTCAAAAATAAACATTAAAAGAAAATAAAATCTGTATCTTCTTAATGTCATAAGTGTTGGAAATCATCTCAAAGTGTTGAGCTAGCCAGTCAGCTGAGTGTCTGACATCAGCTCAGGTCATGATCTTGCAGTTGGTGAGTTTGAGCCCTGCGTTGGGCTCTGTGCTGACTGCTTGGAGCCTGGAGCCTGCTTCAGATTCTGTGTCTTCCTCTCTCTCTGTCTGCCCCTCCCCTTATTGTGCTCTCTCTCTCACTCTCAAAAATACATAAACATTAAAAAAATTTTTTAAGTGTTCAGTCAGTATCACCTTATGGGATATGTCATCTATACAAAGTCTGACAGACAAGTAAAGAATAAAAAGTAATGTGACAATTCCAAATTGCATTATGGTTCTAAGCCAGGACTCCACTCTAGGTCTGCAAGCCACCAACTGAAACATTTATTGGCACTTATTCTGACTTAGGGGAGGGAAAGTTTTTCCTATGAAGGCTAATCCATAGTCATGTATCCTTCCTGGAAGTTTCTGTTTACAGCAGCCATGAAAATGGAATAGTGAACAGTGCAGAATATACTGAAAAAAACTGAGTGCATTTGGGAAGATATGGTGCAGGTATAAACATAAAGCAATAACTAATGAACTTTTTGCAAGAATAGCAAAACTTCAAAAATGTTTAAAAACAATATTTCTCTCGAAAGAACTGTTTACAATCAAATGTATTGTCAGTAATACAGTCTGTAAAATTGTAAATTCAGAAATCATGAATTTGGATAAGAGTCCAGGGTCAGTTCATAGTTCAGATAAAGAAAAGACTTTTGTGAATTCTGAACCTTCTAACCCTTCAGAAAAAGCAGGTGGAAGAGTTGTTATAGGATCATGATAAGGCTGTTTCTAAAAGACTATAATCATGGAAGAGTTTTCTCCCTTTTGCAAGAGTTAGGGAAAGGAATATAAGGGTCCCCCCGCCCCCACCCCAGAAAAGAGATAGAAGAAACAACAATGAGAATAAAGGCTGGTCCAGACATCTTGGGAAAGCTGTCTTGTCAGATGTCATCTGCTTCAACTCTAGAAAATCCTTACTTTCTCATCACCAGAATGAGTACAGGTCCAATCAGGTTTGGTGCTTTCTTTAGATGTGTCATATGAATCCAAGAATCTATTCCTGGAGTTTGGCAGCACAAGGGTTGGTTAGCAGTTTCTGATAAGAACCTTTCCAGCAAAGATAAAGAGTCATTCTGGAGGTGTCCTTTCCAATAGACAAAATCTCCAGGTTACAAGGTATGATGCCTAAGGTCAACATCTGGGAGTATACTATGAAAAGACTGTTCTACCAAAGCATGATTATTTTTAAATAGAAGCCATTAGGGCTTTACAATATTGAAGTATATATCCTTTTATCCATTGTGGGTCAAAGGAGGCAGGGGCCAAGTGCATTCAACATCCTGTGACTAGCTCAAGGGATGAGTCCATGAGTATCAACAGGGATGGATCTAAGATTTAGAAGGACTAATAGCAGTGCTTTTGGCAAGATGGTTGAAAGTCTCTACACATTTTGCCAAATGAGTCTTAATAGTGATGTTTATGTGTCTGACTAACCCTGAGGATTAAGGATGGCATGCACAATAAAAGTCTTGTGAAAACTTTCCAGACAGCACAAATTTGTCAAGGCACCCAATCAGTAAAATGGGTTCCCCAATCATTATGGAGTTTGAGGGTGGTTCCCCAGGTAGGGACATTTTCTTGCAGAATTTGAGCTACAAAATAAGCACTGTCCTGTCTATAAGGGAAAACTTCAGTCCAGTGAAGAAACATACAAACCATGACTAAAACATCTTTACATCCACAAGATGGGGAAAGCTGTATGAAATCTATTTGTGAAAACAGGTTTAACTGGATTATACTTTGAACAGGTGGGACAAGAGAGGTCTTATTAATGCTTTTTATGGTCTTATTAATATCTCCACACAAATACTGGATCATGAACGCTATCATTTTTTCAGTAGACTAATGGTTTAATGTATGTACAATGGTAAGTAGTGAGAATTTTAGAATTTCTGGTAGGGCTGGACTGTTATTTCGTACAAACTAGAGTTTTTATCAAGCCAACAGTTATTAGATTTCCAATATTGCTTTTCCCTTTCTGGGGCCAACTGTTGGGTATCTCTTGTCAATTTTTTCAAATTATCATTTGGGGGAATATTCCTTTGGATATGACAGAGGTTTGGCTATTGGTTTCCTTGACAGCAGAGTTTTTGGTGGAAGTATCAGTGAGGTGGTTTACTTTTGCTTCTAGGGATTGAGCCTGGAATGCCCAGGAACCTTAATAATACCCAGAGCAGCCAGCAAATGTATGGTATCTAATAAATATTGGGCGGAGGAGCCATTTTAAATTTTATCCCCAATTGGAGGTAAGAATACCTCATTGTTTCCATAATATTCCAAAGTCATGAGCTACCCCAAAGACATACTAACTATTGGTATAAATGTTTGTGCTTTTACCCATGACTAAGGTAACAAGCTCAAACAAAGGCATATAACTCAGCCTGTTGGGCCAAAATAGCCAAAGGCAAAGGTACTGCCTGAAAGACTTGAAAAAGAAGTTGCAATAGCATACCAATCACAATTTTTATCATTTTCATACTTTAAATAAAAACCATCAGTAAGCCATGAAGAATCCGCAATTGGTAGAGGAGATTCGTATACATTGTCATGGGGAGTCAAAAAGTAATATGTCAGCATCAAGCAGTTGTGAAGGGTTTTGTTTAGATCCAAATGCATTCCTTGCTCTGAGGTAAAATGCCCTAAGTATTGAACCTGATTTGAGCAAAGTGCAATTTTCTCTAGAGCTTTTATGTCTTTTTAAGGCCAAAGATTTTAACAGGTGGATGCTATCTTCCTGTGAAGAGATGTGAGAAGGGGAGTATTGAAACACACTAAGTATTTTTAACAAAGTAGAGCCTGAAGAAAATGTTTTATCATCCAAATCAGCTTCTAAGGTTTGTAAAAAGTAAGAAGGACTCTGTGAAACCCTGGGGCATTACTGTCCTGGTGTATTTCCATTCTTCCTATGTGAAAGCAAAAAGACAGTGGCTATCCTTCTCAACTGGAATGCTAAAAATGTGCTGCATAGACTAATTACAGTGAAAAGTTTTCTTTCAGTGGGAATGGATGTTAGTAGCACACGGAGGTTAGGATCAACAGGGTACCAAGGGATAATAGTGCCACGTATTGCTTGAAGATCCTGGAAAAACTTCCATCCCAAGTCATTGGCTTTTCTCACAGGAAAACAGGGGCACTGCAGAGACCAGTGCAGGGAATAGTCAGGCCTTAATTCTCATAATCTTCTATTATGGGCTTAATGCCTTGAAAGGCTTCTTTATTTATAGGGTATTGATTAATTCTGGGGAGAGATTTTGAGGGATATATATGAATCTTTATGGGAGATGTAGTGTTGATTCTTCCAGTATCAGTTGTAGATTTTTCCCATAGAGGGGATAGTAGCTGATCCAATAGGAACACATGATCATTGTCCCCAGCTCTAGTGCCATCAGAGATGGAGCAAACAAAAGATGTTAAAATGTCACTTAACTCTCCTGGTTGGCTATTTTGATTACTACTGTCAAATTCCAGGATTATTTCCCCCTTTTGAAAGATATTCTGGCATGATAACTTTTCTAAGAAATCTCAGCCCAATAAATGAATAGGGGTAGAGGAACTAAGGAGAAAAGTGTGGGTATATTTCAAAGGGCCTAGATAAAAGGGAATAGGTTCAGAGACAGGAACCTGTTGAGGTTTATTACAGAACCTTACTATCTGAACTGTTTTAGCACTCTGAGACTGGGGCTGCTTTATAGGAATGGGGTTGAGCCCCCAAGAGCATAGCTTCAATGTCAATAAGGACAGAGACAAATTCATTCTCTACCTGGAGACAAATTCATTCAATTTCTCAGCCATTTAAGAGGGAGATTTGGGAAGCACCCCTCTAGCTCCTTGGAAACCCATCATTAGGAACTAAAAGGACACTGGAAAGACTGAGTAGAGACCTGAAGGTGTATGGAATGCTTATGTTTGTAACAACCTTTTGCCCAATGTTCTAGTGCTTTGCAATAATAACAGAAACTAGGAGGTTTTAAGTTCTGTTTAGGGCCCTTCATTTGCTGGGGCTAAAAACTGAGAATTGTTGTGGTCTTTCTTTCAGGTGAGTAATACAGGATGCAAGTGAGCTGGTTTGCCAAATCCACTAGATCTGGAGTGAACATAGTTTCCCATTCTTTCTTGGTCCTTTTATCTAAAGGAGAAAGCTCCCAGTTCAGTCCATTAATAAAGAGAGTTGAGTCCTATCTTGGTGGATTCAGTGTCTAAATGAAAACAAGAATTTCCTTTAAAAACAATTTATACTCAGTTGTAATGGTCATGGACAGGTTCATCAGGCTTTTGAGGACAAGACTGAAGTTTGTTCTAGTCAACAGGCTTGGGAAAAGCTACTGTAATTTCTCACTGGAGATTTTCAGCAAGTGTTCTAGCATCTTGCCAAAAATTAAGGGGCTGTTTCTCTAAATTCTTCCCAGGATGTTATTTGACTAGTTTCATCCAGAGTTTAGCCTTGACCTTACTAAAAAGCACGTGGAGTAATTGATATAAATCTGAGAAACTGGGTTGGTAAGTTTGAAGCACTTCAGCAAACCTACGGAGGCCCTCAATTAGTTTAGGAGGCTCTTTATGCCTTGCAGTTCAGCCATAATCCAAGGAACATAAGAAATTTGGGGTTTATTTAGATCCTCAGAAGACTTAACTTTAAGGAGTCAGGTTTTAATATGTTCAAGAAAGGAGGGTGTGGGGAGAGGTTTAGAGCAAAAGTTAAGTTTGGCAGAGAGGATAGAGGTGGAGTCTGAGCACAAGGTGATTGCCAAGTGTCTGCAGAAAAAGAAGACAGGGGAAGGGGGAAAAGGTCTTAGAGACCATTTTGACTTCTTTTAATTGTTTGCCTCAGTTAACTTAAGAAATAGTGTTTTTGTGAAGGAGGAGTTAAGATGGCAGAGAAGTAGGGGGACATTGGGCTTTCCTCGTCTCTCAGACACAGCTGTATTGAGGTCAGATTACTTGGAACACCCAGAAAATCGATCTGCAGAGTGGCAGGAGGATCTCCACTGTTGGAGGGCGACAGCTTGGCAAGGAAGAGGTGTGTGGATGTGAACTGGGGAAGAGAAAAATGATGGCGCTGTGGAAGGGAGGGAACCCTTTCTGTGGAGAGAAAGAGAGAGGCATTGAGATAGTGTGGCATTGATATTAGCACAAGAGGAAAACCTCTCTGGAACATGGACTAGGGAGCGAGAAGTACTAAGTGTCCCAGTTCATTTTTGCAAACAGCTTTTGGGGCTCAAACTCTGAGGTTTTGGAAGTGTGTGACTTTTTCTAGAGCAGCGCTGTGGTGTGTGTTCCTGGGGAGGAGGGAGCTAGCCCTGGAGTGCATAGTGGGGTGTAGAGATCTCTGGGGTGCACTGGGAGAGAATGATCCCCTTCCTGTAGTACTTTTGGAAGAGAGTTGATTGCCTCTCTGAGGACAAAAGACCTTCTAGGTGCCAAAGGCCTTTTATCAGCAGGGTGGAGAGGCTCTACTTTGGAGGAAGGGAGCAGATCCACACCACGCTAGGTCCTTTAAGACTTTGGGTTGTGGAACCTAGCCACGTGCCAAAGAAAAAATGCAGGAGAGCTGTGGCTCAGGGTGAGCTACTGCCCTCGCTATTCTGTGAAAGCTACCTGAATAGTGGGGGTTGTGATTCCTGGTCCAGGCATTCGAGATTGGGGTGGCGCCATTTACCCCCAAACACCAACATGGTGGGACTTCAGGGAGCAACACAGCAGCCCCCATTGGAAGCGGAACTGGCTTACATGAAACCCTGCTTCTTGGTGCCTGGGAACTGCTTATTTACTGGGGCAATACTGACTCTGACTCTCCTCCAGACAAGCACAGCCAGCACCCTCCATGCAACCACAGAGAGCTCTTTTTTTCTTTTGGAATTGGGCTCATAGTTTATTTGTTTTTTGTCATTTCATCTATTTTTTTTTTTTGGATCAGGCTTTTTTATTCTTTCCTTTTTCCTTCTTTTCCCTTTTCTTCTGCTTTTTTCCCCCATTCTTATTGTTTGCTTGTTTGGAATCAGCCTTACAGTTTTTTTTATTCTGTTTTTGTTTGTTTGTTTTTGTTTCCCTTTCCTTTTCTCTTTTTATGGGATCAGGTTCCCCCTCCCTTTTTCCCCAGGATTGTTTCAACAAACAAATCAGAGCACACCTAGTTAAAGGTCCAAACATTCCACCACTGGAAGCAGGGAGGAGCTCTCCAAAGGACTGACCAGTGGGAAAGAGCAGCCAAAATGCAAAAGTAGAGTGCACACAGCACATACCAGAAACACTTTCTGATGTGCCAGGCCCTGGGCAGTGTATGAATCCTTTTTAATATAATAGTATTCTTAGATGCATGAAACATAATAAGCTTTTAAAACATGCAAAAGGCAGAAACTTAGACAAAATGACAAGATGGAGAAATTCTACCCAAGAGAAAAGCCAAGAAAAAGTCTCAGCCAGGGACTTGCTCAAAACAGATATAACCAATATATCTAAACAAGAATTTTGAGCAACAGTCATAAGACTAATATCTGGGCTTGAAAAAAAGCATAGAAGACACCAGAGAAACCTTGTGGTAGAGATCAAAGACCTAAGAACTAGTCAGGATGAAATAAAAAATGCTATAACTGAGATGCAAAATAAGTTGCACACAATGACAGCAAGGATTGAAGAAGCAGAAGGGAGAATAGGTGAAATAGAAGATAAAATCATGGAAAATAATGAAGCTGAAAAAAAGAGGGAAAGGAAATTACTAAAGTATGAGGAGAGACTTAGAGAACTAAGTTATTTCATGAAATGAAACAATATCTGTATCATAGGAATCCCAGAAGAAGAAGAGCGGGGAAAAAGGGGCAGAAGGTTTATTTGAACAATGTTTAGCTGAGAACTTCCCTAATCTGGGGGAAGGAAACAGGCATCCTAGTCCAGAGGCACAGGGAATTCTCTTCAAAATCAATAAAAACAGGTCAAAACCATGACATATCATAATGAAAGTTGCAAAATACAAAGATAAAGAATTATTAGAGAAGCTAGGGAGAACACATCTTTAACCTACAAGGGTAAACACATAAGGTTAGAAGCAAACCTGTCCACAGAAATTTGGCAGGCCAGAAAGGAAGTGCAGGAAACATTCAATGTGCTGACTAGGAAAAATATGCATCCTAGAATCCTTTATTCAACAAAGCTGTCATTCAGAATAGAATGAAAGATAAAGAGGTTCCCAAACAAAAACTCTAGGAGTTCATGACAACTAAACAAACCCTGCAAGAAGTTTTAAGGGGGACTCTAAGTGCAGGAAAAAAAAAAAAAAAGAAGAGCAAAGCAACAAACATTACAAAGTATCAGAGAACATCACCAGAAACACCAACTCTACAGGTAACACAATGACACTAAATTCATATCTTTCAATAATCAATCTGAATGCAAATGGACTAAATGCTCCAATCAAAATATAGGGTATCAGAAAGGATAAAAAAATAAGATCCATCTATATGCTGCCTATAAGAGACTCATTTTAAACCTAAAGAAACCTGCAGATTGAAAGTGAGGGGATGGAGAACCATCATCTATCCTACTAATGGACATCAAAAGAAATCTGGAGTAGCCATACTTATATCAGACATATTTTTAAAAATTTTTTTAATGTCGATTGTTTTTTTGAAAGAGAGAGAAAGAGTACAAGTGGCAGACTGGCAGAGAGAGAGGGAGACACAGAATCCGAAGGCTGTAGGCTCTGAGCTGTCATCATAGAGCCCAATTTGGGGCTTGAATCCATGAACTGTAAGATCATGACCTGAGCTGAAGTCAGACACTTAAAGCCACCCAGGAACCACAGACAAACTATATTTTATTTTACTTAAAATTTTCTTAATGTTTATTTATTTTTGAGAGACAGAGAAAGAGCACGAGCAGGGGAGGGGCAGAGAGAGAGGGAGACACAGAATCTGAAGCAGGCTCCAGGCTCCAAGCTGTCAGCACAGGGCCTGATGTGGGGCCTGAACCCATGAACTGTGAGATCATGACCTGAGCTGAAGTCAAATGCTCAACCAACTGAGCCACCCAGGCGACCCTGGGAGAAACTTTTTTTTAAAACAAAGACTATAATAAGAGACGAAGAAGGGCATTATATCATTTTTAAGGGGTGTATCCATCAAGATCTAATAATTGTAAATATTTATGCCCCCATTTTGAAAGCACTCAAATATATATACCAATTAATCATAAACATAAAAGAAAATTGATAATAATACCACAATAGTAGGAGACTTTACTACCTTACTTACAGCAATGAACATATCATCTAAGCATAAAATCAACAAGGAAACAAAGGCTTTGAATGACACACTGGACAGATGGACTTAACTGATCTATTCAGAACATTTCATCCTAAAGCATCAAAATACACATTCTTCTTGAGTGCAATGCACATGGAACATTCCCCAGAATAAATCACATACTGGGTCACAAATCATCCCTCAACAGGTACACAAGGATTGAGATCATACCATGCATATTTTCAGATCACAATACTATGAAACTTGAAATCAACCACAAGAAAAAATTTGGAAAGCCCTCACAGACACGGAAGTTAATGAATATGCTACTAAAGAATGAATGGATTCACCAGGAAATTAACGAAGAAATAAAAAAAACATGGAAGCAAATGAAAATAAAACAAGACAGTCCAAACACTCTGGAATGCAGCAATGGGAGTCCTAAGAGGAAACTACATTGCAATTCAGACCTATCTCAAGAAGCAAGGAAGGTCCTATATACACAACCTCACCTTGCAACTAAAGGAGCTAGAAAAGGAGCAGCAAATAAAGGCCAAAACCAGCAGAAGAAAGGAAATATTAAAGATGAGAGCATAAATAAATTATAAAAACAAACAAAAAAACAACCCAGTAGAAAAAATCAATGAAACTAAAAGTTGGTTTTTTGAAAGAATAAACAAAATTGATAATGTCCTAGCCAGACTTCTCAAAAAGAAAAAAATGAGAGGATGCAAATAGATAAAATCATGAATGAAAGAGGATAGATCACAACCAACACTACAGAAACACAAACAATTATAAGAGAATATGATGAAAAATTATATGCAAACTAACTGGGCAATCTGGAAAAAATGACAAATTATTAGAAACTCACACACTACCAAAACTCGAACAGGAAGAAACAGAAAATTTGAACAGGCTCATAACCAGCAAAGAAATTAATCAGTTATCAAAAATCTCCCAACAAATAAGAGTCTTAGGCCAGATGGCTTCCCAGGTGAATTCTGCCAGATATTTAAAGAAGAGTTAATATCTATTCTCATCAAACTGTTCCAAAAAATAGAAATGGAAGGAAAGTTTCCACACTCATTGTATGAAGCCAGCATTAACTTGATTCAAAAACTGGACAAAGGTCCCACCAGAAAGGAGAATTACAGGCCAATATCCCTGATGAACCAGGATGAAAAAAATTCTCAACAAGATACTAGCAAATTGAATGCAACAGAACAGTAGAAGAATTATTCACCATGATCAAGTGGGATTTATTCCTGGTCTCAGGGATGGTTCAATATTTGCAAATCAATCAATGTTATACACCACATTAATGAAAGAAAGGATAAGAACCATATGATTCCGTCAATATGATGGAGGAAAAGCATTTGGCAAAATACAGCATCCTTTCTTGATAAAAACCTTCAAGAAAATATGGATAGAAGGAATATACCTCAACATCACAAAAGCCATATATGAAAGGCCCACAGCTAAAATCATCCTCAGTGAGGAAAAACTGAGAGTTTTTCCCCTAAGGTCAGGAATATGGCAGGGATGTCCACTCTCACCACTGTTGTTCAACATAGAACTGGATGTCCTAGCCTCAGCAGTCAAACAAAAAGAAATATAATACAACCAAAGTGGCAAGGAAAAAGTCAAACTTTCACTCTTTGCAAATGACATGGAAAACTCGAAGGACTCCACCAAAAAACTGCTGATACATGAATTCAGCAGCTACAGGATATAAAATTAATGTACAGAAATCAGTTGCATTTCTATACACCAATAAGGAAGCAGCAGAAAGAGGTATCAAGGAATCAGTCTGATTTATAATTGCACCAAAAACCAGAAGATACCTAGGAATAAACCTAAAGAGGCAAAAGAGCTGTATGCTGAAAACTATAGAAAGCTTATGAATGAAATTGAAGAAGACACAAAGAAGTGGAAAAACATTCCATATTCCATGCTCATTGACTGGAAGAACAAATATTACTAAAATGTCGATACTACCCAAAGCAATTTACACAGTCAATGCAATCCCTATAAAAATAACACCAGTATTCTTCACAGAGCTAAATCAAACAATCCTAAAATTTGTATGGAACTAGAAAAGACTCTGACTAGCCAAAGTAGAGTTGAAAAGAAAACCAACGCTGGAGGTATCACAATTCCAGACTCGAAGCTGTCTTACAAAGCTGTAATCATCAAAAAGTTATGGTATTGGCACAAAAACAGATACATAGGTCAAAGGAACAGAATGGAGAACCCAGAAATTCATCTACAAATGTATTGCCAACTAACCTTTGACAAAATAGGAAAGAGTTATCCAATTGAAAACATACAGTCTCTTCAGTAAATGGTGCTTGGAGAACTACTGGGCAGTGACATGCAGAAGAATGAAACTGGACCACTTTCTTACATCATACACAAAAATAAATTCAAAATTGATGAAATACCTAAATGTGAGACAGAAAACCATCAAAATCCTGGAGGAGAAAACAGGCAGCAATCTCTTGAACTTGGATGCAGCAACGTCTTACTAGACATGTCTCTGGAGGCAAGGGAAATAAAAGCAAAAATGAACTATTGGGACCTCACCAAGATAAAAAGTCTCTGCATAGTGAAGGAAACAATCAACAATACTAAAAGGCAACTAATGGAATGGGAGAAGATATTTGCAAATGACCTATCAGATAAAGGGTAGTACCCAAAATCTATAAAGAACTTATCAAATTCAACACCCCCCCCAAATAATCCAATGAAGAAATGGGCAGAAGACATGAACAGACACTTTTCCAAAGAAGATATCCAGATGGCTAACAGACACGTGAGAAGATGCTCAACACCACTCATAATCAGGGAAATACAAATCAAGACCACAATGACATATCTCACACCTGTCAGAATGGCTAAAATTAACAACTCAGTTAACAACAGATGTTGGAAAGGATGTGGTGAAAGGGGAACCCTCTTGCACTGCCGATGGGAATGCAAACTGGTGCAGCCACTCTGCAAAACAGTATGGAGTTTCCTCAAAAAATTAAAAATAGAAGTACCTTAGAGCCCAGCAATTGCACTACTAGGTATTTATCCAAAGGATACAAAAATGCTGAATTGATATGGTACTTGCACCCCAATGTTTATAGCAGAACTATCAACAATAGTCAAATTATGGAAAGACCCCAAATGTCCATTTACTGATGAATGGGTAAAGAAGATATGTCATATATATATACATATATGTATATACACATACATACACATGTACATATGTATATATATACATACATACATACACACACACACACACACACACACACTGAAATATTACTTGGTGATGAAAACGAATGAAATCTTGCCATTTGGAACAATGTGGGTGGAAATAGAGTGTATTATGCCGAGAAAAATAAGTCCATCAGAGGAAGACAGATATTTTATGATTTCACTCACATGTGGAATTTAAGAAACACAACAGATGAACAAAAGAGAAATTAAGGAAAAATAGGAAAGAGAGAGGGAGGGAGAAAACAGAGGGAGACAAACCACAAGAGACTCTTAAAGAGAAAAAGTTGAGGGTTGCTGGAAGGGAGGTGAGTGGGGGGATGAGCTAAATGGTGATGGGTATTAAGGAGGGTACTTGTTAGAATGAGCACTGGGTGTCATATGTAAGAGATGAATCACTGGATTCTACTCCTGAAACCAATACTACACTGTATGTCAACTAACTTGAAATTAAATAAATAAAAGTAAAAATTAAAAAATAAAAGAAAAAATAAAATACTATGTGCATATATACTTATGTATACATTGATTAACTTTGGAAAGAAACAGAGGGGTTTGTAACTGAGGCTGCCTTCCAGGAAGGGAACTGGGCAGGCGTAGTGGCGGGGAGACTTCTTTTTCATTGCATACCCTCTGTAACTTTTGAATTTTGTATATATTATGTATCAAAATGAATTTTTGATTAGGAGTAAATGAATTAAAACACCCCCCAAAAAGACAGAGGCAAACTTAGAATCCTGAAAATGTTTGGAAGTTTCAAGATACCAGTTAAAACAGACATCCCATTCAATTTGCTTGTTTGTTTTCATTTGTTTTTGTTAGCTGAAGCCATGACTTTCTAATTTAATTTTGAAAAAAACAAGTGTGGGAGACTGAAAATTCCCCACAGTGGTCGATGCAGTTCTAAATTACTTTTGGTTAAGTTGGTTCACTTAGTTATAAATGTGCATGAGGATGCACCACAGATTTTAAATCTAAAGTCCCAGTGGTGGTGGGGAAAGTCTCAAAGCATTTTGATGACTGGGATCCCATTCTTGGAGGGGTTGTTGTTGTTGTTGTTGTTGTTGTTGTTGTTGTTAATCTAGAGCAAAAAGAACAATTTCTAAATGGTGCAGTTTCAATAGGAATGGGCTAGTTCCCAAAGGAATCAGACCAAAGGCCAGTACAGTTCAATAGCAGTAGTCCATTTCCAAAAACGTGTCAGGCCAAAGGCTATACTCACAGAAAGGACAAGGCCTGAAAACAGATTCTGAATAAAGCCAGGAGAACTCATACACAGAGAGTGGAGCACAAAATCCAGGAGAAAACTTACCCTCAAACTCCAGGGTTGGCAAGAAAGCAGTGAGTCCAATTAGCTCTGGGGGTACCACCATCTGTTTGCTCACCAGCCTTGGAATTGTTGGGGGTCTTCTCTAGATCCCACTTCTGATCACCAATTATTGTTAACCTTAGAAATAAAACTGTCAGTTATTTTACCAGGAATAGCAGAGAACTGCAATTTGGAACAGGCAAGCTACTGCAAAACCACAGGCAAATCCTGACAACAAAGGAGAGGACCGCTCTTTAAACAGAGGAAAAGGGAAGTTTGGAGGGCTGTTATAAAAAAAAAAAGTCACTGGAGTAAACTGGGAATCTGAAGTATAGTGAGTTTCCATTGGCTGAGTTGAGACAGTCTCTCATTGGCAGGGCTGTTGCTGGGGAAGGAGGAAAACCTTTCTTCCTCCTGTCAGCATAGTAAAGTAGTTGTGGACTTGAGGGGTTTGGTCTCTTCCTGTGGAGTCTGAAATTGAGGAAGAGAGGTAGGGCCTGAGAGCTCCCCCTGTTGGCCTTTTCAATTAAAAAAAATTCTTTTTTAATTTTTTAGTATAATTTATTGTCAAATTGTCTAACATACAGTGTGTAAAGTGTGTTCTTGGTTTTTGGGGTAGATTCCATGTTGGCCTTCTGACTCCATCTCGGTAAGGCTTCCTTTTCACAATGTTTCGATTTCCTTGCTGATCTCATTTTGTTCATGTATTGTTTTTCCTAATTTTGTTTAGTTTTGTGCCTGTGTGTTCATGTAGTTCACTAAAGTTCTTTAAAATGATTATTCTGAATTCTCTGCCATAAAGTTCATATATCTCCATTTCTTTAAAGTCAGTTACTGGAACTTTATTAGTTTGTACTCACTGTGTCATGTTTACCTGATTGTGATTTTCAGATTCATTGTGTTGGTATGTACACATTTGACTAAACAGTCTCTTAGTCCTGACTTTACAAGTTTGCTCCGGCAGACACAGTTCTTCACAAGTCAGCTCAGCTTGAGGTTCTGGAAGGGTCAGTAGACAGTGTATTTGAGTAAGTGGGGCTTGCTATCAGGCTTTCTATTTGGGTGAGGCCACTGTCCAAGCCCTGAGGTCAGTGGAGTGACCTGGGACTTCCTCTGACTGGGAACAGTCGGATAGCACTGTTTTCTTGATTCCATGCACCAGTGTGGTTGTAGAATGGGCTCTGTAGTTGCCCAAGTTCTCTGGTCAGACTGCCTAGTGCTCTACTCAGTAGCATGTGGGGCCATGAACCCATTTCCCTCTCTAGGCAGGACAGCAGAACAGACTCCAAGATGCTTCATTGGTTATAGACAAAAATCAGGCAGAACTGCCCACGAAGTTCTCTGGCCAGATAGGGCCACCACTTTGGTTCTGCAGTTGGGAAGAGTTGCCGGATGCATTCTTTGCTTGGATGCCACTGTAAGCAGTGCAATAAGATGAGCTATGCAGCTTTCAGGTATTCTGGTTAGGCTTCCTGACTGTGAACTGGAGGCCATATTCACTCGTAGATGGGGGTAGAAATTTGCTTCCCTGCCTGGGTGAAGGGCTACAACAGGCTGTAAGGGCTGCATGGCTTGTTGGCTGGAGGCCTGAATCAGGCAGAACTGCCCTAAGTTTCCTTGACTAGATGGGACCATTGGCTTGGTTCTCTTTGAGAACTACTGGCTAGTATCTGTACTCAGGGATCACCAAGAGGGGGAACACAATCTGCCAATTTCTGAACACTGGTTGCTATGAGACCTTCCTATCTATCCCATCCAAATCAAATTCCACACTCAATCCCAACAGCTTACACCTGTGATTCTGGTTAGGGAGACCAGAGTAGGTTTTCTGGGAGTGTCCCATAAAGGTGGGAAAGGCTAGATGTCCACCTTAGTCTCTCCTCCCCACCCCCCGGAGAAACCATAGGCCGAAGGGAACCCTTTCACTGTAGTGCAATGACAGCCTGGGAGAGGGGTGGTGAGGTCAGAATGTAGTAATTTCTCCTGCCCTTTTCAGACACCATGGTCCAGGGAAATGCTATAACGTCACTCCCATGTTCTGGAATTTTAAAAATGGGGCCTTGTCTATGGATGGTTTTCAAACATGTTAGTGTAGAAGAAAAACTTTGATCAGGTCAACACAGACTTAATGAGAAAGGGTTTGAACAACTGGGAAGTCTGCCTCTGTCAGGAGGGAAGCAGATTTGAAAGCTCAGGAAAGTGGGCACCACGGTTCTCCTTTGTATCATGAGAAATATTAAGGGTATGGAAAAGGAACTAACATTTTTGAAGGAGGTAGTAAATACCATGGCTTTTCCCACTGGTGTTTTGGAGGTTATGTGGGTGGTGGACCTGGGGGTATACCAACCCCATGCCCTGGTGGCCAGAGCTGAAAGTCTCAGGCATGGTCTCCATTCTGACTGCCCTGACCTCACCAGATATTTCTTGATGTCTCTGAGCTCATCTTTCTGTCCACTCCTAAAACAAAAAACAAAGACATTAGCTACTGGACATCTGAGTCTTTAGTAGGGACCTGGCCCTGTGCTAGGCACACTGCAGTGCACACCATCACCCTAAAGGCCATCCTGTAGAGAAGACACCATTATCTCCATCTTTTCAATGAGGTAATTGAAACACAGAGAGATTAAGTAACTTGCCCCAAATATTAAATAATAGCCAATGACTGGTTGACACAGGGCATATTCACATTTCAAAGACACTATGGGTTTTCCTCAAAGAACAGAATTTGGCTAAATCTCCACATGACAGATAAAGAGTGGGCTGTGGGGACTCGGGCGCATCAACGTTTGCATCCACAGAACAACAGGGTGCTTTCTCCTGGCAGGAGCAGTATAGATACGTCACATACAGAGAAACAGTGCTTACCAGGCAACAAATTCTTGTTGATCAGCCACAATTCCAACTCCTTTGATCGTAAACCAAGACTCAATATATATATATCCAATTTGGTACACAAAGAGCTCTTAACAGTCTTGGGTCCTGGGGACTTTAGAGGCTGGGTTATGGGGGTGGGAGTGACAAAGTAGTTCTGGAGAGTGCATGGGCAGGAGGAGGGAGCAGTGACAGCATCCTGGAGGGTGGCTGGGAGCATATGAAGGAGGGGTGTTGGCATTGTGAGCAGCAGCTGTTGAGAGGAAAGCACTCCTGGCTGGGTGGAAGGCAAATGTTTGGGCTATAGGGCAACTGCCCGCAGAGGGGATTCACGAAGTTGAAGATGATATACTTCCCCTGTAGGAAAAGAAGAGAGAGAAGGTCACTGGGAAGCCACTGGAATTAGGACCAGAAGGCTTTGGTGTCTTTGGCTCAAGGGATTTAAACCCTTTGGACCAACACAGTAGGCCTTTCTTGATGCCCTTCCTCTCTTGGGTGCTGGTTTCCAGGCTGGGCTGCTATTTTAAGACTCTGTTCAGCTGTTGGAAGTCTTCCCTGTGTCCCCCAGCCACCCCAGGTTTTCTGACTCAGAACACCCTTTCCCTCTGGTATTGGACTTGATGTTCCCTGTTGGACTGGGGGCCTGGGAAGCAAGGAGGCCTTGCAGCTCCAGTGTTTCCCAGGCTTTCTGTGGGAGTATGTGATGAAGGGATAAGCCTTCATCTCAGCCCTCAGACCAGGATCCAGGTCCCCCAAAGTCAGGGAGTGTAGGGGTACCTTCCCATGGGTGATGGGAAGATGGCAGCAGAACCCATCGGTCTCTTGGTGTGGGAAGAGAATGATACTGCTCAGCATTCTGAAGGTCCATCTGCCCAGCCAGACAGTGAGTATTCATTGAATGTGACCAGGGCAGGCCTCACTACAGATACTGGGGACCACAACATTCTCTAGGCACTGGGCCCAGTCTTTGAAAAGGGTCTGATCATGGGGAAGCCCAGGGAATGATTCCCAGGCAAGCCTGGATGTGTGTCAGCACACATCCAGTGTGTCTCCTCAGCAGGGTCCCCACTCCCAGGCGTGCCCAGGACTCCTAATGCTCACCTGGCCACCAGGGACAGTCATGCTTGCCTGAACCAAGCAAATGACTAATGCAGCCCTCACTATAGATACTGGGGACACCACGTCCTCCAGGCACCTGGCCCAGTCTGAGGTTCTGATCATGGGGAAACTTAGGCACATGATTCCCAGGCAAGCCAGGAGCATGCTCTTCATGGGCCCTAATTCTGAGCCCTGCATTGGTTTTGGGGAAACCATTATGGTTTCATGAGTGCTGACCTGATGGGGGGCAGGGCAGTGAGAAGGGTGGTGGCAGGCCCTGGGGTTCAAGTCCAGCTCTGCCACTCCCAGGTTCTGTGACCTGGGGCAAGTTGCTTGATTTCTCTGTGCCTTAGTTCCCCTTGGAAAAAGTGGCATATTAGTACCTGCACGTACAGTTACTGGCAGGATTGAATGTGAAATTATGGAAAGTTCTTAGACTGGCAGCTGGCATAGGAGGAACTCTAACAATTAGCTGTCACAACCATTAAATTCCAAGGGGAACACCTGTAACATGCAGGCTTCTCCCCGTTGTCACAGGCAGTGGCACGTGGAGGGACTCTACTAGCTGGCAAAAGCACGCAATGTTGGTCAACGACATGGGGGTGTCACCATGCCCTCCAGCATTCCTGGCACATGAGGGAGCCGCCCAGGAGAGTCTCAGAGGATGAGGGTGTGGATCCAGCAGACACAGGTTGGGGAGCTCGGTGGGGAGGGATGATGGTTGGGGGTCAGGAGAACTTGCTGGCCTGCCTCCTTCTCCAGCCTCTTTCACTTAAGTTTGGAGGCACTGGGTAACACTCTCCCCAAGAAAGCTTCTTGTCCTTCTGATGGGGACCAGCAAGGAAATGCAGGCGCCCCACCCAGAATCCACACGGGAGGCTCATGAGCACTGCGTCTCCTCGTCTGGGGCATCCTCCCAGACGATGCCTGGACAGGGCTCTCTGACCCATAGTCCCTGAGCTCAGCTGCCAAGGGCAAAGAGAAAAGGGCGCCTGCCCAGGGAACATCCCTGTGCCCCTGCTTACCGCGTTCCTGGGCTGACACCACATCAATGGGATCTGGTTGCAGCTTTGCACAAAGTCACACAAGGTGTCCAGTTTGCCCTGAAAAGCAGATGTGGCTGTGAGGAAGGTCCAGGGCCTGGCCGTCACCTCCAGAGGGGTAGAGGACCCACTGCCTGAGATGGCTCCAGAAGGCTCTGTCCCCAGGAACACACCGAGGCTGCTCTGTAGTCTCCGCCTGGGGCAGGGGCCTGGTGGCCTTGTGTGTTTCAGGGCAGACAGTGTCACTGTAGGTCACAGATTGTTTTGGAACCCGAAATGAGTCTGTATTTCGGGTGTAGGAGGAGAAGGCAGGGGCTACTTTGAGAGGAAGGGTCTAAGGTGGGGGACATGCGGGGTCGCAGGGGAATGTGATGTGGGCATCAGGGAGCTGGGCAGGAGCTGGGAGAAGGGGACAAGGACCCGAAGTGGGTCACACCACAGGCAGAAGGGGAAGAGGGCTGGTCCCGGGGCTGCTGGGGAGACAGGAAGGGAGGACACCGGCAAGAGGCCCTGGACCTAGGGACAGGTGGCCTCAGGACTTCAGGCCTCTCTGGGCCCTACTGAGGGGGCAGGTAGGGCTGTGCCTTGTGAGCAGGAACAAGCCCCATGACCTTTGCCCTGTCTGGAGGCAGTTTGGCTTCTTTGAGCCCCCAGGCTGACTGTCCGCCTGCTGTCATGTTGCCATCTGGGGCTCCTTGCAGGGTCAACACGGAGACAGCTGGACTAGGACTAACATGGCCGGGCCCTGGTAGAATGGTTCCAACAGGTGCATCACCAGAGATGTAGGACCCGGAGGAGGGCACAGCCCATAAAGGAAGAATATGGGGTTCTTCCTTTCTCAGCCAGGGCCGCCTGGGGCCTCCCCACCCTGTCTTCATGCCCCTGCAGGGCCTGGAGCTCCCACCCAGGGTGCGGCCCTAGCACTTCCTGTGAGGATGTTTCCTCACAGCCTCCTCCTCCATGAGGAGCCATGTCAGTGTGTCCAAGGACAATGTAGTTAGCTTAGTCCCTCACTCTGCTGAGCTGACTCATGGAACAAACTTTGCTCAGAATTTTTCTTAAACGATTCTTTTTCTGACCTGTGGGAGACTGTGATTGAGCTTGTGTTTTACTCCTCTGCCTGCTGGCCACAAAAATGGAAGCCATTGTTGGAGCTGCTGACAACCTCAGACAGCCTGGGACTGGCGGGCTGTGGCCAGCCACCAACATCTGCAGACCTGGGCCCCTTCCAAGCCTGGTGCCGGGCTCCACGTGGTGTTGGTGATGGCAGGAGACCTCACACTCTTTGCCCTCTCCTGGGGCCCAGGATTGGGATGGCCCCGGCATTTTCTCTGGTGCCCAGCAATCGATGTAATGCCCACAAAACTCATCTCCACCCAAGTCATGGTTCATGTGGGGCCATGGACTGGCTGCCCTCCCTTGTCCCTCAGCCCCACATAAAGGCCCTTCTCACCTCTATCCGTCTTATAGTGTCTTCCTGGTACATACAAGAAGGGACAATCACCGGGGTACGTGTCTGTATACATGTCTCTGGCTTCTAGGAAGAGAAAGCACATTTTGCTGTTTTGTCTGGGAGCTTCTGGTGCAGACATATAACATCTGTTGCTCCCGCACCTCTTAGTGGCCACTCAGCAATGGTGCATTGAGAGATTTTAAGGACACATCAGTAGCATCCTACACTACGGCAGTGTCCCACATGGTAAAAACCAGGAAATGCAATTTATTTGTAAATATGACCTTTTCCCCAAAGGCTGACAAAGTCTCTCCTGTCCCTTTGGTCCCGGGGTCTGCCTTTGGTGGAAAACCCTGGTCTTAGGGCTGTGCAGTGGACAGGAGGGCTGTCAGGGTGGGAGCATTTGCAGGGGCCCGGGCTGCATTCATTTGCCCCTGGCAGATCCAGCCTCCTCAGGCAACAGTGCCATCAGTCAGTACAGCGCTGGCCAGTGGGGTCTTTTTCCTACCCAAACCCAGGCCCGGTCCCCTTCCTCTGACATAGTGTCCTGCTGTAACTACTTCCTCTGGATCTCTTTTAGGCTTCTACCCTGAGGAGCCACAGACAGCTCACCGGCCCTGGCTCTTTGTGCTCATCTGGGCCGGGCCTGCCTCACAGCTCAACGCCAAGTAACACACTCTCCTCCAACCTCCCCAGCCTGTAGTCACTAAAATATAATTGTGGCCAAACCTCTTGCCCTGGCGGGTGACAGGGATGGAGATCAACAAAATGCAGCTCAACATACATCAGAGCCTGGGCAGGGACCAAGTTCTGAAATGGAAGGCTCCTTTTCTGAAAGTTCACCTGTGTACTATAAATAGTCCTTTGGAAATTGATAAAAATTTAAAAAGCCACTAATATTTCAATGGGGATCACAGCACTTGCTGAAACAGGTTATCTCAAGTTACTAATTTGGTGGCAAAGGCCCTGGATCAGGCTGTGGTGCACACTTGGGAAAGGTGTTTTGAGTCCTAAGGCCTCCTGAGGCCCCTCCCTGCCGCTCCATCACCCTCTTTTTTTGGCCAGCTCTCTCTGCCCAGGTAGGTGGCAGGCAGTGGGGCAGGGGGTAGAAATGTCCCACAGGCAGGTTTTGTGAAGGTCTGTGTGGTTCCCTTTTGTGAAGGTCTGTGTGGGCACTGGGCACGCTGACATGAGGACAAAAATCAGGACTTACCATTACTATCTTCTGCACTGGTAGCTCCTTGCAGGGCTAGAATGTTAAAGAGACATGAACATAGGCTGGAGGAGCATGAGGGCACTGGCTCGGCCATGCAGACAGAAGGCGACCCTACTCAGCAGCAGTGGGACAGAACGCGGGCTTTGGGTGTCAGTCTGCGAGCCCACTGTCTATGGGATGTGGCCAACTGGCTCCAGCATCCCAAGGCTCAGGCTCCTGGGCTATCAAAGGGATATCGGACCTCCCTGGCGGTGGACAGGGAGACAGCCAGACTAGGGTGCCTGGTCCCTGGCGGAGGTGTCCACGCAGTAGTTTTCATTAGGAGCCCTTCCATGACATGAAGACAAGAGAACACATCCAATTCCCTTCCTCCTCTCCCCTCACCTCCCACAGCCCGCAGCCTTCCCTAGTCCCCACTCTGTGCTGACAGCCCCCACTCCCGCTTTCTGTCCTCACAGCTCCCCCTCCACAGCAATCCGGCCTGCTTCTGTCTTGCTGCTTTGCTCTGTCCTTTCCCACCTCTGTGGTTTCCTCTTCCTTCACCCAGCTCTGTCCTATGTCCTTGGAAACCCAGCAGCCAGTACGTCTGCCCTTCTCCCTCCCCGGGGGTCAGTGTCTCTCCTTTGCTAGGGCCCTGATGCCACAGCCTATGAGGCTGACATTTTACCCGCCACCCCCAGGTACCAATACCAGAGCAGACACCAGACTGTGAGCTCCTGTGTGCAAGATGGTGGCAGCTCCTTTCCCATCCCTGTGTGCCAAGTATGGGGCCCATCATGTCCTGGCCCTTAGTAATGACTGAGGAAGGAAGGAGGGATGCACTGGTTGTGTGCAGAAATCTGTACTGGTTTCCAAGGCTCAGTTGCCCCAGAGGCTAGGAATCATCCCTTCCAGCAGATTCTCTTTTGTGGGCCCCAGTGCCTCCTATGGGACCCGCTTTCCTATCTCAGCATCAGAGGCCTCTTCTGGTGCTTGGTCTCCCTGAGTTCTCCAGAAGCCTGGCTGCTGTGATGCCTCCCTTGTCACTAGGTACTGGGGTGACTTCTCCCCAGAGGACAGGGCAACTCATAGGCCACTTCTGGAAACAAGCATGAAACAGGGGGTCCCTGAGATGCAAGCTGAGTCTCTGCCCAGGAATGGTAGACACAGTCTGTGCCTGTGTTTGCTCGTGTGATGAACTGGGAGCTTCTGGGAACCTGCCCACTGGCAGGATCATGGGGTGAGTGGGGCTTGGTTACCTTGTGGCCTGGGGACAGTTTGTGTCATAGGGCCGTGTGGATCACTCACAGGGGTCACTCACCTTCCTGCAGCAACAGAGACAGCAGATCACCACCACGATAATGATCAGGGTTGGGACGAACAATGGGAATAGGTAGTCAAGGGTAGGCTTTTCTGTGACATCCATGGGTGCTGGTGCCTCCTGTGTGACAACTGTGGGCACTGTTGTCTTCTGTGTGCCAACTGTGGGGACCGAAGTCTCCTCCTTTGGGGCATCTGTGGGCTCTGATGTATTGCCCTGCAAAAAGCACAAAAGTCAGAGTCCTGGGTGGGTCTGGATGGCCCTCACTGGGTGCCTCCCCCCAGCACACTACACCTGCACATCGTGTGTTCCCACTCACCTCAGATTTCCCCACCTCCAGGGAGCACTGAAGGCCTGGAGGACAAGACTGCACTCAAAGAGCCGCTGCGGAGCCCTGGGCCACAGAGCCCACCACTGGCTTCGTTCCGAGGCTCTGGCCCAGAGCCCTGACAAGGACCGGAATCCCCATGTGTGACATGCCAGCCCTCACTGCACGCCTCAGCCGCACACGGTGCAGTCCTGCCCTAAACCAAATGTTCGGATTTCCCTGACGCAGGGGAGCTACAGGGGACAGAGTCTGTGCCCAGGAGGGGGAAGCAGGGTGGGGGCCCATGAACTCAGCCTCCTCCTGAGTTCTTTCCTAAATGTGCCTGCTGAGGGCGGCCTGTCAGTTAGGCTCCTGAGGGACAAATGGCTGAGTGTGGTCTGCTGGTCGGTGAGTGCCTGTCCTGGCACAAGCGAACACACATTCAGAGGACTGTCCGTGCTGCTGGAACCCTCCCAGCTGGGACTGGACACTAGGCTGGTGGCAATCAGGCACGGGCATCGCTCTTCCCAGGCAGCCCTCTTCCTGTGCCTAACGTGCTCTGTCGCCCATGTCATGCTGCCCTGCCCCAGGTGTCCGGGTGACGTGGAGCTCCGAGAAGTGGGCACCTGGGAGCAGCACCCTCTTTCCCACGTGCCCGTCCCTGAGCTGAGTCCCAGGCCCTGCCCACAGCCCTGGCAGCTTCCCACCAAGTGCCGGAGAGCAAGGTCCAGCAGAGGTCAGAGAGTTAGTGGAGACGGATGGCTGAGGAGCACGAGAAAGCAGCAGAGGCAGAGGGGAGGCTGATGCCCTCTGCAAAATGACAGGGGTGTTCCTCAAGCGGGCTTGGGCTTGCAGGCAGTGATGGGCGTGTGTGGGTTCATCTGTGTCAGCAGCTGCTGAAACACCCCGACTGCACAGGGCTACAGTGGGTCCCGCCCTCCAGATCCCCTGTGTCTGGGGCCCGGGTTTGGAGCACCCCACTGACCCAGAGGTCCTGGACTCGGGCTCCTAACACTTGCCTCCAAGCCTCTCCCACTTGCCCAGCTGGAATGCAGGATGGAGCCCCGAGCTCTCCACCACTATTCTTGGGCCAGCAGAGGTGGCAAGGGGAGAGGCGGGGTGGCAGAGCCCCAGCACCATTTCTGGACTCTGCTTAGAGCTCTAACCGTTCCCTTTCCTTTGCCTTCAGGGACACCTGGTTCCCAGAGAGAGACAGCAGAGGTTCTGCAGCACCTGATAGACAGGAAGCTACATGGCAGGTGCTCTTGTGGAAGCGCTCCCAGGGCACCTCACAAGCCTGATGTGCGGATGGTTTGCCGATGAAGGGCTGAGGGCCCCAAGCTGGCTGTGAGAAGTTGTCCCAGCTGCCTGTCTGCATAAGCTACTTTCTCAGGCCCTCCAGCATGTGTCCTCTTTCCGTGCCCCCCCCCCCCCCGCCAACTATCTTCTCCTCCAATGCCAGTGCTCTTGACAGTCCCAGGATGGAGGATGCCGCCCCACCGTGGCACTCACACAATTCAGGCTGGTTACTTTCATGCTCTCCTCAATGAAGGTGACGCCATTGTTCAGGCTGTATTGAACGATGACCACCCTAAAGCACAGAAAGGTCATGTCATGTGTACTACCCTGCAGACGTTTTGTTCTTGCACTTGGCTCAAACCACAGCCTACAGCTGTCCTCATTGTAAAGACTCTGATAAGCAGGCTTTTGATCCATCATTGAGCACACAGCATGGATAAGAGGGGGCTCATCCCAAGCCCTACAAGGTCAACCTCTGCAGTGAAGGCTGACCAGGCATGAGGAACCCTGCATGGGTCAGATGCCATCATGGCCATAGGCTAAGTTTCCAAGGAGGTCGGCTTGGTGTCACCATCCTGACCCTTCTCTATTTACAAAGTTTTGGCTTAGCCCTGATAGGCTGCATGTAGCAAAGGCACCACCCTTGGGAACATCAGTTCTCATATTCTGCCCTCCTCAGCAGAGACTGGGCCACAGCAGAACCCTGAGCATCTCAGGGGAGGACCAATAAGAGTAGTTATGAAGGATGCCCTGAGCCCTCTGAAACAGACATGTAGTGTCACAGCAGAAGTAGCATCCCACATTCTGTATAGCACATGGTGACAAAAACTGCCCACTGGTCCCTGACCTGAGGTACTTACTGTCCAGGCTCCTTAAATACATGTCCTGGGCAAGCTAAAGATTCATCATCCTTAAGTAGAGGTTTTTTATCTAGGAGAAAACCACAAGAGAATAATGTCAAGGAGCATGTCCATCCATCCATCTCCCCTCAGCTGGCCCCTGGCAAGCAGACTAACACTGGCAGATGCCAGCTTCTCTTTGCTGCCTTCCTCTGAGCCCCTGCCATGCACCAGGCCCTGTGCAATGCCTGGTTGGAATGGAAAAGGTTAAGTCCCTGCTCTCAAGGGCCCTACATTTGAGGGATGGGAGGGAGACAATGAAATAACAAAGAAGAAAATAAATGTGGAGAGGGACACTTCTTTAGACCACAATAAACAACAGAAGGCACAGCGAATAGAGGGGAAGGGACAGCTGCTTAGGAATGTGGGGCCTGTCCTGTCCCTAAGAGACACCATTTCTCTTAAGGGGCTGAAACATTTACCGTGTAATGTTGTGATGTCTGGAGGTAGCTCTGGATTTACCAGATGGCCCTGCAGTAAGACATCACGGCACACAATCTCATCAGGTCCAATGAATGCACTGGGGGGGCTCAGCGGGAGATAGTCCTACTGTACCACCCTGCTCTCTGGGGAGGATCACACCCATCTCAGCGTGAGGGCACATCTACGTACCTAACATGTGCTTCTACTGGCCACTCACCCATCATGGAGGAATACCTGATGCCTGAGTATTTCCTTACATTATAGGCTTACATAGGGGATGTGGTTTAGCTCGACTGTCATATTGACTTCCTCTTGCAGTAGAGGAAAAAGAAGCTGAGAATAGAACCCTCATTTGGTCAAGGTCAGACAAGTAATGTGTGCCTGTGCCAGGATTCCTGGGCCTGGGCCTGGGCCTGGAAGCTGGCATCCTGTGTCAATCCCAGATGCACACATTCTCCTGTGAAGCTCCCAGTGCACCTGGCCCAGGGCTGCCTGTGTTTCTCGCCAGCAGACTCAATGGATTCGGGTCCTTGTCTCTCAAGGCCAGTGAGAGCTGAGCCAAGGGAGGGGGACTACAGCTCTGGGGCACACCCAGCACACCACAGCCATTCCTGGCAAGGGTTAAAGCCCTGCTAGGAGAGGCTCTTGTGGTTGATGACTTCCCAGCTTTGAGGTATAGGTCACCAGGCTTCCCAGCCAGGTCTCTCCTTCTACTTGTCCATGCTGATCTATCCTCACAGGACCAACAGTGAATGGCCAGCAAGGGCTTTAAAGGCCTGGCCGGCTGAGGGGAAGGCAGCCTATTGTAGGGAGTTTGTCACTTAGAGGCACCAAGGTGGCTACTTACGGAGGATATTGTCGACATCCAACTTATATCTGCAAACAAATTCATCCATCGTGTGTTGATGTAAGTCAGGATCATAAAATCTCATATCATATTCTTCTGCAAAGTCAATATCCAAAGATCTGTGTGAGGGAGGGATGAGGGCTGTCTTTCCTCTGATTGGCTACTAATAGCAGGTCACCCAAAAACTGCATTTCCAAGGACTCCTCATAAGGAAGCAACTATGTCAAAACCAAGATGTGTGACCCGTGTGGTCAGATCCTCACCTGATTTCACTGAGGGTCCACTATGAGTGCTGAGGGGGCTTGAGCACTCAGGGTCCCCTCACCTCCACCCTTGATCTTTGGAGCCCATTAAGGCATTCAGCCTCATCTCCTGCATAGGGGCAATGCCAGCCCTGGGTTTCTTACCCCGAAATGTCCAAATACTCTCTGAAGGGTGCAGGAGGTCCTCTCCATGGGGTCTACCATATACATGAGAGAAGAGCTAGGATAACAAGGCTGAAAACAGCCCTGTCCCATGCCGGAGCTGGTTGTCCAGGCCTGGGTGCCTTATGACTTCCTGATGCATGGAGTTTCCTCCTCCTCCCAGTCTTTCTGTTTGCCTATCACAGGCTGAAGGCCCAGGAGCAGGGATGGGACTCAGGTGAGGCAGGCAAAGAGCCCAGGACTCTGTACAGAAGAATCCCCCAGGTAAAGATAAGTTCTGTCTTAGCTGTGGTTCTGGAAGTCTCATATGATTGCTCTTCCCCTGCCTTTTCCTGAGGCTTCATGGACTACAGACAACCCGCCCAGGATTCAGGAAGCACTAACTCTCTCAGTGTGGAAACACTGATATGTGAGGTGCAAGTCTAGGCCCTAGACCTTTACCAGGGTGCTGAGGCTTCCCTAGTGCTTCCCAGACCCTGAAGTAAACACCAGGAGACAGAGAGGACAGATGGTAGACAGGATCCTAAAGGATTCAGCCAGGATAACATGCAGGTCTTCAGCTGCAAGCCCAAAGTCATTAGCCTCCACTGCTGCACATGTCCAAGACTGAATCATTCCAGTCCCTGAAGCCTGATTAGCCTTAGGTCGATGAACTAATGGAACAATTTCTCAAAATTCCAGGGCAGCCTTGGATATGGTTATCCTGATTTCTCCTGCTTCAGGTCTTCTTGCAGCTCCCACTGATTGAGGCAACATTTACAAATTCTGCTTTAAAGAAAATAGATTCTTGCCCTGTAGCTGAGCAAGTCCTGCTGATATGGTATGTTAGTCTTTCAAGTGTTTCCCCAAAATTGAAGTCAACATTGAAAGTCTACATATTGTCCCTAAAAATCCATATTACTAGCTTTTATGGAAAATGGGAGCACCTGGCATCAGCGGGTTCATATTTCTACATGTCAACCATTGGCTTGAACATGGGCCACTGTTTTGTTCACAAGGGAGCAGTTTGCCATGGCCAGCAGACCACCACTCCAGAACCAATCACACTGCAGTGAATCATCCTTTGTTTGGCCTGAGCCCATCCTAATGTGCATGGAACCTGCCTGGCACCTAAAGGCTCCTGCTGGCAGTGGCCCTGCCCAAGGAAGCTCATGAGTCTTATAGAAGTGAGAAGAGAGCACTGAGGTTTTGATAGAGGGCAGGAGGGGCAGCTGATGGCCCTATGCTAAAAAAATCTGCATGTTGTCCATCTAGGCAGGCTTGATGTCCTTAAGGAATATGTTCTCTCTAACCAAGCTTCAGGGACTGGAATGATCCAGTCTTGGACATGTGCAGCAGTGGAGGCTAATGACTTTGGGTCTGCAGCTGTGTAAACTGTGGTATACAGTAACCAATACCACAATTGTGTCAGGTTGCCTTCTCACTGTTCACACTTCATAAGGACCCTTCCCATCATGACACAGGGCTCTATGATTGGCCTGGAAGGAGCAGTTGGCCTTGTCTCCTGCAAACCCTTTCACCAGCCCAGCTAGGAGCAGAGCTGCAGAGCCAGCAGAGCTGCTGGCCCTCAGTCTCAAGGAAGTGTCATCTGCAATTTACATTCCAGGATTTTTTGTTGCAAAGAAGCATTTCCTTGCAAGACAGAACTGTAAATTGATAGCCCACATTATAATTAGATACAGGCAGAGAAGGGAAAAGTCAGCTGGCTGCATGTGGACAGATCAGGCTCCAGAGGAGGCAAAAGGCAAGTAGAGCCTTTCTTCCACAAGCACACAGGCAGAAGGAACCCTAAGTGGGCAAATCTGTGCCAGGCCCAAGCCATGTAACACCGGTGTTCATCCAAAATGACACTCCTCACTAACTGAGCATATACTATGGGCCAATCTACACTTTCCTTAACCTCCAACACCCATGAGTTAGGCATACCTATCCAAGCTTACAGAGAGGGAAACTGAGGCTAAGAGAGGGCAGATGGCCTCTCCCAGACCCCTGGCAGGTACAAGGCCAGGATCTGACATCTAGAGCTTAATCCAGGCCACTTCTGCCCCCCTCTGTTCTTGTCTTCGTTCCGAGCAGCTATCACGCCATTGCTCAGGATGTAGGGCAGCCACTGAGGATAGGGCTGCTTGACAGCCTGGAACCTTGCAGTGTCTGCACTACTCAGGAAACTTGCACACTGTCCATACATCTGTGACCCCCTTCCCACCATGTACGCCCTGCAGCTCTTCAGGCCCTGCTCAGTCATTACTTCTCCTCTACAGCAGTGCCCTCTGTGTCCCCAGGCACTACTGCTCTCAGAAAACGTCACTATGGAAAGTCTTGGTAAGTGGAAGGCAGGGTGATGGTGTCAGACTTTCGAGCAGAAGGGACATGGAGTTAAAGGATTTTGCTTTGAAGCCAAGGACAGATGAACACTGGCTTTCAGGGAGCTGTGTTTCCCAGGTAGAATCCCACTGTGTACCCGCTCTCGGGTGGCACAGGGACCATCCAGTCCCTGGCAGGGAGACCGATCCTTCTTTATGAGAGCTTTCTTTCTGGAGGAAGAGTTCTACACCAGGCCTCCTGGGCTCCAGAGAGAGGAGATGGGAAGGCAGGCAGCCCACTGACAAGGTCAGGAGGAAGCCAAGCAGTGAGGAAGGACAACCAACCAACCATGAGACTGACAAGGGCACCGGGTGGAAGTGACCTGCCCTGGGAGGGTCAGGCTCTGGGACACCACCTGCTGCTCAGCACCGGCTCTTTGGGAGAAATTCAACTCTACTGACCAACGTTTAAGCTGTGTGTCCTCTTAATGCCACAATTCTACTTCTGGAATTGATCCGGGGAATCCTGACCCACGCCCACAGAGAGGTGAGCCTCAGGGTGTGCACAGCCTGCTGTAGCCACAATATCGACCAGGGGAGACTAATGAAAGAAATTTCCTCCATCCGTGTAATGGAGTATGTGCAGATGGCTGGAAAATGTTATGAACTGCATGATCCCATTAATGTAAAAATACCTTGAAAAGCATATATAAATAGCCATTTGCATCTATATGATCAATTATATATGGTAGCTATTTCTGGGAGGCAGTAGTAGTAGAAAAAGGGGAACCTCATTGTAGAGGGACAGTAGCTATCCAAGCTGGTGGCAATGGTGTCTTTGCACTGCTTTTGCCTTCTGGGTCCTACTGCCCCACAGTCTTCTTTGCCTTCTGCACACAGTGAGTCTCCTGGCCACCCTGCAGGACCTGTCCACCAGCTCTCAGAGAAAAGCCCACCTCTGCCCTGTGTCCCAACTATGTGCCACCACTGATGTGCCATGGTTGTTGGGCTCTGTAGACACTCGCTCTGGGCCAGCCACACACAGGAAAAAGAATGAGAAGGTGCCACCTCCAGCTGTCCTCCCAGACACAAATATCGAAGTATATCCAGCAAACATACAGGAGTGATGATTCTCCAAACCACTGTGCCAAGAGTACCTGGCCAAACAGAATGTTTAAATACAATGTTCATGCTACCTGAGTGTACTGAGAAGAGATTTTACAGGACCAAACAGCCTATGGAGGAAAAACTGAGAAGAATTGCCTTCAGGGGTTGGGGACAAGGATTGCCTGGCAAGTGATCTGAGGGGATTTTCCAGGGACAATGGTAAATTCTGTCTTCCTGGAGTGTGCATTTTTTCGTAAGTTGTCAAATGATACACTGAAGTTTGCTGCAATTTAAGGAGAGCTCTTAAGAAATATTAGTATAAATAGGGCCACCTGGATGGTTCAGTCAGTTAAGCATCTGACTTTGGCTCGGGTCATGATCTCGCAGTCTGTGAGTTCGAGCCCCATGTCAGGCTCTGTGCTGACAACTCAGAGCCTGGAGCCTGCTTCAGATTTTGTGTCTCCCTCTCTCTGCCCCTACCCCACTCATGCTCTGTTTCTCTTGCTCTCAAAAATAAATAAAACATAAAAAAAGAAATATTTGTATAAATAAAGATATGCAGACTGATGGGTTTTGGAAGTGAGGTAGCCTGATGTCTGTAATTGACTTGAAACACATAAGAAAATAAGATGCAGTGTGTGTGTGTGTGTGTGTGTGTGTGTGTGTGTGTAAGAGAGAGAGGGAGAGAGACAAAGCATATTGGATAAACAATAAAGAAATATGGTGAGATATTAAACAGTAACTGCAAAATCCAGGTAGTATAGACAGAGGTGTTCATTGTACAGTTGTTTCCACTTTGCTGTACGTTTGAAAGCTTCCTTCATAAAAGGTTGGTAACACATCAAAGAACTGAATGAGAAGAATCAACCGTGACACAGCCAAGCAGAAGTCATGGCACGTTCAAGGTGAGAAGCGACTAATGAGAAGGACAGACCAAGGGCTGTGGGAATCCAGAGGGGCCAGTGAATCAAGAAAGGGACAAGGATGAACCTCCTGTGAGTGTGGCGTCAAAGGATGGATGGGCTGGACCCTGTAAAGTGGGGGGAAGTAGGGTCTTGTAGGAAGCCTAGTGACACCCCCAGCCTGAGAGCTGAGGGAAGACCTGACTGGCCCTGCTGTGGGGCTAGGGGCCTCAGACTTCCAAGCCAGGCTGGGGTTAGGGAAGGGGCTTTCTCAGTGCCCTGAGGTCCTGTGCAGAGGATGGCCTGGAGCACAGGCCTAGAGGCAGGAAGGCCAGCAGAGGCCTCTCTGCCTCATCCTGGAGAGCACCCTGAGAGACTGAAGAGGTCAGGAGTGTCCTGCTCATGCCCTGTCTGCTTCCCAAGGCACCCTGACCCACTGATTTATTTCAAATGACAGCCTGATGAAATGGCTCTTTCTATTTCATTTGGGGTCCAGGTTCCTGCCTTGAGCTTTGCCTCCAAGTGACTGTCATGTCGTGTGGCAGCTTTCGTCAAGAGGGCGACAATCTTAAAGGTCAGAGCAGGAAATGCTGAGTTGAGCTGTCAGCGGGTGTGTGGCAGGCACCTGTAACCCTGGCCAGGCCGCCATGGGGGATGGACAACGACTGATGTTTGCACCTGCAGTTTGACATGCTGCTCAGATGCCATGACCTGCGTGTGTGCAGGGGACATAATCAGAGGAATGAAGCTGTCAGGTCGGCTGCACGGCAGGGTGCTTTAAAGCAGAAGCAGGGCAAGAGCCCACTTGTGTGGGAGTCTCCTGCCCGCCTCCAACCTCTCACTGCGAGTTGGTTAAGAAGACAGGAAGAGTCGGAGAGCTGCTGCCAACAGCTGGCTCAGCAGGAGACGCTTTCATACTGGTGATTTTACCCCCGCCCCCCCCCCTCCCCCGGCCACATGAGCTCAGCCTTGGGGTGGAGGCGTCAAGGATGGTGGGACTATTAGTACCACTACTATTGGTTAGGGCTTCCCAGCTTCTAGATCCTGTGCCGGTCCTTGTAAGATCGCGCGGCCTTACGTCTTACGAGAGATGTGCTAGTGGGTGTTGTTGGAGATGAAAGGGGAGCTCACAGATGTTTGGTAATTTGCTCCAGGTTGCAGCAGAGCCAGATCTGAACACAGCTGTGTCTGACCCCATGGTCTACTGCACGATAGCCTTACAGTTAAGAGCACAGAGGCCGACCCGGTCTCTGGGTCTGCGTTTGGCCAGATCCAGCTGTGTGTGCTGTTACCAGGGGAGTAAGTGTGCTTATCCACCCTCCTCAGTACCAGTCTCCATGATGAGACATATAAGCCTGTACGCACAGAGCTCATCGCAGGGAGGGGGCTTCTATCACAAAAGTCACTGCACAGGATGTCCTCACCAGACTGACTCAGGGACCTTTGTAGGGGGGGAGAGGGCACGCTTGTGAAGTTCCAGATGTCGGGGAGAGACGTTCCCCATAGAACAAGGTGTGTTTAGTTGTATTTGTGTGGATACCTTTTGTCGGACTATGTTTCTAGTATGATGCTGGCCATTGAACTGTATCTAATTCTTTTATTTTTTTTTTCAAATTTTTAAGTTCTAGTTAATATACATTGCAATATGGGTTTCAGAAATAGAAATCAGTGATTCATCACTTACAGATAACACCAAGTGTCCTCATAACAACTGCCCTCCTTAATACCCATCACCCATTTAGCCCATCCCCTGCTTACCTCCCCTATCAAGCCTCAGTGTGTTCTCTATAGTTAAGAGTCTTTTGTGGTTTGCTTTCCTTTCTTTCATCTTACTTTCCATATGGTCATCTGTTTTCTTTCTTAAGTTTCACATAAAATGAAATCATGTTATTTTCTTTTCTGACTGAGGTATTTCACTTATCATAATACACTGTATCTCCATGGCAAGAGATACACTGTATCTCTTTGCAAATGGCAAGATTTCATTCTTTTTTTATGGCTGAGTAATATTCCCTTGTGTATATATAGGGCATCTTCTTTAACTATTTATCAGTCCATGGACATTTGGGCTTTCCATAATTTGGCTATTGTTGATAATGCTGCTATGAACATCAGGGTGCATGTACCCCTTCAAATCTGTATTATTGTAATTTTGGTGTATATACCTAGTAGTGAAGTTGCTGGTCATAGGGTAGTTCTGTTGTTAAATTTTTAGGGAACCTCCATACTGTTCTTCAGAGTGGCTGCACCAGTTTGCATTCCCACAAACACTGTAAGAGGGTTCCCCTTTCTCCACATCCTCACCAACACCTGTTGTTTCTTGTGTTGTTAATTTTAGCCATTCTGACAGGTGTGAGGTGGTATCTCACTGTGGTTTTGATTTGTATTTTTGTGATGATGAGTGATGTTGAGCATCATTTCATGTGTCTGTTAGCCATCTGTATGTCTTCTTTGGAAAAATATCTGTTTATGTCTTCTGCCCATTTCTTCACCGGATTATTTGTTTCTTTGGGTGTTGAGTCTGATAAATTTTTTTTATAGATTTTGGAAACTAACCCTTTATCTGATATGTCATTTGCAAATATCTTCTCCCATTCAGTAGGCTGCCTTTTAGTTTTGTTGATTGTTTCCTTCGCTGTGCAGAAGCTTTTTATCTTGATGAAGTCCCAATAGTTCATTTTTCCTTTTGTTCCTCTTGCCTTCGGAGACACATCTAGTAAAACGTTGCTATAGGAAAATCAAACAGGTTGCTGCATGTGTTCTCCTCTAGGGTTTTGATGGTTTCCTGCTTCACATTTAGGTATTTTATCCATTTTGAATTTATTTTTATATATGGTGTAAGAAAGTGGTCCAGTTTCATTCTTCTGCATGTCACTGTCCAGTTTTCCTGACACCAACTGTTGAAAAGACCGTCTTTTTTCCATTGGATATTCTTTGCTGCCTTGTTAAAGATTAGTTGACCATATAGTTGTGATTACATTTCTGGATTTTACATTCTGTTGCATTATCTATGTGACTGTTTTTATGCCAGTACCATATTGTCTTGATGACTACAGCTTTGTAATATAGCTTGAAGTCCGGAATTGTGATGCCTCCAGCTGTTTTTCTTTTTCAGGATTGCCTTGGCTATCTGGGGTCTTTTTTGGTTCTATGCAAATTTTAGGATTGTTTGTTCTAGCTCTGTGAAAAATGCTGCTGGTATTTTGATAGGGATTGCATTAAATGAGGAGATTGCTCTGGGTAATATAGACATTTAACAATGTTTGTTCTTCCAATCCATGAGCATGGAATATTTTTCCATTTATTTGTGTCCTCTTCAATTTCTTTCATAAGTGTTCTATAGTTTTCAGAGTATAGAAATTTTACCTCTTGTTAGGTTTATTCCTAGGTATCTTATTGTTTTTGGTGCAATTGTAAATGGGATCGAATCCTTGATTTCTTTTTCTGTTGCTTCACTATTGGAGTATAGAAATGCAATGAATTTCTGTACATTGATTTTATATCCTGCCACTTTGGTGAAATCATGTATTTGTTCTAGCAATTTTTTGGTGAAGCCTTTAGGATTTTCTACATAGAGTATAATGTCTGAAAATAGTATGGGTCTGTTCAAATTTTCTATTTCTTCCTGTTTCACTTTGGTAGTTTGTGAGTTTCTAGGAATTTATCCATTTCTTCCAGATTGCCCAGTTTGTTGGCATATAATTTTTCATAATATTCTCTTATAATTGTATCTGTGGTATTGGTTGTGATCTCTCCTTTTTCATTTGTGATTTTGTTTAATTGGGTCCTTTCTCTTCTCTTTTTGATAAATCTGGCTTGGGTTTACAAATTTTATTAACTCTTTCAATGAACCACCTCTTAGTTTTGTTAATCTGTTCTATTATTTTTGTTTGTTTGTTTCTCTACTATTTATTTCCTCTCTAGTTTTTATCATTTCCCTTCTTCTGCTGGCTTTATGCTTTATTTGCTGTTCCTATTCTAGCTCCTTTAGGTGTAAAGTTTGGTTGTGTATTTAGGACTTTTCTTGCTTCTTACGGTATAGCTGTTTTGCAATATACTTCCCTTTGGGACCACTTTTGCTGCATCCCAAAGGTTTTGTAGTGTTGTGCTTTCATTTTTATTTGCTTCCATGTACTTTTTAATTTCTTCTTCAATTTTATGGTTAACCCATTCATTCTTTAGTAGAAGGTTCTTTAACCTCCATGTATTTGTGGTCTTCCCCAATTTTTTCTTGTGGTTGACTTCAAGTTTCATAGCATTGTTGTTTGAATATATGCATGGTATGATCTAAATCTTTTTGTACTTGTTGAGGGCTGATTTGTGACCCAGTATGTGATGTATTCTGGAGGATGTTTTTTGTGCACTCAACAATAATGTGTATTCTAATGCTTTAGGATGAAATGTTCTAAATATATCTGTTAAGTCCATCTGTTCCAGTGTGTCATTTAAAGCCATTGTTTTCTTGTTGATTTTCTGCTTAGATGATCTGTCCCTTGCTGTAGTTGGGGTGTTAAAGTTCCTACTATTATTGTATTATTGTCAATGAGTTTGTTTGTTATTAATTGATTTACATATTTGGGTTCCTCCAAGTTGGGGGCATATATAATTGTTAGATCTTCTTGATGGATTATGATATAGTGCCCTTCTTCATCTCTTTTTACATTCTTTGGTTTAAAATCTAGTTCATATGGGTAGACAAAAGGACCACGGAAGAGGGTAGGAAGGGTGGAGAGGCGGTGCATGCTACACAGACTGGTGGGAGGGAGCCTGGGCGGTGGAGGGGCAGCCTGCCCAGAAAGGCAGAGCCCCCGAAGTCTGGCTTACAAAAGCAGAGGGGCCGGACTCTGTGAATTCTAACAGCCAGAGGGACTTAACATCTGGAATGTTAAAAGTCAGCAGCTCTGCTCTTGGAGAGCGAGGAGGGCAAGAGGACACCAGGAGGGAGAGTTGTTGAGACCCGGAAGACAGAGCTCAGCTTGGCAGGGGAACAAAGGCTCTGGCAAGCGCCATCTCCCTCTCCCATCCCCCAGCTGAAATTCCAAAGGGAACCAGTCCCCATCACCAAAGTTGCTTGTACCATGCAAACGCCCAAAGCTGTGCTTCTGTGGAGACATCCCTCCGACAGGGCTGCCTCCCTCCCTGTGCTGCAGGGCCCCTCCCGCAGGGGACCACTGATGGCAAAGCGAGCTAAGCCTGTCCCTCCTACCCCTTTGCACCTTGCAGATCCAGCCCGGCTAATATGCCAGATCCCATCAAAGCAGCACCACAAGCCTGGCAGTGTGCAAGTAGCCCAGACAGGGGCCACACCACTCCACAGTGAGTCCTGACCCTGGGACAGGGGAAGATAAGGTACACACCAGTCTGACTGTGGCCCCAGTGGTGGGCTGGGGGCAGACACTGGGTCTGACTGCAGCCCCACCCACCAACACAAGTTACTCCTGACAGCACAGGGGAAGTGCTCTGCAGTTTGGAGCCACTACAGGGACTACCCAAAATGATGAAACGTTAGAATTTTCCTCAAAAGAAACATCAGGAAGTAGCGACAGCTAATGAATTGGTCAAAAACGATTTAAGCAATATAACGGAACAAGAATTTAGAATAATAGTCACAAAATTAGTTGCTGGGCTTGAAAAAAGCATAGAGGACAGCAGAGAATCTATTGCTACAGAGATCAAGGGACTAAGAAATAGTCATGAGGAGCTAAAAAATGCTATAAATGGGGTGCAAAATAAAATGTAGGCAGCCATAACATGGACTGAAGAGGCAGAGGAGAGAACAGGTGAATTAGAAGATAAAATTATGGAAAAAGAGGAAGCTGAGAAAAAGAGAGAGAAAAAAATCCAGGAGTATGAGGGGAGAATTAGAGAACTAAGTGATGCAATCAAACGGAACAATACACATATCATAGGAATTCCAGAAGAAGAAAAGAGAGAGAAAGGGGCTGAAGGTGTACTTGAACAAATCATAGCTGAGAACTTCCCTGATCTGGGGAAGGAAAAAGGCACTGAAATCCAAGAGGCACAGAGAACTCCCTTCAGACGTAACTTGAATCGATCTTCTGCACGACATATCATAGTGAAACTGGCAAAATACAAGGATAAAGAGAGAATTCTGAAAGCAGCTAGGGATAGACAGGCTCTAACTTACAAAGGGAGACCCATAAGAGTAGTGGCAGACCTATCTACTAAAACTTGGCAGGCCATAAATAAATGGCAGGAAATCTTCAATGTGATGAACCAAAAAAATATGCAGCTGACAATCCTTTATCCAGCAAGTCTGTCATTCAGAATAGAAGGAGAGATAAAGGTTTTCCCAAACAAACAAAAACTGAAGGAATTCATCACCACTAAACTAGCCCTACAAGAGATCCTCAGGGGGATTCTGTGAGTGAAATGTTGCAAGGACCACAAAGTACCAGAGACATCACTACAAGCATGAAACTACAGACATCATAGTAACTCTAAATCCATATCTTTCAATAATAACACTGAATGTAAACAGACTAAATGCTCCAACCAAAAGACATAGGGTATCAGAATGGATAAAAAAACAAGACCACATCTATTTGCTGTCTACAAGAGACTCATTTTAGACCTGAGGACACCTTCAGATTGAAAGTGAGGGGATGAAGACCTATCTATCATGCTACTGGAAGTCAAAAGAAAGCTGGAATAGCCATACTTATATCAGACAAACTAGACTTTAAACTAAAGGCTGTAACAAGAGATGAAGAAGGGCACTATATAATAATTACAGGGTATATCCATCAGGAAGAGCTAACAATTATAAATGTCTACATGCCGAATATGGAAGCCCCCAAATACATAAAACAATGAATCACAAACATAAGCAAATAAGAATGTGGTAATTGCAGGGGACTTTAATACAGGGGACTTACAACAATGGGTAGATCATCTAGACACAGGATCAATAAAGAAGCAAGGGCCCTGAATGATACATTGGATCAGATGGACTTGACAGATATATTTAGAACTCTGCCTCCCAAAGCAACAGAATATACTTTCTTCTCGAGTGCACATGGAACATTCTCCAAGATAGATCACATACTGGGTCACAAAACAGCCCTTCATAAGTATACAAGAATTGAGATCATACCATGCATACTTTCAGACCACAATGCTATGAAACTTGAAATCAACCACAGGGAAAAGTCTGGAAAACCTCCAAAAGCACGGAGGTTAAAGAACACCCTACTAAAGAATGAATGCATCAACCAGGCAATTAGAGAAAAAATTAAAAAATATATGGAAACAAATGAAAATGAAAATACAACAATCCAAATGCTTTGGGATGCAGCGAAGGCAGTAATGAGTGGAAAATACATTGCAATCCAGGCCTATCTCAAGAAACCAGAAAAATCCCAAATACAAAATCTAACAGCACACCTAAAGGAAATAGAAGCAGAACAGTAAAAACACCCCAAACCCAGCAGAAGAAGATAAATAATAAAGATCAGAGCAGAAATAAACAATATAGAATCTAAAAAAACTGTAGAGCAGATCAATGAAATTAAGAATTGTTTTTTTGAAAAAAGAAACAAAATTGATAAACCTCTAGCCAGGCTTCTCAAGAAGAAAAGGGAGATGACCTAAATAGATAAAATTGTGAATGAAAATGGAATTATTACAACCAATCCCTCAGAAATACAAGCAATTATCAGGGAATACTATGAAAAATTATATGCCAACAAACTGGACAACCTGGAAGAAATGGACAAATTCCTAAGCACCCACACACTTCCAAAACTCAAATAGAAAGAAATAGAAAACTTGAACAGACCCATAACCAGCAAAGACATTGAATCAGTTATCAAAAATCTCCCAACAAATAAGAGTCCAGCACCAGATGGCTTCCCTGGGGAATTCTACCAGACATTTAAAGCAGAGATAATACCTATCCTTCTCAAGCTGTTCCAAAAAATAGAAAGGGAAGGAAAACTTCCAGACTCATTCTATGAAGCCAGCATTACTTTGATTCCTAAACCAGACAGAGACCCAGCAAAAAAAGAGAACTACAGGTCAATATCCCTGATGAATATGAAGTAAAAATTCTCAATAAGATACTAGCAAATCGAATTCAACAGCAGATAAAAAGAATTATTCACCACGATCAACTGGGATTCATTCCTGGGCTGCAGGGCTGGTTCAACATTCGCAAATCAATCAATGTGGTACATCACATTAATAAAAGAAAAGATAAGAACCATATGATCCTCTCTATCAATGCAGAAAAAGCATTTGACAAAATTCAGCATCCTTTCTTAATAAAAACCCTCAAGAAAGTCGGGATAGAAGGAACATACTTAAACATCATAAAAGCCATTTACGAAAAGCCCACAGCTAATATCATCCTCAATGGGGAAAAACTGAGAGCTTTCCCCCTGAGACCAGGAACACGACAGGGATGTCCACTCTCACCGCTATTGTTTAACATAGTGTTGGAAGTTCTAGCATCAGCAATCAGACGACAAAAGGAAATCAAAGGCATCTACATTGGCAAAGATGAAGTCAAGCTTTCACTTTTTGCAGATGACATGATATTATACATGGAAAATCCGATGGACTCCACCAAAAGTCTGCTAGAACTGATACATGAATTCAGCAAAGTCACATGATACAAAATTAATGTACAGAAATCAGTTGCATTCTTATACACTAATAATGAAGCAACAGAAAGACAAATAAAGAAACTGATCCCATTCACAACTGCACCAAGAATCATAAAATACCTAGGAATAAACCTAATCAAAGATGTAAAAGATATGTAGTCTGAAAACTATATAAAGCTTATGAAGGAAATTGAAGAAGATACAAAGAAATGGAAAAACATTCCATGCTCATGGACTGGAAGAATAAATATTGTCAAAATGTCAATACTGCCCAAAGCTATATACACATTTAATGCAATCCCAATCAAAATTGCACCAGCATTCTTCTCAAAGCTAGAACAAGCAATCCTAAAATTTGTATGGAACCAGAAAAGACCCCGAATAGCCAAAGTAATATTGAAGAAGAAGACCAAAGCGGGAGGCATCATAATCCCAGACTTCAGACACCACTACAAAGCTGTAATCATCAAGACAGCATGGTATGCTGTCACATACCAGCAGACACATAGACCAATGGAATAGAATAAAGACTCCAGAATTGGACCCACAAAAGTATGGCCAACTAATCTTTGACAAAGCAGGAAAGAATATCCAATGGAAAAAAGACAGTCTCTTTAACAAATGGTGCTGGGAGAACTGGACAGCAACATGCAGAAGAATGAAACTATACCACTTTCTCACACAATTCACAAAAATAAACTCCAAATGGATAAAGGACCTGAATGTGAGACAGGAAACCATCAAAACCCTAGAGGAGAAAGCAGGAAAAGACCTCTCTGACCTCAGCCGTAGCAATTTCTTACTTGACACATCTCTAAAGGCAAGGGAATTAAAAGTAAAAATGAACTACTGGGACCTTATCAAGATAAAAAGCTTCTGCACTGCAAAGGAAACAATCAACAGAACTAAAAGGTATCCAACGGAATGGGAAAGTGTTTGCAAATGACATATCAGACAAAGGGCTAGTATCCAAAACCTATTAAGAACTCACCAAACTCCATACCCCAAAAACACGTAATCCAGTGAAGAAATGGGCAGAAAACATGAATAGACACTTCTCTAAAGAAGACATCCAGATGGCCAACAGGCACATGAAAAGATGCTCAATGTCGCTCCTCATCAGGGAAATACAAATCAAAACCACACTGAGATACCACCTCACACCAGTCAGGGTGGCTAAAATGAACAAATCAGGAGACTATATATGCTGGAGAGGATGTGGAGAAATGGGAACCCTCTTGCACTGTTGGTGGGAATGCAAACTGGTGCAGCTGCTCTGGAAAACAGTGTGGAGGTTCCTCAAAAAATTAAAAATAGACCTACCCTATGACCCAGCAATAGCACTGCTAGGAATTTGCCCAAGGGATACAGAGGTGCTGATGCATAGGGGCACTTGTACCCCAATGTTTACAGCAGCACTTTCAACAATAGCCAAATTATGGAAAGAGCCTAAATGTCCATCAACTGATGAATGGATAAAGAAATTGTGGTTTATATACACAATGGAATACTACTTGGCAATGAGAAAGAATGAAATATGGCCTTTTGTAGCAACATGGATGGAACTGGAGAGTGTTATGCTAAGTGAAATAAGTCCTACAGACAAAGATAGATACCATATGTTTTCACTCGTATGTGGATCCTGAGAAACTTAACAGAAGATCGTGGGGGAGGGGAAGGAAAAAAAAAGTTAGAGAGGGAGAGAGCCAAACCATAACAGACTCTTAAAAACTGAGAATAAACTGAGGGTTCACAGGGGGTGGGAGGGTGGGGAGGGTGGGTGATAGTCACTGAGGGCACCTGTTGGGATGAGCACTGGGTGTTGTATGGAAACCAGTTTGACAACAAATTTCATATTAAAAGAAAATCTAGTTCATCTGATATAAGTATGGTACTCTAGCTTTTTTTTTTGATCTCCAGTAGCATGATAGATTATTCTCCATCCCCTCACTTTCAATCTGGAGGTGTCTTTAGGTCTAAAATAAGTCTCTTGTAGGTAGCATATAGATGGGTGTTGTTTGTTTGTTTGATTGTTTGAATCTATTTGATACCCAGTGTCTTTTGATTGGAGCATTTAGTCCATTCACATTGAAGAGTGATTACTGATAGATATGAATTTAGTGCCATCATGTTACCTATAAAGTTGGTGTTTCTGGTGATGTCTTTTTTTTCCTTTATACTCTTCGTTGCTTTTGCTCTTTCATTCCCACGCAAAGAGTCCCCTTTAGTATTTCTTGCAGGGCTGGTTTGGCGTTCATGAACTCCTTTAGTTTTTGTTTGTGTGGGAAACTCTTTATCTCTCCTATTCTGAATGACAGCCTGGTGGATAAAGTCATTTTGGCTGCATATTTTCCCCATTCAGCACAGTTTATATATCATGCCACTACCTTCTAGACTGTCAAGTTTCTGTGGACAGATGTGCCATGAACCTGATCTGTCTTCCCTTGTAGGTTAAGGACTTCTTTTCCCTTGCTGCTCTCAAGATTCTTTCCTTGTCTGTGTATTTTATGAATGATATGTCTAAGTGATGACTGGCTTTTGTTGAATTTGATGAGAATTCTCTGTGCCTCTTGGGTTTTGATGTCTGTTTCCTTCCCCAGATAAGGGAAGGTTTCAGTTAAATTTGCTCAAATAAACCTTTTTGCCCCCTTTCCCCTCTCTTCTTCTGGGATTCCTATGGTATGTTACTACACTTTAAGGTGTTGCTGAATTCCCTAAGTCCACATTCATGATCCAATACTTTTCTTCCCCTCTTCTTCTCAGCTTATTTCCCATAATTTTATCTACTATATCACTGATCTGTTCCTCTATTTTGTCCATCCTCTGCATTGTACCCAGTCGGTTTTGCATCTTGGTTGTAGCATTTTTAATTTCAGCCTCACTAGATTTTAGTTCTTTTATTTCTGTAATAAAGGATTCTCTAGTGTCTTCTATGCTTTTCTTAAGCCAAGCTATTATCCATTGTGATTACTGTTTTAAATTCTGGTTCAGGAATCTTACTCATATCTGTTTTGATTAAATACCTGGCTGTGATTTCTTCCTGTTATTTCTTTTGGGATGAATACCTCCATCTTGTCATTTTTGTCTAGGTCACTGTTGTGTGTGTGTGTGTGTGTGTGTGTGTGTGTGTTAGGAAAGGCTGTTATATTCCTGCTCCTGAGAATAATGGCTATAATAAGAAGGGGTTCTATACTGTCTTGTGCCTGGTGCTTCAGGAAATGTTTCAGAGTGTGGACTCTACTGTTGTGTTTTGGCTGCTCCGTCCCTCAAGTCAGTCCTCTGCAGAGTTTTTCCTTGCTTACAGTACAGAGTGGTTGGACCTTGTCCACTATATTGAAAGTTTTAGGTGTGTTTTGGTCTGCTTGTTAAAAGAAGCTAGATCTTATTTCCGCTAGGCTGAAGCTTTGGAGCACTGTACATGATCACTGAACTTGGTGCATGCAGGGGGTTTGTTCCAGTCTTCTGGGGGAGGGGCCTGTTGTGCTGGTACTCAGAGTGACTTGTCCTTGTAAAGATGTACCTGCAGGTGCAGTGGGGCGGGGCTTGGTGTAAGTCGCTGCATCCTCCGGTGGAGTTGATGTGCTGCTCACCGAAGTCTGTTTGTATTAATGTGCAGGCGGAAAATGGTGTCATCCCACTCTTTCATCCCTGGAGAGGGGAGTACACACCTGCCACTATTCAGGAAGCCATCACAGAAGAGCAAGCAATCTCGACTCTTGTATCCCAGATTTATGTCAGAACGCTGCCTTCACCCTGTCTGTCTGAGCCGTCTGTCTGCCTGGCAGCACAGTACTCCTGTGTTTTATCTCAGGCATGTGACTGGGTTTCAGAGCTCCAAATTTAGGGACCTGGTGTGGCATGGACCCACGCTGATCCTCTGGGGGAGAGTCTTGCTGTGCTATGGCTGGTGTTTATTTGTGCCAGAAAAACAGTTGCATGACTGTGCAGTGGTTTGACGTTTATGGTAAAGCACAGAAAAAGCCATAACCAAGGTTTGCTGCCTTCAGCAAGTGTCTCTGTTCCTATTCTAGTGAACAGGGCAGCATGTTGGTGCCCACCAGCTCTTTTTTTCCTGGGAAGCCATGCCACCTCTCCCAAATGCATTCCAAGAAGAGGAACTGTCTCCCTGTGTGTCTCGGGGGATCCTCAGACCACACTGCCCACTCCTGGGCTTCTGGTCTCCTTCCCCATAAGAGCACTACTAAGCCCACCAGGTACGACCCTGGCAATGGCATGGACTTCTAAAACTTCAGCCTTTGAGCTCTGCTGCTTATAAAACCTTGTGGTAGTCAGTCCCTCTCCTTTTCCCAGTCCATGGTTTTGGGGAAGAGTTTCTCTTGTGCAATCCCCTGCACTCTGCTTTCTCTCTCTCTCTCTCTCTCTCTCTCCCCCCCCCCCACTCTTTGTCTCCATGATCAGGGCTCCCTCCCCTCCAGAGCACATGCAGTTCTTTTCTGCCCTGAATAAACTCTCTGCAGTTCCTACATTTAACAATGTGGCCATTTTTCTCCCTCTAAATGTGCAGTTTGTTTTCTCAGCCCTCAGATCGATTTTTTGGGTGCTCAGAATGATTTGATATTTATCTAGCTATGTTGAAGGGATAAGGCAAGCATAGGATCCCTCTACTCCTTCACCACCTTAACTCTTCCCCCCTCTAATTCTTTTATTCATCCATTGAGATAATCATGTTTCTCTTCTCCACATTGCTGATATGGTAAGTTACATTGATATTTGAACTATTGAATCAGACTTGTATTGCATGGGTGGCCCCTAATTAGTCTTGATGTTTTTAAATACACTTTATTCTTATTTTGTATTAAACTTTTGGTTTTGAGATTAAAAAAAGTAATTACAAAGATCTTATTGTGGTAATCATTTTACAATATATGCATGTCAAGTCATTATATGGAATACCTTAAACTTATACACAGGTGTTTGTCAGTTATATCTCAATAATAATGGGGAAAATAATTACACACACAAGCACACCACAACCCATGCTTGACATGCACACTCCAATAAAATGTAGACACACCTATATACCCCAGGCACACTCATATATCCAACATATTTCTACACTACCATGCTACACATGCACAACACACTCAGACAGCCACACACTACCCACATGCCACATATTCACACACCTCACAGAGCCCCCCCCACCCCGCCCACCACTCTCCATTCTGCTAGAACAGTGACTATAGCTCTTACCTCCTACACAAACAAAGTAACTCTCCCCAGCCATAATTTCATGACAGGAATTTACCACCAGCTGGAAATAGAGAGAGGGGTGGCAGGTCAGGGATAGTGACATGGGGGGAGGGACACGGTGAGAAGCCATCCCATTGCTCTTCTCACATTTAGCCCACACTCACCATGTTAACGATGTCTTCCAGGGACTCGAATCCACTGTTTACCCCATAAAATTGGTCATTTCTTTCTACAATGTCTTTTAGCTACAAGAGAGAGGAGGCACCTTGGGCACATGGCCTGGGCTTGAGGACAAAGAAATCTCCACCCCAGGAGACAGTCTCTTCCCTTATGCCATATTAGACTCCAAGAGCCAGACCCTGGTGTCAGGCAGCAGCCCACACTTATGGAAGGGAAAGCTCTTCTGCCTCCACTGCTGGTGGGCAGGTTTTACACGCTGTTATTCATTTCTGGAGTAGCTATCTGCTGTCCAGACACCGGGGTGGATAACAGGACCACCTTTGGGAGAGCTGACTTTGAAAGCATACCCCATTTGGGCTCGCAAGGGGCACCAGGTTACCTGTTCTGAATTACCTGGTCATTCTTATAGTCTTTTACACCCACAGAATAAACTTTGGCGCCCCTTTCACGAGCCTTCTCAGCCTAAGAGAAAGAACCCTTTGAGTATAAAGTACCAAATACATGGGGCAAAACGCTGGTACTGATGGGTTGGACTCACTTCAGACTTAGTCTCCTCAAATGTCCTTGGTGTCAGTGGTCCTGCAGTCAGACCAATAATCAGACTGGGAGCATTGTTGCCTGCAGGGGAAATGGGGAGTAACCTCATTGGTAAAGATACACAAAGTGACTCTCTGCAGGCTGCTGGGGCCACAACACTGCTCCCCATACTTCCTCCTCCAAGGAAGAAGCGCCCAGACCTGAGCACCTGCCATCAGGAGTGCCTGGAGAGCTAGCATCCCAGTCCTGGAGGGAGAAGGAGACTTCTCTCTCTTAGATGAAGACAGTTCTGGGTAGAGCACAGCCTTTTCCAGTGTTGGAGACACAGTTACAGGACATCAGCCGAAGGGAAAGAACTGAAGGAAAAAGGAGCCAGGGCCAGAAATGTGATACAGACAAAGTGTGGGCGGCAAAGGGTAAACCCAGCTCTTTTTTTCTGAAAATGGAATGCTTCTGCTCTTGGTTTCCCTGGCTTCCTGTTTTCTTGTTCAGGCAGCCCAAGTGTTGGTCAAGCACCTCACAGTTGCCAAGAGCCTAGAAGGTACACACATGATCCCATGTGGTTCTGAGACTCATCACTGGGGGTGGTTTTCATCCTCACTGCACAGAGGAGGAACCTGTGGCACAGAGAGGGCAAGCACCTTGCTCCAAGAGTCAGCGCTAGGAAGGGGCCGAGGAGGGTCTGCACCTTGCTGAGGCCCAGGCCTGGCTCTGTCCCCACACCTGCCCCTAATGAAGTCACCAGGAAGCTTACCTCCATAGATTGCTTTTTCAATCTGCTCATTTGCCTGCAAGGAAATGAAGGAGTGTTGGAGAGGGCGGTGGGAGGACCCAGGATAATCTAAGAACTCCATAAAGCAGAGATCCTCAGAGCTCTAGATTTGGTACCTTTTTAAATCCTTCATGCATGTTTGCGGCTCCGGTAGGCACTATATTCTGAATTTTTTCAAGACTATTATGTATTTTAGTTCTGAAAAAAAATTAGAAAAGGGGTTGAGGTATAATCTGGGGTTGAATTTACAAGCAGCCTAAGCTGTCCTGGAGCCACTGTGCACTGTGAAGACCTGTCTAGTCGGGACAGGATACAAGTCAAGTAGCCTGGTCATGACCTTATGCTCTGTGTCCTCGATATGAACAGGCCTTGCTCAGGCCTTCTCTGTCCCCCATCTGGTGAGCATGGGGTCGGGGGAGGCTGCTCTGCTGCTCCCATGGGTATGGCCTGGCTTTCTCTGCACTCACCACTGTCTCAGGCACACTACCTGGGGGACCCTCAAGAGCCCTGCCTTGATCATCTGTGGTGAATGTGGGGCACACTCATGGATGTGCCACTGTGAATCTGCACTCACAGTGTGACTGGCAGGGCTGCTAGCACCTACCGGGTCCCTTGGGAAGGCACACTCTTCCTTCAGCAGGTAAGGCTGAGTTTGGAAAAGGTCATCCTGCTGATAGCTCTGCTCTGTCCCATCCTCCCTGTCACAGAATCCTGAGATTGACTTGCACCTGCCCCAAGCCTCTTCCCCTTCTGTATTGGCACCAAAGGAGGAAGAAAGCTCCTTAATGAGAGAACTAGGGCTCCTGGGCTTACATACTCCTGAAGAAAAAGGCCAAAAGCTGGGGAAGTGCCTCGAGGGCTGCCCATGCAGGTGGAGGGGCAGTGCTCCCCTGGCTGCCATGGGTATGTGGCCAGGTGGCTGCTGCTAAGGGGGATTTCACAGGTGGGACTGGGGACCTAGGTTCAGGCTAATCTCATGTGACAAGCTGAGCTGGCACAGCAAGGCTAGGAGAGCTGGGACCCTGAGAGGGCTTCTTACTGTGGGGAGTGGAGATGTTGCTGTGGGGTGAGACCTGAGAGCTCCAGGTCTAGCCCCATCCAGCCCAGGAGGTGAGGCCTGGCACCCATGGCCAGTGGAGATCAAACCAGGTGCTACTCGGCCCAGCAAAAATATTCTCCCTCCTCTCGCCACATTTTGTAAGTTTATTTAACTGAGCCCCCAAATCTGGGGCGACTCTCATGCTTCCCCAGTCTATGGCCCAGGAGCCTCCTGGTCAGGCATATGGTTGCCTGAGCCAGTGCCCTTAAGGGAGTGCTGCCCCTCCAGCCCTACTCCTAGCTCTGCATTTGGAAGGAATACAGGCTCCTAACACCCTCAGCTAGACTCCTTCCCTTAAAACATTACTTCCTCAGAAAAACATAATTTCATATAGTTTCCATGCCCCTGGGCCCCATTCCCACTCCTGAACCCTGAATCAGGGAAGACATTACTGTGTTCATGCTCCAGAGAGGACCAGGCGGGTCCTCCCTGAGCCCCCTCCCCGCCACAGCTTCTCACATCTGGGGCCCTGAGCCCCCCACCTTGGAGGAGGCAGAGGTCTTACCCTCCCCAGTGGGCAGCTTTTCCTCCAGAGCCCCCTGCCCAGCAGCCCTGCATCTCTCTGCCACCTGCCAGCATCTCTCCCAATGGACTTGCTTCCTTCCACTTTCAACCTACTCAGGTCTCTCTGTCCTGAATGCAAAACCCCACCTATGCACAAATTTGTGCCTCCACTAGTGCTTGAGGCAGCCAGCCCTCTCTCCCTGCTTGTCCTGGAATCAGGCAGAAGAGTGCTGCTACCTCCAAGCATTGACACCACCACTCTGCTATGCCTGGCTTCTCTCCATGGTCCTGAATGGTAGCTCTGTGCCACAAATATTGGGGCCCATCTAGTCCTAAGAGGTGCTCAACCTCTCTTTGGTGCTTCATTGGGTTCCAGTCATTTGTGTCCATGGGAATCTTAACCTCCTTAACCAGCTATTCAGAAGCTCCATAACTTCCAGACTTTTGCCCAAACTTCTGGGCTCACCATGGCCCACCTAGTATGCAGGTATGTCTTATCTTCCTCAAGCACCCTATCCCAGCCTGATGTTCAGGACCCCACTCATGGGTTTAGACCCACCAAGGGAGCAAAATTCCCTCCACTGAAAACATCAATGCTTCGATGCTGCCGATCTCTTCCTCCCTGGTTCTGATCTGTTTCTCACCCACCCCTCCTTACACACTGGCTCAGGGCAGAAGGTGACATATAACAACAGTAGGTGTCAGACTCATATCACTGTTCATAAAGGACCTGTACATCTGCTCCCTAAAATCCTGGGAATCCTAGCTAGCCCATTCTAAGAAAAGGGAAGAGCATGGAGGGAAGAACTCAGGACAGCTGTAGGTCAGGCCTTAGAGGGGTGGAGAGGTGTAGCAGCACATAGTCTGCCAGTGTCAGTGCAGCCAGGGGTCAGAGAGAGCTGGGGGCCCAAAGCTAAGGATCAGGGTGCACAAGGAAAGAAGTCCAGGCCAGCCCAGCCTGCACACCAGTGGGGTCCCCACTGTGGTTTCAGGGAACCCCTCAGCCTCTTAGCTCTCCCTGAGACCTGGTTTTCTAGGTCTGCCATTGGGGATCATATCAGTGCTTACCTGTCAGAGGTGAGATTCATGATGGTGTCGCTCTGTGTGGAGTAGGTGATTAAGGACATCCTCATTTTTGAACTGTGGAGGAAGCATGTGTGAGACGCCATCAACACAGGCTCAAAATGAAACCAATGAAGCTCAGAAAAACAAGGCTCAAGGCAGCAAATGAGGGGGTCTATGTCAATTTCTATACTTCCCACCACAACTCTTCTGCTTTGGGACCCATTTCCCAAACCTGAAAGTTGCTGTAAATTTAGTGAAAAATTTTTTAGACTGTAAGATGTGTGGCCTCCTTAGAATAGAATGACAAGATGGCATCCTGATCCATTCTTACACTCTTACATTCTTACAGTATTCCAAAAGACAGACAGACAGACAGACACACACACACACACACACACACACACACACACACACACACCAAGCCATGTGAACAGTACATTGCAAGGAGATAGACACCTGCACATTCCTGCATGAGGGGTTCCCCCTGGTCTCTCTTCTACATTCTTTGGACCTTCATTCCTTTCTCTCCTAACTCCTTCTGTACTTCCTTCTCTTGTCAAAGAAATTAATTCTCTTTCTTGGCAGCCATTTATCTAAATCCCTCTCTTTCCATCCTCTAGCCACTGTCTTCTGGCCTGTTGACCCTCATTATCACTTAGATAAATTGGTACAATAGGTCCCTAGCTGAACTTCTTATTGTTCTTGGCTCTTAATCCAGCTCATTTTATCCACTATTATAAGAATTTTTTCTTGAAGCACAACATCGATCATGTGAGACCCCTGCTCAAAAATCCTATACCCACCTATTGCGCACAGCAGGAAATTCAAGCTTGTGGTCTGGCATAATGAGCCCCTATGTTCTTGGCTCTTGGCTTACTTGTCCAGCCTCATCTCTGGGTCTTCTCCTGACTAAACCTACTCTGCAGCCAAACAGACCATTCCCATCACAAGAAGCCTCTTTGATGGTTCCTGTTACCCTGTCTTCCCCTATCTTTCAAGGCCTAGTTCAAATTTCACATCTTCTAGGTAGCTATCCTTGGCTTTTTCTCTAGGAATTCTTGCTTTTTCCTCCATATTGCCATGCAAGACTTTTGTCCCTTTCTCTTGGCCTTCAGCATCATTTAACCAGGTTTTCGGTTACTGAGTCAGTCTGCTTTAACTTCCTCTCCAAGCCTGTAAAGTCCTCAGAAGCAGACTGTGTCCCCCTTAATGTGGACTGACTTTCTAGCAAGAGTCAGTGAAAGCTGCTAAGAACTAATGGAATAAGTATGATTTTCCTTTTTCAGAACACCACCATGGGCTCTGTGCTCCTGGCCTGAGGGACTCCCATGCCCACTGAGTCTAAGCAGCTGTGTATCTGTCTGACAGAAGAAAATACCCTGGAACATGGAGAAGCCTTACTTTGGAAACCTCTTCACCAGATCATCCACAAATTTATAAATGTCCTTCCAAATGCTGTTTGCATTGTCTGACCTGAAAGCAAAGACTTGAGTCAGAGGGATGAAAGACAATCATCAGGAGAGCAGTTTCTGTCCCCACCTCCCACAGTCCCTTTAGCAAGCTCCCCTGCATCCCACATAACTGAAACCTGCCACATACCCACCACCCTGGTGGTGATTTTCATCAGTGTGAATGGTGGGGAGGTTGAATAACCAGGCCTGTGTCCTTGGGACCACGTGACTTTCATGGATTAAGGACTTTGGGTGGCAAACCAGGATGGTTGGTTTGGCCATGGTAGGGAGACAAGAAATGAAGGAAGATGCATTCATTGGAAAACACATTCTGATTTTGAGATGTTGGCTCTCTTGGCCCCCCACTTCCCTTTGGAATAACCATTAACACTGTCCTCTTCTACCCCTTAAAGGTGTGTAGTGGGATGCAAGACAGGGTTTTCTTGCACCACATTCCATCAAATGCCTCTGGAAAGCAATACATCTAGGCTGAGAGAGTGACCCAAGCTTTCCCTGTAATTCTTTAATGGACTCTGGATTCTTGGGTATCAGAGCTATCCTGACATACCTCCTTAGATTGGAGATCCATTTGTAGGCCAAAGTCTGACCTGCCGACCATTCCTCATGACACACACACAGATTCTGTTCATACTTTCATGTTTTCCAGCACTCACAGAGTAGGAAAAGACATTCCCAACAGGAGCCTGCACCTCAGGCAAGGGAGGCTATGCTACTCAGACTATTTAATTTCCCTTCATCCTTCAAAGCTGAGCCACTCTAGACACAGAAGGCCTATTCCAGCACCACTGCAAGGGGAGAGATAGGAATAGACCTAGGATACTGATCTTCTGTCACCATCATGCTCTGGCCAGCAGGGAAAGCCACAGGAAAAGCCACTTCCTCTTCTAATTTTCAGTTTCTCACACTCATAGGCTCCCACTTTAGTTCCTAGTTGGTGAAGATGCTCAAGCAGGTTAGAGCCTTATGATGTCTCCTTCTGTCTAAGCAGGAAGCCCTTAAATGAGTCTTACCAGCTCAGGGTTCAATGATCTTTGCAATCCAACATCTCTATAGTTCTGCACTATTCCAGGTTATGATTGGCAAATGTGAGGGTCACTAAGAGTCTTGGTCAAGATCCTATGGATGTTAAGGGGTAAAACTGTCTGATTCCCTGGCCTGGATTCTTTTTCTGGATCTGACAGTTTATGTCATATGAATTCGAGGAACCCACAAGGAGGCCCTTCCTCTTTCCTCCAGTGATAACTTTGTCAATAAACATCCTAAATGTCATATTTATATGTGTGGTCCTCATATCCAAGGACATCCTCCCTTTATCATTTTTACTGCCTCCTCTAAGTTTCATCTAAAACTATCAACAGATGGTGAGGAAACTAAGAATAGATGATTATAACTATGTCAGGATGATCATTCATGGAGCACTATTTATGAAGCACTTTATATGCATTATTTCCAATTCCAAATCAATCCAATGATATTAGCATCATTCCTATTTTACAGATGAAAAAACAGGCTCTCGCAGGTCAAGGAATTTGGCACAATTTCCATGAATAGCATGGATATGAACCCAGATCTTCCAGCAAAGCCCATGCTCTACCTATTGGACTTGGGAGACTGGGGTGACACTACTGTACCAACAGTTGCTGGGAGCATAGCAATAGACTCTGACAACTTACCCACAAAACAGACTTTCTCATGGAAGCTCCATGATAAATTACAACAAAGGCAATTCCTCTCCTAACCAATGGTAATCCTTTTCACTTTCCTTCTCCCTACTACTCTCCTCTGTTCTCCCCCAGAGTGAAGAGGATCTTCCAAAGAAGATTCACAGGATAAGAGTCTTCAACCCATCTACCAGCCCTGGAAAAGTTTGTGATGATTTTGAAGGAAGGTCTGGCTTCTAGAACACAGAAGAATGTGAGTGCTCTTGTGTAGTGGGAAAAACCACAAGGATATAAGTACCTAGGAGAGAGGCAGTATGGAACAGAGCAACCACATGGAGCTCCAGCACACAGAGCTCCAATCATTTTTATCACCCCACACTGAAATGAGAATGGAGAGATGGGGATCACCAGACATTTGAGGGCATCTCTACTGTTGAAGATTGAGTCTAAAATATCTTACTGATGTCACTACTCTGGGGGAATGGAAAGAGTGGGGAAGATCCATGTAGGAGAGCTGAACTATAAGAAAACTAAATTCTCTTCTTTCCTAGGCAGAAGTCAAAGTGTTTGCTTTTAAATTTATGTTCAAGCATTTTTTGACAAATGAAAAAAATTAAAGTACAAACAAAAACTAATAGCATAGAGGATGTCAGCAAAAAGGCAGATTCTGAAACTCCAAGCCTTCATTCCCCAATAATAACATTCAAAAAAAAAATAATAACCAAAAGCTTTCTTCACCAACTTTCTACTCTGTAGGAGCTCTACAAAACAATCAAAGGTTTATAGCAATAAATAAAATGCCCAAATCAAGAAACTGCCTCTTCAAATGACAGGAAAGATTTGTGGCATTTTTAATCATTCTTTCCCCACTCTCTTTCTAGTCTGGTGGCAGTTTTGGTCTTGATCTGTAGCCCAGTTCAAAGTTCTCCTTGAACCAGAGGGGACAGCATGGACCTTACTCACAAATTACTGTGTACATCTCTTCTAACCTGGCTGGGGTAAATTAGAATGTACAAAAGCAGGTGTGGACAAAGGTACATCTAAAAAGCCACATGTATGCCCAGTCAGAAGCATGCTTAGAAAAATCCCATAAAAACCCTTAAGCTTTCCAACAGAAAGACAAATAAAGAAACTGATCTCATTCACAATTGCACCAAGAAGCATAAAATACCTAGGAATAAATCTAACCAAAGATGTAAAAGATCTGTATGCTGAAAACTATAGAAAGCTTATGAAGGTAATTGAAGAAGATTTAAAGAAATGGAAAGACATTCCCTGCTCATGGATTGGAAGAATAAATATTGTCAAAATGTCAATACTACCCAAAGTTATCTACACATTCAATGCAATCCCAATCAAAATTGCACCAGCATTCTTCTCGAAACTAGAACAAGCAATCCTAAAATTCATATGGAACCACAAAAGGCCCCGAATAGCCAAAGTAATTTTGAAGAAGAAGACCAAAGCAGGAGGCATCACAATCCCAGACTTTAGCCTCTACTACAAAGCTGTCATCATCAAGACAGCATGGTATTGGCACAAAAACAGACACATAGACCAATGGAATAGAATAGAAACCCCAGAACTAGACCCACAAACGTATGGCCAACTCATCTTTGACAAAGCAGGAAAGAACATCCAATGGAAAAAAGACAGTCTCTTTAACAAATGGTGCTGGGAGAACTGGACAGCAACATGCAGAAGGTTGAAACTAGACCACTTGCTCACACAATTCACAAAAATAAACTCCAAATGGATAAAGGACCTGAATGTGAGACAGGAAACCATCAAAACCTTAGAGGAGAAAGCAGGAAAAGACCTCTCTGACCTCAGCCGTAGCAATGTCTTACTTGACACATCCCCAAAGGCAAGGGAATTAAAAGCAAAAGTGAATTACTGGGACCTTATGAAGATAAAAAGCTTCTGCACAGCAAAGGAAACAACCAACAAAACTAAAAGGCAACCAACGGAATGGGAAAAGATATTTGCAAATGACATATCGGACAAAGGGCTAGTATACAAAATCTATAAAGAGCTCACCAAACTCCACACCTGAAAAACAAATAACCCAGTGAAGAAATGGGCAGAAAACATGAATAGACACTTCTCTAAAGAAGACATCCAGATGGCCAACAGGCACATGAAAAGATGTTCAACGTCGCTCCTTATCAGGGAAATACAAATCAAAACCACACTCAGATATCACCTCACGCCAGTCAGAGTGGCCAAAATGAACAAATCGGGAGACTATAGATGCTGGAGAGGATGTGGAGAAACGGGAACCCTCTTGCACTGTTGGTGGGAATGCAAATTTCCGCTCTGGAAAGCAGTGTGGAGGTTCCTCAGAAAATTAAAAATAGACCTACCCTATGACCCAGCAATAGCACTGCTAGGAATTTATCCAAGGGATACAGGAGTACTGATGCATAGGGGCACTTGTACCCCAATGTTTATAGCAGCACTCTCAACAATAGCCAAATTATGGAAAGAGCCTGAATGCCCATCAACTGATGAATGAATAAAGAAATTGTGGTTTATATACACAATGGAATACTACGTGGCAATGAGAAAAAATGAAATATGGCCTTTTGTAGCAACGTGGATGGAACTGGAGAGTGTGATGCTAAGTGAAATAAGCCATACAGAGAAAGACAGATACCTTATGGTTTCACTCTTATGTGGATCCTGAGAAACTTAACAGAAACCCATGGGGGAGGGGAAGGAAAAAAAAAAAGAGGTTAGAGTGGGAGAGAGCCAAAGCATAAGAGACTGTTAAAAACTGAGAACAAACAGGGTTGATGGGGGGTGGGAGGGAGGAGAGGTGGGTGATGGGTATTGAGGAGGGCACCTTTTGGGATGAGCACTGGGTGTTGTATGGAAACCAATTTGACAATAAATTTCATATATTAAAAAAAATAAAAAAAAAACAAAGAGCAAAAAGAGAGACAAAAAAAACAAAAACAAAAACAAAAACAAACAAAAAAAACCCTTAAGCTTTCACTTTGGGCTGATCTTTAGGCTCTGAGCAAGCCTAACTAAGTGGTAAAGGAATGCCCACCAAAGTACTATTTGCAAACACACTGGTTGATGTGTTTGTTCTCTGTGTTTTGTTTTGAATTTTTGTGCTGTTTTATGTTTGCTCTAGCTCCTGGCATTCAAGGAAATCTCTGTCAAAACCTTAGCTGAATGTGAGCTAAAGGAACAAACACTCCAGTAATCACATACAAGGATATTGTTACATTCTTTACAAAAAAAATGTTTGGAAATCTCACAAAAGAAACAAAAATCTACACACTTGTACCATAGATAACAAAAGCAAAAGCAATCTAGTATCCATGGGGAATTCTGATTTCCAGAGTACCACATTAAAATAATAAAACACTAGGGGAGGCTCGGTGGCTCAGTTGGGTAAGCATCCAACTTCGGCTCAGGTCATGATCTCAAGGTTTGTGAGTTCAAGCCCCGTGTTGGGATCTGTGCCGACAGCTCAGAGCCTGGAGCCTGCTTCAGATTCTGTGTCTCTTCCTCTCTCTGCCCCTCCCCACACCCATGCTCTGTCTCTGTCTCTCAATAAATAAACATTAAAAAAATATTTTTTAAAAAATAATAAAACACCCAATTTTTAACAAAAATAAATCACAAAACATACAAAGAAATAGGAGAGCATGGCTCATTCAAAGGAACTAAGTATAGAGAGCCAAAGCATAAGAGACTCTTAAAAACTGAGAACAAACTGGGGCGCCTGGGTGGCGCAGTCGGTTAAGCGTCCGACTTCAGCCAGGTCACGATCTCGCGGTCCGTGAGTTCGAGCCCCGCGTCAGGCTCTGGGCTGATGGCTCGGAGCCTGGAGCCTGTTTCCGATTCTGTGTCTCCCTCTCTCTCTGCCCCTCCCCGTTCATGCTCTGTCTCTCTCTGTCCCAAAAATAAATAAAATGTGTTGAAAAAAAAAAAAAAACTGAGAACAAACTGAGGGTTGATGGGAGTGGGAGGGAGGGGAGGGTGGGTGATGGGTATTGAGGAGGGCACCTTTTTGGGATGAGCACTGGGTGTTGTATGGAAACCAATTTGACAATAAATTTCATATTTAAAAAAAACAAAGGAACTAAATATAAATTTGCAGAAACCAACCCTGAGGAAGCCAAGACATCAGACTTAATAGGCAAAGGCTTAAAGCAACTATCTTAAATATGCTCAGAGGTAAGGGAAAAGTAAGGACTAAGAATCAAGGAAATCAGGAAAATGATATATGAACAAAATGAGAATACCAACAAAAAACTAATTATTAAAAAACACAAATCTGAAGGTGAAATTTGCAATAATTTTATTGAAAAAATTATTACAGTGGTTCAATAGCATATTTGAGTATAAACAGCAAAAAATCTGGGAAGCTGAGGATAGGAAAATTGAAATTTTCAAGTGTCAGGAGTAGAAAGAAAAAAGAATGAAGAAAAATGATAAGCATCTTTTGGACCTACATGAAACCATGAAACAGACCAACATCTACACTTCAGGAATCCTAGAAATAGGTAAGAGAAAAGAACGTAAACATTATTTGAAGAAATAGCAGCAAAAAAAATGTCCAAAATTGAATATTATTCAGCCATAAAAATGATTGAAATCTTGCCATTTGCAACAAAATGGATATATCTAGAGAGTATAAATGCTAAGTGAAATAAATCAGGCAGAGAAAGACAAACACCATATGAATTCACTGGTATGTGGAATTTAAGAAACAAAGAAACAAGCAAACAAAACAAAGGAAAAGAAGAGCCAAACCAAAAAACCAGACTCTTAACTGCAGAGAATAAACAGATGGTTTTCAGAGGGGAGGCGGGTGACAGACGGGTGAAATAGGTGAAGGGGATTAAAAGCACAGTTATCTTGATGAGCACTGAATGAAGTATAGAATTGTTGAATTACTACATTGTACACCTACAATTAATATAACACTATATGTTAACTATACTAGAATTATTTCTTTAAAGTACATGATTGTATGAAGTATATAAATCAACCTATCCAAGAACCTCAACGAACTTCAACTGTGATAAACTAAAGAGACCCACCCTAAGACATATTATAATAAACCTACTGAAAGACAAAGACAACAAAAGAATCTTGAGCAGGAAGGAAGACTTGTAACATGCAGGTTGTCCTCACTAAGATTATTTCTCATCAGAAACCTTGGAGGACAGAAGGTAGTAGAGAAAATATTTAAAGTGATGAAAGGAAAAAAAATCAAATTAGAATGCCAAATTCTACAAAACTGTCCTTTGTAGGTAATAGAGAAATTTAGATATTCACAGATAAACAAAAGATGAGGGAGTTCATTTCCAATGGACCTGCCCTAACATTAAGTAATGTTAAAAGAGCCATACAGATTAAACAGGAGGGCACTAACCAGTAACTTGAAGTTATATGAACATAAAAAGATACAGACTTAGCTTTCTGGTAAAGATAAATACAAGAGCAAATATAAAAGCTAGCATCATTGTAATCTTGGTTTGTAACTGAACATTTACTCTCTATAGAATTCAAAAGAAATGCATTGAAGTCATTAGAAATCTGTTACTGGGCACACAATGTGTAAAGCTGTAATTTGTGACACTGATAACACAAAGGAGGGGTTGTAGCAGCTTAGGAGTAGAGTTTTTATATGTGATTAAAGTTAAGATGGCATTAGTTATAATTAGATTGCTATAAATTTAGCATATTACAGTTAGTGGTCATGTAATCATAGAGAAAATATCTATAAAGAATGCACAGAGGAAATGAGAAGGGGATAAAAACTTGATTATTCTATTTTGTACTAATAAGTTTTGATTCCCTTCCCAGAAGTAGGCAGTAAAGGAGAAAATAAGGAGCAAAAGGGCCTAAGACAAACATAAAATAAACAGCAAAATGGCAGAAGTAAGTCCTTCCATATAGCAATTATTTTAAATGTAAATGGATTAAACTACCCAGACAAAAGGGATAGATTGGCAGAATAGATGAAAGAAAGATCTAAGTGTATGCTATCTACAAGAGACTCACTTTGGATGTAAGGACATAAATAGGTTTAAAGTGAAAGAATGCAAAGATATTCAAGGCAAACTGAAACCCAAAGAGAGCTGGGTAACTATATTATATAAAATAGACATTAAATAAGAAACTGTTATAAATAACAAAGGACATTATATATTCATAAAAGGGTCAAATAATCAAGACAGTAAAACAGCTATAAACAGATATTCACCAAACATTGAAGCTCCAAAATTTATGAGGCTAACATTGATAGAATTTAAGAGGGAATTAGAAATCTCTACAATAAAGGTTGAAGACTTCAATACTCTACTTTCAATAGTGGATAGAGAAACTAGACAAAATATCAGGAAATGGATAAGGGAATTGAGGATGTGAACAACACTCTAAACCAGTTGTACCTAACAGATATGTAAAGAACACTCTATGTGACAACAGCAAAATGCATTTTCCTCAAACGCTTGTGAAATATTCTCCAAGGTAGAGAATATAGGCCACAGAACAAGTCTTAACAAATTTAAAATGATGTAAATAATTCAACAAAGAGATAGAAACCATAAAAATAAATCATGCAGAAATCCTGGAGCTGAAGAATATAATGACTGCACTGAAATATTCAATAGAGAATTTCAATAGCAGACTCGAAGAAGCAGAATAAACAATCAATGAACTAGAAGATAGGACATTTGAAATTATCAGTCAGAAGCAAAAAGAAAAGAGAATAAAAAAGAATAAGGAAAGCCTACCGGGCTTATGAGAAATCAACAAAGGAAACAATACAGGTATGGAAATACCAAAAGAAGAATACCAAAAGAAGAAAGGGACAGAAAGTATATTTAAAGCAATAATGGCTAAAAACTTCCCAAACATGGAGAAAAAATAGAAATCCAGCTTCAAGAAGTGCAATGCACTCCAAATAGGTTAAGCCTAACAATGGTTACACCAGACACATTATATTTAATTTTAATAAGTCAAAGACAAAGAGAGACTTTTGGGAGCAGCAAGAGAAAAACACAGTCACATATAAGGGAACGTACCATAAAACTGTCAGAAGATGTCTCAACAGAAACTTTCTAGGTCAGGAGAGAACGAAATGATATATTCAAAATAATTAAAGAAAAAAATTGTCAACCAGAATACTATACTGAACAATTCTGTTTTTCAGAAATGAAGTAAAGATAAAGACTTTCCTGAATAACAACAAAAGAAGGTAAGAGAGTTCATCACTAGACTTGCCTTATAAGAAATGCTATAGGGAGTTCTTCAAGTAGAAATAAAATAATGCTACTTAAATAATAAAAACATAACATTGGTATAAAATCCATTGATAATACTAAATATATATTCAGAGTCACATTCTCTAATAAATTGGTGGTTCATAATTCACTCACAAGTCTAATTTAAAAGTTAAGAAACAGACATAATAAAATTATTCATAACCACAGCAATTTGTTATTGGATACACAGTATAAAAATGAATAACTTGTAATATCAATAACCTTAAATGTGATGGAAAGAGGTAAAAGTATATAAAGTTTAGTTAATGGTAGCAAAGTTAAGTTGTCAGGTTATATGTCAGGTAATGTTATAAATATAAGATATTTTATGTAAGCCTCATCATAACTACAAAAACAACAACATACGGTTGGCCTTTGAACAACATAGGAGTTAGGGGTGCTGACCCCCCAATGCAGTTGAAAATCTATGTTGTTAAAAAAAAACACAAGCCCCAAATAGCATCACTTAGGTTAAGGTCCCAAGTCAGTAAACCAAGACAATATTTTTTTAAAAAATTTTTTAAATGTTTATTTTTGAGAGACGCAGAGAGTATGAGACGGAGGGAGGGGGAGGGGGAGAGAGAGAGTGAGATACACAGAATCTGAAGCAGGATCCAGGCTCTGAGCTGCCAGCACAGAGCCTGATGCGGGGCTCAAACCCACGAACTGTGAGATCATGACCTGAGCTGAAGTCGGATGCTTATCCAACTGAGCCACCCAGACACCCCAAACCAAGACAATATTTAACCTAACTCAGTTTCAACCCCCCATAAATGTAACCATTAACTAGTCACCATGAAGATTTCTTGGTCAGCACTGATAGATCCCTTCTGTTCCTCCTAGGAGTGAAATCTTGCCTAAAACAATTAATTCTTTGCTAATAATTTCCATTTTCCTACATCCTTTCTACATTTATTTTTAAAATGTTTATTTATTTATTTTTTAGAGAGAGAATGAGTGTGTGCATGCATGCATGCAAGTGGGGGAGGGGCAGAGAGAGTGGGAGAGAGAATCCCAAGCAGGCTCTGCACTGTCAGCATGGAGCCCAACATGGGGCTCAATCTCACCAATTGTGAGATCATGAGCTGAGCCAAAATCAACAGTTGGACTCTTAACCAACTGAGCCACCCAAGCCCCTCTATTCCTTTATACATTAAAAAACCTTTCCTTTTCTGTAGCCTTCTGGGTCTCCCCTCTACTTGCTAGATGGGGTACTGCCTGATTCATGATTTTTTAAAAAATAAATTCCAATTAGACCTTTAAAATTTATTTGGTTGAATTTTTGTTATTTGACAGCATATAACATTTGACTCACCCAAAACTTAACTACTAATAGCCTACTGTTGACTAGGAGCCTTACTGATAACATAAATAGTTGATAAACACATATTATGTATTTATATGTACTATATACTATATTCTTAAGATAACATAAGCTAGATAAAAGAAAATGTTAAGAAAATCATAAGGAAGAGAAAATACAATTATAGTACCACATAGTATTTATGAGAAAAATCCACATATAAGTAGATGTTTATACCTGTGTTGTTCAAGGGTCAACTGTAGTAGTTACACAAAAAAATTATGATAAAAGAGTCAAAATATACTGTCACAAAAAGTCATCAAATCACAACAGAAGACAAGATAAGAAGGAAAGAACAATGGATTTATCAAACAATCTGAAAACAATTAACAAATGGCAATATAAATGAATTAAATTCTCCAGTCAAAAGACACAGAATGACTGAGTAGATAAAAACATAAAACCAAAACCAATAATAACACAGACCCAATGATACACTGTCTACAAGAGACTTTAGCCTTAGAAACACACATCTTAAAGTAAAGGGATGATAAAAGATATTTCAAGCAAATGGTAACCAAAAGAAAAGAGTGGTAGATATATTTACATCAGACAAAATAGACTTTAAATTTAAAATGGCCAAAAGAGACAAAGAAGGTCATTATATAATGACAAAGGGGTCAATCCATAAGGCAGATATAATAATTGCATATATTTATGCCCCAACATCAGAAAACCTAAATATATAAATCAAATACTAACGGAAATAAAAAGGGAAATAAACAGCAATACCATAATAGTTGGCCCAGGTCTTTAATACCCCATGCTCAACAATAGATGTATCATCCAAAGAACGAATAAGTAAACAACAAATTTTAGTCATACTGTAGGTCAAAAGGACCCAAAAGACATCTATAGGATAGTTCATCCATCCATAAGCAGCAGGATACACATTCCTCTCAAGCACACAAGGAACATTTTCCAGGATTGATCATATGTTAGGACACAAAATGAGTCTTAATACATTTAAGAACACTGAAATCACACCAAGAATCTTTTCTCACTGCAATGGTATGAAACTAGTAATCAAACAGGAGGAAAACTGGAAAATTCACAAATGCATGGGAGTGAAGAAAATACTTCTGAACAACCAGTGGATCAAAGAAGAAATTAAAATGGAAGAAAAGTATCTTGAGACAAATGAAAATGGAAACACAATATACCAAAACTTATGAAATGCAGCAAAAGCAGTTCTAAGAGGGACGTTTACAGCAATAAACACATACATCAAGGAAAAAGAAGTATTTCAAATAAATCTATCAACTGAATGAATTAGAAAAAGAACAAATTAGAAGCTAAGTCCAGTTTAGTACAGAAAGGAAATAATAAAGAACAGAAATAAGTCAAGATAACAAGAAAAGAATAGAAAAGATTAAGACTTGGTTCTTGGAAAAGATAAGCAAAATTGACAAATCTTTAGCTGAACTAACCAAAAGAAAAAAAAAAGAGAAGTCCCAAATAAATAAAATTGTAAGTGAAAGAGGAGAGATTACAACTGATACCACATAAATACAGAGGAACATATGAGATTACTACGAACAACTATATGCCAACAACTGGGCAATCTAGAAGAAGTGGATAAATTCCTAGAAACATACAAACTACCAAGACTGAATCAAGAAAAAAGAAAAAACCTAAAGAGACCAGCAATGAGTAAGGAGATTGAATCAGTAATCAAACCCCTCTCAACAAGGAAAAACCCAAGAGCAGATGGCTTTACTAATGAACTTTACCAAACATTTAAAGAATTAATGTCAATCCTTCTCACCCTGTTCTAAAAATTGAAGCAAAAGAACACTTCTAAACTCATTTTACAAGGCCATTATTACCCTGATACCAAATCCAGATAAGTATACTATTAGAAAAGAAAACCACGGACTAAATCTCTGATAAATAAATAAATATGTATACAAAATTCCCAACATAATACTAACAAACCAAATTCAGCAACACATTAATAAGATCATACACCATGACCAAGAGGGATTCCTCCCTGGGGTTCAAGGACAGTGCAACATATGCAAATCAATAAGTGGGATACATTGCATTGGTAGAATGAAAGATAAAAATTATATGGTTATTTCAATAGAAGCAGAAAAAGCATTTGACAAAATTGAACATCCATTTATGATAAAAAAAAAACACTCAAGAAATTAGGTTTATAGAAATAACACACCTAACAATATAGGCCATATATGAGAGCCCACAAATAACATCATACTCAATGGTGAAAGTGTGAAAGAAATTCTAAGATAAGGAACAAGACAAAGATGTTTACTCTCTTTACTTCTATTCAGCACAGTACTGGAAGTTGCAGCCAGGCAGGAGAAAAAAATAAAAGGTATCAGAATTAAACAGGAAGAAATAAAGTTGTTCTATTTCCAGATGACATATTTTATACCTAAAAAATCTTAAAGACCACACACACACACACACACACACACACACACACACACACACATCTAATCAACAAATTCAGCACGTTGGCAGGATGTGCTGCCAGAAGCATTTCTATATATTAGCAATGAATTACCTGAAAAAGAAATAAGGAAAACAATCTTACTTACAATAACACAAACAATAAAATATTTATGAATAAACTTAACCGAGGTGAAAACTCTTTACACTGAAAATTAGAAGACATTGATGAAAGAAATTGAAGAAAACACAAACAAATGGGAATAAATCCTGTGCATTGAATGGAAGAATTTATATTGTTAAAATAGCCAAACAACTCAAAGCCTTCTAAAATTCAATGAAATCCTTATCAAGATTCCAACAGCATTTTTCACATATATTGGAAAAACAGTTCTAAACTGTGTATGGAACCACAAAAGACCCCAAGTGGCCAGCCAAAGCAATCCTGAGAAAGAAACTAAAGCTGGAGGCATCATAATTCCTGATTTCAAACTATATTACATGCTATAGTAGTTAAAAACGGCAGGATACTGGCATAAAACAGACACAGTGATCAATGGGATAAAATTTAGAATCTGCAAAATAAACCCATGCTTATATGGTTAATTAATATTCAACAAGGAAGTCAAAAATATTCAATGGAGAAAAGACTATCTTTTTAATAAATGGTTCAGGGAAAATTGGACATTCTAAATCAAAAGAATGAAACTAGATCCTCATATCACTCAAATTAACTCGAAATGGAGTAAAGACTGAAATGTTAGTGTTAAAAAAATGAAATTTCTAGAAGAAAATGTAAGAAAATCACTTATTGACTTCAGTCTTGGGTATAATTTTTTAGTTATAACACCTAAAGACAAGCATCAAAGGCAAAAATAAACAAGTGGGACAACATCAAGATAAAAAGGCTTTGCACAGAAAAAAGATCAACAAACTGTAAAGACAATCTACACAAATGGGAGAAAATATACGCAAATGATATATTCTGCTAAAGGGTTAATTTCCAAAATATATAAAGAACACATACAACTCAATCACAAAAAAACAAACAATCCAATTTAAAAATGGGTGTATGACCTAAAATGACATGTTTTCTCAAAGATATTCACATGTCCAAGAGTCACAATATAATAATTAAAAACCCAATTTTCAACAAAGTAAAATCACAAAACATAGAAACAGCAGAACATTGCTCATTCAAAGGATCTAAATAAATTTACAGAAATCATCCCCAAGAAAGCCAAGGCATCACACTTACTAGATAAAGACTTAAAAAACTATTTAAAATATGAGAGGAGGCAAAAATAAAGTAAACCAATTTTAAGATGGTAAAAAACCCTGAAGAGACATTTTTCCAAAGAGAGTAACAGGTGCTCAGGATCACTAATAATGAGGGAAATTCAAATCAAAACCACAATGAGATCTCACCTTACATCTGTTAAAATGGTTACCATCAGAAAGACCAGAGATAACAAATGAGAATAAGGAGGTGAAGAAAATCTCCCTGATATACAAATTGAAGGCAGTGTAGTTAGAGGGTTGGTCAGCCCTTTGATATCATTCAGAATGCAATCCAGTTCTTTGAGTAATAAAAAATAATCTTACAAATTATTTCATTATGAGAACAAAAAACTTCTACATAAGTGATTCAAAGCCCACTTTTTTTTTTTTTAATTTTTTTACCTCTCTTAGTTACCTAAGAGAGGAGACTACTGATCACTAGTTAACAATTCCAGGAGAGAACCCTAACACTTTTGATCAGTACATCATGGTTGGGAGTCCCCAAGAAAAACCCAATAGTCAAGCACTGGATGGAACAATGTTTTATTGACATAAACAGACAGAACAAGATGAACTTCACTAGTGGGCATTAGACCCCATACCCAGTGGGCCTCTCCTGGTAGCTTAGGCATGGCAATTGCCCTAAGCATGCATCTCCTGCAACAGTGGAAGGAGCCTTGCCCCTTTCCACAGAAGACAGGTGTAACAGTGAATTGGTCAGGTACCATATGATGCACATCCTTTAAGCAGAGACAAAAGAACATTCAGAAAGTTAAACAAGGAGCAATGTCCTCACTCAAGGTGCTAAGCGTGACACAGGCTGTACGAGTTCTTTATCTCTTTGGAAAAACATGTTCCAGGCTCAAGGTTTATTCTTATGTGGCTGGATGCACATGAGTCTACACACATGAGACTGCCTTTTCCAAACAAGATAAAATATGGAAACACTAATTATTCAACATAAGATTACCTACATTGGGCTGCTTATTACAGAGAACTAAAGCTATTTGGGTTTGTTAATAAACGTGTCTTATGCCACACTGAAAAATTTACTATGAGGAAGAATATACATACTTCCAGAAATTATGAAATTTATTCACAAACTTGCCAGTCTACAGAATGCTGGTATAATAGTCCTTAATAGCTCAATTTTAGTTTTCACTAGAAATTAAAGGACTAAAAATTTGAATCAACATATGCAATTAAAACTACTAGAAATAATAAGAGAAATGACTCTATATAGGGAGAGTAGAATGTATTTTTGTAAGAAAAGGTATGAGGTATGAAAATAAACTTTTGTTAAGGGAAAAGAGTAATTTTGTTCTAAAAGAATGGTCATTTTAGAATGAAAAAAAGGAATGGAAGATTAAAACTAAATGGAAATAGAAAGCAGAAAGTGAGAGAAACATTTTACTTGGTCAAGCTGGTGAGAAATGAATGATTTTATTAAAATATTATAAAATATTTTAAAAATAAGCTTTAATATCAATAGTATACTTATGCAAAATTAAAATGTAATTCTCTTTCATATTTTGAACAGAAAAAGTTTTCTTAAACTATTGGTGTGCTCTTTTTAAAATTTATTTATTTTGAGAGACAGCATGAGTAGGGGAGGTACAGAGTGAAAGAGAGAGAGAGAGAGAGAGAGAGAGAGAGAGAGAGAAAGAGAATCCCAAGCAGGTTCTCACTGTCAGTGTAGAGCCCAACATGGGACCTGATCTCATGAACTGTGAGATCAAGACCTGAGCCAAGGGGCGCCTGGGTGGCACAGTCGGTTAAGCGGCCGACTTCAGCCAGGTCACGATCTCGTGGTCTGTGAGTTCGAGCCCCGCGTCAAGCTCTGGGCTGATGGCTCGGAGCCTGGAGCCTGTTTCCGATTCTGTGTCTCCCTCTCTCTCTGCCCCTCCCCTGTTCATGCTCTGTCTCTCTCTGTCCCAAAAATAAATAAAAACGTTGAAAAAAAATTAAAAAAAAAAAAAAAAAGACCTGAGCCAAAACCAAGAATTGGATGCTTAACCAACTGAGCCACCAAGGCACCCCTCTTGGTGTGCTCTTAATAACAGATTATAAAAGGTTGCTCTATACCCTTGTATAATCTATCTTGAAATCAAATATATTGTGTCTTACCAAAATAATTTCTTGTGCTTCATGCTGTCATTACTGGGTCTTTGATTACTTGGGGGAACTAAGTCTCCTCTATTGAAAGATTTTTTTTTTTGTAAGAGCTAAGATTTTTTACAACTATGTAACTTTTTATGTTTGCCTTAGAAATCTTTATCACTTAAAAATTTTTTATTGTTTATTTATTTTTGAGAGAGACAGAGACAGAATGTGAGTGGGTTAGGGCAGAGAGAGAGGGAGACACAGAATCTGAAGCAGGCTCCAGGCTCTGAGCTGTCAGCACTCGAACTCACGAGCTGTGAGATCATGACCTGAGCCAAAGCCAGACGCTCAACCGACTGAGCCACCCAAGCGCCCCAGAAATCTTTATCACTTTAGTTGGATAGATAACCCAGATGACTTTTAATCAAGTGTTCAAATCTTTTGCTATTTCTTATAAACTTCCCATAATGAAATTCTAAATGAAGTCTTTTTTTTATCTCAAATTAACTTTGGGATATTTTGGAGGGTCCCTGGAACATGTCAAAAGTTGTTTTTCTCTTTCCTTATAAAAGAGACATGTTAGACAATTAGGCTAATTTAACATGTCAAATCACATGGGAATGTATGAAATTCCTTAGAATTCTGTTATGTCTGTTATGTCTATGTAGAATTCTGTTATGGTATAACGTTATCAGTCATAATTCTAATTATTATCTTAAAGTTTATGTCAGAAAAAATAAAATTTCCTTATCAATTTCACTGTAATAGGCGCTCATAAGATCTTTAATATTGGCCACTTTTACGTCTTTTGACATTTACAGTTATTGTTTTACTCTCATGCTTTTGCAAAAGTGCTTCCTCTTCAAAGAGATTCATAAAAGGGACTGCCAAGTACAGATTCTGAATAACTTTAATGTCATACCTTGAGCTGGTAATGCCATGAGAATTTTTTGAACTCTAGTGGAGAAACTGATAGATTCATAAAACTTTTAACAAGAATTAACTATATGGAGCACCTGGGTGGCTCAGTTGGTTGAGCATCCAACTCTTGATTTCGGCTTGGGTCATGATCCCAGGGTTGTGGGATCAAGCCCCACATTGGTTCAGCATGGAGCCTGCTTGGAATTCTCTCTCTCCCTCTGCTCCTCTCCCTGTGTCCCTCTCCTATGCTTGTACATATTCTCTCTCTCTCTATCTCTTTCTCTCTCTCTCTCTCTCTAATAATTTTTAATTTTTTTAATGTTTATTTATTTTTGAGAGAGAGAGACAGAGCATGAACAGGGGAGGGTCAGACAGAGAGGGAGACACAGAATCCAAAACAGGCTCCAGGCTCTGAGCTGTCAGCACAGAGCCCGACGTGGGGCTCGAACTCACGGACCGTGAGATCATGACCTGAGCCGAAGTCGGACGCTTAACCGACTGAGCCACCCAGGCTCCCCTCTCTAATAATTTTTAAAAAGAATTAACTACATGGAATGGGACTGCAATAACTGATGAGGATTATTATAATTTTTTATGACTTTGAAACACAGCTGTTTCTTCTACATTTTGTTTTCCATACTTAAGAGGTCCCTTTTCTTCTTTCTTTTAACCTATCTATAACTTATAGCAATTTGGCAAAGCAAACTTTTTTAAACAAAAATGCAATACTGCTGGTTTTTGTACAACATCAGTGTTAGGGGTGCCAACACTCTGCACAGTTGAAAATTCACATATAACTTTTTCCTCCTCTCAAAACTCAACAACTGTGTTTAACATTGTGATTTAAAAGTATAGAAATTACCAAATGACTAGAAGTGAAGGGAAGTTGGAGCAAAGATGCAGGGAAGGCTGGAACAGCAGAGTTCTGGTCTGTTCCCGGCATTCCTCACTCCAGTACCTATGTGAAGCTCATATCATTGAGGTCTTGAACTGAGAAGCACAAAGAAACCAGTTCTGTGAAGGGATTCTTGCCAAAGTGGTGGGTCCAGTCACTGGTCAGAGTTGGCAAGGACCACAGAATAGGAGCTCTTTGGTAGGGAATCTGGGAGAACACCAGGGCAGGATGGCACCAGGCAGAAGAAGCCTGGGCCTTAGAGCAGACAGCAGGAGGGGAGCTGTCCACGGTGCTGACAGTTCTCTGAGGCAGCACCGGGAAACTGGAGGCTCACTGCTTGCCAGAACTTCCTGCAGGCAGAAACTGTGCTAGAACCACATAAGAGGGGTCAGGTAAAGCAAGTGACCTAGGGAGATGGTCAAAGGTACTCTGTCTTCTCCTAGACTCTGCTGGGAAAGAGGGTTCCCATATTCCTGGGTAGAAAGCCAGGAGTAGGTGTCACTCCAGGATCTAGCTTTGTTAACTTTGGGTGGAGATGAAGAGACGTGTAGTGCCTCTTTCTACGAATGTCTTGCATTTATAAAAAATTCATGTGTAAGTGGACCCATGCAGTTCAAACCCCTATTGTTCAAAGGTCAACTGTATTTCTCTCTTTCTCTCTACCTCATCCTTCTATTATCCAGAAATTCTTGAGTATTCTTACTGTACATAACAATATAGACATTTGCGTAAGTTCAGTGAAAATCTGTTCTTATTACAGGACAAATTTGGGCAACTGCTTAGTTTGGCTTCTTAGACTAAGGAAGCTTTTAAAAATTGAATCTAAGTCATTTCCAATTTTAAGAAAACAACATGGACTGTATAAAGACAATCCCTTTAGATATCACCAAAGCTTTAACTGGAATATTATATTTGAGAGTATACATAATAGTACATATACATATACAATAGGATATGTACATATACTATGTACAATACATAATAGTACATATACTATTCTTGCTGCACATATGCAAATAACTAGACCCAGTTTAATAAGACTAGACATGTTTTGCAAACAAATTAGTCTTATTATGATTGTTTTTTGGTAGAAATTGGGGTAATTGTAGAGATGAAAAATATTTTCAGTAAAACCTACAACACACCCTAATGGATATCAGATTCTAAACCTGTTCATTGTCTTTGAGGCACTGTTATCCATTTGTAAAATGGAGTGGATACTAAATTATTCTATTTTTCTCCAATATCTGTCTACAACTTTCCAAATTAATGATCCCAACTTTCTTCCACCCTTCTGATTTGGAATTACTAAGAATAAAAACTGCCCTTTTCCCAAAGTCCTCCAAACTGAACTGGATAACTTGATATAAACTTCATAGAAATCAACACAATGGCTCATTTACAGAAAACCATTGTGTCTGATGCTGTGTGGACCACTCAGAACAGTCACTTGAACACCCAATAACATCACCAGAGACAATTAAATTACACAAGAGACGCTTTGAACCCACATCTAGAAGCCTAATGTCTGGAAGTCTTCTCAATTGGCTGCTCTCTCGACTCAGGACCTGATGTATAGTCTGCCCCAATCATTAACTGTTTCCTTGTTTTCACTGAAATATCTCTTATTAAATATCTGATTGCTCACATGGTATAGGTCTAATTTTGGGATCCTACCTGCAACACTGCCTCTTGAAATGAGACATCACTGTTTAACTGAGTTGACCTATTCTCAAGACGAAGGGATGGATTCAATGAGATGAAACAAGCTACCAACTCAACTTCTAGACTGAAAATTCTTGGGGAAATTTCAAAGGAGGTAGATAATAGGTAGTAAATTATGCTACCCCAAAGTACGCCTCTTTGTTTCAAGGATTATTTCAAGCTGATAAGGTGGTTTTAGAAAATAGGATTTGTTTAGATTCCTTACTGGCTAACAAGGAGGAGTCTCTGCCATAGCAATTACTTCCTGCTGTATCTGGTCCAACACCCCTGGTATTGTAGACATTGAAATATGAGAAATTAACAAACAAGCCACTTAGCTAAACAGGTTGATGCCTCTTGTGATATATTCTTTGATTTATCTCATGCCAACTGGTTTGGTTCATGTGTACCCTGGCTAAGGAACATTCTTTAGTCTCTTGCTGGCTAAGGAATATTCTTTAGTCTCTTGCTATTATCCTCCTGATAGTCAGCATGGTAGTCTCCATAGTGTGCTGTATTCTCTCAAAGGTCTTAAATATGTGTCCACAACCATCATCAATACATCAGATGGTCTCATTGCACTTGGAGAAATAGAAAAAAAATGAACAGATGAATAGCAAAACAAACAATTCTTCCGATGTTCCTGACATCATTACCTACAAGTTTCATGAAAGACAAGAACAACTTAACCCTAATGGTAACTAAAAGTGGCACTAATACTAAATTGTTGGTCAGTCTCTCCTGTATGAGAGGATGACCAAAAGGGAGTAATTATTAAAGTATTAACACGAAAAGCCATTGGACTGAGGTAGCTCTGATACCTTGAAAGCCTACACAGGCAAACCAATCACAAGCAACAAAATAGGCTTTTCCAAACAAGGCTAGTAACTACTTAAACTACAATCATTCAAATAATTTCTTTGATGTTCTTTCATATATTCTCTATATAAACCTTGACACTGGATCCTGTCAGTGCTCCTAATAACTGAGGTTTGGTGTTTCCTGATTCCAATTCATATATGCTCAAATCCTTAAAAATTACCAAGTGTTTCAGTTTACCTTTTAATACTAGGAAAGACAGTGGTGAGCTCCTCTCCAATCCCCAATGCACCCACAGTGGCAATGCCCAGAGTCCCAATGTCCCCAGAATGAATGGATCTTGAAGCTCTACTTCTTTTCTCTACACTAGCCCCTCTTTCTGCATTCATACCACACATGTGGGAGCTGCCTAGCAGTCTGTCTGCCCATTCTCCTTTCACAGGGCACATCTGCCTTAGGTTCCTACATATTTTCCCTAGTCTCTCAGGCCTTCTGGGAACTTCTAAGACCTTCTCTTTTTCACTGCAGCTGCTGCTTCCATCCTTCCTCCTTCTTACCCATCCTTCTCAAGGAATCCAGTGGCTCTAATAAAAGCATAGATCTGATCCATCTCTCCTCTGTTAAAAGCTTTTCTTCTATTGATCCCCAGTTGCCCTTAAGGTGAAGAACACATCTCCTACATGGGCCCAAGGCCTCCTCATTAGCCTGTCCTCTTCCTTCTTCCACTCTTTTTCCTTCTTCCTCCTTATACTTGGATCCTCTGGGATCACCTGAGGGCCTCAGTGCTCAGGTCTTTGCATAGACCAGTCCCTCTGCCTGGAGCTCCCTGGCTTTCATATGCCACTGGCCAATAAGGCAGGCACATGGGAACACTCACTCATTTTCATCCTGTTCAATCTAATGAGTGACCAAATTAATAAGGAACCTAATGAATAAGCTGAAAGCAAACCACTCAAGACCTTCCTGCAGGTGACAAATTCCGTTTGTCTTCAAGAACAATCACAGGTATTCCAAGAAAGCTACCCAGCCTTGAAGTCTTTGAAATGAGCTTCGGAATAAGTCACTTCAGAGTATCAATTCTGGGTCCATGTCTTCCTATCTGAGAAATCTGAATGAGGCAATGCCAAACCTTAAGGGCATCATTCCTTCCCCTGAGCAGCTTCCTTCCCTCATCTATAAAATAGGGATAATAACATTTACCTGTAGTTGTGAGGAAGATGCAGTGATGAAGCTGTTTTCCTACCTTACTCTTGCCCCCAGTCTGGGCTCACACATTGCCTCCCCCATCCAATCTGTCTGGATTCCTGTGACCTCTAGTTTCAAATAAGATGCAGAACTTGGCCACTCATTATTACCACGCCTACCCTATTGTTCTATGCCACTATCATGTCGTCTGTGGACCTCTGTGCCAGCCCCTCACTGGTCTCTGCCTTTTTGCTCAACTGTGATTCGCTTAAAACTAGTTCCAATCATACACCTCATCTGGTCAAAAACACTGCCCTTGCCTGAACTCCTCACAATCCTGTCTGTCAGCCCTGACTTTCCTGACCACCTCTTTAGAATGGTACCTTTTCATACCCTTACTTTACACCCTCTTTGGGAGAGAGGGGAGGAGACCAACCCCTATTATCTAATCTTTTGCAGCAAACTAGCTTAATTGACACTGAGAAAACACTGGACTCTCCAGACTCCGTTGATTCACCCTAAAATAGGAAAATAGATCCTGTTCCTCTAAGCAGGAGGAGACCAAAGTGGTCAACACATTGCCTGGAACACAATAAGTGCTCAATGAATGTTTTTCTCACATGTCCTACTTGTGCAAAGAGCCCTTCTTATCCATTGCAGGGTTGAACCGTACCCACATCGGGCCTAATGGCAGAAATATGCATTGGCAGGAGCACTGTAACAGCATGGCACCTGAGGGGGCCCTTTGGACTCATTACCATCCTCTGCAAAGACTGACGCAGAGAGGCTTTCATTCCTTTACAATGCCCATTCGTCTCCCAAGCCCAATGCCCAAGAGAGAAATCACCATCCCTCTGGGCTGTGCCAAGTATCAATGAGGCATAACCTGCTGAGGACAACTCAGAAGTCCCTCCATAGGACAGTGAAGAGGGACTTATTCAGTGGGCATGGTGGCTCCCAGCTCTGCCGGCTTTCCTTAAATGCTAGTGGGCTGGGTACACAACTCCCCAATCATCAGCCTCCATGGAGAATAGAAGGAATCAGAGGCAGTACAGCCTGGGATGCTGCCATCAGGGCACACATGAAGCCTGAGTCTTGCCAGTCCTACCAGTCTCAGTGCCACTTCATCAAACTCTAGATTCCGTCCTCTTTCCAGGAGATTGCAAATGCAAATACGTCCGTACGCTACATGCTGGGGTGCTCCCCACCCCCTGACCCCACGATGATTATGAGGATGACAAAAGTACAATAAATGGGCTCTGGAAACCAAAAAGTGCTATATTGACACTATATTGACAGTCATGCTACTGCTACCACTGAATCAGTAAAGTTTATTCTCAACCCACCAGAGGAGTTGAAAAGGGAACCAAGGCAACCTCTCCAGTCTCTCCAAGCACGAAGATCCACCCCCTTTCCATCAAAGACCATAAGATGCACATCCCAGTTTCCTAAGACAAAGCTTGATCAGACCAAACTGTTGTGAACGTGCACACAAACTGTAACATGGTCTCCAAGTGGCTGAAGAAAAACCAAAACACTTAGCAGCAGGAGAGCAAAGAACTTTCTAATCGGTGACATTATGACAATGCCTAACAAAAGCAACATGGCAATCTCTGTGGCCCTGTAAAAACAGAAATCATTTGGGTAAAAAACAAAACAAACAACAACCAAAAACCATAGAGAGCTTCTAACAACTGCTGAGAAGGAGCTCCTAGTAATCACCTGCCTCTCCAGCTATATAAGGGGCATGCAGGCCACAGATCCAGGCCATGCTGGTGGGGGGACTGAGAGCCATCCAGCAACTCTATGGTGGCACTTTTTCCTCTCCAAAAGGAGAAGTCCCAGGGAACAAATTTTGGGGGCATTCCTTCAGCCTCAGGAACAAGGGGATTGCAGAGGGTCTTATCTTGGGTCTGATCAAGACTGTTCCCACCTCCCCTTTCTCAGAAGCTGGGGTCTACTTGAACCGCTTCATGCTAGCAGTAACCCTGAGGTCAGAGGTGCCCTGAAGAACACCCAGGGTGGGAGGGCTGCTCACGTGTCGACGATCAAGTAGAGATCAAAGGCACCCTCGCAGGTTTTTGGCTTCTCTATCTTCCTCCTGTAGTGCCTGGTGCCCTGGTGGAAGGGTCTCCAGGCTGGGAGGCGGTGCAGGAAGCTCCCTGTGCTCAGCAATGGAGGTGGCAGCAGCAGGAAAAGGAGCAGCAGCAGGGAGAGTGCAGGGCCTGGCACCCAGAGGCTGCTGCTCCCCATTTTCTTAGTTGTCCCTGAGGCCCCACTCTCTCCTGGAGCAGGGGGATCAGCGCTGGCCATGCCCGGCCACCACAGGCTTCTGCTTCATCCGCTATCTCCCCTTCAACCCTGTGTCCTGGAGCCTTGTTCTCTCAGGCTCTTTCTCCAAGGTGCTCTTAGAGCCTCCACCTGGTACCTGCCCTTTGGGCGGAAGAGGCAAACAGCTGGATCTGGGGCAGTAGTCCCACTACCTGAGTGGCCCTTCCCTGCCCCACAGAGACAGAATTCCCTGTGATGTCCCTTATGATGGACAGGAAGGTTGGCATGGTGACTTTGTGACCTGCAGCTCTGCTCGGTGTCCTGCCTGTTGACAACCCCAGGCAGGAGTCACGGGATCTTTGGATGGGGGATAAGATGAGGCCTCCATTTGTCTCTTACCCTAAACCCTCATAGGTGGCCATTAAAATCTCCAAGACTCTGCCTTTTTGTAACTCAAAGAAGGCAGCTGAGGTGGTTTAGATAAGGACATCCCTGTGGGTGTCCAGGAGGTCGATGAACTGGAAGACTACAGTACAATAATTAATGGTCATGGTGTGAACATTGAAGTCACCCATGGACATGGAAGGATCTAGAAGGCCTAGAAGGTTTGTGTAAACATTCAAAGTTCTTTGTGAATAAGGGACATTCTTGTTATCTACTGCTGTGTAACAAACCACCCAAACGTAGTGACATACAAGAGAACCATTTTATATGCGCACAGGTTCTGTGGATCAGAAATGCAGAGAGGGCTGAATGGGGATGGCTTGTCTGTGCCCCATGGAAAAGCATAGGCACTGACAACTCTTGAGTCGAAAGTGATTGCAAAGAGTCAGTATGAGATGCAAAAAGTATTTAGAAATTCCTTAACTGATTTATTTTGTTTTATTCATTTTTTGCATGTACAAAACAAGTGTGATATGCACTAAAAATCCTTCTAAGTTTAAAATAGAGCTTTCAGTATGTATTTACAAAAAAGCATAAGTGATAAAAAGCTTTGTGTTGGCAGTTTTATTTTGTTTTTTATTTTGTTTTTGGGGGGAGTGGTATTTAAAGCCATGGAATATCTTAAATGATATTTGGAATTGATAGGATTGGTATACATGTCATTAGCATATTAGCTTTTCCTTGTTTGACACTTGCTATTGTCATATTTTTGCATACTCATCTATTGATTAGACATCTCATGGTGGGCTTAATTTGCATTTCCATAATTTCTGATGGTTTTCTGTTCAAGAGATTTGGGGTCATTCATTTTTCTGTTTGTGAAGTGCTTGTTCCTACCTGTATCCATTCTCTGATTCAGGTGTTTATGCTTTTCATATTGATTCTTTGGCATTTCTTATACATTTTGGATTCTTATTGCAAATATTTTCTTTTAGCATGTGGCTTATTTTATACTTTAAAGATTTGCAGGATTTTGTATCTGACTTAAGTAATTCTCCCCTGTTAAGGTCAGGGTGAGACACACTTTATCCTAAAAATTTTAAAGATTTTAGGGGCGCCTGTGTAGCTCAGTTGGTTGGATGTCCAACTTCAGCTCAGGTCATGATCATTCAGTCAGTGAGTTCAAGCCCCATATCGGGCTCTGTGCTGACAGCTCAGAGCCTTGAGCCTGCTTCGGATTCTGTGTCTCCTTCTCTCTCTGCGCCTCCCCTGTTCAGGCTGTGTCTCTCTGTCTCTCACAAAATGAATAAACGTTAAAAAGAAAAAATTTAAATTAAAAAAAGTTTTAAAGATTTTATTTCACATTGAAGCCTTTGATCAAACTGTAATTAATTAATAAGTGCAATTTGTGCTAGGGATCTTACTCCATGTTTTCCCAAATATATGTCTCAGCACCATCCTTTTCTATTTGTTGACTATTCTATGTTTTTTTCAATGATTTGCACGTCACCTCTGATGTGTTTCAAATCCCATATAGGTGTGGATGTGGTTCTGTGATCTCTGTCCTATTCCTTTTATCCATCTGTTGGTTTGTATTTATAGTGTCAATACCACACTATCTTATTATAGTATGGATGATCGTGTTATTTTTCCTTTCTGTCCCTTACTCCTGTAAGGAAGGATTGTGTTTCCCTGCCACATTCATAGCAGGCTTGGACTTGATTCCACCAATGAAATGTTAACATAAGTACATGTGCCACTTCTGGATAGAATCCTTAAGAATGTAGGTATGATTCAGGTGAGCACCTGTGTTGTGCAATGCCCTCTTAGAAACCTGAGGTGGATACGTATATGCAGGAGGGTATGGAATATAAGTGGAAAATAAAGTTTGTGCTTTTAAGCTAATCATATGTGGGGGGCTGTTACAAGAAGATAACCCAGCTGAATCTGATACACACAGGGCATCAGTTATTTTATCTAACATACAGAGCTCTACAGCAAGCCTTTGCAGGGCAGGGTAAATCATCCGCCTTATTTTTCTTATGGCCACTTGTTCTTTCATGTACATTTTAGATTCAGCTCACCAATTCTCCACTCCTCCAAACGCTCTTAATATTTTATTACAATAACATTAAATATATAGATACATTTGAAAGGATTTGAATCTGCTATCTAGCCTCCCCTATTGGTAAACATGATAATGTCTCTATTTATTTGGTCGTATTCAACGCCTTTCATATAAACTTCCCTATAAAGATCTTAAACCATTTTGCCAAGTGCCTTTCCCTACAGTGTGTATACATATACATATGTACTTATATATATACATACATACATATACATACATACACATATATTTACATAGATATATATACATATATAGCAGCTCTTGTAAATAGCATTTTAAAAACAAAGTTTTCAAACTGTTTATTGGTGTTGTGGACAAATGTATTAATTTACTGATTATTCACCTAACTTGCTAGGCTCCCTTATTCTAAAATATATCTGTAGAGTTGTTTTGGTTTCTATAAAAAATAAAAACCAAAAAACACTGTACTGACTAGTTCTCTAATGACATTTGACTGGAAGCTGTGATGGAGGCATTCTTGACTTTAAAAATACCTCTAATATGTCACCATTAAGAATGATATTTATGAAAGGCTTTTGGTGGACATCTATCAGATTAGGGAGTCTCCCTACCCTTCTTGGTTTGCTACAAATCATGAACGAGTGTTAAATTTTATCTAAATTCTCTTTCTGCATACTTTGTGATGAATATAATTTTTCTCCAGTAAGTTATTAATATGATTAACTACATTAATGCATATAAAACCAATTTTAATATTTTATAAATAAACCTGACTAGGCCATGATAATTTTTGTAAATACTGCTGGATTGAGTTTACTATTAGTTTAAAATTTTTTTAATCTATGAACATGAGTGAGGCTGATCTGTAATTTCTTCTTTTTGTGCTGTTCTTAACTGGTTTTATATTAGGTAACAATAGCCTCAGAAAATGTGCTTGGGGTGTTTTTACTTTCTTTCCTTTTGAAAGTAGTTTCAACATGATCCCAACAATCTACTCCACGTATACTTGGTATAATATCATCTCTGCCTAGTGTTTTCTTTGTGAGGATTTTTTAAAACTACTGATATCATTTGTTTAATGTTTACTGAACATTATGGACTGAGATGTGCCCCCCCCCCCCAATCTCAATTAATATTATGAAGTTCTAACACATCATGTGACTGTATTTGGAGACGGGCCCTATAAGGAGATGATTCAAGTTAAATGAAGTCATAAGAATGTGGCCCTCATCCTAAAGGAACTTTCTTGTGGTACTTTGTTATGGCAGTCTGAGCCGACTAACACACTGGATTATTTTGTGCTTGTATTTCCTTTATCAGTCATTTAGGTACCACATTTTTATAGGAATTTGGATATTTATTTCCACATATTGTTATGAAGTTGTTAAGAATATGTTTGAGTCTTAACTTTCTGCTCGATTTGTGGTTATAGCTTTTTAATTCCTAATATGACTTGTGTCTTTTCTCATTCTATGCATTCACAACAGGGAGAATATTGTCCCAAGGGAGTTAAAATTAGTCTCACAGTTTTTAATTATAAAGCACAGTACATAAAGAGATATACAATAAATCCTTGGTACTAAAATTTCATGAGCCTATAAGGAAAAATGTGTTTGAAAAAGCTCCTGGGGGGGGGGAGGTTATAATTTAAAAAAAAAAATTGGGAAGCACTGTCTTATTTTACAATCAATTTCATTAGAATATTATTTATATTAACAACTTTTCAAATAACCTTTGGCTTTGTTTTACTATTTTACTATTTTCTGTATTTTTTCCTCTAATATATTCTCCCTTTCATTTTCTTTGGGTTTAATTTTACTACTCTTTTTCAACTACTTTAGGTCAGTTATTAACTCCTTTATTTTCACCATTTCCTCCCCCATAACATAACCATTTGGGGGCACAAATTTTCCTCTAAGCTTCTCCTTCACTAAGGCTATATAAATGCTCACATTAGGGATTTCCATATTCACCAAAATAAAAGTTTTGCTTTGTGGACCACCCCCCAAAGTTTTAATGTTTATTCTGAATCAGCTTTCCCCACCTCAGATTTAGCATCATTTCATTCCTTTACAATCTTATTTGTGTAATAGGGACTCCAAAACCTGGGGAAAAGCACAGAGCCTGTCACCTTATGTCCCCGCACCCTCTGCCTCCCCAAGGGCGTCCAGAACATTTACAGAGTGACTGAAGGAAGGCAGGCGCAGGGACTCAGGACTGGTTTCCCTTTCAGTCCCTCAATGTCCTTCCTTGGTCTCATCTGCTCTGCACTCCAGTCTCTGTGCTCATGCCCTGTGACCCGCACATCTGGCTGCCACTGCAACAATTCTGGTTACCTGAGACACTTCTCCCATCTCTTCTCTCCTGTCACCACGAGGTCATTCAAGCCCTGCCATGACCGTCGCCCACTCAGAAGCCATTCCCTCCCGTCCCCAGCCCTTCTTTGGGGCCGAGTCCGTCCCACCCTCCGTGGGTGGGTCGGTTCCCTGCCACCTTCGCTTCCTGGGAGGTCGCAGAACTCACCATGACCTGGCGCGGTGCGGCCATCTCACAGCTGAGGAGGCGGCGAGGCGGAGGCACGGCTCCGCTGAAGTTTGGGAGATTCTCGGGGGCGCTGCGAAGATGCAGTTTGCCAGGCCGCTCAGCGGGCAGGGGAACTACTGCCCGGACGCCCGGGAGACCCGCCGCGGCGGGGCGCAGACCGCGCGCACTGACATCCCGGCCGTAGCCTGGGGGCCCGCCGACCCCAGCGAAAAGTAGCGGCGTCCAGGGCGAGTGAGCAGGGGCAGGGGCGGTTCCGCCGCGGCCCAGGAGCCGCCTCCAAAGGCACCCGGGCTTTCCGCGCGGCGCGGCGGCCGGCGCCAGAACGCCCCCTCAGGCTCGCCGCTGCAGCCAAGGCCGAGCCAGCTGGCGGCGGCTGGGGTTTCGCGGAGCCGAGCGCACCGGGCGTTCTTACCGCACCCCTGGCGGCGGGTCACGTCTACTCCCAGGCCCCTCCCGGCAGGGAGGGGGGGGAGGGGGGTGCCCGAGGCCCCGCCCCGGAGGCGGGAGCAGTCCGGGAGGGCGGGGTCCGACCAGCCCCCGGGGCTCGCGCGCTAGGTTCCCACACGCGTGTCGCGCGGCGCAACCTGCAAGCGGCCGGGGCTGCCAGCGCGTCTCCAGCGCCCAGAGCGCCGCGGGAGAGCTGAGGTGAGACGCGCCGTCCTGCCCCCGAGACGGGCCGCGAGTGGACGTGGGCGGCGCGATTCATCCCACTTCTACCGGCCTCTCCCTAGGGCAGAATGCTCCGTCCTGCCCTTGACTGCCTGCCTCTTTCCTCCCCTCGGGCGCCTGCTTCCTTGGTCGCGCCCTCCTTTTTTTTCACCCCGTGCCCCCCAGTCCCTGCCTTATCTGCCTCTTTTGTCCCCTTATCTCTTCCTGTTTTTCTCTGTCGTCTATCTCACTTTTTCTTGTCTGTCTCTTCTTCATTACGTATTTCCCCTGTCCTATCCCTTCTTTTCTTCCTTCTCTGTTTCTCTCGGTGGTCTTTCCCTTTGCCCCCACCCCTCCCCGCCCCAAGAATTCCGCCTTTGATTTTTCTTCTCCTAGGTTGACTTTTGGGGCAGCAATTATTTTCATTCATCCATCTATCCATCCACGCATCCTCTCATCCTGTTGTTGCTCTGTCCCTGTCAGCTAGGGCTTGTGCTGGGCACCAGGGTAATGGTGCATCTGCCCCAGATCCTTTCTCCCAACAGATTATATCCAAAGATTCGAGCACGTAACACATTCAGTGTCTGTTTTGGGGGAAAAAAACCCATAAATGATTCAGTCGTAAATATCTGAGTTTTTATGGTGAGCTGGAAGAAAATACTTGGTTTTACAGACAAGGAATTGATTGAATCCTTTCTTGACACTTGTCTTTAGTAATAGGCACAGACAACACACCGGGAAGCTAAAGCATGCAGAAACATTTAGGGGACATTGGGGCCCACACCTTCCTTCTGGGGAAGTAGAGTAAAGCCAGGTTGGTGGGGAGGGAAGGGGCGGAAATCAGAGCTCAGTTGTGGGAAGACAATAGGGAGGTCAGGACTTCGCGTGTGAAAACGTTAGCTGAGAGTTAAAACATGAAATTAAGTGTATATTTCTAAAATACATACTTGTCAATGGTGCTGATGTGCAGAAATTAAATTACTGAATCAGACAGTATGTTGAATCAGACAGGCATCTTATAGCAATTATTGTGCCATTTAAAATTAATGTTTTTGTGTACGTTGGGTAGGACCACAGTTGAAAACATTTTAGTATCAAAGATTATCTTAGACACATATTAAGTGAAGAAATCTAAAAAAACAAATCTGACTCATCTGGGGAGAATAAAGTAGAGGTATTGTATGTTAAAGCAATGTTTTGTTTCTTGTTAGCAATGTAATTTTGTCAGAGACATAATTTTATTATTTTATGATATTTTTATGACATCTATAGAGCTGTATGTTCAAACACACATATACACACGATATATATATATGTATGTATGCACCATATATATATATATATATATATATATATCTCATATGGTTGTAAAAAGAAAGCCTGTTTATTTTTAAAGCTATTAATTGCCACCTAACACTTGAAGCTTTTTTCAAATAAATAATTTAACCTTTTAGTTTATGATTTTTAATGATTATTCAGTTTATTTGACTTTTCAGTTGCTATGGAAAAGGAAATTTGTCATTACATAAATCACACAAGAAGTAAACAAAAATGAAATATGGAAGAGGATTGCAGTGTGTTTATTGAAAGAATTTTTTCATTTTAAATCAAAGAATGTTGGACAAATTCTTAAGTATATGCTTGGAACTTTGATTCAGGGGACTATTTTCTGCATCAAAGAGTCAAATTGCCTTTTATGTCATTGTACCACTGACTTCCCATGTGTCAAACTTCTGGAGGGGTGGAGTGAAAGGGATGCTTTACAAATGATTTAAAAATATCATACCTTCTTTCCTTAGCAGATTTCTTTTTCAGAAACCCAGGAAGTGACAAATTTTCTTTAAAACAGAAAATCACAAAATTAAAAAAAAATTTTTTTTCAAGGTTTTGTGTCGAGCTCCAGTGCTTTTAAATTTCTTTTCTTTCTTTCAGTAGGCTGTGTTTCTCTTTTCTAGAAGGTTATGCTGTCATTGGCATCAGGTAGAATCTGGCTGAACAGTTTGATGTACAAGCCATGGACTTACCCTTGAAGGCTGCCACTGAAATTGGTCTACATGGCCAAATTGTGTTAGGACTCCTGCTGACGTCATTATGGCCCTGATGTGTGGTTGCATCCTGGAAGTCCTGCATTTGGTTTTGCTTGAACACAATAAGCATTGCTGCTGAAGCCGTGCAGGCAGAGCTGGACATAGAGCCTGTGGGGACTGGCTGGGAAGCCTTCCCCTCTCCCAGCTCCAATGGCACTACCAGCCAGCCTCCAGGAAAGGCTGGATAACTCTCCAGTTTTTAATTTTCTCAGGGGTCCAGAGCTAGGAGGATGCATGTGTATTTCCCTTCTCAGGAAAACCCAGGACATCACAATCCATATGTAGAAGAGATGGATAGGTAATTATCCTCTGGAACCTTCCTTCAGGGTCTGAGAAGCATCTCCAAAGTCTAGGGAAATCAAATGATTGGAGCACAGGAGATATTATCTGCTCCTGTTTTAGCTAAAAAGGAAGGCAGACACAGGAAGACACTAGCTGGTGATATAAATGGTATCGTTGAATAAGATCCAGTTTCTGAGTGAGCTGCAGCTTGGAAAAGCTGGAGACTGGCCAGCTGACATAGGCTGGAGAGTACCTTCAGATATCTCAGGAAATGAGGTTGCCCAGTTGTTTGCTAAAACCTCTTTCTTATGTGAATGAAGGGGGAAGGAGGAAAATGCCCAGGGCATTTGGCCACTCATTAAACAGTATTGTGCCCTGGTTCCAGGGAGCACATGAGTAGAGGGAAGGCAGCCATGAGGTTGACTCTGACCCTTTGTACTAGTGTGATAATAATTGATAAATTGATGCTACCTAACACTTACTGAACCAGGCTCTTTAATACTTTAGGTATATTAATCCATCTAATCTTTACAACCACCTGGTGAAGCAGACCCCAGGATGATCCTTTTTAGAAAGGGTCCTTTTTTAGATGAGAAAGTCATCAGAGAGAGGATCAGCACCTTGCCTATGGTTACAAGATTGGTAAGAGCAGAGGTGGGTTTGATCCAGACATCTGACATAAGAGGCCATGCACTTAACCTCTATGTGATGGAAGGCTTGATGAGTACATGGGATGGGCCAGTCATAGCACAAACAGAAAATATGGAAGAATGCGGCCAGTGTTTCCCAGGTGAAAGGATGATTGGAGTCTGCACTCAGTGCCCTGGAAATGGGTAATAAACAGAGACACACATGCTTATAACACTGTGGGGTGGGTGAGTCTTCATCTCCAAGTGGGTAGCCATTCCTGTGTTGGTCAGTGGAATCCTCACTGTGGCCCAGGAAGATTGAGAGTCTGAGGGAAAAGGATCCTGTATGACAGGGAAGGCTGGATGTGGTCACACCATATCAACTTAGGAAACTCAGATTCAGAAGGTTTCAAAGATCATTACTTCATAATCCCACAATCTAAGGGCTCAGAAATGTTGCAAAGTATGGGATTGAAATCAGGTCCTCTCAGTAAGAAGACACAGGGTGGCACTGAACAATGTCTGTGTGACTCAGAAGACTATCTTGCTGAGCTCAGACTGAAGAGATCCAAGGAGGACAAGAGAACCCTTCTCAGGACACACATAACAGAGTGAAGAGGACGAGTAAATAGTGTCTGGGTCGAGAGCCCAGAATGAACTGAGGCTATTGAGGACAGTGGAGGGACAGCAAAGGGCCCCTTAAGATTGCATGGGAACAAGGAGAACAAGGGCTGCATACATCCACTGGAATGTCTGGCTGAGAACCGTCTCTAGTGACAAAGGGCATGGGTAGGTCCACGTAGGAAGAAGGAGCAAGGCAGCACCAAGCTGCTATGCCTGTGATCTCCTGACCCGGAACTCACTGGCCAGGGCATGATGTGACCCCAGAGGTGACATCATACATCTGCTCAGGTCATCTGAGAGCTGGATCACAGGGGAGGTGCATGGAGCCTGGAGCTGGATGAGACCCAGAGTCTGATGCTGACCCTGGGAAAGGGCCTGTGAGTCCTTCAACAAGAAGAGACGAGCGTCAGGAGCTGGCACAGGCTCACTGGGGACAGGCCACACCAGGCACATGTCATTTTCGGCTGTGAGAGGCTTCAATCTGGCAATGTCATAGACAGAGTGGACCAGTTAGAGGGAGCCCCAGATAGAATTTTGTAGGACATTGTTTGCACTTGTGTGAGTGACCTTACCCCAGCAGTGCTGATGCATGAGAAAGAGGTGACCCTCTGGGAGCTTGGTCATGCCAAAGGTCCCCAACTAGTTCAGTACCCTCGTCTTTTCCTTTTCTTCTTCTTCTCCTCCTCAATATTATTATTAGTTTTTTATTTAAAAATTTTTTAATGTTTATTTTTGAGACAAAGAAAAAAAGAAAGAGCGCATGTGTGCGAGGGGAAGAGAGAGAGAGAGGGCTGAAGCGGGCTTGAGGCTCTGAGCTGTCAGCACAGAGTCCGATGCAGAGCTTGAACCTATGAACTGTGAGATCATGACCTAAGCTGAAGTCAGATGCTTAACTGACTGAGCCACCCAGGCGCCCCAATATTATTATTATTATTATTATCATCATCATCATTATTATTATCATGTCCTTTTCTTTCTCCTCCTCCTGTTGTTCTCATTATTATGATTAAGATTTGAATAATAAAATTGATGGAGCATGAAGATGGGTGAATGTCTAACATAATGATTGGCAGAATCCAGACCCATATTGGTCTAAGAAGCTGGAAGGCAGTGCTGCCTTTAGCAACGTGGCATTTGTCAGGTTGGAGATTAATGCCCTTGGGTAGGATCATGCACTTCCTTTGTGTGGTTATCATGAAAATTCCATGCAATAAGTCATACGAAGCCTTTTAGCATCTCTGGCACGTATTCACTTACATAGTCAATAAACAGTTACTTCTATTCTCATATCACAAAGCATCCCTGGTAGCAAATATTTCATCCTGCAGTAAGATACCATGTTCTAAATTTGAATGCTGAAAGCAGGGTTGTGACATCTGTGGCTCAGGGCACTCCAGACACTTCTGAAAACTAGGTCTACATGACTGTGGTTGGCAAAGCTGTGAAGACAGCCCAGTAGAGCTGTCTGCAAAGGGATGTGGGGGTGCAACAGGACCGGGAGGACAGCAGGGTGGGCTCCAGCCCAGGCTTGGTGAAGACACTGTATGGTTCTAAAATATAATCTGGAGGGCTGTCTGAGGCAGAGCTGGGTGGAGAAAGAGAGAAGGGTTAGAGAAGGGATGTTTGTGTGTGTATGAGTATTCCAGTGTGAGTGTATGTAAGTGTGTGTGATCATATGTGTGTGTGTATGTGTGTCTGTGAGTATATGTGTATTTGAGTGTGTGAGTGTAGTGTGTGTGAGTACATGTGAGGGTGTGAGTGTATCTGGGTGCGTGTGCATCTTTGTGAGCTCAGAAGCTCAGCAGTGGGGCTTCAAGCAGACCAGCTATTCTTTGAGGATGAGGGAGAATCGGCTTCATCTCAAGTAGTCATACACTGGTAGATCTGGAAAGCACAGTGAGATAATTTAGCATCAGCTCTAGTTTATAGACGGGACATTGAGGTTGAGAGAGGTGGGATGGTCAGTGCAGGGACACTTGGTAGACTGGTGTGGTCGCCTCTGCCTCTTCAAGAAGCATAAGCTAGCACTAAACTTTGATGCCAAAGGCACCCCATTTGAGAATGAATTCAGAAAGGATGTTAGGAGTGGCTTGGACTCCCCTGGAAGCATATAGTTTGGACTCGGAGCTCACCACTTGGGGTATCGTGAGGGCCACATGGGCAGTTCAACCAAAGCGTGCTTTGGGGACACACCCTTGGGTTTCATTCCCAGCAGTGCCTCATACTGCAGAGGACTTCAGACGGGGTATTCAGCTTTCCAGAACCCATGTCCTCTTCCTCTGTGAAAGAGGGTGACGGTCCTCCAAGTGCAGTGAAGGTGGAAGGAGGTAACACGTGCAAAACACCTGTCCACACTCTTGCCACTGAGACAGAGAGGAGGAGGGCAGGGTACCTGTGCTTCCGTTTACAGGTGGGCGGGAGCTGACTTGAGCCCAGTGATGTTTATGAATAACAAGCCCGTGGAGGTCCCTGTGAGGAAGGGGCTTGGTCGCCCACTCATCACGGTCCTCCTGGGCCCGAAGATAACTGCTTTCTAACTATGAAAACTCAGAACACTCAGTGGGGTCTGGTTCAGCCAGTGCTGCTCGCCAGCTGGGATTGGGGAGCTTGAAGATGGGTGTCCTGGTTTCAAGAACTGGCGGGTGGAATTGATTAGGGGAGGGCAGGTATGAAAGCCTCCCCAGCAGGGCTGGTGGCACTCTCCCCTCTTCAATGCCACCTCACATGTGGCCGTGAGTGTCTTTCCTCTGAGCCTTGAGCACCTCCAGGCTGAGTGGAGGCTGGTCTCCCTGAGTAGGCCCAGCAGGTTGGCTGGCACGAGAGGATAGTTGACAGGGGAGCAGAGGAGAAGGAAATGGATTAATGTCTGAATGGATACAGGGTAGACTCATGCTTGTTCCAAGGGGCAGGGCCGGGTGGACAGGTGGCTGCCCCCCAGGAGTGGGAGTGGGGCCAGGTACAACCACAGACGTACTCGGGATGCCTGGACATTTACTGTCCAGCTTCTACCCTCTGGCCACCTGTGCTGCAGGAGCTCCAGTCCCCAGGTGCTTGTGCCCTGGCACTTCTGATGCTTCGGAAGAAAAATTGGCATGCTGAGTAGCAAGAATGCTCTAAACAAAAATGAAAACTTTCATAAATCAGGGTGCAAGCACATTAGAGTTGGCAACCAGGTCAGAACTGCCTGGTGGACACCTCGTGTGCTGTGTGAACACGGCAGCTGCTGCCTGGATGCTGGCAGGTGCAGGGCAATGCTGAGCCATGTCCCTGGGTGGCAGGGTCACGCAGTGTGGTCCTTCCTCCCCGACGGAGTCCTGGAGGTGAAAGCGGGTGGCATAGCGCTCTGAGTCAGGGTGAGCTGTCGTGTCTATAGCAGTCAGGATTCTTTGGATGCAAACAATGAAGATGGAGGGCTCGTGTCTCACTGCTGTTGCTTCCTCTCTGTGCAGAGTCCTGTGGTCCAAGTGTGGCTGGCCCAGCCAACAGGGGAGCTTTCCAATCTCACGGTTCCTCCCCGGGGCAAGCCCTCTGCAACGCCAAAGCCCTGAAGACTGACAGCCGTTGGAGCGTCCGCCTTCTTCAGCTGGCTCACACCCTGCTGGTCGTCATGGCTGCTGGGAAGGGTGCTCTGCAGAGCTCTTCGGCTGAAAACACATGGAGGCTTAGTGAAGCTGACCAGGGCTGGAGCTGCAAGCCAGTGCTGCTGGAAAAAATGAACAACCTGGGCTCTGAGGCTGCCATGGGTGGTGGTGGCCGGGAGGAGACCTCTGCTGAGGTGGCACTGTCAGCAACCCCAGGAAAACTCAGACTGGGAAAGCCAATGGCCCAGAAGGTGTGCTGGGAACAGGGGCAGAGTGCTTTCACAGAGGTGCCCCGACTCAAGAAGAGGCTGGAGGGTGTGCAGGCCAAGGAGAGGGAGCATGATAACCCCACAGGCCAGCCTGGTCCCCAGAAGCTGACCCAGGACACCCCCAGGGACCTAGCTGACAGCAAGACCTCTGTGTGGCCCAGTGGAGCCCGAGGGGAGCAGAAAAGCGCCTTCAGCAAACCAGCCAGGTGTCCAGCAGGGAGACCTGGGCCAACCTCTGTCTTCCAGGCACGTGGACCTGCAGATGCCCTTGGGGAGCTGTTGGGACTCAGCAACACGGTAGACATCCCTTGTTGGGATCAGCTTTCAAATTCTAAGTTTTTGGTGGGTGATTTCTGGAACCTGCAGACGTTGCCACAAAATGCTCCTCTCTGCAGTGCTTTCCTGGGGGCCCCCACACTGTGGCTAAAGCATGCCACAGCCCAGATGTCCACACCGTCATCATCCTCTTCCACTGCCACTTGGGCCCTGCTGCCACCTACGTTCACCTCCCTGGGCCTGTCCACCCAGAACTGGTGTGCAAAATGCAACCTCTCCTTTCGCCTGACCTCCGACCTGGTCTTCCACATGCGGTCCCACCACAAAAAGGAACATGTGAGGCCTGACTTACATTCTAAGAAGCTGAGAGAAGAGGCCCTCACGTGTCCCATTTGCCATGAGTATTTCCGGGAGCGCCACCATCTCTCCAGGCACATGACTTCTCACAGTTAGCAGGTGGCTGTGGAACAGACCTGTAGATGGAGCTTCTAGCATTTGGCGGTGGGGCGGAGATGGCTCACTGGTGCTTCCTTTGAGAAGGCTCGTCATCGTTGTCTGCAGGGCTGTCTGCATTGGAGTTGATAGATGAACTTGGTCATCATTTGAAAAAGACGGTCCTTGGCTCTGATGTATTTTGATGGAAATAAAGTCATGAAATAAAATGACACACTTTGCTAACCTAGGGTATCAAGACTGCTAGGCACGGAGTAGAGGCCCTGGTCCTGTTCCATATGGAGGCAAGTTTGACACACAGCCTGGGCTTTGGAGGCAGACAAACCTGGATGCTAACCTTTCACATATTAGCCCTGACCTTGGACACATCGCTTTCACCATCTGAGCCCCAGTTTTCTTCTCTGCAAATGGAGAGGGCGACACCTGTGTCTTAGGGATGTTGTCATGGTTACGTGGGAAGGTGTGTGGAAAATAGCCAGGATGCCACCTGGCACAGTGTGATTCCTGAGTGAATGATATTTTTTATCATTGTCCAGATTAGTAAGCTGTTGTTCCATGACAGAGTCTCAGCGGCAAGCAACCCAAAGCATCTAATTCTCGCTCGAAGGTCTGTGGGTTGGCTGGGTTGGGTTGGGCTTGGCTGGGTTTGGCTCCAGGTTGCAAATTATATTTAGGTTCATGTTCTGTTACTCTAGGACTAGTGGGCTTCCTAGATAATACTTCTCTTATGGTCATTCCCAGAGCACAAGAAGGAAAATCCAAACTCACAAGCACACCTCAAGTCTCTGCTTGGGTCACTTCTACTAACAGCCTCCCAGCCAAAGCGAGTCAATGACCAAGCCCAAAGCAAGTGGGTGAAATGTGCCACCTGCCCACAGGGAAGCCGTGATGAGGGAGCGGATGTAAGGTCCTACTACAGAGGCATGAAGAGTTGGGACCAGTCATTCAGCTGACACACTTGGTCCATGGTTCTTCACATGCTGAATATGTGGAAGGGGGAGAAAGGAGCAACATCCTCCCACCCACACACCTCTTATCTCTCAGCAAGCAAGCATGTGCAAAAGCCTAAGACTTAAAACATGGTGAGAATTTGGAGCGTTCTGGTTACCATTATCCACTGCATGTTGCGCTTCTCTCGGTGACTGTTCTATTCATCTGCATTTGCTCTTGCAAACCTCAGGTCATAAACTCTGATGTAACTCGGGCCAGTTTGTGGGAAGGCCATTCGTTGGGAGCTCTTTCAAGTTAGGCGTTCTTTTGACTGGTTTCCCCTGCACTTTCAGGATTTGTTCATTTGACCAGCAGTGTCCAACCCTCTGGTGGGGCCTCTGGCACCGAGCTCAGGCTGTGGTTGGGAAGGAGCTGGTGTGGGCATCTCAGACAGTGGCCAGTGACCCGTCCAAACACCCCCCAAGCTCCATCTCTTCTCTCCCTCTCCATGCATACACAGGGTCCTGGTGAGAGCCTGTCCCACCCAGCCCACCCTCCTTCTCACTCACCCTCTCCCCGCCTCCCACCCACACACCCAGCCATTCTGCACCCATCGCCAGCCATTCAGTCACCCATTTATTGGCCTCCCTGGGTACCCTTGCTGTGCCAGGCTCGGTGTCAGGCCCTGGGGGAGGCCCAGTGAATTAGGCCCATGGTCCTTGTTCAGGGTGCGCAATGCCTGGTGTGCAGCATGATGGATGCCAAACAAAAGCCCGTGTGGGGTGCCTGGCACATGGGAGCAGGTGCACCTCAGACCTGTGGGAGTAAGTGCAGTGCCCCCTGAGGCGTCCTGAGGAGCAGGGGCAAGAGCAGATCATCCAAGTCCAGCAGATGCTGGAGGTGCAGGTGGAGGGTAGTAGCTGGGGAGAAGGCAGGGGAGCAGAGCTACAGAGGCTCTAGGATGCTTCAAGGCTGGTGTGAGGAGGACTGAGTGGGGCCCTCTGAGATGGAGATGTAGGAAGGCCTCAAAGGACAGGAATTTGGCCCAGGGCACGGGAAGGATGGCTCCAAGAGGCACTTTGAGGGGGCCTCTGATTGCAGTGAGAAGGGTGGGCTGGAGGAGAGGAGAAGACCCCCTGAGTCATTTCCTCTGCATGTGGAAGGAGCCAGCAATGCTCCCTGCAGGCACCAACAGAGCATCTCCATTCTTGCAGGGAGGTTTGGAGGACCCCCTCCCTGAGAGAGAAAAGGGAGGCAATGTAGGGTGGTCCCTTTACCCACAGAAGGGGGCTGGAGCTGGGGGGAACCTTCCCCCAGGAAAGGGCATCTGAGGGAGTGAGAACCTGAGGCTCCACACTATGCAGTGACATATAGCCTTTAACCTATGACAGGTGCAGTAGGTAGGTATTTAATTCCCATGTTACTGAAGAAGAAACAAACCACCGAGAGGGTAAGCTTCTTTCCTAAGATCATAGGTTCAGGAGAAGCAGCGCAAGAATAAGGCCCCAGGACCACTCACATCCTTCCCAGCCTGCCACACATCTGCTCAGCATGTGGGTCACATGGTATCATGGGTGGTTTAAAAAGTAGGATTTAGGACCAGGCATTGACCCCTTCTGGAATTTAAACTTGCAGCCTGCATACACCCCCACATTTCCTATCACCCTTTTCTTAGCACTTCTCTATATCTTGTATGCTACATGAGTTTTCTGATTTGTGTTATTTACAGCGTCTCTCCTGTTACTAGAACCTAAGCTCCACGAGAGATTTTTGCTGTTTTGTTCACTGCTGTATCCCCAGCAGGAAGGACAATGAAGGCACATAGTAGTTGTTCAACAGACTTTTGTTGCATGCATGAATGAGATGCCTAGATCCAGTCTCGCCCCTGACAAACCCCGAGCCAGCTGCTCATAGTGTTTTGACATCTGGCAAATGGTGTGCACAGCCATCCTCTTCTGGCTTATTGGATTGGTCCGTATTTCTGTAAAATCCCTTTTTAAAGTCATAAGTGCACTTAAGACCGGATAGAAATTTAAAATGGAAAGGGACTCTAGACTTCCAGTCCATCCTTCCAGTGTATAGGGGTGAGCACTGAGGTCCACTGGTGAGCTGACCTGCAAAGTGATGCAAGGCGAGTGGTGGTGAGGTCAAGGCTAGGACCCCTGAAATGCTGGCCCAGGCATCTTTCCTGACCCGCCCGCATGCCTCTAAGAACATTGCCTGTGGCCGCACACAGAATTACTACTAACAGCAACCGCGTCATTTTCAAGCAAGGGAGACATTTTGGAAAAAAAGTTAATCAAATAAAAGTTATGAAGAAGCATAACAGAACATCTTCTCCCAACTCAACTTTGTAAGATGGAATTCATTTTAATAAAAATGGATGGACATGCGAGGTGCTTTGCAGCCATTTAAATTGACAAACTCCAAGATGACTTATGGAGGTGAAGACTTTGCAGTTGATTAATGTGGCAGCTCCTACTTATCACCAGACTGGGTTCCCAAAGTCCCCTTGGCCGTCAAATCCTGTCTCATCCCTTCTTCTCTCCTGCCCTTCCAGCCATATTGGAGAGTAGTCACTTTTAATCATGACTTTGCCCAAGGTCCCTCTGCCACCTTCCATACTAGTTAAGAGTTTGGCTGGTGATGTTGCCACAAAACATCACATCAGCAGGTAAGAATTTTCCTCTATAATTCTGGAGTAAGAATTGCCACATTTCTTAAATTCTCTATATCTAATTTAATCTGCTCTGTACCCTGATCCTGTAGGTTCTGGTAGGATATGCAATCTGTTATTTTCAAATTCCTCCCCTGTCTTTCAAGTTCGCAGAAAGTTCCACAACATGCCCCACCTAAGAAGGTAATCTCTCTTAGCATCATTCGGTCTCCCCATACTGCACCTCCCCATACAGAGGTGTCTTTGCCTCTGTCCTCCAATGTGTTCAGTCTTCTCTCCTCCACCTCTTCCAGGATCTTGGGCCTTGATGATTTTCTGCCAATGTTGTCATTAGGCATGTCACACAAAAACCATTGAGTCAATGATCAGAAAGTCTTGGCTAATTTCTTGGAATAGGCTAGAGAAAATACCTTATAGTGGCTGGGAAAATGGCAATGCATACCTTTTTTTTTTAATGTTTATTTTTGAGAGAGGGACAGACAGTGCAAGTGGGAGAGGGGCAGAGAGAGAGAGAGAGGGAGACACAGAATCCAAAGCAGGCTCCAGGCTCCAAGCTGTCAGCACAGGGCCTGACAGTAGACAGCCCAATGTGGGTCTCAAACCCATGAACCATGAGATCACGACCTGAGCCTAAGTTGGACACTTAGCCGACTGAGCCACCCAGGTGCCCCAGCAATGTATATATAGAAATCTCCCAAGTAGCAGCCATTCAAATAAGATTTTTAAGAGACCCCAACATGTGCTAATGAGGCTAAAATAAGACATTCGGAATTCAGGTCCATTTTAGTTCTCAATTTTAACTAAAATCTGCCTCCTCTCCCACTCCCCCAACCCTCCCCCCCCCCCCCCCCCGGCCACCTGCTTTTATCTGGAAGAGAAGTGAAACCTTAACAAGGCTGGTATCCTGGATTTCAACTTCTGGCCCCTTCCCGAATCTTAGACCTTGAAGACAGGGTATCCTAGTCAAATAACTGTATAATTAATGAACAGGAGTGAAGTCCACTGAGCTTAGGGAAAGGGAGGGTAGAGGAGGGAGGTTGGACCTGACATCTAGAGCTCTTTTGTCTTTGGTGAAGGCTCTTTAGCACCAGGCTGAATGCAGGCCTCAAGAGAGGTTGAAAATCAGGACTGTATGTGAAATTGGTGATTCAGTTTTTAAAAAACCAATGCCCAGAATAACATGGATTTAAGGAAGCACATTAGTGGGGAGGGGGTGGGGGAGGGGGAGAAACGACCAGCAGTGGAAACCCCTGACTCCGTTATGCGTCCAGACTTGGAAGAGGCTGGGTCGTGGGCCTGGCCCTATTCTTCTGGGCACAATAAGAGAACCCCTCACGTACGGGAGAAATTCACCCGTTGTTCCAAGGCAAATTTTGCATCCTCCCTTTCCTTGGAAGGTTCTTGGCTCCCTCTGGAGGCTACAGACCTCCCCTGCAGGCCACTTCTCTTCAGGGAGGGCTTTACACACCCTGGTTAATTGTATAATTTGTTTATTTTGTTTGAAGAAGAAGTCTTGAGAGAGGACTAAAAATCATATCATAAGAGATAGATCCCATAGGAAAAAAACTTTTATTTTAAAAATAAATTATTCTCCAATAGGCTTTGATTTGTACCACTTCTTAGGGATTTTCAAACACTAATTTTGAGTGGGGGTTGGGAGGCAGTACATTCTGGAAGGAGGATTGGGGTTCCTTAAATTTAACATCTTCTTCCCTGGTCATCTTGTGTTGTCCTGGGGTAGGAGACAGGAAGCCAGTGGCCTCTGATACCCTCGCTATTTCTAAGCCGCTTGGATTAGCAGGCTATTTTCACTTCCAGCCTCTCTCATCAGCAAGGAAGCAAGCAGGTCCTTAGGCCAGGTGGCAGCTAATCCTATGGAACCCAGGAAATGTGAGACAGGCACCCTCCAGTGGGGATCTCCTAGGCAGGCTTCTTCGCCCACAAGTAATTTGGTATGCATCCTTTTTTTCTGAGTCATGTTCTCTCATTGCACTAAAGCTGTGTGGATAACCAAAGTCCTCACTGACACACAAACACGACCATTGGCCATGTGACGGGCTGAGTAGGCAGATGCAGGGACATAGGAAGCAGGAAGGTGAGTGAGATGGGAGAAAAGCTGGGGTCCTCCCCTCTGATGCTGTGGTCCCTGGCCTCTGCTGGACTGGGGTCTTTGGCCAAGTCTCCAGCAAGGATCCTGATGGTGAAGTAAAGGTCCAGCCTGTCTGTGGGCTGGGGTTACCTTTGGGAGATGGGGAGGATAGCCTGGCCCGGTCCCTCTCACCACAGATCAGTGGTGCCTTGGGGGGGGGGGGTCCTCAAGCAGGGGGAGACCTGAGAAGGTTACATGGCAGAACAGTGGCCCTGACTGCAGGCTGGGCCACAGAAATGGGGTAGGAGGCTGTGGTGGGGATTTAGGAACCAAACCAGGACTCCAAAACAAGGGAGAGGGGAATGAACTATTAACTATTAATTCTGACAACTCATTTAGTGTCCTGGTGATTATGTAGATACCTGGGTGGGAGTGGTGGTGGGAGCAGAGAGGAGGGAGCTGGGGTTAACTCTCATATCTCTGCCCTAATTTCAGAAGGGAGGGGTAGCTGTGTAAAGGATGGGGTCCTGGGGCGCCTGGGTGGCGCAGTCGGTTAAGCGTCCGACTTCAGCCAGGTCACTATCTCGCGGTCTGTGAGTTCGAGCCCCGCGTCAGGCTCTGGGCTGATGGCTCGGAGCCTGGAGCCTGTTTCCGATTCTGTGTCTCCCTCTCTCTCTGCCCCTCCCCCGTTCATGCTCTGTCTCTCTCTGTCCCAAAAATAAAAAAAAAAAAAAGTTGAAAAAAAAAAAAAAAGAAAGGATGGGGTCCTGGGGGCAGGAGCAGATCTTATCCAGGTAAGGTGAGAGAAGGTGGAGGTGATGAGCTCATACTGGGACATCAAGAGCAAAAGGGGCTTGTAGTCTTTTGGAACAGAGGCTGCTAGGCAGCTGTGGGTCACCTGGTTCTGCCACCAGAAGAGAAGCCTTTCCTTTTCCTTTTTCTCCAGCCTTCTGTCTCCAAGCAGGTGGTAAGAGTGTAAGAGAGCTGGCTCAGGAACGCTGACCCTTTCCCTTTGGTCTGCATGGGACCCTCTGGGTCTGCTTCTCCCACTATAGACCCTCTCCCCAGGCTGGGCCCAGGACCTCTTCGTGGTATGGTGGGAACATCAGGGTCTTTGGAGCCAGACAGATGTGGGTTCAAAGCTCGCCTGCCCCTCGCCTGGATGTCTTGAGGGGAGCCTGGGCTGTACCCAGTATTTGATGGGCAGGCTGGGGGCTTGAGCTGGACAGTGGGCACGAAAAAGGAGCTGGTCAGCAGGACCTCAGTCAAGGTCAGCCAGGGTGGCCTATGGAGGATGTTGCTGCCATCCCTGCTGAGTAGGGGCATGGCTATGCTGCCCTGCACATGGGGCACCTGGCCGCTGCTGCTGCCCAGCTATCACTTGCTTAAACATTCAACTTGTATGGGGCTCCTGAGTGAGTCAGTCAATTAAGCGTCTGACTCTTAGTATCAGCTCAGGTCACGATCTCATGGTTTGTGAGATCGAGCCACACATCAGGCTCTGTGCTGACAGTGCAGAGCCTGCTTGGGATTCTCTCTCTCCCCTCTCTCTCTGTTCCCCATCCCGCCCCCGCTTCTGTGCGTGCTCGCTCTCTCTCTCAAAATAAATAAATAAACACTAAAAAAACCCATTCAACTTGCTTAAACAGATTAAACATTCTTCATAGGAACTTCTGATTGGCCCAGAAAGAACCCTGTGCCTGTACCCTGCTGCCAGGAAGCTGGAAAAGTGAACTTGTGGTGTGTCCAGCTTGGTAGTGGGGAAATGGTGAGAGGTGACATTGGCTGGGCACTGGATTAACCTTTTTCTTTTTTTTTTTATAAATTTTTTTTTAACGTTTATTCATTTTTGAGACAGAGAGAGACAGAGCATGAATGAGGGAAGGTCAGAAAGAGAGGGAGACACAGAATCTGAAACAGGCTCCAGGCTCTGAGCTGTCAGCCCAGAGCCCGACGCGGGGCTCGAACTCACGGACCGCGAGATCATGACCTGAGCTGAAGTCAGACGCTCAACCGACTGAGCCACCCAGGCACCCCTGGATTAACCTTTTTCATCTTCATAGCCCCAAAGGTGCTATTGTGGATCTCATTGTACAGATGAGAAGACTGAGGCCGGGAGAGGCAAAGTGACTTGCCCTGAGTTCCATAGCTGGGAAGTAGCTTTCCTGGCCTATCCACCCAGACAGGGCTCCCAAATGCCTCACTGCTTCTTAGGGAGTCTGTTTCCCACAGGATCAGATGGGGAGCGATTCTCTGAACATTCAGAGGGTGTGCCTTTGCTGGGTGGCCTAAAGTAGGGCGAATGTCCGCTGTGCTGCCTATGTAAGCCCCTGTGAATTACTGAGCTTGACTGAGTGTCCACTGACTTCTGCAGAAATGATAAGAATGGTTGTGCAGTGCTCGCTTCGGCAGCACATGTACTGAAATGTCTGTCTATGGTACTGAGAAGATTAGCGTGGACCCCACACAGGAATGATATGCAAATTTGTGATATGCACAGGAATGATATGCAAATTAAAAAAAATGGTTGTCTCTGCACTGTGAAGCCCAGAAGAGAGAAGTATGTCTGTCACCCACCCTAGGAGCTGCTCCACCCCTCCCCCTATTTAAGACCCATCGAGACCTTTGCCATCTGCAAACCCCACAACACCTAGCCTGATACCGTAAACAGAATAAACAGTCAACAAATGTCAGTGGTGCAAATCAAAGAAATCCAAGTGATATACAAGGAAAACCCGTGGGAAAAAAATCAGCAATCGCTAATGATCACTAAGGTATGGTTAGGGACTCACGGTATAATGTATCTTATTTTATTTTTGGAAGAATGCTGTATTTGAAAATAATAATATATGCTTATTATAAGGATTTAAGGAAAGAGAAGAGTTCAAATATTGCCCCTGGTTCTACCAACTAGAGGAACCATTGTTTGATGTAGGTGACCATCAGATAGCTATGGGTGTGTGGGGGGCGGGGGGAGCGGGAAGGAGGAGGGAGGAGAAAGAGCCCCTAGAATATAAGCATGTAGGGGCCTCACACATCTGCCTGGATGTTAATAGGTCTAATGAAGAAAAAGGTGAAATCCCAGTATATGTGATGCTGCTAGAATTCAATCATGCCCTTCGTGTTACTTGAATCTAGCAGAAGGGAAAGGACCCAGAACGCCTTGCATCAGAGCTTTCCTACTTCAGCAGGGTTGGTTCAAGGTTTTCCAGGTGGCGAACCTCCTAGACATTGGTGGTGACCCAGGGGTGTGCCCAGATTCCACAGCTCCCTGGAGCCTGGGGAGGGGGCTGGTGGAGTCAGGGCTGTGTAGTGAGGTCAGCCCGGTGCCCTGGGGAAGTCGCCTGTGGCAGCTGCAGGCTGGACTCACCAGACAGCGAGGCCAGATGGCAACGGTCCCTCATCCTCCCTTCACTCAGACATCTTGGAGCCCGGGGCTCTGAGAGCACTGATTGGCAGGGTGGGGGATGTCCTTGCTGTAACGGCTTCATCCCCACCGTGACTTTGGGCAGAGTCCTGGAGGTCTCTCACTTTTGGGTCCCTGTTGATTCTAGTGGAGTAAGGTTGCCTAGCTCCCAGGGGCCAGCCAGTGGCTGCCTTCCTCCAGGTCACCCCCGGGCTTCCTGTCTCCTCCTGGGGCTTGCCCAGTTCTGGAGGAGATCTTGGGGTCTTCAGCCCTCTTGCCCTGTTAGGAGTGGGCTTGGTCACCACAGCCAGTGCAGTGACAGACTGCCCTAGGCCAAGAAAGGCAGGCACCCAGACCACCGCCCAGGGCCACTCTACCCTCAAACAACAATGCTGCATGTCCAAGTGCCGCGTGACACTAGAGCTCACTTTGGGGGCCCTGGCGGAAGCCAGAGAACAAGGCCTTGGGCGGAACACATGAAGGGAAGACAGACTTGCTGCCAGATACTCACGTGCGTTCCTGCACCAGGCGCTGTGCTAAGCGATGGGCAGTGGGAGACCAGGGTGAGCACGATGGCTGCCACCCCTGAGGAGAATGCTGGGACAGAAATGATCCCAGGGCAAGAGGGAGAGGTGCTTTAATGGGGAAGATGCGGAGGCAGGGAGGGCAGACGGGGGACAATGTGCTGGGGGAGTGGGGGTCCCTGACCTCTGGGCCTGCACTGTCCCACAGGGGATCCGCCGGCCGCAGGTGGCCCCTGAGCCCCAGACATGTGCGTGAGGAAGGGGAAGAAGCACTTTACGTACAGACTACCTACCAGATTTCGAAGGCTCCGTGCAAAAACATCTCATTCACAATCATTTTTATATTGCTGAAATGATACTACTGTGGATATAGTAGGGTAAATAAATCACATTAGTAAAATACACGTCACCTGTTTCTTTTTACTTTTTAAGAAGGTGGCTACTAGAAAAGGTAAAGTGACGTGAGTGCCGCGATCTGCGGCTCACGTCGTAGCTCGGTCGGATGGAGCTGCTCTAGGGCTTGGCAATTAAGAAGCATGGGTAGGAGGTACACCTGACTTCGCCTCCCCAAAATAACTACTATGGAGGGGGTTGCCTCTGAGGGGTGAGCTGCCTGTCCCTATGTGCTCAGAGATGTTGGCAATGGTGAAGAGACCATCGGGTGAACCGCAAGGGTGCCTTCAACTCTAAGCCTACCGGGGCTCAGCAGGTCCCTTTTCTGAACCCGGAGGCCTCAGGCAGGACCACGTGCTGGAGTGCCCTTGGTGTGTGGCCTGGAGGTCCCACCCATCCTGGGGCTCCTCCTCGCCCTCAGCAGAGTGTGCTGGAGCATCTCCTTGGCTCTGGTGAGGGCTCCCTCAGCAGGGACAGCCACGTGGGGCACCACACCCACCCCTTCCCAGGAGCTGCCATCCACAGCCCCCACTGAGCGGGCCGTGGGGATGGTGATGTAGAGATGAGTGTCATCCACGTGGTAGGTTTGTGGTGGCTGGCAGCCCCCGCTGGTCACTTCCCCGATGACCAGTGCCCGGCCCAGCTTCTTCATGATGTAGGTAAACTCCTCCGCGGCGCCGGCTGTCAGCGCGCTGGTCAGAATGGCCACGTTCTTCTTGGAGCCGTAGCGTTCACCTGGAAGACAGAGGATGGGGAGTCCAGTCAGCACTGTGGGGCACCTGCCTTCTCCGTACTGTGTGGACCCGCAGAGAAGAAGGCCTGGGATTTGGTTCTGTGGCCTTGTGTCCACATGCAGGGCATTCCTTTGTGAGCCCCAGTTCTGCAAGTGTCAAATGGGGCTACGAGCGTGTGCCCCATCTCCAGTTTGTAAGGGCTTGACAGCTGCTTCACGCACTTCTGGCACTTTTATCTTTGAGTGACGGGAAAAGCCTTGACTCTCCCGAGGAAAGGATGTGCTTCCTCTTCATGAATCATAAGAATGCCTAACCTGCCAGATTCTCTTTTCACTTTGGACTCCCGGAAGACCCAAACTCGTGGCTTCACGACAACAGCCCTCTAGGGCAACGATGTCCGATAGAAACACAACGTGAGCCAGAAAGTGAGCCACAGATGTCGCTGCAAGTTTTCTAGGAGTCACATTAAACAAGAAAAAAAAAAAAAAAGCACAGATGACATGAATCTTAACCATATTATATTTAACTCAACATATCCAAAACAAGTTTGTCTCAAAAATGTAATCAGTAACATTGTGGAGATATTATACATCTTTATTTTTCCATGAAAAGCCCTAAAATACCTGGTGTATATTTTACACCTGTCACATCCCAATTCATATGAGCCACATTTCAGTGCTCAGTGGCTGCATGTGGCAAGCGGCTCCCATACTGGACATCATTGCAATCTAGGACCCCATGCTCTTGCAGATTTGAGTCTGTTTGTAACTCCTGGTTTTGAATACTGTTTGAATTTACAGTTCACCCGGTTCTAATTTTTATTTACGTTTTGCAGTATTTGTGAATGTGTGCCCTGGAATCTCCCTCGAATCCTTGTGTGATAAGGAAGTGTACAAATGAAAATTGTGGGGTGCTTTTCTGGTCATATGCACCCTTCCTCCCACTGCTCTCCCAGCCCCTCGTCGGATGGGAGCGTAGGTTTCTTGGTTTGTCATGCTGAGCCAGGGAATCAGAGTGAGCCTATCACCCGTGATGGGGACCACGAGAGCCCTGGCTCTACAGAGCGTAGCGCCTGTGCAGGGCAGAGACCCCATCAGAACCACAAACTTTATTCAGGCAGGTGTGCTGAGCTGCTGCTGACAGCTCAGGGAGGATGAGCACCAGAAACTCTGTGGGGTTTGGTGAAGGGCAAGGGTCCTTCTAATTCTGCTGTGCCTTGCATGCTGATGGTTGTCGTGGCCAGAACGGAGGGCATTTTGGTTTTAGAGAAACTGGCATTCAGATTTGGGCGCTTCCACTTATTAGCTGGGTGATGTTAGACAAGAGACTCGACCTAGTCAAGGCTCATCTAGAAAATAAGCATAATGGTAGCATTTTGTAGGGATTAAGAATCATATGTAAAAGTGCAGTGCATGCAGAGCTTTATATTCCATTTACTGTTACTTTTCCCTGGACCCAAGCTGTCTTTCCCTGATTTTCCAGAAGCTTCTAGAATGAGAACAGGAAAGGGAAAGCATCTGTACATACCTGCGAGCCGGGTGTGGGTCCAGAGCTCACTGACAGAGTCATTGGGCCGGCTGTAGATTTTGTCCAACAGAATTGGAGGACCTTCATCAAAGAAGTAGGAGCACAGGGCAGAGATGGAGGAGGTGGGGCCACCGATGTTGAACCTAAGGGAAGGGAAGTGGGGGTCATTGGGGCAGAGCTCACAGGGAGGCCCTCGGTTCCCCTCTGAGAGCCTGGGACCTTTGCCCTGAGGAGGACACTAATTCCAGGCAGCCTCCCTGTCCCATCTTTCTCCTGCAGAATTCTGTGGTTGGCATTTCCCAGAGTACAAGTCTCTTGAGAAATTTCAAAACACTGGTGCCATACCTGCCCTTTCTGATCACATATTAATACATTATGTGATACATATTGTGTCCATTACATTAAAGGCTCTGACAAGTCCTGCAGTCATGAACTTGCTGATAGATTTTCCTCATTTACTGACCATAGACTGCTCTCCACACCCATGCTGCCTGTGAGGACACCGCTTTCCTGGCTGCATTCTCTATAATTTCATAAGACCCACTGGGCATTTTTGTTCAGGTCTCCTAATGAGCTGCTACTTAGTACAGCAGAGTGCTCAGAGTTGTGGAACCACACTGGATGGGGAGTGGAAGAGTGGGGGAGGGGACAACCTGTGCCTGTCCTAGGACGTTCGGATTTGCCCTGTTATGTGAACTCTTTGGGACCCTGTCTCCTCATCTGTGAATAAGAAGTGTGGGCTGGTGATATGATAGGAGTCTCTTCTGGTTGAAGGTCTAGGGTGGGCCAGCTGGGTTTAGGGCCTTTGAACTCAGTGTCTGAAACTCCAAACCTCAGGTTAGAAGGGTCTGGAAGCACTCTGTAGGCTGGGCCACTTCCTCTTTTACAAATGTAGCCACAGAGCCCTGGGAGAGGTTTTGGAGAACAAGCCTCTGAGATCTGGAGCCCTCTAGTGACAGACAAGAACCACAGCTGAGCTGCAGACAAGCAAGTCATGACTTGGCCAATTCTGGCAGCCTGTCTCCTGCAGCTGCAAAGTGGGGTTCTGTCTGTATCCCTGGGGGAGCAGCCTGCCCCTCCCTGTGTCCATGGAGGCAGGGGCCTGGTCGCTGGGGGTGGGTGTTCTTCCACCCACTCCAGGAGGGAGGTCTCTACCTAAAAGCGTCCCTCCACCAGCCATTTTGTGATGCAAAGAATTCTTTTTGCCACAATAGTGGCTTATTTTCAAATTCTCTTGGGGACTCTGGCTTTCCAATTCTCATGATCAGGGTGGTCACGGGCTGACTTTGTATGACATAAGAGGCACAATGCAGGTGGTGGCCTAGCTAGCTGTCCCAAACATGACTGATCACCAGAATCATCCGGGGTGATGCCTTTCAAATACACAGATGACTGGGCCTCACCCCGGAGCTTTAGATTCACTAGGGTCACGTTAAGCCCCCAGAATCTGTTTTTAAAGTCTCCCTTCCCCCTCTCTCTCCACTGAGTCCTATGGCCAGGCAAGTTTGGAAACCACAGGAGTAGCCCAGTGATTCTCAGCCTGGAATTAACACTGGGATCATCTGAGGAGCTTAGAAAGATCACCGATGTTGGGGTCCCCCACGGCCAATTACGCCGGAACCCCTGGGTTGGCTGGCCAGAGACCTCTGCCCCCCCAGCCACTGACCTCATGTCAATGATCATGGCATCCGTGTGCACGATCTTCTTCCAAACATGTTCCACCAGCAGCTCTGACACCTGGGTGAGCAGCTCACAGTCCCCAAACGTGTCAAACCTCAAGTAGCCAAGGTTGTCCTCAAACACATTAGTATGAAAGGAAAACTTGATCAGGTCCTCAAAGACTTCAGGGGAAGGGATCTGAAAAAAATGGGTGGGGGTCCAGCTCAGTGTCAGCAGAGGAGCAGATGTTACAGCTCAGGAAACCGGGCACCACAGTTTTCCTTTATACGTGAAAGATATTGAGGGTATGGGAGGGAATTAACATTTCTGAAGAAGGTTTCCGATGGAGCGCCTAGGAGGTTATGTGGGTGGTGGGCCTAGGATGTGGACCCAAATGCGGTTGGCAGACTCCTTACAGAGAATGTTCATGCATGTCAAGCCCACACCGCGGTGTCCAGAGCTGCAAGGCCCAGGCGTGGTCTCCACTCTGACTCCCCTGACCTCACCAGATACCTCCTGATGGTTCTGAGTTCATCTTCTTCCCTAGGGCTGGGAGGGAAGACATTAGCTAGCTCCTGGGCCCCTGAACCTTTAGAAGGGGGTTTGGCCCTGTGCTGAGCACATTACAGCCCTTACCATCACCATGAGGGCACCCTATAGCATCCCCATCCTTTCAATGAGGACACTGAAGCACAGAGTGATTAAGTAACTTGCCCAAGGTCACACAGCCAGTAGGTGGTGGAACCAGAAGCTGAATCCATATGTGACTCCAAACCATGAATCCTGGCGATGCTGGAAAGGAGTGAGTCCTCGATTTGGAATCTGGTGGCCCTGCGAGTCTAGCACAGTGCTGGCACATTCTAGGCTCCCCCAACATGTTTTGTGCCTCATCTTCTCTCTCCAAGACTGCTAGAAGGACACAGGCTCTGTGGGCCGGAATGTTAACTGGGACACCCAGCCTCCAGGGTCTGCTTTGCCCTTAGTCACAAGCTCTTCAGCCATGGGTCACACTCCTCTGCACCCCTCTGGGTTTCCATTTCTCTTTTTGTAAAACAGGGATGATGATTCTGCACTAGATGCTTCTGGTGCCCTTGGCCCTCCTCTGATTTTTGCTACAACCGCTCCTCACCTGACAGGGCCTTGCCTCCAGCACACCCCTGTGTCTTTCCATTGTCGATTTCAGGACCTTCTCCAAGCTGCCTCAGAGTTTGAGAGAGTTCATGTCCCCAGGGGGACCTTTAGCCAAAGAAGGACAGGAACTGCTGGGTCCCGTCTGTAGATGGACGGCTCCAGGAAGCCTTCCCCACACTTGTTAGGGTTCTATCGGAATTTTAGGAAGCAACAGCTTCCATAATGCCCTTTCCCATCAGCTTTTCCTCCTTTCCTATCCCATTCTCCCTGCCCCCTCACTTCTGCTTCAAAGACGGCCTCCCACCTGAACTGCCTCCATCCTAGACCTCCTTTCAAGGGACCCTGAGACAAATGCTGCCCTGACTACTTGTGACTCTGCCACAAAATCACAGAGGATAAATGATGTGGAGAGATGTTGTAAATACCGCTTCCCGATGAAGCTCTTAGCTTATGGGAGTGTCTGATGAATCCATGGCCACTGGTCTAGAGAACTTCTCTCTCATCCACCCAGCAGCAAAACTCCTCAACCTTGATTTACCTTTTCAGTGTTTTCCCCAAATGCCATTGCCGGCTTCGAATATACTGACCACAATAGCCTTGCTCGGAATTTGCCATCCAGCTGGCCCTTGGACCAGACTGCACGCCCACCAAGTGCAGCTCCTTCTGGATGCTTTGCATCGTGGGAGGGGAGGAGAAGGCAGGTGGTGCCTGACCACTGCCATGATTCTCCAGGCTGTGCACCGTCAGCACCCCTGACCATGCCACAGCCTGTGTCTAGGCTCCATGCTTTAGCTCTGAGGCAACTGTGAGGCCAAGACCTCTGCCTGCTCCTCTCTCTCCATCTGAAACCCCCCGAGGCAGGCAGATGGTGAGAATGAACACAAACCCCGCATTTCCAGGGGACGAAACCATAGTGACTTCTCATGACCTGACCTTTTCGCCAACACTGATGATGAGAAGTGCTGCAAACATTTGCCTTCCACCCCGCCAAGAGTGCCACTCCTTCTATACCAGGGGTTTTCAAACTGAGTCCTCGTGGGTTATCAGTGCTCTACAGAGGTGCTCAGGGACACCAGAAGAAGAAGGGATGACAGGATGAGAGGAAGGGAAAGATGTGACTAATGAGAACTTAAACACGAAAACGAGTCTGGAAGCGATTGCCCGGCACTGTGCACAGAGCCCTGGATGTGCAGACAACCGGTCGGCTCATGGCTGGGACTGTGCTAGGCTCAGTCTCCCTTGTGTCTCACCTGCATGGGCACAATCCCAGGAATGCGGTCCTTGGCATCCTCGGGGATATGGGCTGTCTTCAGGTGTGGGTCTCCGGACAGCATCTGCAGATCGGCCCCCAGCATCTCAGCCAAGGCCCCTTCTGAGGTCACCCTTGAATAGCGGCTCTGCATACGGCTCAGTTTGGCCGCCATCTTGGCCCCCAGTTCAGGGGAGGCATAGTTATCGGCTACCAGCTTCCCGGCTGTCTGCAGCACAGTGGGCACCTTGGCCCGCAGGGCCACTATGTCCCGGGCTGTGGAGAGGGCCTCACTCATGGGCACGGTGATGTCGGGCTCCACCCCAGCCAGGTCCCAGGCTTCGCCTGTGGTGGCGCTCAGGGCCATCTGCGTGGGCATGGAGGCGTATAAGGGGCTACTGCCCACCTGGTAGATGCCCACAGAGAGTGCCCCTCCAGCTGTGGGCTCCCCAATGACGGTGGCCCGCTGTAGGTCCTGCATGGTGTGAGCAAACGCCTCAGCTGCCGACCCGCTGATGTGGCTCATCAGGATGTAGAGGTCTTTGTGCGGGCCGTAGCGCTTGCCAGCCACCTGGGGCAGGGTCCACACTTCCGTGACCCTCGAGGTCGCCCTGTCAAAGACAGAGTAGAGGTGCTGGCGGGGCTCTGCTTCAAAGAAGTAGGAGCAGAGCAGCGGCACAGCCGTGGAGTAGCTACCAGGGTTGTATCGCAGGTCGACAACCAGCGAGGCTGTGTCCACCAGCCTCTGCCACACCAGCTGCACCAGCTGTGGCCCGATGGCCTTCACCGTCTCCAGCTCGGCCATGGCGTCGAAACGCAGGTAACCCAGCCGGCCAGGCAGCACCTCTGTTTTAAACAGGGCTTCGATGAGGTAGGAGACCTCCTCTGGGGAGGGCACGACAGGGGGTGGGGGGGGCACCTCCTCGGCCACCATCTCACCGGGGCTGTGGAACACCAGCAGACGGTGGTCCCCAGACATCTCCTGCAGGTCGGCCGTGAGCTGGGAGGCCAGTGACTCCAGGTCCACGGCGGTGCGGTAGGCCCCCTGGGCCAGCTTGGCTCGAAGCAGGGCACTGGTCTGCCCGATGACCTCTGGCCGTGCATAGTGAGCCTCGACCAGGTGCCCCGTGCCCTCCACCAGGGCCTCCAGGCTGCGGTGGAACTCCAGCACCTCCTGGGCCCTGTCCAGGGCTTCCTCGGCCAGCACGATGGCGTCGGGCACCACGCCACCTCCCAACCAGCACTCGCCGTGGTTGTCGATGAAGGTGAGCACGGGCACGGTGAGCACCAGGCCACCCTCCGGCGTCTCCAGCAGGGGCACCGTGCGGGTGTGCAGCAGGCTGCCCGCGGTGATCTCGCCCACCAGCGTGGCCCAGCCCAGCGACTGCATGAGGAAGGCCAGCTCCTCGGCCGCGGTGGCGGTGCGGTGGCTGGTGAGCAGGTACACGCCGCGCTGGGTGGGGTAGCCCTGGCCCAGCAGCTCCATGCGGCTGAAGTGCTCCTGTGTGATGTTGGTGCGGCGGTCATAGGTGGTAAAGAGGCGCACGGAGCCGTTGTCGGGGCCCTGGAAGTAAGACAGTAGCAGGGGCACAGCAGAGGACGGCCCCCCGGGGTTCTGGCGCAGGTCCACGATGAGGTGCTCTGTGCCCCGCAGGGGCGCCCACACCTGGCGCACAATGTAGGGGCTTAGCACCTCCAGCACGGAGGCATCGGCGAAGCTGTCAAAGCGGAGGTAGCCCACGTTGCCCGGTAGCACCGACACCTGAAACATAGAGACCACCAAGGCCTGCCGGGCAGCCTCGGCTCCGGGCACCGTGGGGACTACCTCCGGAGGCTCGTCCTCACCAACCTCGGGCCCAGAAGAGGCGTCCTTGGCCCTCACGGCCCGCACCAGGAGCCTGGGGTCCTCAGACACAGTCTGTAGGCCAGCGTTGAGTTTGGTGACCAGGTCCTCCTCCGAGACTACTGCGGAGAAGTCCATGTTGGCCAGGTGGTGCAGCAGGCTGGGCACACGGTCCACCAGGGTGTAGTAGGTCTGCAGCGCCTCCTGCAGGCGCCGGACAACTCCTGGGAGGGCCCGGCGCAGAGTGAGGATGGCCAGGGCTTTCTCTAGGGCCTGCTCGGCTGGTGTCCCCACACAGGGCAGCACCCCACTGCCCTCCCATGTCTGGCTGCCCCCTCCCAGGGGCCCTAGGGACCTGGACACGGGCACAGTGAGGAAGAAGTCAGACTGGCCTATCCTCAGCTTCTGGAGGTCCAGGGCACCCCCCACAGTCCGCTCACCCACCACGATGGCCCTGCGCATCTGCTTGAGGATGTAAGTGATGTCCTCAGCCACGCCCCCAGTGTGGCCGCTGGTGAGGACCACCACATCCTTGTCGGCACTGTACCTTTCTCCCAGCACCTGGGGCAAGGTCCAGATCTCAGTGGTCGTATTGGAGGGACGGTCGTAGATGGTATCCACGTGCAGGACCGTGTTCCCTGGGTGCAGGTAGGAGATTACGTACGGGATGCCGGAAACGTGGCCCCCGGTGCAGTGCCGGAGGTCCAGCACCAAGGCAGAGGTGCCCATGAGCTTCCTCCAGACGCTGGCCACCAGGAAGCCCCCCAGCTTGCTCACCACCTCCTGGCTTGGGATGTCGTCCACACGCAGGTAGCCCACATTGCCCTCCAGAACCTCGTGGCGGATGCCCTTCTGCAGCCGGGCAAGCATTTCCTCTTTTGTGAGGTTGGTGAGTGCTGGGGCTTGCCGGGGAGCCTCGAGGGTGCTGGGCTCATATGAAATGACCAGGCGAGGGTCGTTCAAGGAGCTCTGCACCCCAGTCGTCAGCACATGGGCCAGAGTCTGAGGGTCCGAGATGGCGAGGATCTCACGACTCTTGATGGCCTGCTCGATGGCTTCCTGCATCCCCATCAGGTTCTCTGGGAAGCAATAGTTATCCAGGAGGACCTTGGCCATGTCCAGCACCAGGCTTGGCTGGAACAGGTGCGTGGGGCCAGCCAGGCCACAGAGCAGCATGGACAAGAGCAGGGCCCATTCTCTCGTCATGGGGATCCAGAAGGAGAGCTGGCTCCCAAGCAAAAGCTCCCTTGACTGTGCGTAAGGCCACGGCACCGCCCTGTGCGGCTGCCTTCCTCCCTCGTCCTTCTCAGCGGGTGGACAGAAGGTCCGGGGCTAAACTCGGGAGTTGGGGTGCGGCTTCCAGCTCCAGTAAGCCTTTAATCCTGTCTAATTCAAGCGCATCAGCCCTGGGGACTGGGGAGAAGGGCCCGAAGTGGTTTGACCCAGAAGGTATGTTGGCTCTCATGCTACTGTGCTATCTTTGTGTATAGTAATCTGAATAACCACCGTTTATTTGCAGTGCCTGCCGCATGCCGGACTCCGTGCTTCATGCTTCACAAGGTGACAGTTTTCACCAGAGCCTTGCAAAATAGAGCTGTTAACCTGCTGGAAATAGCATCTTCCCACTACACTGGGTGATCCACGTCTCTGGAATTAGGTAGAGCTCACTGGAGGCCCGGCTCCGCGACTCACTGCTCTGTGGCCTTAGGGAAGTATCTTACTTATTGTGTAGACCACGTGAGAAAATATGTGTAAAGCATTTCACGGTTTCAGGCAAGACGGAAGCATTCCATCGCTGATAAGTTCTCCCTGGTAGGTATTATCTCTGCTGTAGAGCTGAAGAAATAGATCTCAGTAGCTTACTGAAGCCCATCACCTTAGGGGTGAAGGGGACATTGAGAAGAAGTCTGGGGGGACTGCAGTCAGCCCAGACAGTGCAGAGGCTGAGTCTGGGGCTCCCATCTACTTCAGGGCTTGCAGCTTTTTTCTATATCTTGGTAATGCATCCAGGGAATTGGGGTGGTCCCCCCCTCCCGCCGCCACAACAGCTTTCAAACAGTAGGAATACGATGTCCGGACCTCCATGCAGGATGTGGTGAGTGGGAGGGGCGTCTGCCTTCTAGACACCATGGGACCAGTGATTCTAGGTCAGGTGAGGTTAGCTCTGAGACCTGACAAGTGTCCATTCTCCTGGCTAAAGAAGACCCCCTGCTGGGTAAGGGCTCAGCTATGGCCCACTGCTTGCAGGAAGAACCCAATTGCAGGACTTAGGTCTCTGTGGTCCCAGACCTCACAGGCATCCAGATCATTCCCTCACCTGCACAGAGCATACAGGCCTGTCTCAGGTGAACAGCTGGACTCTTAGGCTCCCAGATCTTGCTCCTTGGCATGGAAGGGACATGGGTCCTGCTGAGGGCTGATTTGCCACAGATCTCCAAGTGTATCTGCCATGGAGCCCAGAGTCTAGAAGCCCTGCTTTGTCTCCGCACCCCTCGGAGGGTGGGCACTTTCCATATTTATCAGACAAGCACGGCTCAAACTGCACAGCCAGGAAGAGCGCTGGGAGAGCGGCCTGCCTCCACTCTTCTCACTTTGTCCTGTTATTGCCACCACACACTTCTTGAGTCGTGTGGGCAGCAGGCAGGCACACATGTGTCCCTCAGCAGGCACCCCCGCAGGAGGTGCCCCGGGAGACGGGGGGCTTTCTCAGCGCCCCTGAGAACCACAATCCGCTCTCTGGAAATCGTTGTCTGAGGATGTTTACCAAGTGGTTTATGAAAGCCAAAGAGGTCAATTAGCTAAAACAAACATGTTTTTAGCTCATTAGGATTTGTTTAATGCCCAAGTGACATATGGTCACATCACTCCACTATTTGCAGCCAATGAGGTGAGGCTGATTTATTATAACAATAAGGCCTCCTTAGTCCCTACTGGGAAGATTGGGCCTTTCACTCTGGCCCCAACTTGGGGAATCACGTCTCAGAGTATGCCATCCTGGGCCTCTGAGGGTACTTCTCTGTCATTGCGTGAGCTCAGGCAAAGCCTCTGGACCAGGAAGTACAGAGGATAAAGACAATCAGGAAAAGGTCCTTCTTTGGGGAAGGCACTTCTCCTGGACATTCCTTAAAATGCAGCCTCAGGATGGGATTCCTGCAGCTGTTGCTGGGCCCTGATTTGTGGGGATGGCCCAGAACCTCGCAGAGGATGTGGAAAACAAAATGAGGGTCCATTTCAAGTCATCAGGGGGGCAGAGTTAGTGCCTGCAAGGGGATGTGATGTGTCCTCTTGTGGGTGTGGGAGAAAATTCTGTCCCCAAAGTTCTCCAGTCTGTCCAGGAACTAGGAATGTTCTCTGGTCCCCAGGTGAGGGGGAACATAAGTACTTGGCAGTCAGCTAAGGACAGTGTACCTCAGACAAGTCCACAGTGAAATCCAGGAGGAGAGAAATTCCACACCTTCCCATCCAGTCCTTGCTAGCCATCAGTCTAGGGGGCTACCGAGAGTCCCATGTGACCTTGGGTTGGATTTTGGAGTTGGGATGAAGTCAGAAGCCCCTGCCTCCCTGTCACTTGCACAAGCAGCCATGTGGGCAGAGATGTCAAGAGTACAAGCTTGGGAGCCTCTCCCCTGACCAGCCCTACTACCTTCTAGGGTAGAGACCTTTATTAACATGACTGCTCTGTGCCTCTGCTTCCTTGGAAGGGAAACAGGATAAAGTTTGCATTGTTGCAACAGTGTTGGCAGGTGTAACAGAGAAGCTGAGGACTCAGTAGAAGTTGGTGAGGGGCAGCCTATGATCAGAACTCCCCTGTGGGGGTGGGGAGAGATACCCCAGCAGGCAGAAATTGCCCTCGGGCCCCTGGCATATGGAATGTTTCTGAGACCCCAAACCTTCCATTGGCCTCGGTGTGTCTGGAGAATCTGTATGCCTGAGAAAAGCTCGGGCTTAGTGTTCACTCCAGAGCACAACCCGCAGTGATCCAAATGTCAGATTAAAAGGGGGATGAAGCACAGAAGATGTGCTGTTGGGATGGTCACATGGAACATGCCTGGAGCCTGGGCAATCCAAGAAGGAGCAAATCACCTGTTACATTACAGATTCACTTTTTGCTGTGGGCAGAGGCCTTATCTCTGTCTATTATCCATCCATCCATCCATCCATCCATCCATCCATTGTTTGATGTTTATCTTCCCCTCGATGTTCTTTATGGACATTTTCAAGCAGTACAGCCAATACCCATGTACTTAGATTCTAACATTGACATTTTATTACCCTTTCATTATCTCACCTCTATCTCTCTGACCCTCTCCCTAAATCTCAAACCAACATATTTTTTTTTGGATGCATTTCAAAGCACGCTGAATCTTGTCTTTATTTTAATCCTTTTTCTTTCTACTCTTTAAAAAATAAGAGTGAAACATACTGCTTTTTACAAGTTAAAGAATTCATAAATGTGTGAACAATCTTTTTCCAAAGCCATTCTAACCCAGCCAATAATAATATGTATTATACATACATAAATGCTTAATGTGTAGCTGTCCTCACCTTTCTCTGCGTTCATACATGGAAGCACATATGCAGGAGATGTATTGTCCATTCACCCATGGACGCTTATCCATCTGTCCATTTGTTTAGTGTTACCTATGTATACATAGTGTCTATACTGCATACACATAGTAGTTTGTATCTCGTTTTACTTACTGAAGCATACAGCAGAAACAACCTTCAATGTTGAAGCCTATACATAAAGTTCATCCTTTTAATGGTTGCATCGTAGTCCTTGATAATTTACTGATCTTTTGCTTCTGTTTTTTGCTTCTATGGTTATAAACGTTCTCAAACATGTGTTCACAAGGACTAGTGCTTCTTGTTTCTGTAGACTAACTGTCCAAACCTTGGCTCAACGAATCAACGAGTACGTGCACTTGTTCACTTCAAGTTCACTTATCATAAGTTCACGTGCACTTATGATATTTTCTTTATCATATTTTCAGTAACTTTTAAATTATCTAATAAATGTGTATTTTTTCTGTTTTTTTTTAAACCATGTAATTGATGTATAATCGACATACATTGAACTGCCTGTATCTGAAGCATACAGTCTGGTTTTTACATGTGTATTCACCCATGGAGCTATCACCAAGATCAAGGTCATGTATATTTCCCTCTCCCTCTGTTTTTCCTCATGCCTGTTTGTTACTTACCCCTCACCCCCTTGCATTTGCCTTCTGTCACCACTGTGGGTCAGTTTTCATTTTCCAGGACTTTAAATGGGATTATAGTATGTGTACTGTTTTTTTTTCCCTGTCTTTTACTCAGCATAATGATTTTGAGGTTCGCCTATGTTGCTGAGTTCACCATTCGTTTATTTATTTCATTGCTGAGTAGTGGTCCACTGTATACCACAATTTTTTATCCACTCACAGGTTGATGGACTCGCAGGTTGCTTCAGTTATAGAACTGTTACAAATGCAGCCGTAGTGATTGTTTAAGTAGAAGTCTCTGTGTGGGTATATGTGTTTATTTTCACTAGAACAGAATATATGTCTAGCATTTTAAGAAATAACCTGTTTTCCAAAACTTAAACTTATACCAGCAGCGTATGAGCCTTCTAATTCCTTCACGTCAATGCCAACAATTGGTATGTATGGTCAGACTTTTTGATTTTAGCCGTTCTAATAGGTATATGGTGGCTCCTCATTGTGATTTTAGCTGACATTTCCTTGATGACTAATGGTGTTGAGCATCTTTTTATATATTTATTGGCCATTTGTATATATTCTATGATGAAAAATCTGTTTAGGTCTTTTGCCCATGGGTTGGGGCGGAGGTATGTCTGGGAGTAGAATTGCTGGGTCATGAGGTAATTCTCTGTTTACCTTCTTGAGGAACCGCCAAACTGTTTTCCAAAGCAGCTGCACCATTTTACCTTCCTGCCAGCAACATGTGAGGGTTTTGATTTCTCCCCATCCTTATCGTCAACACTCATTCTCATCTGGCTTTTTGATACTAGCCATCCTAGTGAGTGTGAGGTAGCTTTGATTTGCATTTCTTTAGTGACTAACAAAGCCCGCTATTTTTTCATATGCTTATTGGCTATTTGTACAACTTCTTTAGTGAAATGTCTCTTTGAGTCCTTTGCCTCATTTTTAAATTAGGACAGTTGTCCTTGTATTATCGAATTATGAGCACTTTTCACATGTTTTAGGTACAAGTCCCTTATCAGATATATGATTTGCAAATAGTCCCTCCTATTCTGCGGGTTATCTTTTCACTTTCTTGATGATGTCCTTTGAAGCACAAAAATTTTTAATTTTTTAATTATGTCCAGTTTACCTGGTTTTTCTTCTGTTGCTCTTGCTTTTGGTGTCATACCTAAGAATCCTTTGCCAAATCCACGGCCGTGAAGATGTATCTTTCGGTATTCTTCAAGAGTTTTATAGTTTTAGCTCCTATATTTATTATGTCTTTGATCCATTTTGAGTTAATCTTTGTATATGATGTAAGGTTGGGGTACAACTTCTTTCTTTTGCTTGTGGAAGTCCTGTTTTCCCATCACTTCCTCATTTGATCTTCAGTAGTGGACCCAAGGAACAAGATGTGTGTGTGTGTGTGTGTGTGTGTGTGTGTAGAGAGAGAGAGAGGGAGGGAGAGAGATGATTTATTTTTAAGAAATTGTCTCAGGCAATCAATTGTGCGGGATGACAAGTCTGGAATTTGTAGTGCTGACCCCTGCAGGCTGGAAACCCAGGCAGAGTTTCTATGTTGAAGTCCTGAGGCAGAACTTCTTCTTCATCAGGAAACCTCAGTCTTTTCTCTTAAGGCCTTCAACTCATTGGATGAGTCCCACCCACATTATACAGGGTAATCTGCTTTACTTAAAGTCAACTGATAGTAAATATTAATCACATTCACAAATACCTTCCAGCAATATCTAGACTAGTGTTTGGCCAAACAGCTTGGCACCAAGCTTTGTTGACATAAAATTAACCATCATTGTTGATATTGTGATATTGTTCCCATTTTATAGGTGAAAACACTGAGTCCTGGAGAGGTCAAAAGTCTTCTCCAAGGGCACAGTAAGTAGCTGAGTGAGAACTTGAACTGAAAACGAGCTCCAAAAAGTCATTCAGCCCTCACATCCACACGAGGACTTTCTGTTTGTTCTGAGAACAGTCTAGGCTCAGAGAACACTTGAGTACTCTGCAAACAGGTTCCAGAAAGAACAGTTTCATCGACCACAAATACACACATACTGCAAGTGACTTGAATTTCTCTAAAACCTAAATTCCTCATTCCACTGCCCCTGAATTTTTAGCCCCAACGGTGCCCTACTTCTCACCAAATGAAGTCAGACGTAGATTTCCTCAGCTCTCTTTCTCCAGATGTCCAGAATGGCTTGGGCTCACTCCTCCATCTGTTCTGCCAAGGCCTCCAAGAACCACACTTGCGTTAGAATGGCCTCTCCTCTTTGGTGATCCTGTGAGAGTTTGCTTCATCATCTTCTATCCTCAGCTCTTAACAATGTACTGTGTTACCCTGTCTCCCCAGGACTCGGCAATTCAGGGGTTCGGCCCAGTGCATGGCCTAGCCTAACTAGTAAGGACGGCCCATCTCTGCTGGTTTTGTGCGTGTATGTGTGTGTACGTGGGTATGCACGTGTGTGCACACAGATACTTGTGTGTATTTGTGTGCTCACATTTGTGTGCACGAGATCACACTGTGCTTCTGAGCATACGCTCCTTGCTTAGGAGCACACTCTGCCCGACAGACTGACCACATGGCCTAAGAACAAGCAGGAAGCTGGTCCACACAAGTCCGGCCCACAAAGCCACCAGGGCAGGGCCACGCACTGTATTGCTTTTCTGTGGCTCCTGTAACAAATGACCACAAACTGAGTGGCTTAAAACAACTGAAATTTACTCCTTTTCAGTTCTGGAGGCTAGAAGCCGGAGATGAAGGTGTTGAGAGGGCCACAGTCCGTCTGGGGCCTCTAGGGGACAATGTGTTCTTCACCTTTTCCGACTTCTGGTGACTGCACCATTCCAGTCTCTGTCTCTGTGGTCACCCCCCACTCCTCCTCTTCTGTCTGCCCTCTTCCCTATCTCGTGAGAATACATGTGATTGCATTCAGGGCCCACCTGGATAACCCAGAGTGTGGCCCTCTTCTCGAAATCCTTCATCACATCTTTTGCCAGTAAAGTGATAGTCCCTCTGTGCCATATATGGTCATACTCATAGGTCCTGGGGTCCATGTTCAACCCACCACAGGGCCGAGCCAGGCTTGAGATCTTGTTAAGTGATGCCACAGCCCCTATGCCCTGTGTCCTCTGGGTCCTGTGCAGGGTGCCTCACTGAAGTCCGCGGTCTGTCTCTCCAAAGGACCCCTCTGCCTTTCCATCTTCCATCAGCCCTGGCTGCTGCTGTCTCCTCGGTGATGTCGCGTGCTTCCTCCAAATCTCATATCTTTTAACATCTAATTTCAATTTCTCCAAACAAATGACGTTTAATGGAAACCCTGTAAGAGGGAAAGACAAAAGTGATCAGAGGCAGAACATAGGAAGTGAAGAATTTAAAAGCAGCTCACATTCTGCCTTAATGGCAACACAATTAATAAGAACAATGGTCGTTGTTGTCTGCAGCTGGAAGGTATTTTTGCAGATCTGGTGAGCAAATTCATAGTCTGAAGAAAGAATGCTTGATGGATCTTCATGGAGACGACTACCAGTGTTATGGACTTGCATTCCCTGGGTGGTCTGTAGGACAAGAAACTTCTAACGTGGGAACCCCCCTGGGGGGCTGGGAGATGGCTAGTCTGCCTGTGTCAGCATTTTCAGACCCATAAATTTTTTTCCAGTGTAGCCAATATGCTGTACTTCATCCATTCTGTATATTAGGAAGGCCCAGGATTGCCCCTAGAAAGGCTGCGTAGGGTAATAACTCTCACAGGCCCTTCCCATCCAGGATCCTGGATTGGTGGGTGGCCCCAGGGCCCCACCCATAGGGACAGCTGTGCTTTTGCTGCTGGACATGTGTTTGGGATTTAGCTGGTAAGTTGGGACATACGCTTGTTTCAGCTTATTCTCAGTTTCCACTGCTTTCTGTGATTTGTGTGGCACATATCTGTCAGTAGGTTCCCACACAGCACACTGCTCACTGATGCTAGTTCACAATTTCCAAGAGAGGAAGTCTTGGTCAAATATGTTGTTAGAGTCTTGCCGTGTTTTTTCAACACCTCTTCAAAGGACCAAGCTGCAGAAGGAGGTCAAGCTGCTGTTCTGTATGTGTATGTGACAGCTTCTCCCAGTGACACCGAGACACTATACTGTTCCGTCATGGGGTCCTGGGCAGACCTCCTGTACCCACATGCCAGCTCCGGGAGCGGCCACCTGACTGGGGCCTTGTCCAGCAAAGGAAGGAGACTCCAACACTGACATGGAAGACCTCAAAGGCTCCGGGAGGTGGGGTCAGGCACGGCCTCCAGAATGTGAGCGTGACATTGGGGTCCTGAGAAGGTCACAGAACTCATATACTCACTGTCCAGCTCTATAGGCCCCTTTTATGTTTTTAGCTCTACCTGTTACCTACATCAGCACAGAACAACCCAGACAGGCCTCAAAGGCTCTTCCTCCCTAAAAAAGTGGGGAAAGGAGGAAGAGAGGGAACACTTATGTGATTTGGGGTCCATTTTGGTACTGCAGTTAGCTAAAAGAGACCTCCATGAGGAGGCCGAGAGACCCCAGGTTGGGGACTCAGGAGCATGGCCATTTCTTGGGTTCCTTCTGGAGGTGACCCTCCAGTGCTTCTCAGGCTACATTTCTTCCTGAGAGGGTATGTGTGTGTACCTGGCATTTGCCCAGCTGGCCCCGGCTTCTACATCTTGTTGATGGGAGGTGCTTTCCTGTCAGGGAGTTAGGTGGGCAGCTGGTATGGGTCCCACCGAGCAGGCAGAAGGTGGGGCATCACCACCCCTGTGAAGGGACAAAGAACTTGCCGTAAATCATATCTGAGAGTGAGGACCAATGTCAAAACCAGAGAGGAATGAGAAAATGGGCATCGTGCGTGGGTCTGTGGTGGGCAGGTGCTAGGCACTGGTGTCCAAAACCAGGAGTCTGCGAAGCAGAAAAGAGAAAGACCAGACCAGGAGAGGCATGATCGGAGGGCATGATGGTCTGGCCAGATTCTGGACACGGGGGCTGCAGCTGGGCCCAAAGTCGACAGGTCCCAGATCGAGGTCGGCAAGGTTGGCTCCCTTCATGGATGTCACAGCATCAATAGGCATGCCTGGCTGAGGGGCTTCTGTTGACAACTCCCAGGTCCGTAGGTGGGGAACAAACTGAGAAGGAGCCAAGGACTTGGGTCCTAAAACTATAATGGTTCAAAATCCTTTTGAATAGTGTATTTTATTTTGCCCAGTATGGACATTATAAAGAAGAAAATCCTGTTACCTGTGATGTCCATCATTTCATTAAAAAGGAGGAGATGTTTGAACTGCACTTGGCTGTTGTAAACAATACTTGCTTGCCCTTAGTCTGTTTACTTGATCCCGATTGGAGAAGGCTGCTGACCCCTCATAGGCCCATGCTGGCCATACGCGGCAAAGCCCCTCAGCCCCTATGCAGATGGCTGGCATGGCAGGGCTCTCCTGGACTGCAGGGACCCATGAGCAGGAATAAACACTCACGGGAGGGAGCTACAGAGAGGCAGACTCGGGCCCTTGCTCAGGCATATCTTTCTGAGAACCGGAACTGCCCACTCATGAGACAGACTGCTTGGAAGAGGGGCAGTCCTAAGTGGGAAGTGTTCTGGGAAGCTGAGGCCCATGGTGTTAGACTTCTGCCTGATTTTAAAAATAAAGAATTTCTGGAAGTTTCATTCAGTCTGATCCAATGTAAGCCACCTGTGTGCAGGGCTGCCTGCTTTGGGTATAGTCACCTGTCCCCACGTGAAGGCAAGTCTGGGAAAAGCCGCACCCCTTCGTGTCAGACTGTTCCAAACTTTCTCAGCAACCTTGGCTCCCCAAGGAGATGCCATATGGATATAATAGGCTTGCCTTTGAAAGCCTTTGATCACACACTGGAGACGCCTCTGGGCCCCCTCTGCAGGCACCAGGGAGAAGGGGGCAGGGCCGGTCCTTTCATTTCGGACCCTGGGGCAAGCTCTCAGCAGCAAAGCTCAGACTCCCTGGCACATCAGAATCACATCAATGTGAAGGTCTGAAGCAGCCTCCAGGGTGTCCCTGGGACTTGGGAAACCAAGCGCACACATGCATTCAGGATCAGCTACACCAGTGTGTGAGGCCAAAAGCAGAATGGAAATGCAGGACCCTTGTTCAAAAATTATTGTGAACTTCGAGATTGCAACAGCAGAACATTAAATCAGGCAGGTCCCATGCTATTGCCCAGGCCATAGGGATGCCTGTGTGCATTCTAGAGTGGGGTGAGTGCAGGTTCCCTGCGGGGAAGAGGCTGGCAGGGGCCTCTCCTCATGTCGCTTAGTGCCATCATAGCTAATGCCTGGAGCCTGCTGCAGACTGCACCCACCCAGGTGGGCTTGCCCTGGATTCCTCACTATGCCCTGCAGAGGAACTGATGTCCAGGACAGAGAGAGCTGGTCAGATGAGCTATATATGGAACCACACCCTTGTATATACGAGGAAAAGAGTTTCTGAGTTCAGAGGGATGTGACCTCCCACACCCGCCTGTGTTGGCCCTGCTCATATGGGAATTCAGTTGGGCTTGGAAAGAGAAAGTTGCAAGGAAGGATTGACTCAAGGATTCCTGCTTTCTCCCAATTTTGATAGAATTCCGTAAGAGGTACAAGCCACGGTGTTTCTGTTACAGGTAGGAGAGTCTTCATTGTGTGAACGGAGGTATTGATTCTTGGATTCCCCAGGAATCGTGGGGATCCACCCTGGAATAAAGACAGCCAGAAGGGAAGTAGCTCGAAGCAGTTTGTGAAAGTGAAAGTACAATTCCAAGGTGGGAGAGCTGGCAGGCCTAGAGGTGGCCACTGCCCTGAGGCTTTTGTGAGCTGGGTCTCAGGTCACAGACAGGGTGGTCTCTGATGGAGGCTGCTTCCAATCTTTTCGGAAACTCCTCCCACAGGGTGGGAGAGGGAGTTTTTACCCCTCCAAGGTTTGTACTTGAACCAGCATGGCAGCCTTCCCCCATGGCAGGGGGCTAAAGCTGCAATGTGAATGCATTATGGTGAGTCTAGGGGCTACCCTGGGGCAGAGGTGAACATATGTGCTACCCCTGTGGCTCTTGGTCTGTCAGCCCCAGGATGCTGGAGCCAAGAGGTCAGGATGTTGAGGGGTCTTGGAGGCCACAAAGTCAGGATATTGTGCCCCCAGGTTTCTAATGTGTAATCTACTTATCACTGTCCTTGCCTCCAGCTCCTGTCTAACTAAGTGCCTACTCCATCATTTCGTGACCCAGACGATAGAATGTTAATCACAGGGGACAAGTGTGTCCTTCTCTACCTTCTCCAGTCCATCGGTGCCTGGCTGACCAGAGGTCTCCGCACAAGTAGCACCAGAGAGGAAGTGGCCAAGGAGGGCACAGAAGGTGGCACTTGCCCAGGAGAGCACAGGCTTTGTCTTTGCTTCTTCCTGCTAACGTGACCATGACCTTCACCGTAGAGAAGGTCGTTAGGACAGAAGTCAGGGCAACAGAGCGAATTTGGGCTTAGCATCACAACCAGGGTTCAAATCCTGGCTTTAGCAGTTCCTGGCTAGTGGCTCTGAGTAAAGTGTGAGGCCTCCAAGTGCTTCCACATTTGCAAAAGTCTTCTTCATTTGCAAAAGTCAGGATAAAAATGTCATTTATTCTGAGGTTATTGCTTGAGCCACTAAGTACAAGTCCCCAGCCCTGCCTGGTCCTCCAGGAGCCCCCCAGCCTTCCTCCCTGGCTCTTCTTCTGGCCTCTCCACGCCACCCCCATCTCTCTGTCTCTCTGTGTCTGCCTGTGGCTTTCTGCTTGACATCCCTGAACCTCTCTCTCCTCTTGCTCCTTGCCCGGAGAGTAGGTCACACGAGGAACAGGGGACGGCCCGTCAGCCCTGCAACTGGTCATCTCACTGGGTTTCAGCTTCTTCATACGTGTGGTAGCGGTAATATCACCACCCAGATACGACAAAAATGAACACGCTTTAGGACACGTTAAAAATGCAGTACTAAGGGTGCTGGTCCTTAGGCAGAGGGCTAACTGTCTGCATAATGGAGTGTCCAGAGGATGGCGCTGTTGCATTTTGTTCTCTGGCTGGGGGTGAAGAAAGCTTTGGGGAATCTGGTGGGAAGAATAACCCAGGGAGGTGGAAGCCAGACAGCATTTCTTGGGGGCACTCCTTGCAAGTTCTTTTCCCTGCACATCCGTCCAAGTCAGTTTGTCCTGAGCCACAGCCCACGGCAGCCCTCTGAGAGTGACCGAGGTCAGAGGCTCTCAGGCCTTGCCTCCTGAAGACTTGGTGGCACATGTGGTGACAAGACACCTCAGACAAGAGGTGAGCAGGTCCCCACGCCGAGCCCAAAAGACCCACGAGACGGAAGCACTGTAGTGCTCTTCAGAGCAGGAAGATCAGAGCCGGAGCATCAAGAGAGGGGACAAAAGGGGTGCCACTAGAGTCAAGCCTTCACGGATGGTGACTTGGGCTCTGCAGCTGGAAGTGAGGTGGCCAGGCAACCGGCTGAGGGCATCGCCAGGGAGTGGCCCTGGGAGTGGGCTGGAGCTTGGCATCTGAGCGGGCACAAACTGGGAGCCGATGCTGGAATAGTGGAGCAGGGCCCAGGCCGCTGGGCAGGGGTGACTCATGGCCCAGACCTCCCTCCCCTGACATGGGGGAAGTGAGGGACGGCATGGGGCTAACTGCTGCCCACTTGCAAACATCTGCTTTCTCACATACCCACACACATGCCCTTATATGGACACGTCCACTCTCCCTGCAGACAGAGACGCTGCCCACACCTGTCCACTCGCCACCGTGGCAACTCTGTCTCCATGCCCTTCTCCTCTGCCCCCCACCCAGGGAAGGAAGGGCCTGTGGGGAGGGGTGGGGAGGCTATGGCATTGAGGAGTCATCAAACCCAGGTCTCAGATTCAGGAAAAGTCCACAGTTTAGACATTTGACTTTATTTCCAAGTGAAACTTTGATGCAGGCACAGAATACACCACCAGGACTAAAAGATGTTCCTCATCCATCTTTATGGTTGAGCAACGTTGTCGTACCTGGAATTAGTACTTTCTGTAACTCCAGTAATTAATTGTATTTAAATTAATTAATTTGCATTATGTTAAAGCTCTTCATTAGTTCCTTGTAAACATTTGGCGTAAATCACTTTTTAAAAAAATATACTGAGAGCTTCAACCAGTGGGAATGGCCAGGGCCTCTCTAGGCCTCTTATAGGCTCTGCTCTGGCCAGCGGTCAGAAGGGCCATGGAGTGGAATCTTCACCACCTCTAGACTCTTCCTCACTCCACCCCATTCCATGTGTGGCCTCTAGAGTCAGAGAAGAGAAGGAAATTCAGAAGAAATGGAAACTCTGTCCCGTCTTGGGGTCAATGGGGGCTGAGTCCAGTCCTGAGGCCCAAGCCCAGGACAGAGCTGAACACACACTGCTCGAGGAAGCCGGCAGGTGCAGGCAGAGCTGGATGTGGCCACTAAGGACCTGAGTTCTTCAGTGGCTGGGAACCCTCCCCCAGGAAGGCTGGACATCATCACTTGAACACATGTCACCGAGGAGTAAAAATAGGGACATTGCAAATACCAAAGCAAGAGCGCATTTATTCCAACAAATGCAAATCCAGGTCCTGTCTCCCACGGAGTCCTTGTGGGAGGGCAGCCCACAGATGTGTTCTGCTGGTGAGCTGGTTATGCTGAGTAAATTAACTGCAGAGATGCGGGCCGTAGGCTGCCCCATCCCTTGGGGTAAATTGTGCCTGCTCCTCCCAAACCATCTCAGAGTCTGAGTTTACGGGCAGCCGGTGGCCCCGTGTGAACCGCTGGCTGTGCAAGCATCACGCCACTGGGTCCAAGCACCTGCAGCCGTGGTACAAGCTACTACCCGAGGGCTTCTGTCATGCCCTCTTTCCATCCTGCAGATGGTTTTGGGGGTAGTGTTTAGTGGCTCAAGGGTCATCTTAAAAAGCACTGGGCCACTGATACAACACAGGCACCAGCAGTCAGAATGTGCTCCGGATGCTCCAAGCAACCCAGTCATCCGGGTGGGTACTGGCCAGGGCTGAGCCCAGCTTGCCCCTCAATGCCTGCCTCCCGGCATCTAATTGTTCTTCAGCTGAAAGGTGACCTGATAAACTTTGATGGGATATTTGAGAAGCTCCTGGGCTTTGGTGGCCGACAGACTGATGGAGACCTATGGGTTGGAATCATGCCTTTGACTGGTGTTACTTGAACTGCATTTTGGTTTCTGCATGTGTAAGCTGGGACTCGTCACACCCATCTCACTGGGTTGTGGGAATCTGTGAAGTGATGGGTGTAGAGCACATAGCTGTCCCTGTCCCCTTCACGCCCTGAAGTTACTGGAATGCACCCCGTCCTTCTTGTCTCCATAAATCTCTGCCCCATCTGTCTGTACTCCTCTGCCTCCCTTTTGTTCTTTTCTGCTGGCTCTGGATTATTTTTCTACTCTCCCCTTTTGGTTGTCTCCCCTAGCACCCCAACAATCCTTCTAAGCTTTCCTCTTCTCCTAAGCTCTCACCCCCAGCCGCTTGCTATTGTCTCCCCTGAAGCTGGACCCAGTGGTGTATGCGTGGGCAGGCTTTTACCTCTAGGATGTGGCAGCTTCCTTTCCTTCTTCAGGCTGGCATGCAGACAGACTTAGTCCCTGTCATGCCCAGAGGGACACAGGACCTCTCAGCAGGACCCCTCTACCCTGTCTCCCCCTGCCTGCAGGCCGGCACTACCTGCACCCACACTCAGCCACGCTCATCCCTTCATAGTGGTACTTGAGGGTGGGGACCCCCATGTCATCCTTGTAGAGGATGGAGATGGGGCTCAGTTTGGTGGGCACGCAGCAGGCCTTGCCCACTTTCATGGGGAACTTGAGATGCACCAGGGTCTGCACAATGGCGTGCTTCGTGGGGGTCACGTCATCAGCCAGAGGGAAGAAGCAGCCCCCTTTACATTCGTACGCATCATACTCCTTGGGTGCAATGATCCAGCTGTCCCAGCCGATGTCCTCGAAGTTCACCCTCAGGGAGGTCTTCTGACAGTGGTTGTTGGCCCCGGCACTTCTCTTCCGTCTGGCTAAAGATGACCCTGTGGCCTTGTGACCTTCCCCATCCTCATCCTTGTTGTCCCCTGCTTCTGCCGGACCATTCTTGGACAACTTCTTGAGCACACTCTCCTGTTCATGGCCAATCATCTCCCTGAGCTCCAGCCTGGTCTCTTTGGTCCCATTGCTGCGGTCATTGGAGAAGACGACGAAGAAGGGCAGGTTTTTGGGGCCTGGGGGGACGCTGATATCCAGCTTGTCACAGCCCTTCCTGTGACTTTCCACAGTCACTTCCAGTTTATTTTTGCTCTTGGTGGAGTCTGCTCTGACCCACCGCTTCACAGCACTGGAGACCTCAAAGGTCTCCCAGCCCTCATCCCGAATGTCCTGGGACACCAGGAATGTCTTGGTTCCTGTAGAAGCATCCCAGGCATCTGCTCCATCCAGAACATCATAAATGGCCATGTTGCCTTTCCACTCATGTGAAGAATCTCCGTGGTTTTGACAGGAGGCATAGAGTCGGAGCTCGGCCCTGGTGATCTGCTCATGCCTGGGAATGGAGATGTTGAAGAGCAAGATGTGCTTCTGGAAGGGAAAGTCTTCCGTGGCCGCAAGAGAGACAGCATCTGAAATGCAGGCACACAGTCAGCGATGGGCATCTTTCATCACACCAAAACAGACTCATGGCTCGTGTCAAAGGGCACCCAAGATGACATTGACCGATTCTACCAAAACTTTATTGGGTTTCACCTAAGCCCTTAATGTAGAAGAGAATTTTCAAAGTTACATTTAGGATCTTCCAAAGAAAACCAGAGGCAGGAGAGGCCTTGCATTGGAGTTCACGGGTCCAACTCTTTAGTAAGCATCTAGTCAGTGCCCAGCCTTGCACTACAAGCTTTGCCTTCTGTATTTCACTTTGCTTTTCTCACTAACCCTGCAAGGGTCTAATTATTATTCCACTTTTACAGATGTGGAGACTGGTATTTAGAATGTTTAACTGCCAAGCGAACACATCCTGTAAAGCTCTTCACTTTAAAAAAAAAAAAAAAAGAACCAAATAACATAGCAAAGCACTTTGTCAGCCTCAGAGTGCAGATCCTGAGTGTATAATGTTAAAGGAGACACCCTGGGAGGGGGCGGTGAATTTCCAACATCAAGACAATGTTAAAAATCTCAGCGTTTAAATAGTATAGAAATCATTCAGAATTGTAATTTCTGAGCAAAGTTAAAGTGGATTTTTTTATGTTTGAGGAAAAAAGAAAACATATTAGCCTCCACTGCTGTGTTATGGTAGGCAAAAACAGGGCTTGCCTTTTAGCTACACAATGATGTCCATTTCCAACCTCTCCTGGCTGATGCACAGGCATCAGGACACCTCTATTATGCCGTGGCTCAGTCACAAACATGAGACCACAGCATGCTGCAGTGATATCCAGCAGTGTCTGACAGGCCAAAGTGCTAATCCAGACCTTGCCCTTTCCTAGGCTTGTGACCTTGGAGGAGTCCCGCATCTCTCTGGGCCTCCGTTTCTTCATCTGTAGAATGGGGCTCATCCTACCTGCCTTCCAAGGTTGGTGTGAGGCTTCCACAAGAGGGCACATGGAACTTACAGACACAGTCCCTGCCTCACAGCTGATAATCAATCTTTTGCCTCCTTCCCAGACCCTCCTCCCCAACACGCGTTCCCCCCTCAAAGCATGTAGCCCCTCACCCAATGTGGATGTGCCATTCTAGCTCCCGCAGAACGTATGTGAAGAGCGAACGGGCTCTATGAGCATCAATGCCCTACCGTGCTCTTATTGTGGCATGCTTTGAAGATGGCTGTGGAACCACATCACACATCTAGAAAATAAACACCCTCCCTACCTGAGCTGCACGTGGACCATCTGAAAACGGAAGCATACCTGCCCTCCACAGGAGTGCTGGCCACAGGCAGGGCTGGGATCGAGTCAGAACACTCGTTTTGGGGGCATGGACAATGCTGGGCAGGGGAGGGGATGGTAACGGAGATGGCTCCAAATGCTGGACTCCCAGATTCTGGGATTCGGTGATGAGATTCAGCCGAAGAAGCTCAGCCTTCTCCTAAAGCGCAGGTTACGGGCACGTCCCATGGGGACGGTGAGGTGCTGGCAGCATCTGGGTGACCCGCACATTGTAGTTTTTAAAATGAAGCCAATATTTTAAAAATCAGGCAAGTTCACATGAAATCTAGATTCTTCTTCTTCTTTGGGGCAATCAGAAAACGCAGCACTGCTGGGCATGTATCATGACTCTCACGTCCTTTAGACTGGGCATGAGCTCTGCAGGCGGGCACGTCTGGCCTACCATGGTCCTGGGCAAGGCCTGTTAGGGGTCGGCAGGGGTCAAGTCCTGGAGGAGAGAGGCCGCAAGTGCCTGGCTGTTCGGAGAAACAGCAGAGGCAGGAAAAGCCTGAGCTTTGTAGGCAGGTGGGGCCTGGGTCAGAATGCAGCTGCCGAACCACTGTGTGACCCTGGTAAGTTCCCTCAGCATCTGCAAGCCTTGGCTTCCTTCCCTGCTCACAAGATCATCTCACCTATGTCACGGCCATTAGTGGACACAAGCCCTAAGTCGATGTTTGTTATCTTCCAGTCCTATTAAAGCAGGCAAATCATTTTGTATTTAGAAAATAAGAAAGCTGTCCTCTGATGTTTCTCTCACAAAAATTGATCAGACTTGTAGATACTTTTTGGTGGGAGAGAAATAGCCATTCTTTCAGAGTTAAAAAAGACACCACTTGGGTGAGGCTAAATAAATTGTCTGTTTCAAAGTAGGAAGGGGGCCATAAAGGAAGGGGAAGAGAAGAAGGGATGGAAGAAAGGGAGCTGGCATTCGGGGGCACCTAATGTGTTAAACGTGGCACCGGGCCCAGGGAGGGAGAACCTTCCACAGCAGAGCTATCCAGTAGGACTTTCTGCAGCGATGGACGGGACCCGTTTCACACTCGGCACTGTCCTATAAGGTAGCCATTAGCCACACATGACCATTGAGCTCTTGCATTGAAGACAGTGAACTAAGTTATTAATTTTATTTCATTCTAATTTATTTAAATAGAAACGCAAAGAGTCTCGTGGGTCCAGTGGCCACCGTACTGGGCAGTGCAGCCGTGACCCCTGAGTCCCCCCGGGGTGCCCTGGCGGAGCCGACTCTACCTTCCACGCTGAAGCTGCGCACGATGTTGGATGCAGGGGTGGTCGACTTGTCGGTGGTGTATCTGTTGTACAGGTCGATCATGTACTGCGGTGGCTCCGCTCGGGTTTTGTCCTGGGAAGGGACCCCGCTCAGGTTGAGGCTGCGCAGGAAATCCACCTTCATGTTCTCCAGAAACATCCTCAGGTCGAAGGTGCCTCCCTCCCGCTCGCCTCCGGGCCCCCCTAGCAAGCGGTGGGCGTCTCCCCCCGCGGGCGCGCGCCCCCGGCTCTCCAGCGGCTTCCCCTGCGCGGAGCAGGCCAGCAGGGAGAGCACGGGCAGGGCCACCCATAGCGCCCCGCAGCACATCTTGGGACGGCGCTGTCGCCCTGGGCAGGAGACTGCGGGCGGCCGCCGGGGGTGTTAGCAGGCGCGGGGAGGAGCCCAAAAGGAGCGCGCCCGCATTTTCTTGCCTCTGCACGGAACCACCGGCCGGCTCACAGGCTCTCAGCCGCAGTCCCCGGAGTGGCCTCCGCGCGCTCTTATCTGGCCCTCGATGCTGCGCTCCCACCTCTTATCTAAGTGAGCTCTCCGTTAATGAAGGCTCTATAAACATCTGACAAACACGCAGGGCTTGTGGGAAGCCCACGGCCTGCTGCAGAGAATCTGAACTTCTCCGTGGGGTTATCGCCCCCCTAATTAGGATCCTCTCTCATTTCCTTGCCAGCTCCGTTCAGAAGAATCTAGAGACAGGGTGACCCAGGCTCCATCTCCGGGGCCACAGAAACAATTCGGGAAACAGAGAAGACCAAAAAGTCCTCCAAATATAGAAACAACACAAAACTCCCAGAAGACTTCCACAAGAGAAGTGGTGGGTGGGGTGGGTGGCCGAGCGGGGTGCCCCAGGGTCAGTGGGAGGCGGGCTCCCTACGGAGCACATGTGTGCCTGTGTGTGTGTCTGGAGAGCCCGGTGTCCGCGTTGTCGTCTGTCAAGTGAGATCCCTGAACATTAGGGATCAGGGAGGATGGAGGCTTTGGACTTCTGAGAGGAGGGTTCAAACCCTGGCTCCCTCATATACCACCCACTAGTGTCACATCACCTCTACGACCCTGGGATCCAGAAAAGAATTGTGAGGAATCTAAGATGATTCTATGCTAAACATCATGGCACCATCTGTTGGGTGGCCACATTCTGGCTGCTACTTCCCTGTGCTTCCCCGGCCTGCCCTCCGGGGACACCTCACCCACCCTGAGACCTGTTGCCCAAGCCCCAGAAGCGCTCTGTGCCTGGGCTTGGGGGGCTCCTTGCTCATGTCAGTTGGGCCACACTCGTCAGCCAGCAGAAGTGTGCAGTCTGGGGACAGGAAGGGAGGCAGGGAAGCCCTGAGACCAGCATATACCCAGGAGATGTCCCCCTGGCCCCAGGAGGCCAAGGTCCCAGGGTCTGTGTAATTGTAAGAGCATCGTGCCCACACGTAGTCTCTGTTCATTTCCATTATGTGTGGCATTGACCAAGGTAAGGAATGGGGATAGTTAACAATCTTGGGGGCCTATACTGAGGGGTATTTGAACACGAAGTTTTTCCATGCTGGCAGGACTTCTGGGGAGAGGTAGCACTGAGCTGAGTAGCTTCAGGAAGACGTAGGAGGGGCCTCGGCAGGCCAGCTGGCGGAGGTCAGAGATCCCAGTGTGTGCCCAGTGTTCTTCCCACCCCTAATGGGGGCAGGGTGAAACCAAGAGCCTCAGAGTTGCCGGGCCTGAACAGAACTTGCTGTCCCCATCCTCTGGGGACACTGTCAAAGGAGGGTGGACGGGAAGGGGTGCAGCTTCAGAAGTGCTGCTCTCGAGAGGGGGCAGGAAGCACGCTGGGCGTTGAGCCAGCTCAGTGCAAGAACTCCCTGGGGCGGGGAAAGGATGACAGGGTATGGAGCCTGAAAATGGAGCTGCAGCAAAGAAGGCCTGGGAGGAGCTGGGAAGTGAGCCAGGCGTCCCCCATGGTGCTCCAGTTCCTGGAGGTAGCCCAGAATCAGGTCCCATTCAAGAGGCGGAGCCAAAGGACACATGGGTGTGGCCTGAATGTGGGTCAGGGGAGCGTAAGGGGCTGCTACCTGATGTTTTCTTAAAAGCATGGTAGGTTTTATTTTCTGATTATCCCAGTAGTACGTAGTGCAGATAATTGGGGGAATGCAAAACATGAAGAAGGAAATAAAAATAACCAAACGTCTCCCCGACCAGTGATGCCCACAGTTAATATTTTGAAATAGAGGATATGCAGCTCCACAATCCTCTATCTACAACCCTTTTGGCAAGGAGTGTTTTGAGATTCTGAGATTTTCAGATTTTGGTAATTCGGTATGGCACATATACTGTACTATCCCAATGGGGTTGGAGATAATACCTTATAACCAAATACATTAACATTTCTGCAGTGACACAAATAGAAACACACATATCCATTCAGATCAAGTTTTGCCAGGAAAAGAGTTAAAAGGAGCTTCAGGTTTTCTGATAGTTTTGGATTTGGGATCTCAAATAAAGGGATGTGGACCTGTTTACATATGGGATCACCACATGTGCCCATGGAGGCTGCACATGAGCCCTGCCCGGAGGCACTGGTCACATAGACCGTAATGTGGATGATGCCCCCAGAGCGGTGCAAAGCAACATGGCTGTGTATTTCTGGAATGCTCTGCCCAACAGACTCAGGGTATCAATATATCCATATGTCGTTTGTTGTTTTTAACTAATTGTATCAGGCCTCCTGATCCATGTTATCAGGAAGTCTGATCCATTGCCTACATTGTCCAAGTGTGCTATAGGTTTATTTAGTTCAAATGAGGTGGAGGTAGATGGTATCAGTCCAGCCTCTTAATGCCAGAAGTGGTTGGGGAGAAAGGGCTCCTAGCAGGTCCCAGCTGCTGTGGCTTCTCAATGACACCTGGTTTTGTTGTTGGGGGTGGGTCCCACACATCTAAGAGCTGCTTGAGCACAGCTGCTGGGATGCCCTGGCTGGTTCAAGTTTCTGCCCAGATCTCCGTGATGTCCTCTTTTGGGCACCAAGATAACAGACTTCTCAAGCACGCTCCCCGGCTTACCATTTTTCAGAAGGCAGGTGGCTGGGGTGAGAGAAGAAGCTGTCCATGGCCACATTCTGATCCCATTCTGCTCTCACATAGATCTCTAGGTTCTTGTAGGGAGCCTGGGTCACCAGCTCCGACTCCCACTTTCCTCAAGGTGGTGTGGATTCAGAGACCTTGTTACCTTTTTGTGCAAATGATCCTTGGTCCAGCTGGACAGATCCCCCTAACTCTGTGCCTTAGGGAACAAGGTTTGGGTCTCATTCTGTCTTTCCCAACAGATGCAGGGATCCTCATGCAAAAGGACCCCCTCCCTCTCCTGCCACCAGTCAGGCCTCAGGCTGCCTTAATTGAACCACAAAAGATAGTATTTACCCTTCTTCTCCCAGTTTTCTCCTCCCCCAAATAGGGTACCATATGGCCCAGCAATTCCACTTTTGTGTATATACCCAAAAGAATGGAAAGCAAGGTCTCGAAGAGATATTTGTACACCTACGTTCATTCATAGCAGCATTATTCACAATAGCCAAAAGGGTTGAAGCAATCCTAGTGTCCCCTGGTGGAGGAATGGATAAAGAAAACGTGGTACACACATATGATGGAATATTATTCAGCCTTAAAAAGGAAGGGAATTCTGGCACATGCCACAATGTGGATGAAACTTTAAGACATGCCAAATGAAGCAAGCCAGTCACAAAAGGACAAATGTTGCGTGACTGCATTCACAGCCAAATGCATAGAGACAGAAAGTAGCATGGTGGTTGCCAGGGGCTGGGTGGAGGGGCACTGGGACGTTATTGACTATTGGGTACGGAGTTCCAGTTTTGCAAGATGAAAAGGGTTCTGAGGAGGGATGGTGCTGTTGGTTACATAATAATGTGAATGTACCAAATACCACGCAGCTGCCAATGGTAAATTTTAGGATATGTATCTTTTACCACAATTTGAAAAAGGAATTTAAAAAAGTATATCATTTAGAGTTCCTTTTCTTGTAGACTACAGACTGTTAAACCAAACAGGTTTAAACAACATGGATTACAGCTAGCGAAAGCTGCAAAGTCCAGGGAAGCTTTGACTTAGCACAGTCTGGTCTAGAGTCTAGGCAAAGTTGTAATAATGTTAGAGCTGCCTTCCACTGTGTGGTCTTCACCCTCTGCCTCTCTGTTTTGGCAAGTTGACAGCAACAGGTCTGCATCCTGGGGAGGAGGGAAAAAGAAGGGGAAGGGAGAAAAAGCCCAACTGGAAGTCCGAGTTAGTCTCTTGGTGGCTTCTTGGTCCTGATTGGGTCATCTGCCCATGCCCTAGCCAATCATTGCGAACGAGGGGAATCTAATGCCCTGATTGGCTTAGGTGGGGGTGATGCCGCTGGCAGCAAGGAATGAAAGATTGAAATAATTCCCCCAGAGGGGGTTAGATCTGGTCACCAGAAGCTGCTACTAAAGGATGGTACAAGTATCTTCACATGCCATGAAAATTTTTCAAAAATTCATTTTTTTAAAAATGTTTACTTATTTATTTTGAGAGGTGGGGGAGGGGCAGAGAGAGAATCCCAAGTAAGCTCCATGCTGTCAGTCCCACCAACTGTGAAATCATGACCTGAGCTGAAATCAAGAGTCAGACCCTTACTTGGCTGAGCCACCACATACTTCATTTTTAATGACTGAAGACTATTCAATGGTATGGACATATCCTAATGTATCCAATAGTCTCCAACTGTAGGACAATTGGGCTATTTATTATAATAATGTTGCAAGGCACTCTGGTATAGTCTACATTTTATCTTCAGGCGGTTCTTCGGAAGAGGGATGTCCAAATCAAAGTGTAGGCAAACGTCTTCAAAGCTCTGGGTAAACATCGCAAGTTGCTTTCCTGAAATGCTCTTTCAATATTCACTTACATTAGCAGAGCCTAGGAGTACCTGTCTTACCACCTCTCAGCGGTAGTTTTTTCTAGTCTTTAGTAATTTGATGAACAAAAAAAAATGTGAATTTGCTTTGCTAGCTGCGCCAGACTATATTTTCTCCATGTTTTGATGAGCTACCCCACAGGGTCTGGACTTTAGTCTTCTGGAAGGCTTCTGGAAGGTACAGGGGTAGCCGCCTCTTACCCACAGATGGTCCAGGGCCCATGCTTGGGAATCCTACTTGGTACCACTCTGTGTGTTCAGGGAGAGGGCCGGAGGGATCCACAGATGCTGGGTGCTCCTCAGGAACACTGCGTACCTTTAGCACAGAGCCTGGCACATGGTAAGTGCTCAAGAAATACTCATTATTGCTCTTGTCTGTACAAGGTCTGATCTTTCTATCGCTGTGTCTATTTCCCCTGTCTTCTGTTCCTCTGCCCCTGCCTTCTGCTGAGCCCCTGACTTAGATGTGCTTTCAGTTTGGGATGCCTCATACTCACTCCCCCGCTGCCCTCCACCTGGGCCCAGTCCCTCCTGCCTTTCAGTGCTTGCCCAGGACCCCTCCACCACACAGCCTCTGTGTTCTGAGTGACACCATTCAGACATCTGGAACTGCCCGACAACCACTATGAAGGGCCCTAGGACCACTGTCTGCTGTTGGCTTGCGCTGGCACATCCTTCCTGCAATCTGACATGCCCAGAGAGCTGGCCCTGTGTTCATGGTGGATCTGAGGCCTTCCCTGGGCAGGCCTCTACGCTCATGCTGCACTTGTCATGAACACCTCGGGGTACTCCAGGCAGTGTGTTGGTCAGGCTGGCTCTGCCCTGGTGGCTGCTGACCCAGCCTTGTCCCCCTGTCTGGACTTGATGGCCAGTTAGTTTGGCATTACTATGATATGGTGATTTTTTTAATTTTTAATTTTTTTTTAATGTTTTTATTTTATTTTTGAAAGAGAGAGACACAAAGTATGAGTGGGGAAGGGGCAGAGAGAGAGGGAGACATAGAATCTGAAGCAGGTTTCAGGCTCTGAGCTGTCAGCACAGAGCCTGACCTTGGGCTCGATCTCACTGACCTTGAGATCATGATCTAAACTGAAGTCGGATGCTTAACCGACTGAGCTACCCAGGGCCCCCTGTGCTATGGTGATTTTTAACTAAAGCCTCTGTAGTACCATTTCTCCTGAAACTTATGAATTACAGAAATTGAGTCATCCCATGCAGTTGCTACAGGAGAAGCACAATTTAATTAACAAGAGAGGCATATCTGACTCATCCATTTATTCCAAGGATCGCTGAAGCTCATCCTTCCAGCAGACAGACTTCAGCCTTCATTTATGGAGGTAGGAGAGGATCTGCCTAAATTTTTATAACAGCTGCCTCCTGGGGGTCAGGAACCCCTTTGTCCCAGGAGGCATGGCAGGAGGACACTTATCTCTCTGTGAGCTTCTCCGACTCCAACGTTTACCCACACGTGGCTCAGAAGAATGAAAACTGGACCCACCTTAAGGCTGTAAGGAGAGAGAATAAGCCATGCAGAGCAAAGCCTAGGTCCCTTCCCAGCTCTGCGCCCAGCCTCAGTGACGCCCTACTCCCATTTGGCACACGGTAAGTACTTCCAATGCGAGCAACTTGTCTCAGGACTGCATCCAGCTGGGCAACACATTTAGTAGAACAGTTGTTCCTAAGGTGTGGTTCCTGGCCCTGAAGCAGCAGCACCTGAAAACTGGTTAGAAATGCAAAATTTGGGGGGCGCCTGGGCGGCTCAGTTGGCTAAGCGTCCGACTTCGGCTCGGGTCATGATCTCACAGTCTGTGAATTCGAGCCCCACGACGGGCTCTGTGCTGACAGCTCAGGGCCTGGAGCCTGCTTCGGATTCTGTGTCTCCCTCTCTCTCTGCCCCTCCCCTGCTCATGCTCTTTCTCTCTCTGTCTCAAAAATAAATAAAAACATTAAAAAAAAAAAGAAAGAAATGCAAAATTTTGGCCTGAGTCAGCAGCTCTAGAGGCAAGGCCCAGCAACCTGGTCAAGTCCTCTGTGTGATTCTAATGCACATTCAGGTCTGCACATTGGTTTTGATAAGAGAATTCATACAAGCCTTCCAAGAGATAAAGTATGTGTATACTTTATACATACTCGTACGGTATTTGGCACACAGTAGGTGCCAAATAATTGAATAAACAGGTGCATTCCTCTGCTCACCCCCTACTCATACAGACAAGACTGCTGGGGGAGACGGAGGAATTTAGAATGGGATTAGAAATAAAAGAGGTAGGAAAAGTACTGCAAAGCTTGAGTGAGCATCATTTTCTCTGAGAGTAGAAAAGAGAAAGGGAATAAAAAATCTCAGGGGCACCAGTTTATCAGTGAAGGATTTTATGTTTGCAGCTTCTGGGAACAGGAAAAAGCCTTGAACAGCCAGGGCTGGCAAGCTGGGCCTGCCCTCCTGGTCTTCCCACCAGAATCTGGTCCAGGCCCTAAATGCATTTTGCACCAGCTGGTACCTGTGATGTCTTTATGCCACCAGCCAATCTAGCTCTTCCATCCCGGCAGAGCCAACTGTATTCCTTTCCCCCTGGAGCCCCCTCCTCACCCCTCCCACCCTCACCCCAGACCTCTGCAGGCTCCTCCAGCATGGCCCTACATCCATCCTGGCCCCAGAAGGAGCATCAGTTGTAGGTTACAGCTTGCGTGGCATTTTATGAGTGACTCAGACATACAGAGGCACCTATCAGAAGGCCTCGGGCAAGACACTGGGTAGCATCTGGACTCAGTTTCCCCACGTGTCAGCGAAAAGAAAAAAGATAACATCAGAGGTTTTCCAAAGTTTCCCCTCCACCTTAAAGTCTCTAGCTCTCCGTTTTACTGTCTATATTTGTCACACGAATTAATATATGAGGCCCTACCCTTCCAGAGGATATAAACATTCAGGAATAGGGCTCTGCAGGCCACCACACTGCCACCTCCAAGCTGATACAGAGGCGGTTGGGTGACCTCAGGGACCCACACACATCTTGGCTGTGTCCTGGAGCCTTTTGCCTTTGTGACAATGTGATGTTGATATTTGGCTTTTGAGAGGGACAAAAAAAGTTGTTTCATCCGTACATTTCTTTCTATACCTAGCTCTCCTACAAGGTCACTCAGTGCCATTGGGAAAACCCTAATAGGCTTGCAGTGGGGGGCACTGTCCCAGAAGCTGGGGATCAGCACCAGCCACAGAGGCCTTGAATCAGGCATCCTTGAGCATCAGAGCTGACATGGCCTGTGGTCTTGGTAAGACACTGGGGCGGGGCATATTATTACCCCATCCTGAGCCTGTGTTTCTGTGGCAACAATTGGGTAATCCACTTGCAAGTTTGCTAGGAGGCTAAACAAGATGCTGTGTCGAAACCTCATGGTGCTTTACAAATGTGAGCAGTCACTGATGACACCCGTTCCTTCCAGCGCACTCCGGAGTCACCACCGCCAGGTGACAGCCATCCTGGCACAAGCACAGAGGCTCTGCACGACCGGACCCAGGGGTCATCTTCCTAGCCTGCTCCCCGTCCTTGGAAACCAGAAATGAAGGCCCCGAGACTCAGATCCCCCAGACACTGCAAGTGCCAGAAAGACTAAGACAGAACTCTTGTAAGACACCCCAGCTTTATCAAGAAATGGAAAGAGAGCAGTGTATGAGAAAATAATGGAGGAGGAGGAGGCGGAAAAATGAGGAATCTAATATTGAGAAGAAAGGCATTTGGAGCCTTATCAAGTCCCAATAGTTTTACTCGTTTTGTTATTAATTTATATCCTGTAATGTTCCAAAAAGGATTAGATGTGGCCAGCCAGGCGCTAAGTTTGCAGATCAGTTTGAGACGCCCCAGCATCCAGTGAACAGACCATTTGGGTGCAGCACAGTCCCTGTAGGAATAGGCAGTGTGCGTGCTAGGGACCACCCTCACCTCACTTAATCTCTGCCGAGGCAGGGCCACACTCCCAGGGCTGCTGTTCCCACACATGTCCCAAGACCCTTGGAGGAGAGGTTGGGCAGACTGTGCTGGGTCCCCTGGGTGCCCTGAGACACCACCTCACCTACCTGTTCTGGGCCCTCCCTCCAGGGTCTTTTGCTTTGCCTCTAGCTGCAGCCACTGTGGCCTTCTGCAGAGGCCACTTGGGCTTCCAGAGCTACTGTGACCGCCTATGCAGGGGGCCAGAGGCCTGGGAGTAGCCTGGAGAGGAGGTCTGAATGTCCAGCTCCTTTGCCTCAAGGCTGGGCTAACCCTGAGGTATAATTAAGCTCCAGAGCTCCCCACAAGATCCAAGATCTGGGATGCTTGGCTTCTCGGCCTCTTGACCAGCTTTACCCCTTCCTTACCTATTTCTCCTGGGAGCACTTCCTCAGCCATCACTTGCCCAGGAACACTGGGCTCAGCAGCCAGACTTAAGACAGATGCCTTGGGTTTCTTTTCTCCTCCTAAGTCCCCTCTCAGAGGTTAGCTCATGGCCTCTCGGTCTCCTCCAAACAAGACTCAGGGCCATGTCACCCTCTCAGGTCCCAGCCGAAGGACTGTTACACACCTGCCCCAAACTGGGCCCAGATTCTTCTTCAGAAATGCTGGTCAATCAGCTTCAGTCACTATAGTTGTAGGGTGGTGTCAGCTCGGAGATAAGGGAACCATTTAGAGGAAGCTATTTTGGGATGGAGCTGCGGACGAGGAAGCAGGGCGGCTGTTCTACAAACATGCACAGGGAGAAGCAGACATTCTAGTTCCCCAGGAGCCCCTGGACCTCAGGAGACACCCCTGACTGCTTCCCATTGGATCTCTTGCTTGAACTACCCCAGGTAAGAGGTCTCTACCCAGGCAACCGCAGACGTTCCTTTGAATGTCTCAGACACCTTTCAGTCACTCAATGTCCCTTCTGAAGCTAAGGACTGAGAAAGCTCCATGAGACCACTGTGCCTGCCTGGGGCCCTGTCCCGCCTGGATGAGCCCAGGGTGGCACCTGTGGGGCAAAGTGGGTGGGCAGCATGCTGAAAGGCATAGGAGTAGCTGTTTTCTGGAGTTCAGGATAGAGACAAGAAGGTGTGAAGAGGCCTGGGGGGGGGGGTGCGGCTCTGCTCCTAAAGGAGGCTGTGTCCCCAGCAGCCCCCAAGATGTCATATTTATAGATAGGGATCCTTCCATATTTTGGAATGGGTGACACTGAGTTTTTCAAGATACCACTGTACCTTTAATTTATTAGCATCCCATAAAAACACATAACATACACGATCTACAGTATAGAAAGTATAATTTACAAAAATATAAAAATCTTGGTTATTTTTTAGTATTCCAACATATTATTGTAGGTGTTATTTCAATAAACATGTTTAAACAATGCACACTTAACCGGCACGATTACCTCTGCGGGGAATGGCGTCCACCCCCTCCTCTTCGTTTTAAAATAAAATATATATTAAGAAAAAGAAACCAAAATTGGTTATAGGTGCATACGGCTTCTGTGAAAGCTTTTGCAGCAGAGTTTGGAAGTTTATACCGTTATTTAGGCCCTGTTTTCCAGAATCAGTATGTGGCCCAGAGTGTTTTAAACGGATTCTTTAAACAGAGGTTCTTTCTTGTGAAGAGAGCAGGTGCCCTCAAGTTTGCAGTCTTCTCCCAAGGTTTTGAGATGATGGTCACAAAAGCCAACACTACAGACACATCCGGCTTTCAGGTCTTCAGAGCAGAAGGGATGGGCAATGGGCAGCCTTCAGGCGAGCCCTAATTCCCAGATTCTTTCAGGGGATTCAGACTGGCATGTAGGGGGCTAAGTCATTGGCAATGAGAGACCCCAGAATGTGCCCCAGGGGACAGATCTTTCTAGGACCCAGCCAGGGTGCCTCTGAGCTCTGCCCCACATATACAGCTGCACCCCTCATCAAGGCCTCACCCCAGAAGGCCCTGAGGATGCTACCCTGCTGGATGTGGGGTGGGGTGGAGATTTCCTTCCACCCAGAGTGGCTGGTCTTACCGGCAGGCACAGGTCTCCACAGACATGTTGGGGTACACCTTCAGAACCACGTTCCGGTTCTCGTCCAGGAAGAGGACCCCAAGAGAGTTCATCTTGTCGGGAACGCAGCAAGGCTCTGGGATGCCCGGAACGATGCCCACAGCCCTGACGATGCTCTGGATGGTGGCGTGGTTGGATGGGCGGACCATCTGAAAGGCAGGAAAGGGCATGGTTACCTAGGCGCTCTGCCCTCACCCACCCACTGCGCCACCAGAGCGTCCTTGACTGAGGCCACAGAAAAGGTGTTGATCTAGGAGAAAATGGTGACTTTCCGGGGCTGGGCACACATTTCCTCTGAAGTCAGCCACAGACTGCATCCCAGGGAGATGTGCAAGGGCCTCGGGCCTTCCTGCCCCTCACGTCTCCCGGAGGGAAGACACATCCTTTCGTGGCACTGGCCACTTGGGGGCACCTGTGCGTCGCTCATCCCCAAGGAGCTCCTGGAACTGGGCAGGAGTTATCCAGAGGGCGATGCCTAGCTGTTCTGCCTGGGCCACAGCCGCCCAGATTTCACAGTCCGAGGAGTTCAGACATGCTTCCAGTGGGAGGGTGTTCTCAGCACTGGAGGGGAAGGCCCGCAGGCGTGGGCGCACCAGCGTGATGGGGCTGGAAATGGACATTTCCCAGAAGGGTGTGACTGTGGTGGGGCGGGGGGAGGGATGTCAGGGGCTGCTTCATCTCGTCATAGTATCAGTGGTATGTGGTGGGACTACCTTAATTCCAATAGGAAATGGAAGCTTCAAATGTCAAAGTAACCTGATCAAGACTGCTCAGTTAGGAAGCAGCCAAAAGTCAAGGAAAGTTGGAGGAGCCACGTGGGTTTTCTTTCCCTCCCCAGGCGGAGTCGCATACCCAGAAGAGCCTGGGCCGTAGCCACAAACACAGAGAATGCTGTCTCACACACCTCCAACAAGAGAAACAAGACCAAGCCACGGGAGTTTCAGCTCATTTCGGGCCAAAGGAAGTTTTATATACAGTGCGTTGATGAGGAAGCCCCCTTGCGTGGGGAGGTGAAAGGAGGGACATCTGATTTGTGGGTTCAGGCTGCTGTCAGGGAAGGCGGCAGGCAGCCAGCTAGACTGATAAGGTAAGTGCTGGGTCAGCCAGCTGGAGCCTGCCGACTGCTCATCCTGTATCTGCCCAGGCCTGTGATAGGCTCTTCAGGCCAATACCTGTCTCCCTGTTGGGCACCTCCCTTCCTCTCTCTTGCACATGCGTGGCTTTAAGGAAAAGCCCCTTAATTCCCCAAACAGGTTAGTGCTGCCTGTGTCTGAGGCTGGGATTTCCCAGCTGACTGATTTATTTACATTCAAATTGGATTTATGCACTGACTTCCTTTCTGGAAGGGGAAGGAATGACCTGGAACTCAGCAGAGGAGCTAAGCTGGAGGAAAGTGTGCACACTGTGGGGAGGGGCGACATCAGCTGGCAGCCAGCCCACCACAGCTCTGGCTGTGGGGAACTGGATGGACAGAGCCACAACCCAGACTGGAGGGAAGGTGAGGTTCTGGAACCCCAGGGCCAGCACAATGGCCTCATGCGCTGTTTCCTGCAGACTCGTACAAGTGAAAGCTAGTTGTCCCGTGGGTCCCTGCCCTGAGTGGGAGGCGGGGAGCAGGGAGTCCATACAGGAAGCCACTGAGGCCAACTCTCCACTGGTCACATATGCCAACACCCTGAGTTCCAGGCCAGGAACAGAAATGAGAGCCTTGCTGAGGAAGGGGCTTCAGAGGCCTGTCCTGTCTACAGGGGGGCAGCATGGACTCAATCCTTGTAAGGCAGCTGCTATGTGGGAACACACACCTAAGGAGATGGGTTCTCCTTTTCAAACGAAGAAATGTTCTGATTTAAAATTCAAACTCAACTAAGTCAGCACTTTCAAAAGCACAGCCAAACCACGTCTGTCTGTGGGCTGTATTCGCCTGACAGGCTGCTGCTCTAGGACCTCTGCCTACCTGTCTCCTACCTTGACTCGATGCGAGGTGTTCCAATCCCCATTTTACAGACAGGAAGCAGGTCCCGGGGCAGAGGGACTTGCCGGCAGGGGCCGTGCCGAGAGTCACAGCCAGACAAGGGGCTGAACGCAGCGGTGTTATTCAGACACAGCCTACCTTGGGCATGGGGAACTCGCACACGCCGGCACAGTAGTAGGCGTCGAAGGACTTGGGCAAGATGATCCATTCGTTCCACCCGATGTCTGCGAAGTCCACCTTCAAATACCTGCGGGAGCAGACCCTCGGCTCGGCCCACTGCTTCCTCCGGGCTTTCTGCATCGTCTTCTCGTCGAAGTCCAGCACCCTCGAGGAGCCCATGAACACATCCGGGCCCTTCTTCCGGCGGTCCTTGCGCCCAGGCCGTGGCTTCAGCGCCCGGAAAGGGCCGGGCCACAGTTCGTGCTTGTGGTAGTGCTGGGCGTGGGAGGCGTGCGCCGGCCTCTCGTCCAGCCCTGGCAGCTCGTTGTCCTGGAGGGGTCCGGTGGCCTGCGTGGCCCGGCGCACGCGGGGGTCCGCCGAGCTGTTGGGGGCAGCGCCGGGCTCCGGGTCCCCAGCCTGGAAGGGGTCATATCTCTGTAGTGTCACTGCCACACTGTTAGGCTCCGAGATGGCCAGGTCGTCAGCGTAGATGAGGATGTAGGGCGCGTGTGGGCTGGGCCTGGACACCCCTGGGGCCTTCTCCCCAGGATCCAGCTGCGCAGAGAGGATCAGCTCGCCATCTTGGCGGGCTGCCTTGACGATGGGGGAGATGTCCTTGGCTTGCCACAGTCCCCGTGGCGGGGGCGCCAGGGCCATGGCCCCGCGGAGCAGCCCCTGTGTGGCCGTGTTCTGAGAGAGACTGCGGAAGAGAAGGTGCTGGCGAGCGGGCAGGCCCAGGGGCAGTAGGCGGCAGGACACATTCTTGGCCCGCTGCTTGCATGGGGCCTCTCGTGCCCGGAGCCACCGAGGTTCTGCGTAGAAGTGGAATGTGGCCGCGAGGATCATTTCTGAGTCCTGCATAGAAGTCAGGTTGAAGAAATACACAGCCTTCTGGTCGACCACTTCTGTGAGGGAAGGACAGACCGTAGTAGGTTAGGTTCTTTCTAAGATAGGTCCGGGGGGTCCCTGGGTCTCCCTCCAGGGGCCAGGTTGGAGGAACAGTGCCCATTTAGGGGGCACCTCCAGGCCAGCCAGGCTTTCTTCCTTTCATGTAATCCTCACAGTAAACTGAGGAGGGTACCCTTACTTATCCCCAATGAACAGATGAAAAACTGAGGTCAGAGCAGTTGGGGACCGTCAATAAATATACCATTGTTCCAAGCAAAGGGTAGTAGACACATAGGGGCTCAGGCCTGCCGGGCCCTAAGGCACATGCCTCCTCTCCTTGCACTCCAGTGCCATTCAGTGAACAAATGGACAAACATCACTGACAGCTGGTAGAGGAGATAAGGTGGAATCAGGTTTCTGGGATGGGTAGGGTTGGGTCCAAGCCCTGCTGACAGCCCCCCTCCTGTATCTGCCCAGGCCTCTGTTTCACAGATATCAAATGCAGTCATTCTTCCAAACGAGGTGAATGAAGTAGAACCCCTCTTACCTTACTTTCCCTGCATTCTGAGTGCTTTCTGAGGAAAACTGGCCTTAAGGGCACAGCTGTTTAGGTGTCTTCTATTTGTTTTGCCTAAGGGTTTTTAAAGCTTTTTTTTTTTACAAAGAAAGGGCAGTATCAGGGTTGCACAAAACCACTCAACAGAGTCCCCAAAGACCAGGTTGCTCTCCAGAGGTCCAGATCATGATAAGCACTGGGATTCCTCAAACACTGCATTTGCAGCTCTAGAATGCTCTGGCCTCTGCATCCCTGAGGCTGTCAGGCACCTCTTTCTTGGTTCTACTAGGTGAACCCTAGGGTCACGGAGCAGAACATCCTCATCGGTGGCCCCAGGAAGCTGCCCCAAGATCAGGCAGCATGAGTTCTCTGAATGGCCACATCCTCTGGAAGGTTCGAGTAGGAGGGAGGGGTCATTCCCAAGGCCTCCCTATGACACTGCAGGCTGGCGGGACACCAGAGCCACCAGGTTGGCTGCCTTCCTCCAGCTGCTCTCCTTCCTGATGCCAGGTGTCTGTCTGCTGGTGAAGACTTCTGGGAAAAGTTGCCAGAAGGACAGAGCCCCCAAGCATGGGAGTGTGTATGTGTGCAGGGACACTGGGCCCAAAGGGCATGTGTCAGGTCCTTAGCTTCTCTAACACCTGCACCCACAGAATCAGCTTGGATTTGTTTTTTTTATTTAACCGAAATCTTCCGGTTAAGGTTATTTCCTTCTATTAGGAAGAAGGTATAATTCAATTGGGAATTGTCGTGTACTCTTAAGGGACTACGAGAGAAAGAGGAAGGAAAGGAAAAGCATATCCAAGGAGGGCCTGATAAATGTCAATCAAGGTTTGGATGACACCCTAAAGACCCTGCCTTTTGTGACCCCTTGGAGCAAACCCGCAGGAGACAGTGGCAGCCTCCCAACATGCTCCACACACAAGGAGCCGTGCAGGGGGCCTTGAAGGCCATTTACACTTGGCTTCTCCAGACACTGCAGCCTGGAGTGTTACAGGCTCAAGTTCCACATTTCCCCAACTTCCTGATCTCTGCTCTCCTCCCCTGGAGATGCTGATTCAGAGGGTCAGGGACAGAGGGGCCAAGGAATTTGTGTTATGAACAGCATCCCGGGGGATTCCAACCATCAGGCCAGTTTGTGAATCTAAGGTTGATGTGTGGGTGGGGAGCAAGCTCCCCAACAATGCATCCCCCACACCCATCGGGCTAGAAAGGGCCACAGGAACCAGGTCCCCAGGCTGCATCAGGACCACCCCAAGCTCATCTGCCCTGGACAGAGAGTCGGGTCTCCATCTCACATAATTCTCTGCAGAATTAAATAAAGAGCATATGTAGTGTGCCAGGCACCAAGGAAGAACCCCTAAATGTGGTTCCCTCCCACTTCTATCCAAACATCAAGGCTGGCGAGCAACTCGGTGTCCCCTCAGTGATCCAAATTATCTGAGTTGTAACCCAGCTCACAAGGCAGATGAAGTATTTCTTCTTTCATCCAATTTGAGCGTATTTTTCTGCTACAGATTCTTTGCTAGAAAATGCTGAAGAGGCTCTAGGATGGGCATCTCTGACTCTTTCCAAGGAGCTTGCCCATCATAGCAGGAAGCAAGCATCTCTGGCCTAGGAACTTAGAACCTTTGGTGAGCAGCAGACTGGGAGCACAGAGATGGGCCTCCCCAGAGAACAGCCCCTCAGCCTCCCTCTTAGTGGTGGAGCTAAAGGACTACAGGGTCTATGAAGAAGGTCGGCTGTGACCACCATGGCAGGGCCAGCAGCTTTGGCCTGAGACAGGTGTGGTCCAAGGAAGGTGCTGGGAGGCCTGCCCCCAAGGAGCCTCAGAGGAGAGCTGGCCTTCCCTGAGGGTTATTTCTGCCCAGGATGCAGGAGAGGGACAGTAAATGCTGCCCCTCTCTTAAGGCTCCAAACCGCAGAGACGGGGAGAGACCTTTGAGGTCACGCAGCCTGATCCATCCCACTCAGGACAGGAGTCCTTCCTCCGTTGGGCTTGAGCCACCTTTGGACACCAGGAGCTTGCCCCTCATGAGGCAGTCTGCTGCCTGAAGACCCGCTCTGCTGGGAACTGTGGGTGGAGATGGGTCCCCCCGTCTCCCACCTGCGAAGGGCCGCAGGCTGGGTCTGCTCTCTGACCGCTCCTGAGTCATGTAGTGCAGGGGGCTCTGGGCTGTGGCTGAGATAAGGGGAACCTACGTGAAGTCTCCCGGCTTGGATGAGCCTGGGCCTCAAAGGCGAAACACCCAAGAGAACTTCCTATTTCCTGTGAACCGCACTGGTGCCATATCTCATGGTCAGCAAGAAAAGTTCCTCCCTCCCTCCCTCCCTTCTTTTCTCCTTCCTCTCTCCCTCCTTTTATATGCTTCTTTTCCTTCCTCTTTCTTGCTTCCCTCCATGCCTCCCTCCCTTTCTTAGTAAACATTTCGGAAACTCCTACTCTGGGCTAAGTGTTGGGCTGATGGGGGGTCCTGGAAAAGGTGGTCAGAGCCACCTCAGGCCATAGACAGGCCATCGTGATGACGCCATCTGCTGCCCTGTCACAGCTTTGCAGAGCACTGTCCAAGGGAGGCCCTGGGCATTCACTCACAGGTCACTGCCCTGCTCAGAGCCCTCCACTGGCCCTAAAGCAACACTGGACCCCTTGCAGAGGCCCTGCTTGACCTGGCCTGCCTCCGACCCCACCCCCATCTCTGCCCCAGTCACCCTGGCTTCTGGTCCTTCCAACAGGAAGCATCCTCTCTCAGGGCTTTGCCTCAGCTGTGGCTTTTTGGCCATCAAGCCTCCTGCGGCAGGCACCACCCCCTCTCCCCTTCAGGTCTCTGCTCAAACTTCTGCTCAGAAGTACGTGGTGAATGACGGGGGAGAGTGGGGTCTTTGCTAGATCTGTCTGTCCCAGTTAACAAAGGGTGATTCCTGGCCTGCTGCCCTGGGGTTCAGCAAACACATCCTGAAAGAAGTCCAGAAAACCTCGTTCTTTGGTAAGACAGAGATGATACAAATTCCCCTGGAGACACGGGGCAGCAGGATCTTTGTCCAGTTACTTTCGCTTGTGCCTCAGCTTTCTCCTCTTTAAAATAGGAATAATCTTGTTTACCAGTTATGGAGGTCCAGGCTTCCAGCATGTATGCATGTTTGATTCCACATTTTCCCAAAGAGGAGAGCAGACGGGTCATTCACTCTCTGAGAGAAGATGGAGCTTCAGAAAGGGTATCTAACTTGCCTAAAGTCACACAGCTGGTAAGGGGCAGAGCACCCGGGTCTATCTGACCCCAAGGCCACGCTCCCCTGTGTACTCTAGATAGAATGGTGATCTACCTAACAGCAAATGTAACAAAGGCCATGTGCTGTGAACTGCAAAACATTTTGCAAACACAAGTCATTATTTGGATGGGTTGGAATTCTGCCTCTCTGAGAAAGAAAGGACTGACTTTATTTAGACAAACCCATCTTTCCTTGGAGTTTTTGAAATCTCAGAACCCTAACTGGGTCCGCTTTGTGGGCACTCAGCCTCCTTTCCGAGGGTATTGGGGATGGGACTGGAGATGGGGGGAGAGGCGGCTCTAGCCCAAGGGTTCCCCCAGGTACCCTGCCGGCCAACCTTCAGGACAAGAGGACCTTCAGACTGCTCTGCCCTATAGGAACAGAACCCAAGCCACATGGGATTTGTCCCTTCAGCCACCGCCCTGGAAACAGCCGACAGGGAGACCAGAGGGAGAACGTGAGGCTGAAGCACCCATGGAAGCTGGAGGAAGGGAGCCACGGGCCAGCCATGGGCACAGAGGGAAGAGAACGAACATGCATCAAGCATCTATTTTCAGGCAGGCCCCAGAGGAATCCTGCTTGCATCACTTACGAGCTGTGGAGCCTTAGGCAAGTCATGGGGCCTCTTTTTGCCTCAGTTTCCACACTGAGCTGGGCAGAGTATTTGTAGGCACTTCCCAAAGTTGTAAGATCATCTCTGTAGAGCTCACGGCATGGTGCCTGGCACCGAACACGCTCAGAACATACTGGCCGTGTGGTGTCGCCAACCACTGCTACGCTCAGGGCACCTTGTCCTTGCCCCCTCCCTGTCCTCCTGTCCACACCTCTAGAAGGAGCCAGAGAGTCTCACAGCCTCTCTCCTCCTGCGTCTGACCAACCGCAGTTCCTCCTGGCTTTGTGTCCTGTCTCTCCACAGCCATCCTGAACTCTGCAGCCTTCCACCACTGTCCTTACCCATGGCCCCTCCTCAACTGCTACTGTGGCCCCAGATCACTGTCATCCCTCTCATCACACTCATGCTTTGTAAGGAAATCATCTATTACACATGAAGAGTCAATATCCTTACTACACAAAAAAGCTTCTACAAATCAGTAAGAAAAAGTCAAGAACCGAGGAAGCCATTTCCATAGGGAAAACTGCAAATGGCCGACAGGCATGAAAACCAATTCGGGATGACCAGTAACAGGTAAAAGGTAACTTCAAATGAGGATATAGAAACTTTTACCTGCATGTTAAAGATATGATCTGTACATATATAGAGAATATAGTAATATATTTATATAAACTATAATATATATGTATTAACTCTGGTTTGTGATTAGGAACGAGTTCTTTTCTTTACTGTGATTTTCTATGATTTGCAGGTGAGCACAAATTTATTTCCTGCTCTCTCTCTTCCCCCTCTCTTCCCTTGCCTCCCCCCCACCCCCCAATGTCTGCTCACCTGCTCTGGGAAGGCGTCACTGGCCCCTCCCCACTGGCCCTCTCCCTGCTGGGTCAGTGTCATCAGGTCCCTTGGCCCCCGAAACACGCCCACCGCCCCTTCTCACTGCACGGCACTTATTTCTCCTTGACCCACCAGCTCATGCATTTTTCTGAGCAGGGCCAAGAGTGTCTGCATCTTTGCATCCTCTGAACTTACAGCACCTGCCACCTAGTGAAGTGCTCGGGAGAACTGAAATGAACGTGACTTTTGGCATTGTCGGCGGATAGGTATGTATTACTACTCTCATTTAAAGATGAAGGATCAAGCTCAGAGAGGTTAAGTAACTTGCCCAATTTCACACAGGTCAGTAGAAAAGCTCAGATTTAAACACAAGTTGTTTGGGGCAGTGGGGGCAGGGAATACCTAACCTTAACCCTCAGCGTCTGGCTCAGAAACTCTCTCCACTGCTGTAGACTTAATAGGGAACAAGACACATTTCAGGGGGCAATGGAAGGGAGGGAGGCAGGGGTGGCTGAAGCAAAAATAGTAGCATCTAATAAATTACGGACACACGTGCCAGGCACTGTCTTAAGCACTTGACATACCTCAGTTCATTTTAAAAACCCTATAAGGAAGGGAACATTACTAGCCCCATTTTAGAAGTGAAAAACAAAACCTGAGTGGTGGACAAGTTCAGTCCCTTATGCTGGTCGCAGCCTCAGGATTTGGACCTTACCAGTCCAGCTCACAGCCCACACTCAGCACTTGAGCTATGGGTGCGTGGTGGCATGCAAGTTATGTGGTTCCATTGCAACAAGGAACGTGGCTGCAGGGACTAGACCACTGGGGCTGCAGAGGCCACTGTCAGGCCACAGGATGGTACCAGTATGTTCGAGGGCCGGAGCTAAAGGCCCCACATTTGTGCCTCACCCAAAGATGAGGGGCCCTGCCCAGGCTCTCAGCTGGATCGCAGGGTCACAAACCAGGCATCTCTGAGGGCTGGCGAGGGGTTTGGTGTGAATGGAAGGAGGGGGATGAGAAACCAAACTGCCTGGGCCTACGCTATGTCAGGCACAAACCCACCTCATCCCACCGAATCTTCCCCTCCCCACTGTGTGCACAAGAAACCCATGCCCAGAGGGGTAAGGCTGGTGGAGCTGGCTGGGGCTGGTATTCATGACTGTCAAACGGTTCCAAGTAAGCGTGCTGCATTTGTCAGTCGCACACTGGTCCAGAATAATTCTGATCTCCCAGAGAATTGTCTGTTCTGCCCTCTGTCTCCTAAGTCGCGGGTTTAGTTCTGCTGAAGGTGGGAAGAGGATGCTAGCAGTGGGCACAGCAGATGGGAGGTGCCACTGTGAACAGCCCCCTACCTCAGCCTCAGTTTCTTTATCTGTAAGATGGGAGGGCTGGATTTGAAGTACTGTCTCCAGGTCCTGCTCAGGGCTAACATCCAATGCTTCGCTATTACTTCTACCGCCCCCATTCTGTGAAAGTGGAAAGACAAGGCCACGCACCTCCACGCCCGGGCTGCGGCAGTGGGTGCGCTCAGTGGACGCGCTCACCCCTGTTGCAGCGGTGACTTGGCTGGCCTTGCTTTCCTCAACTACAAGGCTTTGAGGACTGCGTCAGTGGGTGCAAGGTCAAGTCTTCACCTTTGTATTCCCACGGAAACAGCACCAATACTTCATCTGGCCAGTGCTGGGCTCTGGGCAACCCCACAGGAAAGATACTGGCATGACCGGCCCATTTTGTAGATGAGTACACTAAAGTCCACAGAGCTTTAGTGATTCGCCCGAGGTCATTTTTATGCTGGCTAATTCTTGAGTGGCTTAATTTAATAATGATGCTCCAGACATGGACTCCATGCGGTGAATAAAAAGTACAGGGGAGGACAGAGTTAGATCCGGTTGGAGCCCAGAAACACTGACCAAGTGGTCTGCTAAGTGGGGGGTGGGGGGGACAGGCCTCTCCGTGGCAGATAGTCCCCAGTACACAGTTACACACGGCCAAGCTTCCCAGGTCTAGCTTTGAAACCATAGGTGTTACCTTGAGTCACACAACCAGCAATCAACAGGTGGCCGACCTGATCCAGCCTGTCTGGCCCCAGTGCTGGGCTTGCTCCCCTCCACCTCAGGAGACACCTTAGAGACCAACAGTCTTTCTCCTGATAAATGGTCTTCTCCCCCACAAGGGCTGCAGGGACCCCTACCCACATTTTCTGGAATGATATTCTGTGACCATGAGTGGTCTCCATGACAACCAGGGTTTTCCCGCCACCCCTGCCACCAGGCTGCACCTTGCCCAGGGCCTGGAGTGGTAGCCCAGCCGGGGCTGGTTGATAGCTGAGGCCACAGCCCCAAAGTGCTCTCAGTGCAGGACGGGGGGGGGGGGGGGGGTGCTCTGTAAGTGGCCTCTGTCCAGCTCCCTCCAAGAAATGAGGAGAGGGGAAAGGATCTGCTCGGATGGGGCAAGGGTGGGAGGGGAGTGGGATGCCCCCACTGCCCAAGCTTCTGGACCCTTCCTGAAAGCCCTGTGGTCTGAACATTTAAGGTTAGTGCTGCATTTCATGGAGGTCTCAGTTGTGTGTACCCAAGACAAGGCACCCAAAGCCCTTCTCAGTTCACTCTGTTGGCCCAGCCACCCAACTCACTGTGTGCCCCAGTTAGAGCTTCATGTCCTCTGCCTGGGCCGTGTCCGGCAGTATCTGGACTGCTTTATGCCCACCTGACTGGACCCACTCAGTGTCAAGAGCCTTCTCATCTGTCAAGAGCCAACACGTCTCATCCCTATGACACGGATACCACCCACCATGAGCTTCCCCAGCCCAGTACCATCTCACCCTACGCTTAAAGCTTTGTGTATGGGGTGGTCTATGTCTACACAAGTGTGACACCTTCCCAGGTTTGGCAGCACGCTAGGGGCAGGAATTCTGTGTCACTGCCACTCTGGTGTCTCCACTGGAGTCTCAGAGCCTGGCATAAAGTGCTTGCTGAATAGTGAATGAATGAATGAATGAATGAGTCTATGACTAGAAGGAAGAAGCAAAGAGGGTGCAGTGGCAGGGGAGGATGAATAAGTGAGGAAGGGGGACTAGAAGAAGAGGGGGTGCCCGGGGCCCCCTCTACTTACCCAGCCGGGCCCGGAAGCTGCGAACCGTGTTGCCCCCTCCTGGCCTCGCGCCCCTCCGACTGTATTTCTCATAAAGCCGGAGCATGTGGACAGCGACCATGTCTTGGGCGCCGGGGCCCAGAGTGGTGGCCGCGTCCTCCAGGGACCGCCAGGGGTCCTTGATCCCAGCCAGACCATCAGAGGCTGCAGGCGAGGCGGACCAGGCGGGGGCCGGGTAGCTGCCTCCCGCGTCCCGGAGCAGCAGCAGAAGCAGAGGCAGCAGCGGCAACAGTTGGGGCCGCCTTCCCGGGCTCGTCCCAGCAGGGCCACGGGCCATGGTGGGTGGCGGCGGCGAAGGAGGGTCGAAGCCGGGGAGGAGGAGAGAACTCGCGGGCGCACCGGCGACTGCGGACCGACCCTGTGGCGGCGGGAGGGCGCGCGGGGCGCTGGATGCTGAGATCCGCGCGGGGCGCGGGGTAGAGCGGGACCCGAGGCGAGCGCGCAGGTCCGTCCTCGCCGCCCGAGCCGCGGGCCAGCGGTCACGGCCGTCCGGAGCCCCGCGGAGCCGAGCCAAACCTGAGCCGACGCGACGCCCCAGCGGACTCGCGCGGCGAAACTTTGCAGCCCACTGGGCGCCCTGCTCCGCGGGTTCGGGGGGCGGGGCGGGGCGGGGCGGTCGGCGGCGCCCTCGGGGGGACCGGTTGTGCGCCCGGGACCACGCGGGGCCGCCGCCTACACGGCTGTCCCTGGCCCGGCTGCGGTGTGCGTGCGCCCGTGTGTGGCGGCGTGCGCGCGCAGGGGTGTGCGCCCGAGTGTGCGCCCGGGAGTGTGGGGGGCGTGGGCGTGGGCGAGCTCGCTCCCAGCTCCCCTGCAGAGAGACGGAGACCCGGACCGGGCCGGCTCCTGTGTGTCGGCGCCACAGCCTGGCCAGGGTTGCGCGGGGGGCTGGGCGGCCTTGGGAGAGGGGCCCGCCTGCCGGGTTGCCCCTGTAATGGCATGTGATGACTATGTAGTTGCAAGATGACAGCTCCCCCGTGAGGACCCGAAAGGGTGTGTGTGTGTGTGTGTGTGTGTGTGTGTGTGCCAGGTTGCCTCCGAGCCGATGTGTATCCAAAATGCAAGAGTGAGGCGAACACGGACCCTCCCTGGGCAGCCTCTGAAAAGAGAAATCCTAACTCCAAAGCTTAACCAACGCAGGGCAACTGGAACCAGATCCTCATTAAAATTCAGAATTAGTCCATTAACTGACCCGTGTTTGGCAACAACGATTCCAGTTGTTGAAGAAGTACATCAAAGGTCTTTATTAATCTTTGGACAAGTAGCCATCAGGATTGTCTTGCAGAAGGATGTGGTTTCAAACTGCTTTACAGAACGTTTCCAAGGCGTCAGGACAGGAGGAGAGAAAGCAGTAGATTTTCCAAGGTTTCACAATAAAGTGACAGGATAGTGAGTCCCTGGCCCACTGCCCCTCAGCTTAGCCCTGGGTCAGAAGGTCCTGAACTTCATCCTGCCTTTAGTGTGGTTTCTTGTCCATGGAGAGAATTTCTGGGGGTCTGTGAACTTGCATGGGGAAAATTTACATTTTTATTTTCAATAACCTGTAGCTGAAACTTAGCATTTTCTAATATTAGAAATGTAGGCAACCAATCACAGTGGCATTAAACATACCTGAGACTTCCATTAATTAATAAAAATGCAGTTAGATTACTATGTTGGAAAGTTGTTTTTAAAAATATTTGGAGTGCTCACTTCGGCAGCACGTATACTAAAAATATTTGGATAACTATATTTTAATGGAATTGGCTTCCTTGTATATTGTATATTTAAAAAAAAAAAAACTCTTTTGAAAAAGTGTCCACAGGTTTCATCAGACTTAGAAAATTGTCCAAGGCCCACACAAAAAGTTTACAAATCTCTGTGAAGGAAGGAAAGGACCTCTTCAAACCCATGTTCTTCCAGAACTATCTAGGATACTGCCTATGCTACATTTCAAAGGACTGCTTGCAAACTTGTGAACACCCTGTTCCCTTTACTTGGTAACTTTGGGCTCCGTGAGCCAGGATCGTTACTTTTCTTGGAGGGCTCACAATGCAATAATTGAAAAATTGCTGGAAAAAGCTTCTGTTAGTGTGTAAAACACAACCTATTTGTAATTCTTTTAAATCTTGCAGTGTCTGATTAGAGGCTATCCTATTGAAAGCCTCTGACCCTCAGGCCTGTAGCTTTTGGAAGACTATAGAGAAGCATTTTATTTATTTTGATAATTATCTCACATCACATTCAACTTCCCGTTAATGTAGCTCCCGTTTGTTCTGTGAAACAGCTTTCAAAACTGCTCGCCTGGAGGTAAGATGATCAAGTCACAGCCTTAGACTTGATGGATCTGCCCTTATAAACGATCCACACAGACTTTTACAGCTCCTTTTCCCCCACCCCCACCCCTGCTTTCCTCCTTCTCCATGTGTCCCTCACTTCCCCTCTCCCCTCCTCTCCCCTTCTCCCCCAGAATGCCTCTGACCTGTACCGGCTGGGGGTAACCTCTGCTCATGGGTAGTTTTGTCTCTGCTGGAGCCATACACAATCGAGGCCTGTGAAAAGGAGGGTTAGTCCGCAGGAGGCCGGGACAAGCTGGGCTATTCGGGATCTGTGTCCATTAAAGCCTTCTTGCTCTCCTTAACTCATTCCCCCTCCATTCAAGCCAGCCTGAGGGTCAGGCTTTAGCCAGCACTAAAACCTGTAGGGTACAGATTCTCTGAATTGTTGGGAAAGAATTAAGGCATCAGCCAGGGACGGCTAATATTTCTTGCCTCATTTTATTGCTGAACAGCGGGACTTTAAGTCTTGAACACTGGAGCACTATGGCCCCCTTTCATGTAGCCGAGATGATGGGATAAAAATGTGTTTGGTGAAGCAATTCAGATTACCACCGGGTCACATCCTCGCTGGCTCCCAGCACGGCCTGCAAACAGCATCGCTAAAACAAGAAACAATTGCTGTGCAATTTCAGCTCATGCAGAACAGTGTTTCTAGCGTGGAAATGAGGCTAATTGTGGAGCTTGCCAACGAGAAGGTTTTGTTTTTAATAGCTCAGGCTGTAGCTCAGAATAAGAGTTGAGATGGCGGACTGTGGATTCCAGTCCTGAGAGCTGTGATTTCTGACAGCTTCCTCCTAAAAGGATCGGGGTCCTGGGGGCGTCATACACTGTTCTTATCGGGAGCCCCCCCGAGGTCTTGGACTTGACGACTGGGATGGGGAGGAGGACTCTCTTCAGAGAGGTGAGAAGTTGTTTGGGGGCCCTCAGTCTTCCAGGTCTGTCTGCCACACTCTGGTTCCCTGAAGCTCAGAAACCCCCAGGGAAGAAGCGAAGAAGCTCAAATAGTTAAGAAGCTCGGTGTGTGAGTAAAGGAGAAAAACCAAAGCGGACAGTTCTGAGAAGGAGGCTCATTTGGTTTCTTCCAGAACCTCTCCCCAAATAAACACCGCGTGAAAGTTCCTGAGCAACCGTTTCATGATCTTGTCCAGTGAGCTGGTGGGAGGGTCAGTTTTCGGCTCTTACCAGCTCAGTCCCCAGCCCCATCGCCTCTTTGGAACCCCAGCAGCCTCCCATTTACAAGAGAAGCCTGACCCCTGGGCTCTGTTTCAGTTCCAACACTGGATGCCTGAGGCTGTGGCCTCAGGTCAACCCATCCTTGGAAGTGAGAGAGCCATTGTGACCTTTGGAGTCAATTGGGACTAGATTTGTGTGCCTGTTTCCCCCACTACCCAGCTGTATGGCCTTCAGCAAGCTGAGATTTCTGGGGCCTCAGTTTCTTTAGCTCTAAAATGGGGACAGGAGCAAGGTATTCCGAGGATTATTAGCAGGGTTTTAGCATGAGAGAGTCCTAAATAGCATGGATCCCTGTTACAACTCTTTTTCTTTGTGTGTTCAGAAGAGATTGTAGCCTATTTAAAGTGGATGCAGACTTGGAGAAATTTGGTGAGAGGTTCTGCCTAGCCTCGCTCTGCAGAGGAAATGCATTTCTTAGTGCACAGCGCCAAGAGCTAAAAAGAAAGGGAAAGGAAGGAGAATGTTTCTGTGATTAGGAAGTCATAGACCTCTACCGGCAGTATCTGTGGGTCCCTGTCCAGAGATTGGTGGGGGCGGGGGGGTGTGTGTGACTGACAGCCCTTCATCTAGACTTCCAAAGCTCTGGGCCCTCACGGACAAAAGAGATGTGAGCGAGTTCCTTTTCTCTTTTGGGGTATGAGCTGTGAAAAAGCAGCCGACGGGTTTGCAGGGGCGCTGGAGACAAGAATCCCAGGGCCTCCCCAGGCCGCCGGGCCCGAGTGTAGTAAATCTGTGAAGTAACAGGCACAAAGGACTTTATAATCAATGACAGATTTTATTTTTGCTCCAGCAAAATCCATCCGTGGAGTTAACATTTTATAGGGAAATAGCTACCCACTTTGTGACTCCTCCTCAGCCCATATTCTCTTTCTGAAAGTTGGGAAAAGCTCGGAGAATCAAAGTCAGTTCCTCTGAGAACTGTGGCAGGAGAAAGCATGACTTCCCCTGGGCGGGAACCCAACCCTCCCGTTACTTCCTAGGGTGGCTCGGGCCATTCATTTCTGTTTTGCTAAAATACCCGTGACATGTGAATAAACCAGGATTACAGAACATTGTCTCGGTCAGTAATCTGAGCCGGCACGGGCTCTGGTTTGATGAAATATGGTGCTCTCTGAGCAAACATGGGAATTGGTATTACTTCTCGTTAAAGCTGAACAGTGGGACTATTTAGAACTGACGCATGAATGCGGCACTGTGGGGAGTGACAATCTGAAGGGGCCAATTTGGGGGAGGGGGCAGCAGTGTGTGTGAGTTGGCCAGAGCAAGGCAGTTAGGAGACTTCTGCGGGGGAGGCAGCCAAAGAGACACTTGGGAATTAGGACCCCCTTTGGGGCTGCATGGGCTCCTTACAACCCCAAAACAATCCTTCTTGGAACCTTTGCAGGAAGGACAAAGCCTTACATCCTTGTCCTGGCATTTGAGCCCTTAATGTCTGGCCTGACTGTCCCCCGACTGTCTCAGTGAGCCTCTCTCCAGTCCTGCCAGTTCTCTCGAGCCCCGGATTCGGAAGGACCCACATTCTCTCAGTACAATGCCAGCCTCCTCCGGCCGTGCTTTTCTAGAGTCACACTGTGCTATACCACCCAGCACCTCTTTCAGAACCCAGGTGCACATCCCCTCAGCTGCCAGGAGAGCGGTCTCCTGATGGCTCACACCTGAGAACCTCCCCAGGAATTGCATCACCCAAAGCCGTCCGCTTCCCTGGGACAGCCCAGATGCAGCCACTAGGCTGAAGGGTGCAAAGGCCCTACACCCTTGTCCCAAGGCAGGACAGCTTTGAAGGGCCGTGGGTTCCAGGACTCGCCGTGGGCTCTGCTGAGGCTCCTGTCACAGCCACATCACATTCACCTTCTTGGTCTGATGAATCCCGTTTTCCACGTGCATGTTCCCATAAACCTCTGCATGCACATTTCCATCGCACAGTCTGTTTCCTGAGACACCTGACCTATGATAGTTGGTACCAGGAGAGATGTGAAGAAGTGGGCTCTAAGATGGGATCTGGGGGCTACATCTACTGTCCAAAGGCAAAGAAGACTCTGATTGCTGTCACTAGAGTCCAGATAGCCCTTGGCATATGTAGTGGGGAACCGGAGGGCTTAATGTCTCAAATATGAAAGGTTCAGGGAAAGTGATCATTATAAAGACAATGGAAGTAGTCGGTTCCTGCTGAGTGGGATGGATTCATGGGAGAGAGCTAGATAATGAAAGGTTGAGGGTGATCAGTCACTAATTCAAGCCAAAGTGTGCAAATCAGAGAGCCTTCCCAGCAGCCTGTGAAGAACCCCCTGCAGCTGGTGCAGCTGGGGAACAGGCTCAGGACTTACATATGAAGGTAGCAGAGCTCAAGTGATGGCTGAATTTTTCAACGCCAGCAAGTCCATTATGCCAAAGTCAGGGTCCTAGTTGGGAAGGAGAGGGACCCCGAGACTTGGAATGGGGGCATCTCGATTGATGCACTTGAGAACATGAAAACTCTATACCTGCTCGCATGCTCCGGGCCCGAGGAAGTAGCTCATGCTCCCCTTGCTCAAAGATGATGCAGGTAAAACATGCGTCCCTCTCGTAATCTACCCATCACCCCCTTTCTGGCTGCCAGGGTCATGTCACCACATAGCTCAGCCAGGAGAGCGCTGGGCCCACCAACAGGGAAAGGTACAATAGATTGCAGTGTTTTAATACAGAGTCAACATGCACCAGCAGAAGATGATTGGGACTGGCTCCTGGTGGTGCAAGGGGGCAAGGATATAGAGCTGGATCACGGAGTGTTTCTCAATACAGAAGCCCTGTCCCATGCTGCAGGGCTTACACCATGGCAAGGACCCCAGTATATGAGGCTAATATGCTTATGGGTTGGCTCTTGGATGCTTGGGAAAAGTAATAGCCCTCACTAAGTGAAGTAACAGTGACAAATTGCCATCATAAACGCTGGAGGGACAGATCAAAGGCTCAGAGAAGTGGATATGTGGCAGTGGAGAGGGTCTATAAGGGCAGAAAACCACAAGCCTATATGTTCCATGGAAGGTCTCAGAGGACTCTCCACTTACCAAAGTGACACGCAATTCAGTGGTGAGAGGAACACCAAATTATGAAAAGCTCAGTGATGGCTGTTCTCTGTGGGCTAGGGCTCAGGTTGGGAGTTGTTATTGATGACTTGGGACATCAGCAGAACTAGGACAAAGGGATCCCCAAATAATGGAGCGCTGAACTATTCAAGTCAAAGTGAACACAACTTTCAAAACAGAGGGCATATGTAGAGTGTAGCCGGAGTACCTAACTCACACAGAGATGGGGAGGAGCTTACTAGAACACAGAGGCTCTAGGGGGCAGAGAGATGGGCAACCAACAACAGTATTGATTACTTCATTCCATCAATTTGTACAATCAGAACTAAACCAAGAATGAATGAATGAGGCTGAGGGCAGTTACCCTAATAAAAGTCACACTCCCTTCCCCAATTTCTAGATCTAGACCAGTTTTTAGGCCTAGGTCACGTTGACTAGAGAGGCTAGATCTATGGAAGGAAGGAACCGGCAACAGCACAGCAAGGATGATTGGTGATAATTTCTCATCCTTCCCCAAAGGGACCTATGGCCATTTGCTTAAGGAACAGCTATATATGGGGGACGGGCAGCATCCAGACACTTCAAGGATGGATAGACACAGGGTCCAACTTGACATCGATACTGGGTGCCCCAAACAAAACTATCCCTTTGTTAGAGCAGAGTGTATGGGGGTTAGTGAGTAAATGGATCCTGGCCCATCCCAGATCACTGGGCCCAGAGTCTCATACAATAGCCACTTTCCTAAACCTCAGATGCATAGCTGGAGTGAACGTCTTTGGTAGCCACCAGAATTTTCACAATGGTTTCTTAGTCTGTAGGGTAAAAGCCATGGCAGTGGGGAAGGTAAGTGGAAGCTTACAGTAGGAAAGCCTAGGTAGAAGCCTCTGAAATTGTTCCCTCACTGCTGCCCTAGCCATATTAAGAAATAAAAATCAGTATTACGTCCCAAGGGGAATGGCAAACATAAAAAAAATTAAAAGCACAAAGGATGCTTCACCAGACTGGTCTCTGCAGAAACCAGACAGACACTGGAGAATGACAGTGGACAACCATGAACTCAATCAAGTGTAGTGTCAATCACCCCAATTGCAGCATTGGTGCCTCAGCAGTGTCTCAGCTAGAATAGATTGACATGGCTTTGGGTACATGGTGTGCAGCCTTTGATCTGGTGAGTTCCCTCTTTTCCATATCTTTCAAGAACTTAGAAATAGTTTACATTTATGTGGGGAAGGTGCCCTTATACATTTGCTAGTATGTGTATTTCTCTCCCTAGGGCCATGTTAATTCTACTGCCTCTGTTGCAATAGATCAAATGGACACTGGCAGGCATAGAAAGACTAACCACGGGATATCACATCAGGTGATCACCCGAAGTGTCCATCATGAGCTATGTTCTCTTACGCTCACCAAGTCATGTGTTTGGGTGGGTGCTGTAGTAATTTTTCCGACATGGACGCAGTCCATCTGAGACTGGGCCTGAATAGTGCCAAGGGTGCAATGAAGCTGTGCAAGCAGGTGGCTCAGACCTCTGTGCCATCCACAGATGACCACAAAGAGAGAGAAACCATTGCTCTTGTCTCTCTCTTTCCGCTTACACCTATGACCACTTGGAGCGTTCCCTATGATCAATTGATGGAGAAGGAAAATGTATGGGCTTCATCCATGGATGAGTAGGCTCAGTATGTGGGCACGAACTGGAAATGGATTTCTACTGCATTGCAGCCTCACTTAGAGATGGCCCTGAAAGCCAGTAATGAGAGGAGATCCTCCTTACAGGCGGAGCTTCATGGGGCACACCTGGTCACCACCTTGTGTAGAAAGAAAAGTGACGTCAGATAAGAATATAGGTAGATTTGTGGGCGATGGCAAATGGCTTGCTTGGTCAACTGGGCACCTGAAGAAAACAGACTGAAATGTCAGGGATAAAGAAGCCCAGGGAAAAGACATGTGGATAATATATAGGAGTGGGCAGGAGGTGAGAGGATCTTTGTGTTGTATGTTAGTGTCCACCAGAGAAAACTCACTGCAGAAGAGGCACTAAACAGCCAAGGAGATAGAATGGCTTGGTCGGTTGACATCAGCCAGCTTCTGTCATCAGTCACCCCAGTGCTGACAAGTTGGTGTGTGAATGGAGCAGCATTAGTGCCCGCTGCCCACAACTAACCTACCTACTGCCGCTCTCAGTTGTCTAGCCTACCAGTGAGGGAGACAAATGCTGAGCCTGTGCTATGGCACCACCCCGGGATGAGCTTAAGTTATTTGGTGGATGGATGATGTCATTGAATTCATCCCACTCTTCCCTCAGTGCCTCAGCCAACGCCACCAGACTCTCAGAGGGTTTGATGCACTGACACAGGGTCCCACATAACATAGTCTTGCACTGACGGACTAATTTTACAGCAAAAGAAGCACAACAGTAGACACAGGCCAACGGATCTTTTGGTTCTGTCACAACTCATCAGCTGCCAGCCTGGTCGAGCGTTGGAAAACATGGCTGAGGTACCGTCTCGAGATGATACTCAGAGGATGGGGTGCCAACACTTCAGAGCATAATACATACTCTGAATCAATGATGAATATGCAATGCTGTGCCCTCAGCTGGTCAAATTCATGGTCTAGGAACCAGGCTGTCGAAGTAGGAGTGGCACTGTCACCATCACTGTCAGTGGCCCACTAGGGCAAACTGTGCTCCTGAGTCCTTAATTTTTGACACCCAGGCCAGGAATGCTTCTACTAGGACGCATAGTAGGATTTCCTTTCCATGTTCAGTGCCAGGTACTGGCCAATCCCTCCCAGCAACTGTGCTTAGAGGCCAGTGGCGAAGGACGGGAGTCACCATCCTACACAGGTAATTGGTCCTGTGCTGTGACACAGTGGGGCAGAGAGGCTATGTTTAGCACCCAGTTGACCCAGTGGGACATCTCCTGGTACTCCCTGCCCAGTTCCAACAGCAAATAGACATTGGCAGGAGCCACAGCTTGAAAAGGACACAGTGGCCTCCAAGGGTGACAGTCTGGGTCACCCCACCAGGCAAGCCCTCGAGCCCAGCAGAGGTGCTAGTGGAGGTGGAAAAGAATCTAGAACGTGTAGTAGGGGAGAACGATGATGAGTATCGGTGGTCCTAAGCCCAGTTAACTTTCCTTATCCCTCTAACCTTCCTCTTATATGTTTTCCCAGGACAAGAGACCAAGCAAAATCTTTGGGACAGGGTTCCCAGATAGGGTGGGATCAAGACAGGAAGCAAATGGACCCAAGCTCCAGAGAAGGCAGCCTGTGTAGATGGTGTGGTGCCACCCAGCTGCCCCTTCAGGACCCAGCCCCTTACTCCTCCCACATCTGGAGCGTTGTCTGCAGATGATTCACTGCTGAGACCCTCCCTGGGAATAGCCCCAGCTGCCTGAAGAGCTGCCTGGCCCGTGGTCATCATGCTCTTTTTCTCCAGGGCCACCCTGTGTCCTTTGGCTGGTCCATGTGACGGTACAAAGGCTTGGGTTCCCTTGGCTTAATTTTGGACACTTTTGAGGGGCCATCTCACTCCAGAGGCCCCCGTGGGAGCAACCACAGCGCCCACTGAAACCACTTCTCCCTCACCTTCTTGCTCTGCCCAGCCTGTCTCTTCACCCCTCATGGGTGATGTTCCGTGTGCCTTCCCCATACACCTGCTCCACTAGAATCCATCTCTGCACCTGGTTCCTGGGTAGCTGGATGAGAGACTGTTGTCCTGTGTGCCCACTCCATGGGTCATTCCCCGGAAGACATCCCAGTCTCATCTCTTCTTTGCGCTGGCAGCTGCCGTCAGTCCCCCTGGCCTGCCCCCCTCCCCGTAAGGTCTGGGCTGGGAGCGGAATGTGCCCATCGTTGCTCTTGTGGACCCTCTGAGGACAGAGCACCTCTCCCTCACTGCTGCAACCAATCCTTCCTCCTTGACCTTCACTGTGAGCACCCGGGATGGCTTGGCCTCTCTGGGATGGTCCCACCTTCCACCATCTACCCTTCCTCCAGCCAGCAGCACTTGGACCTCCCCTGGGCCACCTGCCAGTCCCTACCCTGGGTTTTTCAGAGCCCCACGCTGGGCCCAGGCTACTGGCTTCTCACCCTGCCAGCCTCACCCCGGCATCCTCCTGCTCCTCCCAACATGTCTCTCCCCTTCTGCATGTTCTCCAGCTTCATGCATGTTCAGCCTCCCTTTCCCGAGTGGAAGGCCCAGCGTCTATACCCCTGAGAAAACTGAGGTCCCTGCAGTGGCCAGCTGTTGTTTTGACTGCCCAAGTGCTTTCTCCCTTGCTTTGTGACACAGCCCTCTGCTTCCCGTGCAGGAGGGAGGCCCCCTGCCCAAACCACACATGTGGCTCAGTGTGGCTGCCTAAGAGGCTGCCCTCCAGCTGTATCAGTGGGTCCAGTTCATGGTAGCCAGTCCAACACCTGTCCTGGTCACGGTGAATCCCAGAGAGGAATCGCTAGCCAGCTCAGTCATTACTGATAGGATGTTTCCAAGCGGATTGGATGGGATAAATAAGCCCTATTCGTCAGGTTGCTCATGTGGAATGATGCCTGTTCTGGCCATGTTCTCTGTAACACAGAAATGCCCATCTCTAACAGAAGACACCTGTGCCAGCCGAGGGAGGAGGCGGGGAGGGGCAGAGATGAATACAGGAGGGAAGGGGAGGATAGTCATCTATTGCTGTGTAACAAATCACCCCCAGATTTACAGTGGCTTAAAATAGTACACTCTTATAGTTTCTATGGGTCAGTAATCTGAACGTCGCTTAGATCAGACTCTTTCTCAAGGGTGCAGTCAAGGTGTCGGCCGGGACCACGGTCATCTTGAGGTTCAAGTAGGGCAGGATCTGCTTCAAACCTCCCTCATGAGGCTCTTGGCAGGACTCTGTTCCTCGTGGGTTGCTCGGCCCAGCGCCCCAGCTTCTTGCTAGATTCTGAGCTCCCGCTTCTCTGCTGTTCCTCTACTCCACTTTTTGGATGACTCCAACCAATCCCAGTTCTGAATGTCCATCTGGACCTAGGTCTGGATCGCAGGCCAGTGTGTCCCATCGGCTACTGGATATCAAAACCCTTTCTTGGATCTCAGGCTTTTCCCCCCACACCTGCTTCTGCTGTGATGGATGTATGTAGACCTGAAGCTCCAGGTTCACTGCTGGCTCCTTCCCTCTTTAACCACACCCCTAAACCATGCACATGGCCATCCCCTTCTCCAGGTCTTTGTCATCTCTTGCTTCCTGTCCCCATCTGGCCTTACCCCTCATTCCCCTCCTGCTGGACAACACAATAACCCTTCTCATGTCAGAGTTGACTCCGTCGCTCTCCTGTTTATAAAGCATTACTCGTTCCCCTTGCCCCTGGTACAACAGACCCTCTCAGGCTAGCCCTGCCTCCACCACCAGTTTCCTCCACACCCTCTCCTCTTGGCACCCTGGTTTCGCCTGTCCCTCCTACTTACGCCCATCATTCCCCCAAGCAAGACTTTCCTCAGCCTAAAATGGCCCCCCACCCTAGACCCACCCTTGTAATTTTATCCCACCTTCAAGATTCAGGGTCAAGCTCTGTCTTGTCCCAGAAGCCCCCCTACAGCCTCCTAAGCCTCCAAAGCTCTTTCTTCACCTTCAGGATGAGACTTGCTCCAGACAGACCTATATAGAGAGAGGTTCCTGCATGTGGCCCGTCCCTGTACACCGGGGGCTCCTGGGGAGACTGTGGCTGTTGAGCGTCTGTCCTGTGGAGGTGCTTAGGGAGCAAAGACAGGTCTGCTCCAGGGCTGCAGGAGGGGAGAGGGAGACTCAGAGGCCTGGGGACGATGCTTCTGCAGCCATTTACAGCTCCTTGCCCCCTGCTTCCCTCTTGCCTCCCCTTTGAGACCTCGAACACAAGGCAAGAGAGAAGAAGAGTAATGATCTGCTCTGAGCGTGTTGGTAGTTTCCTCTGGTTCTAGAAGGTTGCTAGTCCTCCGTGATTTACTGAGGATTGATGGAAACCAAAGTTAAGCTAGCACGACTGAGAAGGAGGGGCTCACCGGCTCGGATAACCAGATTGTCTAGAGCAAGCAGTGCAGCCGGCCTTTGGGAAAACTCAAACCCCAGACCTCCACATTGCTAGCACCCTCCCCCGCTTCCTTCCTTCTTTCCGCTCTAAAATGAAAACAGCTCTAATGTTAACTGGTTATACAGTTACTACCTGGCTATTGTAAAAAAAAAAAAAAGTGAGAACGATGTATAAGGCACCCCTATTAACATCCTGGTTACCATCTGAACCCAGGGTAGGCAAATTTTCTTTTTTTTCTATAAAGGGCCACTTAATAAGTATTTTAGGCTTTGTGGGCCACGTGATCTCAACTCTGCCTATGAAAGCCATCGTAGACAATATATAAATGAAAGGGCATGGCTGTGTGCCAATAAAACTTTATTTACAAAAATAAGTGCTGGGCCGAACTGGGCCAGTAAGCTGTAGTTTGCCACCTCCTGGTGTAGACATTTTCTTTCTGCCTCAATTATCAGCTTCATTCTCTCCTATGCCAGAATGATGGGGGGTAGGAGTGGTGGGGTCATGGGTCCAGCAGCTCTCTGTTCTGTCCTCCATTACTTGTGGCCAATGAGGAAAGGCATGACTCCCTACCAGCCCAGTATGAAAATCTGGGGGGAGGACTTTGGCCTGGCTCAAGCCAGATGCCCAACTCTGGAGCAATCTTGAGAGAGACCTGTAGGAGGGGTTATTTGATCGCTTCCTGGTGGTGGAGTGCCGCACCATGTCTAAGATGAAGGTATGTAAAACGCGGTTTGAGATATAGAAAACAATCAATGTGCAGTACATTCTATATCCCTCGAACATAGCTCAGCTTTTGTGAAAGCAGTCTTGATTATTACTATGGCATGATTTTAAAAACCCAGAGTTTTTTTTCACGTATCGTGTTCCATCATCTGCGTTTTCTTGCTAAGAGTTTAGTTGGTCCCCTGACCACTTTTCACCTTTGTAAATGCACTTCAGGCTGTAGTATGTTTCTCCCAGTTGGTATTCTTCCATCCAGATGGACTCATAATTTTGGTCTCCTGGGACCTACTTGGTTTCTTATTGACATTTCCTCCTTTCCCCACAGCGCTTCTGCCAGCCCCACTTCCTGCCTTTAAGAGGTCAGATTCTAGGGGGCATGAGCAGGCTCATGTCCAGTCAGACCCTACAATGGCCAAAGCTGTGTTCTGTGACCTTCCTGCTTCTGCTCCTGTTGGTAGAGCCCCCCAACCCCCATACAGTGGACCCAGTGGAGCCCAGCACAGATTTGGGCATCTTTCTGGGCCAAGGCAAAAGTGCTGTGGATTCAGCCTGTTTGTCGAGCCCTTTGGCACCTTAGAGACCCAGGGGGAGACCCTCTCCTCTGTCTCCTTCCCTGGCTGCCCAAGGTCTTCATGCTGGGCTCACCTCCAGGGTCAACCCATCTGTGTGCAGTTTCCTCTTAGGCCAGCCTGTCTGGTCTGGCTGACTGCTCTCCCTTCCCTGGCTCCCATTCACATCCGGCCCCAGCTTAGACCCCAGTGTGTATTATTTAAATTCTGGCCCCCTGGAAATCACCATGGCCCTTTGGAAAGAGACCACATTGGGGTTTGTGGACCAGGGTCTGGCTGCTGGCTTCATCCTGGAGCAGGTGTGGCACTTTGGCAAGCTCTGTTTCCTCTTCTGTAAAATGCAGATAATAATGAACTTACCTCATGGGGTGGTTGTGAAGAGATAACAACTGAGATAATATGTACTGTTTTGGGCCCATCTCAGGACTAGGGCGCCATGTTGATTGGCCAGGGACCTTCCCGGTTTTAGCACTGAAAGTCCTGCCCCACCCAGGGAACTCTCAGTCTGGGACAAATGAACACTGCAATAAATGCTACAGGGCCATCAATTCTAGTTTCTGCCTCTCTCCCCATGGCCCTTCCACGGAGACGAATATCCTCGCACACCTCCATTTCCAACTTCGAGACGTTCCCAGGCCATCCCATGGCTCCTTGGCTGCTGTGTGAAGACGCCTGAGACAATCCCATGGTCTGATATTCTCCGTGTGCTGGGCTCAGTCTTAGCTTTCCCTCTAGCCTGACCTACCCCAGGAGGATCCGGGCCCCGCTGGAAGGCGGGAGGCCATGTCCTGCTGCCACTAAGCCTATGTCTGGGCTCCCCCTGTGCTCATGCTGATGCTCACTCAGGCCTGCCTGCTGGAGACGAGGCAAATGTGCCAATGGAAACTTCCACCTCCCTGGCACCACCTCTGTCCTCCCCAGCATCCCGCTGCACTGCCAGGGCATCGCATAACCCAGCTGCCTCCCCTGGATGCCGGGTGCTACCTCTCTGGACTCCCTCTGTTCATAATGATACACATTGGGCTTTTTTACGACCCTTAGCTATTTTCAGGGAAGAGTAAATGGTTTGGTGCACTCAACATGGGGAGCACGGGAGGGTGGGGAACAGAGTGGGAAGGGCTGGACTGGCAGCTAGGCACCAGTCTGCAGCCTCCGTGAACATGGGAGCCCTGGGGTGGCTTGTCCGTGGGAAGGGGCTGACCAGGAGGGGCTTGGAGAACTGACTGGGAAGAGCCTGGGCTTAGGAAGCCCCCTGGGAGGGAGGTAATGAGAGGCCCCCCCACCCCTCTGCCTGTTCCCTGGAAAGGACTCAGACGTTAAGCCTTCTCTCCTCCCGTGTTCCCAGTGCCTGCAGAGAGCTATGGATGGAGGATGCAAGGCCATCAGTTTCTGCCACTTTCTCTATTGCCAGGGCTGAGTTTAAGAGAGTTAAAGTCAATTCCCCTCAAAGCGAGCTAGACTCACAGGCCATTCTAATGCCAGTTTGCCCAGAGGCGCCCTTGCCTCAAATTCATATTAACCAAATTAACATTTTGCACGGCAGAGGATTGCCCTATATGAGATTGGTGGTAATCTCTTAGGATTTTCCCCTGCTTTCTGCTTAGTGAGCATTTGGTTTTACCCCACCCAGGACTCTAGTATTTATCACATTTGCCTACTTCAGGTAAAACTCATCAGATGTAGTGCTTTTTTCAATATGTGTTCCTTCGTGTGGTGTAATGCTTACTCTTGCTCCCTTTTGTGCATGATACAGAGTTTGGTGTCTGTCCCTGGTCTCGTGGGGACACCTTGGTGACCAGGGATCCTGAGCCCACGGTTGTATTGGTTCCAACTCAACACATCATCAGACTGTAAAGCAGAGATGCAGACGTGGGCAGAATCCTTTTATCTTTGCTGAAGAAGGGTATTTGCTTATTTATTATACATACACTTAAAACTCATTGGAGAGCATGGGGTGAATATAAAAAGGCACCTGTTGGGATGAGCACTGGGAGTTGTATGGAAACCGATTTGACAATAAATTTCATATTAAAATAAATAAAATTAACATACAAAAAAAAGCAAAGGTAAAAAAGGATTCTTTATTTTTGAACCACACAAAGTGATTTTTGACAGGCTATTCAATTCTCTCCCATCCTTACGCTGTGAATGTCTTCCTGTTCACACAGCTGAGATCATTCAGTGTTCGCATATTTGGGTTTTCCTTTTGTGACCAAACATTGGAACATAAGCATTTCTTTATGTCACAAGAAAACTTTTCAAAAGCATATTTTAATTGACGGCATATTTCTCTGGTTTGCTTTACCATGGTAGAGTTAACCAATCTTCCCTCATTGATTATTCCAGATTTTCCCATTATAAACAATACCAAAAGGAACATTTTTGTGCAATAAAATATTCCCCACATCTAGATTTATTGTGGCTTTGGCAAATTATCTGCTAAATAATGCCAAATAACAGATTTACGGTAGTAAAATTATATGATCAAAGAATAAAATAGTATATGGATTTTGTACATATTTTAGACTGTTATCCCCAAAAGCAACATCACTAAGATCAGTTTTTTAAATGTACCAAGTTTTGCTTACTTTATAAAATCAGGTCTAATTCTTCTGGTACCACTGATGCTTCTAAGCCTGTCACAACCCCCCACCCCCACAGGGGTTAAATATTGAATTATGTTTTCTTCCTGTGTGGTTGACTCTATTTCATTTTTATTATTGTACATTGCTTCCCCTGCTGTTTGATGTGGGTGGGATTTCCTGGGCCCATGATGTGAGGTGAGGCAGGTGAGCTACGATGGCTGACTTATCACTTACCTGGGACATGGAAGTTAGGCATAAATGGACCTCCTGAGCCACATTCCCTCCTCTGAACCCATCGGTCAGCCTTTGTACATCCTTCCTGGTGACACAGAGGGCTTCCCTTAAAGGTTGTAAGGAAGGATGAGATGCTATGATGCTCCATGGAGCCCTCTGGCAAGGCTGCACTGTGGAAGAGGCAGCCCGCACCCCCAGGTGGCCACGGAGGCCTCCTTCCTGTGTGGTCGAGCTGTCTTCTCTGTATCCCTTCACCCCCCCCCCTTTGTTCTGGGGAGCCCCAAGTTCCCTGAGCAGCCAGGCTGGCCCCTCACCCCCGATCCTGGGCAGCCACTCTGCCAGCCTGGGGTCTGGTGAGAAGTACCAGCTCTGGTCCCCCAAGCAGATAGACGGTAGGAGATTGGAGCAGGTGCCAGAATGCCCCGTCACGAGCAGCTTGGGCTGGCACCCGCCCTCCCCTCGCCCCGGCCTGGCTCACAGGGCCCTTTGGAGTCTTATTTCTGGACTCTCACTGCACTCAGTGGGATTTGGAGATATTTCCTCTTTAACATCCACTTGACAGTGTTTCCCAAGGGCCTACCATGAGGTGAGCACTGTGTGCGGGTAGTTCTGGGGGTGCAGACACAAAGAGCAGGAGCCCAAGACTATAGGCAGTGTGGCAGCTCCTAGGAACTGAAAGCATAGTGGGAGGGGACACAGATGAGGCTGGAAAGGTGGGCATGGGGCAAGAAGGGAGCATAGCTATCTCACTGGGCAACCCTAACTGAGCCAGGGTGAAGTCCAGTAGGGCTTCCTGGAGGAGGTGGTAGCTGGCTGAGAAAGAAACATAGGGGGAGAGAAAGAAAAAGCATTCCATGTCTCAGGATACAGGGAGGCAGACAGAGAGGGAATAGGCATGGTCTTCCCAGGAAAGGCAAGTAACTGGGTAAGATGAGAGACAAGGATACCCTTGACTCTTGCAGACCTTTCAAACAATCACAGCCACCAGGACCACTGAGCTGGACCATTGGGAGAGAAGGAGGAAGCGCATGGCATTTCCTGAAACAGAGAGTGGGTTTGCAGTACGTCTCAGAGGAACATAAGGACTCTCCGTGGACAGAGGCATAGAGCTGGGGTCCTCCTGCCGGCAGTGAACCAAAGAATGTGTGAAGCAGGACTGCCATCCATCAGCCTTCCAGAGCCCATGGCCTTATTGGGAGCTGGGATTCTAGAAACAATGGCTTTCTACTCTCCCTGGGGAGGGTATCTGGCCTCTCACAGACCGGGAGAAGGTTCTCTGAAGCCTCGTCCATGGAGGGGAGCAGGCAGGGAGAGTGGCCGTCTGAACCAGACAGCGAAGGTAGAGGATAAGCCTCTGCCTGCCGTCTGTGTGACTCTGGACAACCTTGAACTTCCCAAGCATGGTGTCTGTGTCTGGTATACGATCCACCCCACCAGGGCATGCCCAGGTTGCAACATCATCCCCTAAATCACTTGTGATGCCTGGTCTCTTCCACCTCAAAGACAGAGGGCCCCCAGGCTGTGTTCTTGAAACCTGCCACCACAGCCTTACCTCGGCAGCTTTCTGTGCCAAGGTGCCACGTGCCTGGGGATCCTGCGTAGCCCAGCGTGTCCTGGACCCTCGTCACCTGTCTCGGGCTGGTGAGCATCTCTCTGGAGCTAGCAGGGGCATCCGGCAGTGGGCTGGCAGGCAGGTGGCTTTTATATGCCTAGTATTGTTGGGCCAGGCAGACCTGCGTCAGACAAGGCATACGGGTGGCGTGGGCGTCTGTCTGTGCTCCTGGCTGGGCCTGAGCAGAGAGCAGAGGACACTGGGCCATGCCAGCAGGCACACCCCAGGGAGGCCCAGCCACAGAATGAGGACACCAGACCCTCCTCATCTATGGCTTTCCTCTCCTGAGATACTTATTTCCATTTGTTCATGAAAGGGCTGGACTGAGCCAGGCCCAGGGGTGGAGAACGTGGGGTGGGCAGGCCCCAAGTTGGGACCTGCTGTGTCTTCTTGTGCAGGCAGAGGGCAGGCTCCTAGGAGCCTACGACTGATGGGGAGCTTCCGGGCCACGAGCACTTCAGAGCAGGAGGATGTCACTGGCGCATTCAGCCAGGTTTCTCCGACCCCCTGAAGGGCCAGTTCTGAGCCCTGGAAACTTATGGTCCTGCCCCGTGAGCTTGTATTCTAGTGGAGGTGAGCAGATAAAGTAGGAGACCTCTTCCAGCAGGGTGGGCTCTAAGAAAGACCCGAAGCAGGGCCACCGGGAGAGCGTGACAGCGGCAGGGCGGTCAGGGGGCTTCTGGGGGGAGAGACCTGTTGCGACTGGATGAAACCTAGAAATTGTATTAAACATATCAGCATGACTGCTTATGGGAGGGTGGGATCGGGGAAGGGACCGTGGATCGCAGCTGCAGGGAAAACAGATGGACGGACGCAGACAGGGGCTTGCATGGACCAGTGGTGGGCTCTGAATGGAGGAGTTGGATGTGCTCAAATCTGTCTTTCCAACATCAAAGCAAAATACAAAATTAACACCCAGACCGAGGCACCAAAACTGATTGGAAACTCCGGGTACAAGGTATGCACGGGGCTGAGGATTGGAGGTGGTCTTCCAAGTGGTATGGTCACGTGGAGACATGGCCGTTCCTGGAGGTGAGGGTCTTCCAAGTGGTATGGTCACGTGGAGACGTGGCCGTTCCACCGGGGGACCCAAGACGTCAGTTCGCTGTCCCGTGGGCAAATGAGGAGTGCTCCCATTTCTGGGCACAGGCGTGCCTGGCTGCCAGGGTGGCCGAGCAAATGGACGGGGAAGGAGCCGAGGACTAGAAGGTTCACCTCTAGAAGTCCAGTTATCCCCCCTTTTGGTCAGGCGCCTCCCCTGAGTCTGTGGCGGTAACTGCTGTCCCTGAATTCAGAGCTGCTTCTCTCTGCTTCCCCAGAGAGGATGCTGCATCTGTTTTGAGGGAGCACCCCTGGCTGTGCGGGGTGGGGACAGGATGGAACAATATAACCTTCCCTATCCCGGGCTTCCACAGCATGTCTGTTTTCAGCCCACCTCTCATTCCGTTCACCGGTCCAGGACCTCGAGTTCCAGAGCCTCCCCATGTTTTATTGAGATAAATCAGCAGACTTCTTATTGCCCACTTTACCATAAGTGTAACTTCTGCTTTTCTAACTACGCCGAAGTTCTATTGACCTCTCTAATATGCCGCCATCCCTCTTTTTCTTTTTTCCTTGATAGATTTATGGCTTTAATTGTTTTTCCTTTGGCCATTTTAATGGAATTTGGGAGAGTAAGTGGACAGAATGCCACATGTACCCACCATGTTCGGCTGAAATTGACACCTCACCATTTTTCTGACCCTCGGTTTTCACCCTAACATGGGGGTGATGGCACGAGAGTCAAATGAGCTCCTGGAGGCAACCACTTCGGGGGTGCGGGGGAGGGTGGGATTGAAGATGAACATTCCTGAGTTTGGGCCTGGCCCTACCACACACTGACTCGGTAGTTTGACCAAGTCCCCTACTCTCTCTGAGCCTCAGTTTCCCCATGAGTAAAAAGGAGATGGTGCCACTGCCCCTTGGCAAACCACCAGGCATATGGTGGGTGCTCCCTCTATGCTATTTTCCTTCCATAAGGGACCCAGCACCGTCACGGAGACGTCTGTTGTATGTCCTAGTCAAGGCACTGTGACCACTGCACTGAGTGTCCACAGCAGGGCAAAATCCGGTGGGGTTGTCTCTAGGGATGTCTCTCCCAGCTGTCTGCCCTTCGCAGAAGAGGCAGATTCCTGACCCATCATCTGCACTCTGAGGCCTTCAGGCAGAAGGTGGGCTAGTTTCCATGTGGGAACTCATGGGTCTGAGCGTCATGGAGCAGGATGGAGAAATAAGGAACATCTTTCCTTTATGTGTCTTTATGTAGTGGGTGGTTAGGGAGTGAGTAGCCCACGAGCTGGCAACTGAGGACAGAGCTTGCAGGTAGAAAGTAAGCGTTCTTTGAGTTCTGAAGAGCCCAGGGGTTCCAGAACGACTCCACCATCCACAAGTGATACATGAAGTTCCAGATATCTGTTCCTTGGGTCATTTTCCTGCTTGACTACATTCATGAGAACAGCGGCCCTTTGATTACCAGGATGCCAATGGTAGGATCCTATTTCTACAAGGAATGTGAGTCAGCCAATCCCCTTCTCCCCAAGCCTCAGTTTCCCCCACGTGTAAGAGAAGCAAGTGCACAGCATGAAGACACCTCGAGCACGCAGCTCTAATGATCTCTGGCCTGAGGGCCCCCACCCTCTGTCAAGGTCTCCAGCTGTCCTAGTTGGACATGAGTCTTCGTACTGGTCAGTAAGAGATTTTGTAGCTAATCACTTTGCTTATGGCTCTTAATCCCTTAGGAGACAAATGCTCTTTGAGGGACTACGATATTATTTTTGCACAACTCTGCGGGGTCCGGAAGGACATGCAACTGAAGGACAAAAACATCCTCCTCTGGTGGGGATAACAGGAAAATAACAGTGGTGATGAAGAAGCCAAAGAGGCATGCCAAGTCCTGCCACATATGAGTCATCTGACTACTCCTCTGGCACAATGGTCATGGCCTCTGGGGCTGGCAAATGGGACACATGTGGCAATTGTGTCTCTCTGTCCTGGGGCCAGACCAATGGTAAGGGTGAGGAAGTCTTTTATTGTGTGACCACCAATATGAGGAGACAGGGGTGAGATTTGGTAGACTAGGAACACCCAGTCAGTCCACTGTTGGGTATGTCCATCCACAGGCTGTATCCAGAGGCATCCAGGAAGGTAGCGGTCGCCTCCCCTGTAGCCACATGGGGGCTGAGCATCCCCCCTGGAGAATAGTCAGGTTTCTGTGGGGCTCTGTGGGGACTCCTGTCAGGGCGGCAAGGCAAAACTCTGACCAATGGAACTAGCTAGCAGCTTGTCCTCAGGCAACTTTCTATGGATTATGAGTCTCCAGGTTCCATCAAGCCCCATCAACATGGAAGTCTCCTGCATCGAGAAGCTTCTCTGTTACCACCCACCGGCCCACTTACAGAGGCATAGAAGGTCTGCTGATTTGCTTTAAGCCTGAAGTTACTTTGTAAGACATCAAAATAATTATCAGACATATCCACTCATCAGAGGCAGTTTGGAACATACCAAAAAGAAAAATATACATAATCATCATCCTATCATACAGAGTTAACTACCGTTGATATACCATTCCATCCTTGACTTTTCCTGGTTGTGTTTTCATCCTTTTGTGCAGCCATGATTGTACCATTGTACACTTTCATATCGTGAGGTTATATTTTTTACAAATGTTCCCTAAATAGTACAAGTTTGGTCAATCCTGATTGTTGCTTAATTAGTCCATTTCAAGCTTTGGCTGTTGTAAATAATAGTGCAGTGATCATCTCTGCGTATTTTAATTTTTAAGCCTGGGGTCAATTCTTTAGCATCAGTTTCTAGAGTGGAGCTGTTCCATCAAAGGGTATGAACACTTTTAGGTTCTTTATCTCCTATGGGAAAGGCTGACCTTAGGATTCCACCTGCCATGTGCCCAGAGGGAGCAGGGAAAGTGCTCTGTTCACAAAACTCTTGTCCCTTTGTCCTAGACCAGCCAATTGGCCTGAGTCTGCCCACAGAGTACTCCATGAGCACCCCCCACAACCTCTCCCCATTCCCTCCATTCTCCTCCGTTGTCCATAACTGTGGGTAACCATGGTCTTCAGAAGCGTTGAAGAGCATTCTGGGCTGGGTGTGCTTGGCTAGTGTTGGACAATTCCACCAGAAGTCATTGTTCCTAGGCGTGCTGGTGCCTGCCCATGGAAAGGCCTATAGGGCTAACACATGTGATCAGGCATTGCCCCCCAGCATGGCCCCACAGAAAAGGAGTGACTAACCAGAGTGCCTTCCTGTCTTCTCAAAGTTCAGGCCAGGGGTCCCAGGTTCAAAGAACTGTGTCTGACTCATTTTTTCCCATTCCCCAAAGGCAAGTGCAGTTTGAAAACACTGAAAGCACCTCCCACCCTACCCAAACAGAAGCCCATTCCTGGGGTTCACTTAGTCCAGGGTCCAGGCACGGCTGGCAAAAACAGCATCCAGGCCAGGGCAGGCACCTACTGTGGCCCCAGCTCACCGGAAGAAGGGCTGGTCTGGGAGTCTCTGTCAGCCTGATGGGGGGCCAGGACCCTGAGGTCACTGGGATGTGGGGAAGGGACAAGAAACGTGAACTTTACTAAAGGGAGATGTATTTTTCAGAAGAGAAGAAGGTTCCAGACAAACTCTCTAACTTCACAAATTTGCATGTGTAGCTGATGAAGGGCCCCAGTGCTTAGGATACTGAGGAACGGGTAGTAGGTGGGCCCTCTGAGCTCCATGGAGACACCCACCCCAGCTGTGTCAGGAGTTGTGTCTACACTTCCAAGCTGAGGGTTGGAGGTCCTCACTGAACAAAGGCCTTCTCCCTGGAGCACACACATCAGCTACTCAGATATCTCTGGGGACCCAGAGCCTACCTACAGCCTCACAAAACAGCTTGCTGCATTGGGCAACCCCCCTGTTCCTTTCACATATTGTCAATCTTTGTAGGAATAAGGGCAGAAGTAAATAAGTACATTCCTCCTCATTGGAGCGAATCTTCTCTCTCCCAGAGAGCCCACCTGCTGGCTGCTCTCCCATCCAAAGGAGCCCGCAGAGTGAGGCTAGAACTTTCTTCACATGCTGTGACTCCAACATTTATTGACTCTTTTCAATGAAACACTCTATTCCTCCAATTGTTTCCACGAGGCATGGTTCCTACCTGGTTATCTTCCTTGGGACAGGCTCTGCATTTAAATTTCCCTCTTAGAATGTGGTATGGAGAACTAAACCGTCCTTCAGATGAGCCCACATGCACAGGAGCTGTTGGTGCCTATGTTCTGGGCACCCCATGCCTCCAGAATCCATCTGCCACGTTGAGTAGTGTGGACAGCCACAGCCCAGAGGGGTCTTAGACCCAGCTTAGAGTCACTGCCCTGAGTATGAATGGCCAGACAACAAAGCCAAGATAAGACATGACACAATATTCAGTGTATCTCAATTGTATTTCATCTCAGTTGTATTTTATAGACTGGCTGTACGAGACTGTTTATCTCCAGACCTCAGAGGTGTCGTCACATGTAGCTCCAGGAGCTGCTTCGAGGCCCCTGCGACCAGGAGGTGAGAGCCCTGCAGGTAAGAAGCCTCAGAGGCTTCTGAGCAATGAGTGTGGAGTGGAGGTTGGGGGAATGTGCTCTGTGCAGCCGTAACTCCTTTATAACACACCACAGCAACACCGATCTGTCACAATGCTCTACTCATCAAGGACAGATTCCACGTTTCAGAGCCCACGTTAAAGAAATACAAGCAGATCAAATAGAAACTCCCCCTCAAAACTCTAACTTTTCATACAGAATAGCACTGAGGACTTTCTTTGTGTGGTTTCACATCTGCTCGCTCACTGTGCTTGCCCAGAAGCCCATCCTTGCAAAGTCACCAGTCCTGCACTTGTGCTGATTAGGAGAGTGCGGACAGCCTGCTTTTCCCTTCCTGCTGACTAGGGGGTTGAAAACAGACATTGAGGGGGTTTCTCCTAGGTAACAAGCTCCTGGTAGGCGTTCTGTATGTTGGACTCCTCCTGGTCCTTGCCACATCATGGGGAAGTGCATTCTTATCTCCACTCCACATATGGGAAAACTGAAGGTCATGGAGGTTAAATCATTTGCCCTTGTTGACAAAACTGGTAATGACAGTTTGGATTGGAGTATAGAGCTGTTGACTCAGAGCTCCGTGCTTTGTCTATGGCCTCAGACTCTACACCAGCGCCATCCAATAGAAATAGAACGTGAGCCATAAGTATGAGCCAAATACGTAATGTTATATTTTCTCGTAGCCACATTAAAAAAAGGGAAACCAGGTGACTCATTCCAGTAACATCTCTTTTTTAAACTCCGTCGATCCAAAATATTGGTACTTGAACATGGTGATCAATATAAAATTATTAACTTCACATTCTGTTTTTGGAGTATGTCTCTGAAGCCCATCGTGTTGCTCCCACTCACCGCACATCTCAAGTCGGGCCAGCTGTACCGCAAAGTGCTCTGCTATTAAATACAAAACTATCGCTTCATGTTCTCCCTTAGCCATTCTTTCAAGAGAATTTCATTTTTTTTCTTAGTGCTTTTGAATATATTTGCACTTTTTATAAGAAATAGACTGTAAATGGGGCGCTTGGGTGGCTCGATCGGTTAAGCATCGGACTTCAGCTCAGGTCATGATCTTATGGCTTGTGGGTTCGAGCCCCGCGTCGGGCTCTGTGCTGACAGCTCGGAGCCTGGAGCCTGGAGCCTGCTTCGGATTCTGTGTCTCCCTCTCTCTCTGCCCCTCCCCCACTCGTGCTCCATCTGTCTGTTTCTCTCTCAAAAATAAGTAAACATGAAAAAATTAAAAAAAAAAAAGAAATAGACAATGAATTCCTAATAAAAGTGAAACTGAAGTGCTTTCTGACTTGTCTCAGTCTGCTCGGGCTGCCGTAACAAAACACCATAGGCTGGGTGGCCTCGGTAACGGACACTGTTTCCTTCCACAGCTGGTGGGCAGAAGTCTGAGATGAGGGGGCCGTCACAGTTGGGTTCCTCTTCCTGGTTTGTACATGGGGACCTACTCTCTGCCCTCAGGTGTCGGGGAGATAGGGAGACAGAGAGGATTAGCTCTGGTGTCACTTCGTATAAGGGCACTAATCCCACTATGACACTCTACCTGCATGCCTTCGTTTAATCCTCACTATGTCCCAGCGTCCCTGTCTCCAAGTACCATCATATTGGGGGTTAGGGCTGCAGCTTATGAATCTAAGGGGAGACAAACCTTCAGTCCAGAGCATCACTGAATAAAAGGCAGGATGAGAACATTTCTCAGCGCTCCGTGTCCTTGCAGTTACCTCGGGGGGACAACTTGGAAACCTCTGTTGGTGTGAATTGTGAGGCCTGCATGTTGCAGAAATGCCCCTGCGAAGTAAACCCGTGCATTCAAGCCCTGCCCATCACAACTCTTGGCCCCTTTCCCCCCTGAGTCTTTACAGCAAGGGGCAGTGTCCTTAACCTCATGTTTGCAAGTCAAACCTGGAGGCTCTGAGGTTTGGTGACACGTTGGCAGCTGAATGGGTAGACAGAGCGGGAGCCGGGGCTTAACCGCTGGCCTTCTGAGTACAGGGTTCTCTCCTACAGTCTGCTGTGCAAAGACTTGCTGATGCCTATTGCTATCCCCCGGGGATACTGGGGTTGTCGTGGACCCCATTCTGCCCACTCTGGCCTTTGTGTCCTTTCTGAGCGGCAAAGAGCTCTCACGGGTGTTGGGTCATTATCTGTGCCAAGTGCCTGGTGGCTTGGCCAGTAGGCATCTGTGCTAGTGCCCAGAAAGACAAGATTCCTTTGCACGCGACTGGGGGAGCTTCTGGGGAGGGACGCCTGGGGAGCAGGCCTTCGAACTGGTTTCACCTTGTTATTGAAGCTGCTGGTCCACTCTTGGGGGTACATAGTGATGGTGTGGCAGATCTTGGCTTTCAGCAGTCACAGCACAGAGACATTACGAGGACCAAGGCAGACATGTTCCTAAACAGAACCTGTGTCGGCAAGGGCATTGGTCTACCAGAAGATGACAGCAGGCCCGAGCCCCTGGGGGTCAGGGGAGATGGCGCTGGCCGCCCAGGAGGTAGAATGCCGGGACAGCCTCGCTGAGGGGGAGGTGCACAGGACAGAAGCAGAGTAGTGTGGGTATCACCCCACCTGGAGAAGCCACCTCAGACAAGGGGGTCTCTTTCCCAGATTCGTCAGCTCTTTAAACCCAGATGATAGCAAGAAGAAATACGATATGCCAGTCATTTTCCGTAGGTCGTTTGTTATGGGTTGAATTGTGTCCTCCCCAAATTCCTATGTTGAAGTCCTAACCCTTAGTACCGTATCTGGAAACTAGTAATTAGAAGTAATTAATTAAGACAAGGTTATTGGCCCCTAATCCGACAGACTGTCCTTATTTTAAAAAGGGGGGAGTTTGGGGACATATATACACACACAGGGAGAACACATGAAAATGAAGGCAGGAATTGGGGTTATTCTTCTACAAGCCAACAAACATGAAAGACTGAAAGCAAACCGCCGAAAGCCACAGGACTGTTAACGTCCACATTCTTCCTTATAGACTTCAGAAGGAACCCAACCTGCTGACACCTTGCTCTTGAACTTCCAACCTCCGGATATGAAGCCTCAGGCCTCTATCTGGCTCAGGCCTCCTCTGGTGTAACTGAAACAATGAATTTCTGTTTGTCAAGCCCCCAGTTTGTGGCGCTCTGTTAAGGCAGCCCAGGCAAACTAACAAATCATGTCATTTCATAAGTATTCTGGTCCTGTGACAAAGGTGGTTCCATGCCCACTTAATACAAGAGGAAAGCAAGGTTCAGAGAAGTGACTTACCCAAAGTTACTCAAAGGTGTCACACCCCAGCCCACTACATCCTACCATGTTAGTGGTTATTTCCTCTCAGGCTTTGTGCGACTGTCCAACTCAGGGAAGGGCCAGACCATTCCCTCATGAAAACACTACCTTCTCTTAGGTACCTTCTCCAGATTCTTCTGAAAGGCAAGACGACCCACTGGGAACAGGGGCTGTGGATCACTTTCCAGGAACCTAGCTCCTGGACAAGCCAGCTCCACTGGTCCCCCCAGCCAGGCAATAGACCCCAGCAGTGGACAAAATGTTTATCTAGTTCAGGCCTCCCCCAGATGGAGCTGTGCTCCTGCCTCAGAACCCGCCCTGGATGAAAGTCTCCGTCTGACACAGATGAATGGATACCCCGGTCGTGCGTGGCTCATGACTTTCATTCACTCGGTCCCCTTACAGGCACGCACGGCTTTTCATCTTCTCTACAAAATGCAATGGAAAGTGAGGCTAAATCTCTAAAGAATTTTTATTGGCCCCGCCTGTCATTTACTTTGGCTTCATAAATCAAAGAGACGTCAGGCTGCAAAATACAGGCAGCCCCCTAGTAATATTCCATCAGGATGTGCTGTGGGCACTGTATATTGTACTTACTGGGTCAAACAAACACCTTTTCAGCTGTCTGTGAGTCCGGGTATTGGGTGGGGGCTTTCTTTCCAGTTAGTTTCACTCCTCTGGTGACACATTAAGGGAACTGGGCAGTTCTTATGCAAGGTAACTATTACTCTTTTCAGTGTTTTCCCCATTAGCTTGACCTAGACTCAGAAGCAATTTTTCAGAGGCCATAGGATAAAACCAATTACCCCTTCGGCCTCCTACACTTACCCCTGCAGGAAGACATAGGACACAGTGGAAGGTCCGACCCATACTCAGCCTAATACTGAACAGGTTCACTATGACACATGACGACGTCAAAGTACTCCTGGTGATTTATCCCTAAACGGATATTCCTGTCAACTTCAATTCCTTTCTACTTTTAGTTTTTTTCTGAAGAATTGCGAAAGTAAAACACGCTCATTTTCTAATATTGCCTGTTTACAGAGGTGTGTGAGTAAAACATGACCATTATTTTGATGAGAAAACGAATCATCCCATATAGAATATTTTACAATTGCTTTTTTTCACTGAACAATAAACTAAAGTATTCTCTAGAATGGGGAATCTGGGTGGCTCAATCAGCTAAGCGTCTGACTTTGGCTCAGGGAATGATCTAGTGGTTCATGAGTTCAAGCCCTGTAGCCAGCTCTCTGCTGACAGCTCAGAGTCTGCAGCCTGCTTCAGATTCTGTGTCTCCCTCTCTCTCTGCTCCTCCCCTGCATGCACTTAGTCTCTCTCTCTCTCTCTCTTTTTTTTCTCTCTCTCTCACTTTCTCAAAAATAAATAAAAACATTTAAAAAATTTAAAAAAAGAATCTTTTAGATCAATAGAGATTATCAACTCATTTGAATTCCTTCTGTGTTTTCCATATTTTGTTTAACCATTCCCCTGTAGGTGATATTTAGGGTGTCTACAATTTTTGACTCTCATAAATAATCCAGCTATTAACATCTGTGTTTTTTGTTCAAGTATTTCTATAGGATACATACTTAGAATTAATTATTTTCAAACGTTTATTTATTTTGAGAGAGAGAGAGAGAGAGAGAGAGAGCAAGAGCATGAGCAGGTGAGGGGCAGAGAGAGAGGGAGAGGAGAGAGAATCCCAAGGAGGCTCTGTGCTGTCAGAGCAGAGCCTGATGGAGGGCTCGAACTCATGGACCATGAGATCATGACCTGATCAAGAGTCAGACGCGTAACCGACTGACCTACCTAGGCACCCCTAGAATTAACATTTTTGATGAGAAGAAACTCCCACTTCAAGTATTGGGAAATGCCACCCACTTCCCAGTCAAAGCCATACTTCTTTGTTTTCCCCAATGTCCTGGAAGAGAACCTATCTTCCCACCTTGTTGCACCTTGGATATTATGTATGATTTACATGTCTTGCTAGCCTGAAGGGCAAACTGATATTATGTTGTTTTAATCTGAAGGTGTTTGATTATTAGGGAGATTGAGCGTCTGATGCATCTATAAGCCTTCCTTCCTCTGTATGTGCCCTTAATAGCATGGCCCTGCCTTTTGCTCTTAGATTGTTTCACGTTTTTATGCTTCACTCAGCCAGACCTTTGTTTTCAAAATAATACGTCTGGTTCGTGTCTTGCTTCCAAAAGCCTGTCTTTGACTCAAGATTAGAAACTTCTTTGTGCCTGTCCATGTTCTTAGTTGCGAGGGATAGCAACCAACTTTATTTAACTCAGAAAAGAGATTTATTAGAAGGATGCTGGATATCTTAGTGAAAGGATGGGGTGTTTGGAAACAAGTTTGGGGGGAAAAAGTCAGAGTGGAGGGAAGTCAGAGAACCAAGAACACAGCAAAATGATACCACGGGGACAGCGTGGTCACACGCGGGTCCTTGTCCCTGGATGCTTCCTGCCAAGAGGCTGTTCTCTTGATTCTGCTGCCATTGTCTACCCTAGACCCTGGCTACTGGATGCTGCTCTCCCACCAATACCACCCCCACCACAGCACCGCCATTGCTACCAGCACCTACCAGCACCATCTCCGTCACCACTGCCGTTAGAGGGAATTCTGAACTGTCCCGATTCTGCGCAGCACTGCTTTCAGACTCCGTGATCTCAGTGGGAATCTGAAGTTTTCCACACACAAGCTTTAGCTGTCAGGAGTCAGGGAGAGTAATCTAACGTTTGGATTGCTTGTGGGGAGATTGGTATCCTCATTAAGCCTTCCCATCTAGGAACACGGCGTGTGTTAAAACCAGCCACATTTCCAACAATTTTCGTCCATCTGAAACGCAAGTCTGATTTTTATTCATTTATACGTGTTTCTGTTTCCTCTTTATCCTTTGTGTTTTCAAATGTTATCTGATATTTTTTTCACTCATCCTAATATGAGTCATTTTAATATGAAGTTCCTTTTCCTTGCCTTTCTGCTCTATGTTTGGCTAGATTTCCTTGGTTTTATCGTTTTGTTCACTTAGCAATGAATATTTTGGGCATGTGGCATGGTGGAACCCATTTAAAATGTCTAAGAAGATGTTTCGTTCCAGAATATTCTTTTATAGGTGTACTATCTTCCCGAATTTTTGAGAGTACTAATTAGAGTTTTTTAGTTTGTTTTGTTCCCTGAATGATCTGTATGCCCACTGTGTCTATTCTACTATCGGCCTCTTCAGTCTTCACTTTGTAGACTGTAGACGCTAACCTGCTTTATCTCCCTGGTGCATCCCTGTTTGAAAACTAGGTTGGTTTATCCAATGTGGGAATAGTGGTCCCTTGCCCAGGAGGCTTTTTCTCTGATTGAACTGGGTGCTTTGGGGATCTGGGCACCTGGGCCAGGCCAACAGCCTCCCCCAGCGAGCGAGGGAGAGTAGGTGTTTAGGCTGAAGGCACAGCTACTGAATGAGTTCAGTAGTGTTGAGGTCAGAAAGCAGGAAACTTCCTCTGGGCACACCTGCCTCCTTTCTAGCCCCTCCGGCTGACCTGGGGTGTGCCGGCTGCAGAGGGGAGACCCCTTTTCCCGTATCCATTTGTCCAGAGGAGTTGACAAATGGCTTCCTCTGAGTTCCCACTTTGTGCTGGTGATTTTCCATCCCAGTCTCTGGCCTGTGCCAGTAATAACATTTCACACTTGTCTGACACCTTTTCTCTTCTGAGCTCCAAGCATTTTACAAGCAAACAGTTACTATTATTGCCCTCTGAATTCTGATGGAAAAGCTGAGAGTTACAGGATCAAAGCTGCCACAGTTGGGGGTGAAGGTGAGGCTCCCAGACAACCTGACCTGCTCCCAGTGCAGGCAGGACTGACCGAAGAGAGCACCCTGACCCCCGGGGAGAGGGGGCCCTAGGCCTTTAAAGAGGTCCTCGTGGAGAGGTGGCCCCGGGGGAAGGCTATCAGCCCTGGCTCCCTGGAGGCCTCCTCAAGGCCCTCTCATTCCAGTGGGAAGCTGGGGCCTTTGTTCTTTGCAAGTGACAGCAGAAGAGAATGGGGCTTTTGAAGCCATTCCCTGAAGGGAAGTGTGGGTGGATGTTTGTGGGGTTTTCTGGGGGATGAGAAGGCTCACAGAAGCTGCCGAGGGTTGCGTTGAGGAATGAGGAGCAGATATTTGCTGTGTGGCCCCAGACAGGAGATAGGATTCAACTACTGAAAGCTACCTGAGGCCGGGTTTCGCTCTACAGAGGCCCTGCTGAGACAGTGAGCTGCCTAAGTGGGGTGAACATCTGCTCCTGGTGGAGCCTCAGTGGAAGCTTCTTCGGCTCTCAGTGCGGATGTGCATCAGCACGCGGGGCTCGGGCAGGGTGACACATAAGACCTCTTCCACCCAGACATTGGCATCCTAAGATTTGACTCTCACCCTCTATCCTCCGGGTGCCAGAAGCTCTGAGGCTGAGACCCTGAAACCCTGGGACGCGCTGCATCTTGCTGGATCTGCGAAGCTTCCGGCTGTCGCCTCCTTCTTTTATTCAGCAAGCCTTGATTTGGGATCTGCATCTCCCCTCTTTTGTAGGCAGCTTTGCCCAGTGGCAGCTAAGGATCCAGCTGGAAGGAACCACATGATTTTCAGCAGCCAAACAAGGCCCTGTTGACTCAAGTTATCTGCTGAGTTGGAGTTGAGAGTTAGCAGTGAGTGGAGGGAGTGGTGTGTGTGCTGAATTCAGCTGCTCCCAGTCAGGTGGCTGGAAACTGGCCTTTATTGACCTGGGAATACATCTATTTAGGGAAGGATTCAAGGCACCACGAGGATGGAGGGGACACCTAGCCAGGCAGCACCTGAAGAGTGGCCATCTCCTACCTCACAGAAGCAGGAGGAGGCAGGCAGCTGGGGCAGACTGGCCTGTGTGACTACAAACGTGTGACTGCATTTGCTAAGCAGATACAATGCTAAGCACATCTGTATATGTTATAACCCAGTTAGACCTTTCACGACTGAGTGATGGGTCTTATAATTCCATTTTACAGGTGGGAGATTGGGGGTTAAGTAACCAGACCAAAGTCTTAGCACCAGCTCCGAGCAGAGCTGGGATGTGAACCCAGTTGTCCTTGTCTCTGAGGCTCTTTCTCCTCAGTAACTGTCTTGAAGTTAAGTGCTACTAGCGGGGTCCCACAGACCGTGCCTGACAGGCCTGGAGCCTTTCCTGGCGAGCAGAGCCCTCCCGGGCCCCAAGTACTCTTTCCCAAGGGCTGGCTGCCCCATGAGCCCCGGGCAGCTCCTCGTGGGTCCGCCCCTGAGCCTCGCAGACACTATAGAGAGCTCTGGGCCCAGGCCCAAGCACAGCAGGGCAGCCCTTGTCCAGCCCTGCGGTTTGTGATCTGGCCATTCAAAACTGGCTCTGAGCAGGCACTTATCATTCTTCCGCGACCACCCAGTCAGCCCCACGCTGCCTGGAAATGAAGGCCGAGCTGCCCAGGCCAGCGGCTGCTCAGCCCTGGGCTCTGCCGCTCCCGCCTCTGTCCGCCACCCCCTCTGCAGCTGGCCCAGCCTGCCCAGCCCGGGGGATGCCGGAGCCCAGAAACAGCAGGGCCTGAACGTCCCCCACCAACCACAAAGGGAGATTCACAAATCAAAGGGGTCTGAGAAGACAAAGCTGTCACATCAGCCCATCATGGAGCCGGATCTCAAAATAACGCCAGGCCAGAGGCCTGCCAGCTGCGAATCACCACCCAGCCAGAACAGCCACGGAGGGCCCCCTGCCATGGGGAAAAACACCTTGGTGGCCAGCTGGCTGCTCCCGGCCAGACCTGGGAGGTGCGGGTGTCTGCCGGGCGGTTCCACGCTTCATGTCACGGCGGGGGTACCGGGAGCAGAATTGGGGGGCAGGAAATGGCTGCAGTGATGGCTCCTCTGCCTCTCCCTGAGGACTGTCTGCCTCCCTTCATCCCATCACCTGCTCCCAGCCTCCATGATGAAGAGGGCGAGGCTGCCACAGCCTTCCAGGTCACTCTCTAACCCGACCGCGGTCCTATGCTGCTGGCCCTCTTCTTCTGCGGCACTGAGGGGAGTCGAGATGCTGAAATGCGTTGAGCTGAAATGATACGAGGCCTGTGCCAACTTGTAGACCTCAGGTTCAGCCTCAATGTTCTGGGTCCCTCACTGTGCGCCTCTTTCCCCTCAAGGCTGATGGCCTGCGGCACGGACAGGGAAATATGTGCACATGTCACCATCTCCCTCTCCTAGTTTAAGAATTTCCCTGACGTTCCTCTTCCCAATTGTCACACCATCCTGGACCCTTGTTCCTTCCTGCACCTTTTACTTCTGCTGCCTTCAAGCAATGACTTCTGCTTCCGTAAATATGAAATGGACAGGATGACAAAACACGTGATTCCAATTGTGTTTTTGTTACTAACTCCTTTCTTTTTCCCAGGCCTCCTTTCTTCATTGCTGGGATGACAAGGCGATCTCAGAGAGATGTATTCTAAAGGTTCAGGGGGCCAGAAGATGGTCTTTAGTGGACTCAACATTACTTAGGAGAATGTGTTTGATCTTGCGGAAAGGACATTAATCTAAAGAAGGGTAAGGAATCCCTCCTTGCTTCTCTCCCTGTGAATCGTCTTGCTGCCATTTCTTCACTGGTTTTCCCTACCCACTCCCCCACCTGGGGCTACACACTGGAAGAACTGACTTTGGGCATCGTGGTGATCAGGCAGAGGGGGGCAGGGCATTGATTTGAGTGAGGTTTCACTCACAACCATGCCCCAGACAAGTGACCAGGACCTTCTTCACCTGCAGCCAGAGTCCACCTGTCCCCAGCCCACAAGTGAGCAGGTGGGGGATGTGAATTACAATGTCCTTTACAATCTTGGCTGGCCCTTTCTATCCGCATGTAGCTCCTCTCTGTGAGGCTGACAGGTGATATTCACATAATATACAATCAACAAAGTGGACAATTGAGTGGTGTTTCGTGTATTCACAATGCTGCACAGCACTCTGCTCTCTCTAGCTTCCAAAGTCTTTCATTACCCCATAAAACGCCCCATATTCACTAGTAATCAGTCTCCATTCCCCGCTCCTCCCAGCCCCTGGTAACTTCTAATCTGCTTTCTGTCTCTGGATTTGCCTATTCTGTATAGATCATATAAATGGAAACATACAATGTGTAACCCTTTGCGCCTGGTTTCTTTCACGTAGCAAAATGTTTATGAGGTTTATCCCAGTTGTACCGTGGATCAGTACATCATTTCTTTTTTATGGCTGAATACTATTCCAGGGTCTAGATAAATCATAATTTGTTTATTCATTTATCCCTTTATGACATTTAGGTCGTTTCCATCATTTGGCTATTATGAATAATGCTGTTATAAAACTTCACATACAAGATTTTGTGTGGACAGATGTTTTCATTTCTCCTGGGTATATGCCTGAGAGTAGTCATATGGTAATTCTCTGAGGTCATATGGTAATTCTTTGTTTAACTTCTTGAGGAGCTGCCAAAGTGTTCTCCAAACAGCTGCACCGTTTTACTCTCCCCCCAGCCATGCAGGAGAGTTTCAATTCCTCCATATCCTTGCCAACACTCATTATCATCTGACTTCGATTATAGTCATCCTAGTGGGTGTGAAGTGATATCTCATTGTGGCTTTGATTTGCATTTCCCTAATGGCTAAAGATGTCAAGTATCTTTCACTGGCCACTTGTGCATCCACGTTGGAAAAATGTCTACTCAGATACTTTGCCCATATTTAAACTTTTTAAAATCATTACACTCTGGGAGTTCTTTACATATGCTGGATACTAGACCTTTACCAGATATATGATTTTTGACTATAGTATTTTCTCTCACTTTATAGGTTGTTCTTTCACATCCTTGATAACGTCCCTTGATACACAAAAGTTTTAAAGTTTTTTGAAAATTTTTTAATGTTTGTTTATTTTTGAGGGGCGGGGGAGGGGCAGAGAGAGAAGGAGACACAGAATCCAAAGCATGCTCTAGGCTCTGAGCTGTCAGCACAGAGCCTGACACGGGGTTTGAACTCACAAACCGTGAGGTCATGACCTGAGCCAAAGTCAGACTCTTAACCGACTGAGCCAGCCAGGTGCCTCATAAAAAGTTTTAAAATTTTACGAAGTTCACTCAATCCAGTGTTTGTGTTTGTGTTTTGATATCGTATCCAAGAATCCTTTGCCAAATCTATGATCATGAAGATTTTTCCCTATGTTTTCTTCTAATAAAGTAATAGCTTTCATTCTTACATTCAACTCATTGGTTGATTTTGAATTAGGTTTTGTATATAGTGTATGGTTGGGTCTAAATTCACTCTTTTTCATGTGGATATCTCGATGTCCCACTCGAATGGGTGTTTGGATGAGAAAGAGAGCTTGTAAAGTAATTTCTGTACCAGAGTTCCTACGTTTTGTTTTGTTTTGTTTTGTTTTGTTTTGTTTTGTTTTGTTTTGTTTTGTTGGTTTTGGGGTTTTTTTTTGTTTTTTTGTTTTTTTGTTTTTTGGTTTGGGTAAACACAAGTGTCTGCATAGAAATACATGCAGGTCGCTTCACGTTTTTTCAAGTTCATGGTTGTTACATGAATTAAATTCGATAGTGTATGCAACACTTATCCAGCACTGATCCAGAGTTCAGTGGGATCTAATAGTGGCAGTTGCAGTCAGTTTAGGGGATATAAATTGTCAGACTCTTACACAGGAAAAAAAAGTTTGAGAATCCACCTCCTCAGGAGATTTTCTCTGTTTCTCTCTGAAGCAATGGCCGCTCCAAAGCCCTGTCCTATATCTCATCTCACACCCACCAGATGTGCTGGTGACATCTCCCCTGTTGCTGGGTCATTTGGGTGGACAAGGCCAGCCCTCAGAGACCTTGCCCTGGGAAAGCGAGGCTGCTGCCCTGGAGCATCCCTAGAGACCACAGTGCCTTGCTTCTGACTGTGGGCTCAGCCCTGGCTGTCTCCCCATTAGTGGAGGACTGGTTCTCAGAAATCACCTCCATGCACATAGCTGTTCATCAGCAGCAGGAGCGTGCTGTCCTGAGAACGTGATCTTCCGTGGGTCCACAACCCAGGAACGGGATGCCAGATGAGTCTCAATGGAGCTGAGAGGCTCAGTAGTCATTATCATAGGTGGCCACTGTTGGGGGTGATGGTCCCCTCTCCTGGACTCCAGCTCCTCACCTGACCAGCGATAGTGACTACGACTGCTCCTGTTCTTCCCACTGATGTTATGGTCCAGAACTAAATGTTCTCACTTTCCCCTTAACGTCCTTCTTTGTAGCTGTCTCAACCCATCATTCTGGAGTCACAGCACTGGACGCCCCAGACCAGGGAGCCCTCTGCTTTCTCCCCTCTCCTGGGCTCCTGCCTGCCTTCATCCATTCCTCTTCTGCTCAAGTCCATGAAGCAACTACAGCCTTTCTCTTACAGGCATCTTCACGTCTTTTGTTTGCTCTCCCCAGTCTGAGTCCTCCTGGCCACACCTCAGTCATGAACTGACCCAACTACCCAGTCATGAACTACCCAACTACTCAGAGCTGATATTCCGTGCGTTCTGTGCTGCTGGAGAAAATCAGTGTGTGCCCAGCTGAGCCATCAGAATCCCTTCACCACCTTGGTTACCTCCAATCTTCCTTTTTGCTCTCACCTCCTACCTTGCAGCCCCGAGGGAAGAGACGAAAACTCCCCTTCCACTGTCTCCTACACACTTCCCTGTGCCTCCTGGGGCTTTGCCTTTGGGGGGCCCTTCCCCCCCCCCCCTTGTAATTTTCTTTATTTACCCTTTCCTTGCTGGTTTCTGCTTCACCCTTCCTTCTTACAAAGAAATGAGTTTCAATTTCCTTCCCCCTGCCCCCCAATTACTGCTTGGATGCTCTCTCTTTTCTGACCAAATATCTTGTTTCCCAGCCTCATGCCCACACCCCTCCTCTGTCCACTGGCTTCCACCCCCTTGTCCCCAGCAAGCCTGCTCTGCTGGGCTGAGGGCTGCAGCCCACAAGCTGAGTGAGCACCTTGTGAAAACCAACCCACAGGATACCTTTCAACCTTCAGCCTCTGTGACTTCTCCGCGACACCGGAACATGCGAACCATTTCCTCCTTCATTTTCAGGATGCTACTTGTTCATCTCTCCACCCTCCTGGAGCACTCCTTCCCCATTTCCTTCGCAGGCCCATTTCTCTGCTGGTAACTTAGATGCTGGGTCTCCTCCAGACCTGTCCTTGTCTGTCCTCTCTCTTGCACCTGTCCGAGCCTCCTGGCACACCTTGTCCACTCCAAGGTCTCCTGTGGTCTGGGAGGCATGGAGGTGGGTGTTCCCTTCCTAGCGCTCTGTGGGTCACACACAACCTGCATGGTGGCTGGGCTGGGAGGGTCCGCTGGCTCTACCAAGGATGCCATGTAGACTTTGGCCTCTGGGAGTCTGAGCAGAGGACCCTCTGGAGAACAGAATTCTGGCGAGATCCTCAACTCTTGCTGCTGTGCGGCTTGTGGGGCAGCAGGGTGGGCACCGCCCGGGAATGTGTCAGATACGCCGAGTCTCAGCCCCTCCCCAGGGTCCTGACCCAAACACGTGCATTGACAAGGCCCCTGGCGGCTATACGTGCACAGCAGAACGGGACAGGCTGCTGGGACCTGTGTCAGGCAGAGCAGGGGAGAGTCCCAGAACTCAATTTCCTCAGATGCTTTGCCTCCAAATAGGGGTCTGGTTTCCAAGAGAAATCTGATGGAAGGAGCCCTATATTATTTTCTGATGAGGTGGAAGCTTATGCTCAGTAAACAAGACGGATTCTTGTTTGAAAATAACTCTTGCCCCAGCTTTGCGGGCTACCAGGGGGAATCAAATTAAAGGGAAAACAGTAGCAGTGTAGATGTGTGGCTGTGCCAGAGGCAGGCAGATTGCAGGCTCAAACAGCCTGGGCCTGATAACAATCTGGGGGAAGGAGATGAAGGGGGTTTTCTTTGAGGAGCTGGGCGTACCCCTAAATTCCAGCCTCCAGGGTTCCGCTTCTTCCCCGACCCTCCCCACTCAGGCCCTCAGGGCCAATATGCATACCCTTTGCTCGCTAAAACCAGGCCTGTAGAGCACACGGCTAAACACGACCAAAATCTACCCTGGCTTTTGAGTCGTCTCCTGAGGCCAAAAACAATGGTCCCTCCTGCTGCACATTAACAGGGCGGTCTGGGTTTAGCTGGTAACTCACCCCGACGCCAGCCCTGCCTCCATAACCAGCAACCCCCCGGCCAGGCAGACAAGGCCAAGGCTGTTTGCAGGAAACAAGAGCTCCGCTGTGGGGCCTGCGTGCTCTGGTTCCACGCTCCAAATAAAGATGATGGGGACGGGGAGGAAGTGAGTTGGGACAGCCCCAGGCTCAATGGTTTCAGGCAGAATTGAGAAGCCTGAAATAGAAAGCTCCTGCCAGCGCCCGGAAAGGGCCGCGGGATCTGGGCTCCAGAACAGTCCCGCAGCCGCAATCCAGGGCCTCTGCTGTGACCAGCTACCATCTTGTGACTTCCTCGTACGCACTGATCCCAGGCCAGTGGCCTTTTGTCCTTTCTCACTGGGTACCGGTCACTCACTGTTTAGCTCAGGTCTTAGCTGTCACTCTCAGGAAGGCTCCCTGTCCCCCAGGGCTGGGGCCTCTGGCATCTTAATAGCACTTGGGCCCGCTAGCTCCTGGGCATGGGGCTCTGTCACAACCGCATCTTGCCTTCACTTGTAGGGCTACTGTGGTGGGCTCTGAGGCATACTGCTGGTCCCTCTTTAAGGGAGGCTTTGCTACTGCCGAGCTGCCAGAGGTATGGTTAGTTGACAGCCTTGGCTGCTTTCTCGCCTTATCACACTCTTCCTAGGACAGGCTCTGTCACCACTGAGCAAGGTGGTGATACCAGGGCATAGCTCTTCTCACTCACTGGGGTCTCCTCTATGGCAAGTATCTGCTCCAGAGCCCCCAGGAGCTGGTGGAGACTTGGTCACTTCTGCATCCCAGGCTGACCACTCCCTGACCAATCCTCTGCCCTGGCTACCTTCACAAATGGTACTCCCCAGCGAAATGTTTATCGTCTTAACTCTGCCTCCAAGCCTGCTCCCCAGAGAACCCAGTTGGGCTTGTCTGGCAGGGATGGAGCTTCGGAGGGCCTCAGAGAAAATAAAGTGGGAGAAGGAATGGATGGATGGATGGATGGATGGATAGGTGGATGGATGATGAGCTCAGCACAGCATGTCTGTCCCAGCATCCCACAGGCCCAGGGAAAGTTCTGGGCCTCAGTGCCCACTTTGGAGAAGACCTCATGGCCTGGAGGACCCTATGAGGCGCTTGCTTTTGAGGATGCGGCTGTTGAGATCTGGAAGGAAGGTAATAAAACAGATGCAGGGAGGCCAGCAGCAAAGATGACATGGACGTTGTGGCCAAGCTGGAGCACACAGAGCTGTAACCCTTGCTGCAGACCATATTCCCACCTCCTGGAAAGGGAGTGAGGAGCCAGGCTATCATCGAGCCTCCTTTCCTGCTTAGGCTGCCTGAGGCACACACTCCCTGACAACAAGGTTGCAGGATGCCTATGGCGCATCCTGTGGCCAGAATCAACCTCAAATGGGCTGTGTCCCCACTGGGAGTGGCATAAGAAAGGCCGGGAGAAGGTCCTGACCCACGGGCACCTCCCTGCCTGTCTTCTAAGGCCTAACACATCACCATTTGGGAGGCTTGTTTTTGTACCTGCAAAGCTTCACTTTTGGGGGGCAAAATGCTGAGGACATTGTGCAGCTTTAGGACCCTGATCCGGCCTTAGAAAAGCTGCCTTAGGCTTCAATGCCGACCCCTCATGCCCTCCCCTGGGCTGCTAGCCCCATGTTGGGACTCCATAGCAGTGCTGTCCCCTGGGCTACAAGTTTGCTGCACAGCAGAGTCTTGATCAATTACACGCCTGCCCCTTTCAGCTGCCCCTTTCCCTCATTTCTCTCTCTCCTCACCTGGCACTGCCTGGCACAGTGAAGCTCATCTAATGGAGAATGGGGTGGAGTCAGACCCAGGGGAGCAGGAGGTAACACCGTCAGTTAAGGCTCCGCGTTGAAGGCTGGTTTACTAGGTGTTGAGGGAACTGTCCAATTTTTTTCGCTTAATCCTCATAGCAGGAGGTCAGTGCTGTTATTGTCTCCATCTCCTGAGGGAGGACTGAGACACAGAACAGTTAAGAACTTGCTTGGAGTCACACAGCCTGGGGGTCAAGACACAGCAGGAGAGGGAGGGCTCCCTGCAGGCTGATGCTGGGTGGCCTGCAAGGGCTCCAGCTGTACCTTCAAGAGCGGTTTGTCCCCTTGGCCCATCCAGCGTGCATTGTCCTAGTGGATTGTCACACAGGCCCAGGAAGCCTGGCAAAGATGAGAAAGAGCACTTTGATCCGGGGCATCTGTTTCCAATGATACGTCCACACTGTATGTGCCGCAGCCAGACCGCCCTCCAAAGTGTCAGCTTCCAGTGCTGCTCCCTGGACGTGTCTTCTTGGGTCTGTGCTGTGCTTACGGGTCCCATCTGCCTGGTTGTCCCAAGGAGGCTGGGGGTATGGTGTGGCGCGGTATGTGACGGGAGGCCTGGGCCTCGTATAAAAGCAACCTTAGCCCACTCCTTGTGTTTAAGCTGCCAGGCCCCTTCCTGGAGGACATGGGCACAGCACCACCTTAAATTTGTGCCTAAGTGCTTGTGAGCTGCAGTCACTCCCTCCACATTTCCTGAATCCCGTAACACCTCTGGCATCTCCCTTTTATAGATGAGGCAATAGACTCTGAAATCAGGTGACTCTCCAAAAGCCTCCCAGAGGGCGAGCAGGACAGCAGCCAGGATTCGGACGCAGCACACGTTGTGTGTCTGAGGCTTATTGGTAAGGTACTCAGTGTCCCCAAGTCAATCTAGACCATTCTCACTTGGGTGAGAAATTTCAGAGGCATGTGAAGGAGCATCCAAAGAGCCTTGAACCCCATGCACATGAGGGGCCATGCCCCAGCTGCTGGTCCTGCCTACGTGTCCCATTTGTCCTGGGTGTTTCCTGGGGCCATATCTTTATGCATGGGAGGGGGTGCAGAGGGAGGACCATCATTGGGTCTGGATATTAGACAAACCGCTGGCAGCAGAGGGATCTCCAGGGAGAGGCAGAGGGGCTCAGAGTCTGTGCGATGCACCAGGCCCTCACATAGATGCCCTTGTCCACATGTGCAAGAGGCTCCTAGAGTCCCTCTGACAGGGAGTCTTCACGTGGCCTCCCTCAGTCTTGGCTTCCTCCTCTCTAGGTCTGGAATACAGGGCGCCTGGGTGGCTCAGTCGGTTAACTGTCCAACTTCAGCTCAGGGCATAATCTCACGGTTCGTGGGTTCGAGCCCCACATCGAGCTAGCTGCTGTCAGTGTGGAGACTGGAGCTTGCTTTGGATTCTCTGTCTCCCTCTCTCTGCCCCTGCCCTACCTGCACTCTCCCCAAAATAAATAAATACTTAAAACTAATATATATATATATATATATATATATATATATATGTATTTAATAATAACACCTCCTTGCAAGGTAGGAGGATGTGAGGCATGGTATAAACTTTAAAAAGCTGCAGATATATTAACTATTACTATAATGAGAAGCTGAGACAAGTATGGGGGCAACATTCAAGTATGCAAAGTGAGTGTTGGTCTTTAGAGCAGGGATTTACAAATTTCTGGCCAGGGGCCTCATCCATACCTTGCCTGTGGCCAACGTCAGGAGAACATTCAAGGGTCCTAAGAGACTTGGCTTGGCTTCTATGACGCACTGGTGAGATGCCATCTGGGCTTTTATTGAGCCAGTCAGTAGCTGTAAGCCAGGCTGTAAAGCTGACGCTGGGCCTTACCTTGGACATGTCTGTATGGGTGGGTCTGGTCCAGGGGGCGCCCTGGGGGCTCTAGAGAGGAGGTCGGCCATGCTGGGAGGAATGGCCCATCAGTCATTTTTCATCATTTCAAGTGACGACAGGCTGCCACTAGCTCTGCCCAAGAAGACACAGATGACACAGCCCAGTCCCTGGAGGCCCGTAAGTCAACAGAGGCCTGAGTGTCTTGCCTGCTGTTGGCGAGGTTTCCCTGAGTCCTAGGCGGCTCCTCCTGGTTTCCTGTTCCTTCTTTGGGGCCTAGTAGGCCCCTTCTTTCTGCATCTTGGGCAGAGGGGCTGGGAGAGTTCACTTTCTACTTCTGCTCGGAGCCTCTGGCTTAGGCCTGGGTTAAAGCCTTCCCTGTGGCTGCCATTCTCCCCTCCCCTCCAACATTTTGACTAGTCCTGGTGGCCTGCCCTCATCAGAGAGGTTGCCATGCTGGGCCACATGGAGGTAAGGAGGAAGTGATTGGCAGTTTCACTAGCTTGTTGTGGGGTCAGGAGGCCTGGGTTACTCTCAGACAGAAGCAGCAAAAGGCCAGAGAACCACACAGAGGGCCACAGGTGTCCATGTGATAATGACAGATGGCACTTGTCATCCCCCAGTTACAGTGCGGAGAAATACAGCTCAGCGATCCAGAATGTGAGCTTTGATGAGGCAGGACCTGGATTTAAATTCACAGCATTTCCAGCTGCGTAACTCATTCCCCGAGCCTCAGTGCCCCCATCTGCCAGCTGGGGAGAACATTTGTCTCTCAGGGCTGTGTATGGGTGTCCTGTGTGGTTAAGAGAGATAAATCCTTTACTCAAATGTCTGAGCCTTGTGTGCAAAGTCATGGGGAAACCATGGGATCAGTACCGGTGTCATGCAGGTATATGGTTAATCTCAGTCCTTAGGATGGAAGGTGAGGGATTATGGTACCCATTTGACAGATGGGGTAAGTAAGGAAAAGGCGGCTATACATACGATTTGCCCCAAATCTAACTGTTAGTAAGAGGCAGAACCAGGTTTGGAACCATGATTTAACTTAACCCAAAGTCTGAGCTGCTGTTTACTACCTTTTACGTGATCTCCAGGAGGTGTGGTTTTGTGTACCTGATCCTCAGAATGCTAGTAGAATTGGGTTCCTCCGGGGTGAGACTTAGAGCAACAAGCTTGTTTTGGTACAAACCCAGCCATTATTGTGCACTTGAGAGAGATGAGGAGGTATTACCTTCTCCTTTCCCTCACGCCAGCTCCACCCCCACCCCCACCCCCAAATCGAGGCAGCTTCTAACAAAGATACATATAATAATATTATGATACCACAAAAATAACAAGCCAAGCCTAGGGGAAAATCAGTAAATGGAGAGAAGCAAGACTAGGTAATAACACACATATATCAACTGTGAGGACCAACTTCGGTGCTATAAATGAGCTTTGAGTTTCACTCTGAGCTTTGGCAGCAAAAGAGAACTTTGTTGATTACATCATTCTCATGGTCACAAAGAGAGCCCACCAGTTGCTCAGGAAACCAGAGGTTTCCACAGTAGAGCTTGGCAATGTTCTTCTTGTGTGGCACTTACACAGGGGCTTCTAGAACTTTCTAACCACAAACACAGCAATAGGACTCCCTTGGCCACCCCAGAGGCACTTCCTCCGTGAAAGCTGAGGCCTCCGACTGGACGAGGTTTCTGCCTTGCTGCAAAGGGGGAAGGTCTGCTCCTCTCCTGCAGAACGCACCCAGACAGCTGGTCAATTCCGTTCAAACTCCATCACTGGATTTGGAAAGTTATCTAGTGGGGAATATCCATCTGAAAGGCTGTTTGGCTTCTAGACAATGACTGTATCTGTCCCAGAGGATCCTCTTTTCTAGAGACATTCTGGCTTCATGGACACCTGTGGCAGCACCCACACAGAAGCAGGCAGGAGATTCTGATGTTGAACTTGGCTGCAAAGGGCTGAGAGGTGGGCTTTGGGGCACATGGGGCCATGGTTGGAAAAGCGATATTGTTGGTGAACCAGTTCATACGTCCTCTTGCTTCGCTCTGGCCACCTCAAAGGGAAGTCCAAACATTTTCTCAGCAACATGTACTTAGCTGTGTGCCAGGGGTGGTTCCATTTGACCTTTCTTGAGGGTGATGCCACAGAAAGATTCCTCTGAAATGCAAGTCTGTTTATTCCAGACTCCAGAGGGTGTTCCAAGTTCAAATGCCCTGCTCCAGTCTACTCTCCTGCCCTTCCCTAGAGGGGCCTCCGTTATGAACCCGAGAGAGAGTGAGGGGCTGCCTGGGCTCTTTGCTTGAGCAATTCTCCAAATTTCACTTTCAGAATAGAAGTGTGAGCAAGGAGGGTAGCAAATAGTTCCTGAGCACTCAATGTGTTTCAGTAGGATGGCCAGCTATCCCAGTCTGCCTGAAGCGGAGGGGTTTCCCGGGTCTCTAAAACCGGGACCACCCAGGCTCTCTTGCTCCCACAGAATTCCTGCCAGGCAGGAACTGTCACTGTACATTGCGAAGGATAAAACAGGGGCTTTGAAGAGGCCATCTGACCCACCTGCGATCCCCATGGTCGCGTTCTTTCCACTAGCACATGTTGTCACTCCCAAGGGGATGGGGAGACTTTCAGATGCTACTAAGAAGATGAATCTAAGTTCTCTGGGAACTCCCAGATTTCCCAGGGCTGCTCCTGTTTGCTGGTAGGAAGGATGTTTCTTCCCTTGACCCCATGTTTCTATGGAGAAGGAATCCCCCCAATAACACTCTGGGCCTTACCCTTCTTCTCTCGAGGCTCAGAATGGGAATTGCCAGGCTGTGCTCAGACTCCCTTCTCTGTCTTGGGATCTTCCTGTCTTGCAGAGAACAGGTGTTCTGTGCACTCTTGGCCACATGGGATTGGAGAAGAAATGTCTATAGGCAGGCCCATTTTGCTGCATATCTAAGGGCATCTTCTCCAATCAGCTTTGCTAGTAATAGAGGTGACGTTTGACAGCCTTTGGTATGACTCCTCTGTTTATCTCCCGATGGGTGTGTGAGAGAAGTACTATATTTTGAACCCCCATGACTTAGGGAATTTTTTCATCTGTCCTGAGACCTCTGGCAAGATTTGTGTGTGCAGACCTTTGCAGCTCATCCCAGACACCCCATGGAGACCACAACCTCCTTCCTTAGAAGAGAGGAGTCCAGTGCAGGAATTGGTGCGAGTCCTATGGGAAGCCCAGGAAAATAGATGCTGAGCCAGGGCCTTGGGGCCAAATCCTCCTGCTGCTCCCAGAAATAGGAAGGAATTGACAGCCCATGGTGTTGCTCAAGAATGCAAGGGCTTTAGAAATTTCCTCCCCAGAAATGCCATGTGGCGCTGCAGGAGATCTCTGTATCTTTTCTGCCCCAAGACATCCTGCCCCTCTAGTTTCTGGCTGGAGCCAGAAAGAATTCTGCTTTCCTTCCCCTTCCCTCCTCCTCACTCCGCCTGGAGATCCTGAAATCAAAGGGGACCTCACGCCTGGCTTACACTTATCCTGATTGGTACCCCAGGCTGCCCAGCTTTGCATTTTCTATTTTCAGAGGGCTTAGGTTAATCTGAAAGTCCTGCTAGAGACCACCCACCTCCCTTAAACAAACAGCTCACCTTTCAGCCCAGAACCAACCTCGCTGCCTGGGATGTTTGATAGGCCGGGTGGCTAATTAGCCCTAACATCTGTGCTGCTTTCACAGGCATCAGAGCCAGAAAGCCGTGTCGGTGGAGCCACTTCTTCTGAAAGCCATTTCTTTGGCCAGGCTCCCGGCTCCTGGAGAGTGAAGGTCAAAGCTGAGGAAGCATGTGGAGGCGATAAGCGCCGCAGACTCTTGGTTGGAGGATGGACATACAGAGCCAGGAATGTTCCAGACCACCGAGTCACACATGGGGATCCTCATGCTTCTCTGCTCCAAGATGCTCCTGGGGCAGGGATTGAGGGCTAAAGGTCAGAAGGAGCTCAGAATTTGTTCGCAAGACTTCAGGAGCTTCTCCTGGTTATCATCTAAAGAGGAAGTCACCACCTTGGGCTAGGAATGGCATGTATGGGGTATGCTGGATATTTCTGATGTCACTCCTATGCGTTTGTCACTCTACCATCTCATCTTTGCCCCTGCAGGGAAGCTGTAGAAAGAGACTTAAACTGGGGCGCCTGGGTGGCTCAGTCGGTTAAGCGTCCGACTTCAGCTCAGGTCACGATCTCACGGTCCGTGGGTTCGAGCCCTGCGTCGGGCTCTGGGCTGATGGCTCGGAGCCTGGAGCCTGCTTCCGATTCTGTGTCTCCCTCTCTCTCTGCCCCTCCCCTGTTCACGCTCTGTCTCTCTCTGTCTCAAAAATAGATAAACGTTAAAAAAAATTTAATTTAGAAAGACACTTAAACTGATAAAATCCCTGGGCTTATCTGTGGGTAGGGCAAGCAAGTGGGGAGTAATGGGGAGTAATGCTAAGGAACAGAGAGGAAGCCACAGTAGGAAAATGAAAAAGCAGTTCAGACCCTAGGGTTCAGGCAGGGGAACCAGGGAGCCTGGGTGCATGTAGGTCTACGAAAAGCTGTTTCAAGGCTCAGCTGGACGGTTCTTATGTGGGGTGTCTCATGTCATTGCAGTCAGACGGTGGCTGTGCTGGAGTGTCTGAGGGCTTAGCTAGGCTGGACATCCAGGACAACTCACTGACATGGCCAGCTGTTGTCATGGGAGCTCAGCTGGGATTGTCACACCTGCACCTGGTCTCTCCATGTGGCATCAAAGTGAGCCGCTAAGAGGGCATCCCCCAAGCAAGTGTTCCAAGAGGCCCAACTGGAAGCTGCGAGGCATCTTTTGGTGTAGTCCCAGAAGTCCTTGAATATTATTCCCCCCACACACTGTACTGTCACGTGGGTCTGCGGCCAGTCTGTTTTCCAGAAAGGGGATCAGACTTTATCTCTAGATATGAGGAGTAGTAGCGTGTGCCTCCAGGGAGGGAAGGACAAGATGGTGGCAGTTTGGAATCTTTCTGCTCCTGGACTTGCCAGGTAGAATGTGGAAGGCTGGCATGAGGGGTTTCTCTGGGTCCCGTCTGATGTTGCTGTTGGCTACAGTGATAATGGTGAAGATAATTCACATATGTACTTTACAAGTGACTTTCCTTGCATGAGGTGAGTCTGCTGCCATTGGCTCAAGCTCAAAGCCCGCTCATCCTGGCAGGAGATGCCCTCGCTGGATTATGCATCCTCTTGCCTCAGCCTCTCCAGCACTGTCAAGCCCTGGTGGCTTCTCTCCATGCCTCTTGGGCAACAGGGTCACTCTTGGGTTCTGACCTGGCTCTCTTGCTCCTTGCTTGATGCCCAGCTCGTTGGCTTTACTTCCCGATGGCTCAGTTTTTCCATCCTTAGTGTGAAACAAGGCAGGACGGGGAAGCAAGAAAAGGAGTCAGAGAAAGCAAAACCTCCCTGGATGGTGTAGAGTGGGCTTTGGGAATTGCCAAGAGGCAAACAAGACAGCCATTTCTAGCTGGCCCCACTGGTCCCTCCCTGGCTGACTTTGGGCTCCTCCTTTCTAGGCTGCTGGTCCAAAGGGAGCACAAATCAAGGGCTGCTGGCCAGATTCCCAACCCAGGACAAGCTCTGAACTTTCAGTTGTGTGTGGAACCTGCAAACTGCACCAGTTTCTGGGCAGTGGAAATATGAAAAGTAACACTACCAAAATGCACTTAACTCACTCAGGGGCACACACACGCGTGTGTATGTGTTCATGCGTACGTGTATGTGTGTTTAATGAGTTGGTCAATAATTTGAAACAATTGCATTAATAGGCTGTTTGCATTTACCATTCCTACTCCAGCCCCCACCCTACTTCCTCCAGGTCTTAACCATCTGGGGTTGGCCTTGGCTAGTAGTGGGGTAAACACAGGTGAAGACCATCAATCAGTAACACTGAATGTGACAGCCAGTCTGGAAATCATGGGCACAGATGCCAACAGCATTGACGGCTGGCCCCTCAATGTCATGTATTTGTACCTTTCTGGGACCCTCGACTTGAAACTCTGGAGAACACGATGATCACGCCGATGAGGAACCACACTATACCTGTGGTGGGGGACGACGAGGGCTTCATCTGTGGAGGGTGTTAGTTTGTCTCCCAAAAAGGAGAGAAATGGAATTTTCACCCCAAGAAGTAAGCCCTGGGACAGGACAAGGAGGAGAAAGCTGACAACATACAAAGAGGATAAAACTCTGAAATATGACTTTCCTCCCCCCAAAATGTAGCCCGGGAAATGCCACCCCCAGTTGCCAACATGAATGCTTAGGTGCAGCCTCGGCTGAGGGCCAGAAGTAATAAAATGTAAAATACACGCAGTCCAAGTCAACAAGCAGAGAGAGTCAGGGCATGCGGTGTGTTCCAGTCTGACCCGGAAGATTCTGTTGGGCACCAGTTCCTACAGCCTCCTCCCTTGCCAGGTCTTTCCCATATTTCCTCAGTGAGGTCTCCCGGGGCCTGGAATAGGCAGCAGCAGGGCATCTCACAGCTCTAGGGTGAAGAATTGGAGACTCAGCTAGGGGACGCACGACAGGGTCCTAAGTGTTGCTCAAATCATGGTGTGCCACTAGAGAAGTTAGCAGCCAGAAGCAGGCAACCCCCGTGGGTTCTGTGAGCTCTGGCGAGTCTCTCAGCTGGAGAGGGCTGGTGTCTATGGATGCTCCACACCTGGGGAAGCTTTTAAAGCCACTGGGGGCAGGGGTGACAGCTCCCCTCTTACCCTGATCCATGAAAATGGTCTGAGTGTCTGCAGAGTGGTCCACACTTGGCTCTTTAGGTCAGTGTTTCGGTTATCTATTTCTGTATAATAAACCACCCCAGAACTTAGAGACAAAACATTTTGTCATGTCCTTTCATGAGTCTGTGGGTTGACTGGACTCAGCTGGATGATTTCTCACTCATTCACAGTCAGATGTCATCTGGAGCTAGAGTCAAATGAAGACTAACCTAGGCTGGACATCCAAGGGGGCTTTTCCACTCTTGTGCCTGGTGCCTGGGCTGGAATGGCTAGGACATCTTGGAGCTGGCTGGGAATCTTTCCCTACACACGGCCACTTCTTCTGGCTAGTGTGGGCTTCCTCATATCATGGAAGCTCCAGGATAGTTGAACTTCTTCCAGAATGTCAGGCTTTCCCCACAGCAAGAGTTCCAAGAGACAAAGGCAGGAACTTCAAGGATACTCATCACCTAATGTGGGAAGTCACACTGTGTCACTTCCATTGCATTTCATTGGTTACGTTGGGGGAGGCCAGATTCCATGAGGGAGTGGATTAGATGAAGATGTCAATACTGAGAGGCATGATTTATTGGGGGAGGGGTGTCTTAGAGACCAGCTGTCACAGGTAGAAAGAGAGAATCTAAGATTGGGAAGGTTTGGAAACCTTGATTCCTTCTTACACTCACCATAGAGCCAAAACGACCGATGGTGGGGGTCGCCTGATTCATTACCTCTGATTGACAGATGGAACTTCTGGAATCCTGAGGGTTCTGGAGCCATGTCTGGATAGACCCCTGATCTATGGGTCATCCCACTATCACTGTATTCTGAAAGGCTCCTCAGACAACTCTGTTCCTTGTTTTCATGTGTCCTACTGTTCTGTTTCCGTAGAAACTCAGTATTGGTCCTTGACTCTTTATATTTTGTAGCGATTTTCTCTTCAATTGCTTTCATTGTCTGTAGCTTCTCATCTGTCTTCTCAATCTATGGAGCACAAGGTTGCCAGAATAATTGTCATCCGATGCTGCTCTTAGCCTCATGTTCTCATATACACATGAAATACAATTCATATGACCACAGAATTCACTCTTTTAAAGTTTACAATTTGATGGTTCTTAGTATAGTCACAAAGTAGTGTAACCATCACTCCTGTCTAATTCCAGAATATTTTCATCACACCCAAAGAAAGCGTGTACCCATTAATATTTACTTCCCATTCTCCCCTTCCCCCTAGCCAATGCCAATCACTAATGTACTTTCTGTCTTTGTGGACTTGGACATTTTGGACATTTCCTTCAAGTGGAATAAACACATGGCCTTTTGTGACTGAATTCTTTCACTTGGTATGTTTTCAGGGTTGATCCATTTGTAACACGGATCACTACATCACTCCTTTTTTACGGTGGAATCATATTCCAGTGTATTGATATACCACCATATTGATGCATACTCGGTTGTTTTCCACTTTTTAGCTGTTATGAATAATACTGTTATGATCATTCATATGCAAGTATTTGGGTGGACATGTTTTCATGTCTCTTGAGTATATACCTAGACATAGAATTGCTGGGTCATATGGCGATTCTATGTTTAACTTTTTGAGGAACTGCAAGCCTGTTTTCCAAAGTGGCTGCACCATTTCACATTCCCACCAGCCAAGTGTAAGAGTCCAGCTTCTCTGCGTACTCACTGACATGTGTCGTTTTCTGTATTTTGGATTTTAGGCATCCTAGTGGGTGTCAAGCAATATCACATTGTGGGATTTGTTGCATTTAAGAAAGGGAAATGAAAAGATACAAGCGTAGTTGGTCCAAATATGAACAACTTTGGGATCATGAGGGCAGAGTTGCAATCCAAACGCTCAATGGGGAGAATTCTGGCCTGTTTGCATCATCAGGTCTAAAGTGTCTTTCCTTGATGGCACAGAGCTGAGCCTGACGGCTCAGAGTCAGGTCTCACAGACTCCTTTCGAATCCTTACAGCATTGACTTCTTTCAAAGGAGCCAGAGTCCCAATCGCTTTTACTTTTTTTTATGTTTATTTATTTTTGAGAGAGAGAGAAAGAGAGACAGTGGAGGAGGGGCAGAAAGAGAGGGAGATAGAGAATCTGAAGTGGGCTCCATGTTGTCAGTGCAAAGCCCAATGTGGGGCTGAAACCTACGATGTGAGATCATGACCTGAGCTGAAGTCGGACACTCAACTAAGTAAGCCATGCAGGTGCCCCCCCCCCAATCCCTTTTAACAGAACCAACTGACCAGCATTCTCTTCACTGTGGGTAGGACCTGGCCCACTGAGGACTTGACATTTTGTGGAGGCAGGGGCCTCACTGATGCATTTGAGCCAATAAGAAAAGAAACCAAGGCAGGATGCTATGTGAACAGGCAGATGTGGGACGACCAGCAAAGCAAACGCATTGACCTTGAGGCAAGTATTCTGGGTTCCCTTGGGCTCCTCTCTGGCTCAGCTGACACATCTCAAAGGTGAGCAAATGGGACTGTTGACCTTTAAGCTCCCTTCCAACTTTATTGCATCTGAAAGAAGAAAATCAATATTCTTCGCCTGTGTTAGTTTTCTAGGACTGCCATAACAAAGCACCACAAACTGGGGGGCTTAAAACAACAGAAATTTATCTTTTCACAGTTCTGGAGACCAGAAGTCCAAAATCCAAGCACCAGCAGGGCTGTGCTTTCTCTCCTGTTTTCTGGGGGTTCCCAGCAGCCCTTGGTGTTTCTGCAACTGCCTACACAGCTCCGGTCTCTGGCTCTCCTGTCACCATCTATGGTTTTCTTGTTTCTGTGAGTGCCTGTCTCTGTGTGCTTCTCCTCTTTTAGGGACACTGGTCATGTTGGATTAAGGGCCCGCCTTACTCCAGCATAACATCATCTTAATTTACATCTTAATTACATCTGCAAAGACTCTGTTTCCAAAAATGGTCATATTCACAGGGTCTGGGAGTTAGGATTTCAATATATCTTGTTAGAGGACTCAATTCAATTCACAATACTGCCCATGACCCAGTTTCTCTTACTGTATTTTTTTATTCTGCTTCTGGGTCCAACACAAGTGCCTTCTTTTTTTTTTTTTTTTTTTTCCTATTCCCCCCAACGCCATCAAAATCCCCGAGTTGGGTTCCTTCAAACTCCCACCATGGTGGTGCCTTTCTCAAAGCCCTCATGGCAAAAGCCATAGACTTAGCCACCATCTAACACCTGTCACTAAGTCAGACCTTTCTCTGAAGTTCAACGACATGGAGTCTTTGGACAGTCTCTTCTTATCTTCAATTTCAGAAAGCTTGCAGTCCTTCCTTGCACTGACCTTGGCTTTTTAGCAGGTAGGGAAATGTAGAGTTGCCTAGAGAAGGATGTGCAGTTGGTTCTGTGGTTCACATAGAACAGAGTGTTCCCCCAACCACTAGCATGCCTGAGACCATGTCAATAACGTCGTTTCTCCACCCCGCCCCAAATCTGTTGTATCAGAAACTCTGAGAGGGGCTCAGCATTGTTTCCTAACAAGTCTTCCGGGTGATTTGAACGCACACTGAAGTTTGAGAGCCATTGGCATACAGAAGTACTTTAGATTTCTTGGAGAGGTTGATAAGTCAGAAAACAGGGAATGAAATGCAAAAGACGGAGAGTCTGCAAGTGATGAGTGCTAGCCCTGTGCTGTCTGGAGTATAGCAGGTCCAATATGAGCTGGCCTGGCAGGAACTGTCCGTAGGGACTTCCAGACTCTGGGGGCCTCAGAAAAGGCAAGCCATCAAAGAGCTGAGGAATTGGTGGCCTGGTCCCAGTTGTGCTGCCACGGTGAGACAGCTCATTATCTCTACATGGGGGGAGGATCTGAATTCAGGGATGAGATGTATCAATTTTTCCTTGCTCGGAATCTCAGTTGCAGGTGCCGAGGTCTGGTGTGTTGAAGTAATTACAAAGGGCAGGAAACCCCACCCTTTCCCTAAAGATACAAAAAGTAAGCCTCTTGAAAGGCCCTATTCAGGCATTTTTTTTTTTTACCTGCAACTGAAATGTTATATTACCTTTTCCAACAGAATTTATTCTTTTGTTCTTTTTCAGACCCATCAAAATCCCTCAGTTTAGGGATTTTACTCTTTGATCTCTTCAGTCTCACTTTTCTTTCCTTCTGTCACCAACTACTACCACCCTAGCACCTCCATCAGAATAATGTGACATGAATGTTTTGCTGATGGAAGGTTTGTGTATATGAGTGTGTGGGAGGAGGGGAGACAGTGTATCACAGGACCAGCAGTGACAAAGGCAGCGACCACAATAATTGCCCATCAATTCCATTTAACAACTGAAATAGATTAACCTTTACTTAAAAGAGGCAAATAAAAAAAACCCCTCTTTTAATTATAAATAATACTCATTACAATTTAGAAAATACAGAAAATTAAAAAAGTTTTTGTTAGTACCACAACTCCAATATTTAAAAAATATTGCTTTCCCTTTTTTTTTGAGGCAACCTCTTATTTTTACATAGTTGCTGCTGAAATGAACATAATTTTCTATCTCATATGTTTCACTTAACATTTTTTAATGTTTATTCATTTTTGAGAGAGACAGAGACAGAGAGACAGAACATGAGCAGGGGAGGGGCAGAGAGAGAGGGAGACACAGAATCTGAAGCAGGGTCCAGGCTCCTGCTGACAGCACAGAGCCCGATGCAGGGCTTGAACCCATGCACAGTGAGATCATGACCTAAGCATAAGTTGGACATTTAACTGACTGAACCACCCAGGCACCCCTCACTTAACATTTTTGTATCATTAAGATCTTTGATCTCTTCATAGATTTCATTTTAATGGGTCTAAATATGTATGTGTGTGTGTGTGTGTGTGTGTGTGTGTGCGCACACGTGCTTGTGCGCATGCCTACTTGGGGGCACAAGGTCATTTCTCTGTGGTTGTAGGAGGAGCCTTGGCTTAAGTTCACAGCTTTTATAAATAACACCTCCATATATATACCCTTTAGCTTAAAGCCTTTGTTATGATAGAATGTTTCTTAAATTCGCACAGATGGAAACAGGGAGTTGAAATATGCTCCTGGGATTGACACAGAATGCCACATTTTTTCTCCAGGGGCTCATGGCTGTTTACACTTTCACCCCAGGGCAGAGGGGGACCCACTTCATTAAACACTGCTCATCCTTTTGAGTATTCCTCCAGAGGAGAGAAATCATTCTTCAAGAGGCTCTGGCTTTTGTTCTCATTGTTAACTAATGAGGCTAAAACTTTCCCTTCTTGTTCATTTGTATGTTTTGCAACCATGTAATTTGCTGCTTCTGTCCTAGTGTATGGGTCCAGGGTGGCCACCCCCAGCCAGGTTTCATCCTGCTCAGCTTTTCAGCTGTCAGGTCACGGGTCAGCTATCTGTCCCTCCATCTCAGTCAACTTTCTGAGCACCCTGGGAGGCTCTTAGGTTAAGATCTGTGAATGAAATGAACTAAGTGAAATCTTCATCAGGGCAGTGAGGGCTGTTTTGCTCTCCGTGTATCTGAGGTGCCCACACAGGGTCCCTGCCTCGTCTGTGCTCGGTGTTGAGGGAATGTGTGCCCTCGTCCCCGTGGTATCTGATGAGAGTTACTTTGAGCTGTTATTTCCATCTCGGCATCTTGGTCTCTGGTTCTAGAAGTGTGGCTGCTGCTAGCTCTTCCATTTTCTCACAAAGTAAATCTATCTGAGCTTCAGGAATCTTCAGTGCCTTCTCTAGAAGTCCCCCACCCCCACCCCACCCAGGCACATGACTGCTCAGTTAATCTACCTGGGAAGCCCATTTGTCCCAGAGAGTTCAGGAAACTGAGATGATCGCATTTATCAGTTAGTTAAAGGGTTCATTTAGCCCCTGCCCTGAGGCATGCACAGAGAAACGTTTTCTTGGGCAAACTTAATTATTGCATCAGAAGAAAAAACATGTTCTCATGTTAGTCTTGGGGAGGTAGCAGGAGTCAGCAAGGCTTCCTGTAATTTTCATTACCAGTAATGGCATTTTCCACGATCCTGAATTCATTGGGTTATTTTTATTCTTTTTACATTCCTTGTCTAAACGGTGGCAGAATCTATCAAGGGCAGGCTTGATTAGCACTTTTCATAAACTGAAGGAATTGTCAGGAATTTTGAAAGGTCACCTAATCCATGCCTCAACCCTCTGGCAGCGGAGTCATGGCTAGGTCTTTGTGGCTAGAAACCTCACTGATGGGTCAGGATTTCCAGAGAAATGACTTTTGCCATCTCCCATAGAAGGAGCCATTCTATGGTCTAGAAACTCCCAGTTAGGGAGACCTCTTGAGGTCCAACAGCTGCCGTTTGGAATACAGCTGAGGTGGAACGGTGCCTTTCATTCTGTCACAGGGCTCTTGATCTGGGCTGGATACTGAGGTCATCTGGGAAGCTTTAGATCCTAAAGCCCATGTCACTCCAGATCAATTAAATCCACCTGAATGGAGCTAAAGTGAAGCCAGAGTTGACACTCACGGTTCTGTCTCTACTGATTTGTCAGATGCCTTACCTGGAAGGAACATTGAAAAAAAAAATATCTGCAAAGGTTCATTATTCCCACACTGTCTGATATTAGAATCATCTAGAAAGACTAAACAGCCTGTCAATGTCCAGCCCATCCTCACAGGTGCTGACTGAATTGGTCTGGGGCTTGGCTACTTTTTGAGAGTTCCCAGGGCTCTCTGTCTAGGCTTAGGAGTCACCCAGTTGATCCTTTATGAGCCTTCTTTGGTCCCAGGCCTTCAGAGGAACTAGGGAGAGCTCCAAGAAGTATCCACGTATGCATGAGACCAATTGTGCAAGAGGTCTACAGATGAGGCCCATCTGGAGACTCTAGTGGTTCATGGAAACTCATATAACTCCACCTGTTCATTTATGAAACAGAAGGAAAATACTTAGAGAGATCTAGTGACTCACCCAGGACTAGGACTCAGTGACAGCAGCTCATCAGGAATCCGGAGTTCTTCTGTCAACTAACAGCTCTACCAGAATCAAGCTGCCACTCCATGAGGGTTACTCAGAAAGATGACGTCTCACTGCCTAGCCTGAGATGTGGCCCCCAGAAGATACCCGTATCTTTATTTCTGAAACCTACAAATATTAATTTACACGTGAAAACAAGGTCTTTCTGGATGTGTTTAGGTTAAAGATCCATCTTGTGTTGGAGAGATTGTCCTGGGTTGTCCCCAAAGGCCCCACACGCAAACACAAGTATCTGCAAGAGGGAGACCAGGAGAGATTTTGCACACAGAGAGGAGAAAGTGATGGGAAGACTAAGCAGAAAGATATTTGAAGATGCTGGCCTTAAAGGTTGCCATGGCATGGCCACAAGCCAAGGAGAGTGGGAAACCACCAGAAGCTGAACAAGGCAAAGAATAAATACTCCCTTGAGCCTCTGGAAGGAGCAAGACCCTGTGACACGTTGATTTTGGACTTGGTTTCCAGAACTGTGGGAGAATAAGTATCTAAATATGCCACCAAGTTTGTGGTAAACTGTTAGAGCTAGATAATGAAACCTTAGGATTATGCATTGGAGTTTGGAATATATGTCTATGGGACTATTTGTAGCCCACATTTTCCTGGGGTACCAACTCAAGGATGCAAAGTTACAGTCCATGCGTGGGGTCCAGATCTTCCCACAAGGCCCTCCAAAGTTGATTCCTGGCCCTCCAGTGGCTTACCTTGGCCTTTCAGGGGACATCCCTCACAACCTGGGAGCGCCAGACCTCAGGCTCCCAGGTCTACCTGTACGGAAGGTCTCCTACCAGGATGGGCACCGGCAGACTCCTGGTCCCTGCAGTGCTGAAGGAATGTGAGCTGCCTCTTATTCTTTCTTATAGCTGAGCCCAGGCCCACTGACACCTTGTCCAGGTATGGCTAGAAGAGGGAGGGCTTCATGGGGTCCTCCTCTGCACCACCGCCACCCTCTTCACTATAACCTCAGGCTCAACAGGACCTTCCTTACTGACCAAACACACATGTTGGATCTGCCCATTAGAACAACTGGAATTTCACCCTTCGGAGTTCAATTCAAACATCCTTTTCCCTGAAAGCTTCCTTGACCTCCCAGTCTAGGTCACTGGGTCAGTTGGGGTCCCAGCAGGAAACAGATGGTATATTTAAATTGCGTAATTTGATGAGGGTTCAATGAAGACACTGGCTACAAAGTGGAGGCTGGGGTTAGGGAAGCCTCGAGGGGTGGGGTGGTCCTCCGAGGCAGTGGGGCTCACTTTTGGGGAAGGGATCCCTATCTCTCTCTACCCACGTGGGCAGAGCAGGAGTGGTTCTCAGAACCTGGAGGCGGTCTGGAGGCAGAGAGGAGCGGAACCTTCCCTAGAGGACCCAGCCAGTCTGGGCCTGCAGCAGGCCCACGTCCTGCCTCTTCCTCCACCATTTGGTCTCCCTTGGTGCACCCGTGGGTGAACCCAGCCATAGGCTACAGGCCCTGCGGGGACTCAGATCTGCACACCTTGCCTGTGGGCCTCGTGTGTCTGTGTGACCGAGCGGCGACTGCCCGTCTGACGCCACACGAGTGTGAACTCCGGGAGGAAGTGAACGTGTGCTCGTGCTGCTTGCTGTGTGGCACTGGACCACACCTGCTGTTCACCCCATGTGTGCTCGCCGATGGGGGTGCCACAGAGACAGGTGGAAACCGGAAGACACCCGGAACCCAGTATGTGATCACAACCCCTCACTTCCTCTGTCCTCTCTCACCTCTTCCTGTACCTCGGGAGGGCCTGGAGGAGAGGGCCGAGGGGCAAACCCCCCACCAACATAGCATGCTCACCTCCACAATGCTGCGCGCTGACAGGCCATCCACAGGGCTTGACGTTTCCTCAAACATACGGCGACTGTCCCGAGATATTTTTGTTCTTCCCCTGCTAACTCCCCTCACACCCCCCGCTATGGACTGAACGTGTCCCCCCCCAAATCTGTGTTTTGAAGTGCTAACCCCCAGTGTGATGGTACTTGGAGGTGGGGCCTTTGGGAGGTGACTGGGTTTCGATGAGGTCACCAGGGTGCAGCCCCCATGATGGGAGTAGTGTTCACATAAGGGGACAAAGAGACCAGAGCCACTCTCTCTCTCTCTCTCTCTGTCTTCCTCCACCATGTGATGACACAGCAAGAAGGAGGCTCCCGGGATGGGAGCCCTCACCAGACCCAGCCATGCCAGCATTCGTGTCTGGGATTTCCCAGTCTCCAGAACTGTGAGGAGTAACATACATTAAGTGGCACTAATTTGAGCTGCACGGTCCATGGTATTTTGTTAACGCTGCCCAAACTGACGAAGAGCCCCTGACAGCCTCCTCCAGGCCCCTGGCTTCCCTGGGCCTATCCCCTGACTCTACTCAGGAAGTTTCTCTCCTGTCCTATGTGTACAGCTTCTGGGGGCGGCGGGGGTTGGGGGGGTTGAGGGTTAGTGTCCCTGCGTGGTGGTGGCGGTGTCCCTGCCTGGAAAGGACACTGAATGATGAGAGGAATGGCTCTGGTTTCCCACAGAGCAAAAGTTAGCTTTGGAGCAAGGAATCTGCCATGCGGGGAACCAACCCCTCTCCATCCTCAGGGGAAGACGCAGGTCCTCAAAGCTGTCTCTTTGCATGGAGAGGGGGACAGGCCCACCAAGTGATGAAAGAGAAGCAACTGTGGCTCCAGGTCCGTGGGCTAGCCTTGGCACCGTGGACAGGAGGCGCGCAGCCCCAAGGGGCTTGCACCTGACCACCAGGCAGACAGCCAGAGGCCATGTTAACTGTCAGTCAAGAGCAGTCTGGGGAGAGTGGAGGACTTGAGCTGGACCCCAAGAGGACCAGGCCATTTTCAAGACTCAGAGAAGATTCTGGAAGAAGCCCTGAAGAGAACCTGTGTCTGCTGAGACCAACAGACAGACGGCTGATAGGGTGAACTCAAAGGCATGATGACTCTCAAGTCCTAGCTTCAGGTAGGTCTCAGACATCCTTCTGTTGTCTCCAGCCTCTTCTCGTTTGACTCACGCAAATAATAGCTTCACAGTCTTCTAACCAGGTGTCTTCAACCCTGGCTTCCCACTAAAGTCACCCAGGGACCTCTAGGAAAAGATGCTGACCCTGGGACCCCACCCCCAGAGATAAATATTGACCAGGCTGGGGTGCGGCTGGGGGACGTGACAGTTGTTAAACCTCCCCCAGTGATTTTGATGTGTAGCTGGGGGTGAGAATCACTAGTGTAAGGGGTATCTTAAAGGGGAGGTGAGTTCTCTCTGTGCACGTCCCAGCCAACAGGTGGAAAACACTATCCCGGAGTCCATTCTTTCTGCCTTGGGAAACAAGATACCATCCCGTTGATCTTATTTGTGTGTTTTTCAAACCAATGCTGTTCTTCGGAAATGAGTGTTCATAGGCTCCGGGAGGAACAAAGGCTGAGTGCCGACTTTTCTTCCTTTGGAACATCAGCTCACAAGCTCACAGGCGGACCGTCTGCAGGGTCACTCTGCTGAGCCTGGGAGGGAAGCTTTGACTGCACCCGTGAGAGCTCTAGAAAAAAGTCACCATGAGATATTAAATGTCATCACTTCCAAATTGCCATGACTATATACATATATAACTTAGAATAATTTTAAAAGCCACTTGAGAGATCATCTGAAGACGTGTGGACAGAGTATTACGCACAGATATGCACACTGGGAACCACCAGCTTCTTCAGCGAGAAGGCGGAGGTTATGCAGTGGAGAAGACAGTTGGACACAGGGAGATTATGTCTAATGTCAAGCCAAAGGAAGATAAATAAGATCCGTACATGAAATATCAAAAATAACATCTCAACTGTGTAAAATACAAGGAAATAGGCCACAGTTTTCAGGTATTGAAGTCTTTCAAGCATCAGCTCATGGAGTTATGGAGGAATTATTATTTCATTTTTCTTGTTTTTTAGTATTTCCTAGATTATACATCAGGCGTGTATTATTTTCATAATCAGAAAAGAAATTCTCCTTGAAGGTAGGGTTTCTATATTTAGCAAATATAAAGGGTATTTGGTTACATTTGAATTTTAGACAAGCATCAAAGTTTCAGTAGAAATATACCCCAAATATTGCATGGGCACATGCCTACTAAAAAAAGTATTCATTATTTACCTGAAGTCGAAATGACCTGGGCATCCTTTACATTTATCTGCCAACACTACTCAGGGGAGAAAGTAAGCAGGCCCAGGCCAAGAGGGTGGGGGGAAACTTCCAGCAAAGGCCCCTGAGAGCTCCCAGGGCACCCAGGACAAGGGCCATGCTGGCCTCCCTGCCCAAGGTGACGGAGGGCACTGTGCATGCAACAGAGCACCTCCTCTCACACTTTCCCCCAAGTCCTGCGACCAACACTCTCCTGGTTGCCTAGACCAGCAGTACAGCTGCTTATGTTGTATGTTAAGCTTCCCAGTGGACATCATATTCATTTTTTAAAATATTTATTTATCTTGAGAGAGAGAGAGAGAGAGAGAGAGAGAGAACAAGCAGGGGATGGGCAGAGAGAGAATCCCAAGCAGACTCCCTGGAGCCTGACTTGGGGCTCGATCTCACAAACCATGAGATCATGACCCGAGCCAAAATCAAGAGTTGGATGCTCAACCGACTGAGCCACCCAGGCACCCCTGGGCCTCATATTCATAATTGCACTTAGGGATCTGTATCTCTGATGGGTCACTCAGCAAGTGGCAACTCCTCATACCTTCTGTAAGGTAGGGACTATTCTCAGCCCCATTTCGAAGGTGAGGAAACCGATGCTCAGAGGCAAGGGCAGAAAGGTGCTCATGCAGCTAGAAGTTGGCAGCGCTCATTGCCCCCACTCAGGTCTGGCACGGGAAGTATATCTCTGCATGGTGCTCTGTCCCCTCATCATTTTATCCCTTTGGCCTCTGAAGCAACTCATAAGATAACTATGAGGAGGGAAAACTAAGGCCCCTGAGTTCCCTCCCCATTCCAGCAAGATCCCATTGCTCTCTCCGTATCTTCCCCCTCCCCCTTCCTTCCTCTTCCTTTCTTCACCTCTCTTCTTCTCCTCCCTTTTCTTTTCCTCCGCCTTTTCTCCTCCCTCCCTCTCCTTCCCTTCCTCTCTCCTCCTTTCTCCCCTCCCACCTCCTCCTCTCCTCACTTCTCTCTCCCTTTCCCTCCCTCTTTCCCTCTCTTTGGCTGCATATCCCCCCGCCCCAACTCTGCAAGCTGCAGTGAAGGCTTCTGGAATATTCTAGTTCTGCTAGATTCCATCACTTGTCCCAGGACCTCAGTCAAGTCACTAGAGGGTTCTGTACTTCAGAGTTCTTACTTGCAAAACAAGGACAACCCAGACTCAGAAACTTGGCTCTCAGTGGAAACCCCCTCCCGCACTGGAGTCATGGGATTCCCAGGTCGCTTTCAAGAATCCTTCCCGCCATTCTCCGAGGCTTTTACTGCTTATTAATGGTCCTAATTAAAACACACAAAATTGTCCTCACAAGGTCGTTGAGTTTCTGGCTTGATTTCTTGCCAATCTGACCTTGTCCAAAGAGAACCAAGATCAAGACTTTGAAGGAAAACCCCTGTATCCATCCAGTTGTACTTATTTCTTGGTGAGATCCTTAGACTGAAGTCTTGTTGCAAACAAATTGCTTCCCATTCTTTTTATTTCTCTCAGCTCCTTCAAAGTCTTTCACCAAACCAAGTCCTGAAACTTTTTTGGAAATCTAGAAAATTAAGTGAAACGAGAGCACTGTAGAAACCTAAGAATATATTAAATGGTCTGGCACAAATTAATGAAAACCTCTTTGCTTGTAAAAGAGAAATAAAGATTCAGTTCATTCAAACAAGGAGAGCTCTGTGGAGGAGGCATACATTTTCCATTTGGCTTCAACACCTCCAGCGCCGTGAGGAGGTGAGGAGCACGTGCCCACATCGTCTACACGTGCAGAGCGAAGGCTGAATCCTGTCGTGAATATTGAGAGAGGGAGGGCCATTTTCATTTTCTGAACAAGGGAACAGGCACCAAGTGGTCTAGCGACTTAGCCAGGGTCACTCAGCCAGTGGTCGTGATCTTGGACCTGACCCTATTTGCTCCCCAGGGGGCCCAATGCCTCCAAAGCCTAAAGAAGGAAGGCTGTGTCGGGGTGCCTGGGTGGCTCAGTCCATTGAGCGTCCAACTTCGGCTCAGGTCATGATCTCGCAGTTCGTGAGTTCGAGCCCTGCATCAGGCTCTGTGCTGACAGCTCAGAGCCTGGAGCCTGTTTCAGAGTCTGTGTCTCCCTCTCTCTGTTGCTTCCTTGATCATGCTCTGTCTCTCAAAAATGAATAGATGTTAAAAAAAATTTTTTTTTTAAAGAAGGAAGGCCACATCAAAGGTCAGAACTGACCCCATGAACCTGTGGTTGGCCATGGACCATCTCCAGGTCCTGCCTTTTGGGCCTACCCTCAATGCTCTGGAGAACCCCCTGAAGATTTCTCATCATCTTTATGGTCATTCTCGGGCCCCTTCTTCAGCCCGTCCAATTACAATATTTTTTCCAGCTTCACTATAGGGGAGAGTGCAAGGATCGTTGATCTCAACCAACAAATAAACTGTCTTTGAGTCCTTTTCATGGACTTGGTGGCTGGGGCAAGTTATTTGACCTCCAAGGTTTAGTCTCCTCATCTGCAAAGTGGGTATGCTAACTGTCTCTCCCAGGGCTGCTCTAAAGATTAATCAAATGCTGATGATGCCAAGTAGCCTCCTCCTGTTCCACTGCAGATGCTATCCCCAACTCCTCCCAGCCTCAGAATGTTCCAGATCAGCCAGAGCCCTGCATGCATGAAGAAAAGAGCATGTGCAGAAAGCTTGCACACAGAGACACATGACATCCCTCTCTCGGCACACAGTAATGCGCATCTAGTCCCGAGAATCAGCCTGGACTGCAACTGTGTCTATGGTAGAATGATGTGCAAGGACATTCGATCTCTTTCTGGGGTCAGTGGGGAGTCAGGACTTGGAGAGATGCTCTTTGTACAATCAGGGTTCAGATCCAACAACCAGGCACCTGCTCCCTGGTGCTCAAGTAACCATCAGGAAGCTCTTGGAAAAGTGAGATCCTGGTGACACCCTGAGATGGTGGTGTGGCCAATTCAGGTGACAGACTCCCAGAGCCCAGGAAGAGTAGTGGAGGAGTTTCAAACTGTTTCCTGGCCCCAGCCAGAAGGAAATGTCCCTGCCAGGCGTCCTGGTGCTGGCCTGGCTCCGCGTCCCATCCACAGCCCTCTGCCAAAGACTGAAGTCATGGCCACCTCCTCTTCCAAGGCCCGCTCTGTGACTATGCCAGAAGTTGGGCATTAACTTCCTTTCACTTATTTAGAAGGGATGAATTATGCTGGGGCCACGCTAACCATCATTTGGAGATTATTTTTGGAGACAGAAAACTCTTTAGCAGCAGGCGTTGGAGGTTAACAGTGACTATGAGAGTGACATCTCGGTTAGTCCAGGCAGAACTGCCAAGGGGAGGCCGTCATCAGATGGCACCCAGGGGACCGCGTTCACAGACTTACCTTTGGAAGACGCTTCAGCGAGCATGCCGTCGCTCCAGCCAGGATGGGGCCTGCTCTGCTAGGACTGGACTTGCCCTCATTTATGTTGGGGTGGTGCTCAGGGGTGGATTGATGGAAGGAAATGGAGCAGGATCCAGAAACACCCACTACCTCACTCATGTTATCGCACACAAGGGACCCAGTGTCAGCCGACTGAGCACCTGACCCTGACGTTTCAAAAGCCTGGTTCTTGGGACGCCTGGGTGGCTCAGTTTGTTCAATGTCTGACTCCCACTCAGGTCATGATCTCGTGGTTGGTGAGCTTGAGCCCCACATCGGGCTCTGCTGACAGTTCAGAGCCTGGAGGCAGCTTCAGATTCTGTGTCTCCCTCTCTCTCTGACCCTCCCCTGTTCACGCTCTATCTCTGTCTTTCAAAAATAAATAAACATTAAAGATAGATAGATAGATATAGATAGATAGATAACAAAAGTCAGGTTCTTTTTAATCCTTTGCTGCAAAGGGCTGTCTGGCCCCTGGACTCCTTTGGCTAGCTCCCACGGATTTTGTGTGTTTCCATCTTCATGACCACAGCCAAAGCTACAGTCTTTGAAAGCTTCTCAGAGGCCCACTGTACACCTTGTCTCTACCCTGCGCGGGTCACACTGGGGGGCCCTCATGGGAGGTGCTGGTAGCTTCCAGAGACCCCGAAGGAAGCTTCTTGGAGATTGGAGAGCAGGGCTTTATTCTTTTCAACCTCCAAGGAGTTTTAAAATTGGGAGGAGGCTTTGAGGTCATCTAAGCCAGTGACTGAATCCACCATGAGAATTGCATTTTATGTCTGTGTTAGTTCGCTAAGGCTACCATGACCAAATACCAGACTAGGGGCTTTAACCACAGAGATGTATTCCTCACAATTCTGGAAACCGGAAGTCCAAGATCAAAGTGCCAACAGGTTTGGTTTCTCTGAGGCCTCTCTCTTTGGCTTGCAGATAGCTGCCTTCTCCCTGTGTCCTCACATGGTCTTCCCTCTGTGCACGTGTGCCCCTGGTGCCTCTTTGCGCTTCCAAATTTCCTCTTCTTACAAACACACAAGTCAGATTGGATGGGGGCCCACCCTAATGTCCTCATTTGACTTAACCACCCCTTTCAAGGTCCTATCTCCAAAATACGGTCACGTTCTGAAGTACTAGCTGTTTGGGCTTCAACACGTGAATTTTGAGGGGACACATTTTAGTCCATGACAGGGTCAAAATTCAGTACATCGGGATAAGTTTTAATCAAAATATGCTTTATAGGAACCATACTCACCCTTACCGTGTGTGAAGCAATGTGATATTTGCTGTCCTATTCAAAAATAGGATTCTATTAAGTGCTGCGTATGACCCACCAAAATGACTTCACAAACCACTAATGGCTGCAGTCCACGGTGTTTCAAACTGTGGTCAAGGCCAAACACTGTGAGGATTGATTTCAACACTGATCTCAGGAGATATGCAAATGCTAATCAGGGCCAAAGCCCTTATCGTAATGACAAGGGAGCTGAGATCCTGAGTGGTTTTGAGCAGGCCTGGCCAGGGAATGCTGGTTATGTCTGCAGCCCAGGGCTGGGAACCTGAGGATTTGGGTTCATTCCAGAAAGGACAGTGACAAGAGAAAGTCAGGATAGAGGGTGACGGAGAACGCTGTCTGAGACACAGTGCCAAGGGTCAAAGTAGACCTAATCTGCTCCTATTCAAAAAGCAAGTGCAGGGCAGAGAGTAGGACCCCCTCCTTGTGTCTCCCCCCCCCACCCCCCCCCACCCTACCTTGTCCCCAAAAGGGTCAGAAACTAGGCAGATGCAAAGATAAAGAGACAAGCCAGGGACAAGTGGCATGAGAACACCCAAAAGAAAGTCAAAACTCATCTATATTAGGGGCTGGCAGGTGGCCTGGAGATCAGTTCCTGCATACCGTGGGCTAGGTAGGTGTTGTCCCACAAGACCACCTCAGCTTATTAGCCATTTTTTATTAACATTTTTTCTAAACTTTGTTTATTTTGGGAGAGAGAGATAGAGAGCACAAGCACAAAAGTGGAGGAGGGGCGGAGAGAGAGGGAGTGAGAAACCCAAGCAGGCTCCATGTTGTTAGTGAGGATACCGACCTGGGGCTAGATTCCACGAACTGTGAGATCATGACCTGAGCAGAAATCAAGAGTTAGACGCTTAACCGACTGAGCCACCCAGGCAACCCCTTATTAGCTTTTTTGCTAAAGGACAAGGAGGAGTTCTGACTGGGAGTGTAACAGGACATCTCATAACTGAGCAATGCCTTAATTCTTCACAATGAAATGCTCAAGAAGACAAGGAGAGAAGGCTTTAACTTCTGGAAAGTCACTAACGTATGTCAAGCTATATAGAAAGCCATTTCTAAAATTCCAAGATAATCACCCTAGTACTTTGCCAGTTACTTTCCTAAAGCATAGATATAATTCAGTCAATCACTTGCTTATATATACATTTATTGCTTCTTAATAGAATATACAGTTACTCCTTTGGAACAGAGTAAAGATTCTTTAGCATGGCATTTGAGATCCAGGGCCCTTCGATGTCTTCCTCCTATTTAAAATTTTCCAGCTTTCTCATTTGCCATTTACAGCCCCACCACTATTACCATAAATGCATGTGCCTAACATGACTGGAATGATGCCAGATACACATACGGTGTTCTGCTTTTTTTCATAATAAAAAATAATCATGAGCAATGCCTTACATAAAAGAGTATGCTGCTTTTTTAATAATAAAAATAATTGCAAAAACAAATCATACCTTAAAAAGGGTGCAAAAAGAGTAACTGTACCATTGAAACAAGAAAAATAAAATCTACCACAGACTCTTATAAATGCATTAGAAGCCCCCTGTGCGCCCCTCCACGGATGCACTTCACCTACTCTCTCCCAGCAATGGTCATCCTGAATATGGTCTGAATAGTCTTTCACTTTTCAGTGAGGTTTTCAGGATATTATCTTTTTTAAAAATTACATTTTATATATTGCTGGTGGTTAGAAATGCAGTAGACTTGTGTATTGATTTTTAAAAATTTTTTTAGCATTTATTCATTCTTGAGAAAGAGACAGTGCGAGCACAGGAGGAGCAGAGAGAGAGGGAGACACAGAATCCGAAGGAGGCTCCAGGCTTTGAGCCAGCATCAGCACAGAGCCAGATGTAAGACTTGAACTCACAAACGGTGAGAACATGACCTGAGCCAGAGTTGGACGCTTAACCGACTGAGCCACCCAGGTGCCCCTTGTGTATTGATTTTTTATCCAACAAACATGGTGAATTCTTTTATTAATTTTAAACTATATTTGTGGGTTCTTTTGGGTTTTTGCATATAGAAAGTCTTAACGTCTATAAATAATGAAAGTTTTGATTGATGGTTTCCAGTAGCTTCCACTTTTTTTCTTTTTTTCTTATTGAACAGGATAAGCCCTTTACTGTATCACTGAATAGGAAAGTGAAAGCAGGCATTCTTGTCATTTTTCTGCTCTTAAAGAGAATGCCTTAAACACCTTTAAATATAATTTGTTGTAGATTTTGTTAGGTGCCCATTAGCAAGTTAAGAACAGTCCTCTCATTCTTTGTTCCCTAAAAGTTTTGTTTTGTTGGTAAACCATGAATGGATGTCAAATTATATGAAAGAGATCTTTGCATCCATAAACATGAGTATTTGATCTTGTGTCTTTCATTTGCTGATACGGCGAATTACATTAACTCATAACTAAACCAATTTTGTATTCCTGGGATAATCTCAAAATGGTCGTGATACCCATTTTGCTTTTAAGTATTTTGCATTCTTTATAGTATTCTGTTTAGGATTTTCCATTTCTATTTGTAAAGGAAATAAGCTGTAGCTTTATGTTTTTCGGTTCCCTGTCAGCCTTAGTAACAAAGACTATCAGGTGGCCTCCTATAGGCTATATAGTAGGTAGGTACCTACTATATCAGGGAGCGTCCTAAAATAACTTAGTGTGTGGTTTCACGTTTTCAGTTCTTTGGAATGATGTATATGATGCAGAATTGTCTGATCTTTGGTGTTTGATAGAAATCAACCTTAAGGTGGTTTGGGTCTGTCGTTTCCTTGGTGGGAGAATTCTAGGAACTAGTAAGTTCCCCTTTTTCATCTTGAAATATTTTTTAATAACTTGTATTTTTGTAGATATGTACTATCTCATCATTTGTTGCCATGAAATTACTCATAATCTTTCTTTGTATTGGTTTAGTTTCTGCAATACTTGAGTTATATCCCTTCTCTTTCCCAATTGTGATGTGCTTTACCTCTTTTCCTTCATTCATCTTGCCCAGACTTTGTCTACTTGATTAACATTGTCAAATACTTGATTTAAATTTTGCCTATCCTCTTTATGTTTATTTTTATGTCATTAATTTCTGCTCTTGTATTTGTTTTCTTCCATCTATATTCCTTGCTGTTATTTTTCTGATTTCATATTTTGGATGTGTAATTTTGTGCCTTTTTCTCACTGTATTTCAGGCTATAAATTTCCCTCTAAGTACCACAAAAGTAATATGTAGTATTTCTTTTTAAGTTTATTTATTTATTCAGAGAGAGAGAGAGTGTGTGTGAGTGGGGGAGGGACAGAGACAGAGGGAGAGAGAGAATCCCAAGCAGGCTCCATGCTGTCAGCAAGGAGCCCAATGTAGGGCTCAAACTCACGAACCATGAGATCATGATCATGACCTGGGCTGAAACCAAGAGTCAGATGCCTAACCTACTGAGCCACCCAGATGCCCCATACACAGTATTTTTATTATAGTCATTTATAAATATTTTCTTATTTTTATTTTCTTCCCATGAATTATTTAAAAATGTCTTTATATAACTTTGAAGCACATTTGACTTTATCTATTTTATTACTTATTTCTGACTTAATTGTGTTGTGGTCAGAATATGTGATTTGTATAATATAATTTTTTCGAAATTTGTTGAGGCTAGCTTTATCATCAGTATGTGGTTAGATTTTGTAAATGTTTCCTATGTGGGAAAAGTGTATATTCTCCATTTGTTAGGTGTTATAGCTGCTTCTTGTATCAAATACTTAGAGATGCTGTGTTAAAATATTCCTTTAATAAGGTACATCTATCAATTTCTCCTTGTTGTTCTGGCAATTCTTGCTTCATATATATTTGAAGCTGCTATTAGTAGTACTTGTTTAGAATTTTCTTCTCAATTTTGATTTCAACTATTTTGTGTCTACGTTTCACAGTTAGCTCTTCTAAACATTACATAGTTGGAATTCATTTTTCTTTTTTTTTTACTCAGACAGATGGTTCTCATATTTTAGGAGTATTTTTGTTCATTTATATTTAGTGTGATATGCATTTATGCCTTCAATCTTACTATGCAATTTCTATTTGTCGCATTGTTTTTTTCTTTTTTATCTTCTCTTCTATGCCTTAATTTAGATGCCGTGCCTTAAAATCTGATTCCATTGTTTTCCCTCTACTTGTTTTAAAGGTATACACTCTATGTTTGTTCTATTAATGGTTACCTTAGCTTTTTCAAATGCATATTTAAGAGTTTCTAAAACTTATCAGTATCTTTATTGCCATCTCAAATCGTACCCTTAATATACTTTTTCTAGGTTGGTTACTTTTAGAAGCAGATTTACTGTGAAGCTAATGAAACATGAGCTTCAAGACTCCTCATTACATGGGCTATTTCCAAGATGCTGAACCTCATTCTGTTTTTAAAATTTAGTGTTCTTTCTTTTAAAGAGGTCCTTTAAATTTTATAAGCTTAAGATCTTACAGAGAACCAGGATTGGTCTCTGATATTTCCAAATCATTCTGTGGATTTCTAACTTCTGTGCTAGCTCAGTACTACATTTGATGAGATGTTTCTTACATCTATTGTTTTATCTGTTTCAGTGAGGAGGTTCATTCAAGGGATCTAGATGGCCACATTGCTACAGCAGGGACTGAGATTGTGAAAATCCCCCAAAGACCTCTGGGTCCCTAAATATCTCCAGGCAGGAATCAGGCTGAGAAAGCTACTCAGCTGCAAACATAGCCATTTCTTATAGAAAAGGGAGGACAGGGGCGCCTGGGTGGCGCAGTCAGTTAAGCGTCCGACTTCAGCCAGGTCACGATCTCGCGGTCCGTGAGTTCGAGCCCTGCATCAGGTTCTGGGCTGATGGCTCAGAGCCTGGAGCCTGTTTCCGATTCTGTGTCCCCCTCTCTCTCTGCCCCTCCCCCGTTCATGCTCTGTCTCTCTCTGTCCCAAAAATAAATTAAAAACGTTGAAAAAAAAATTAAAACAAAAAAAAAAAGAAAAGGGAGGACATTGAAGAGAATGGCTCCAAGAGCTTGAGAGAACAGTGAATTAGAAGACAGTTCCTGGGAAAAGAGCAAGTCCCTAATCAAGGGATGGTCCTACAATCCAGTCTGCAGGAGTCTAGCTGGATTTCAGTCGCTGTGACGTGCTTCTGCTTTTTCTTCTTCTGGGTGGAAGGGTCTATTGAGTTATCCTGCTTTGTCTCAACCTTGTGTCTTGGGGTGGGGATGGGAGCAACCAACTTCTCTTTTTAGTTTGCAAGTCCTGGACCTGGCTTAGACAATAAGACCCTGGCCTTTGAAGAGCCTGATTCTATAGTGAGAGGAGACTTTTGAGGGCAGGAGTGAGGACATTTCATCAGACTCCCCTGCTCTGGGCTTCAGAACGCCCCTGATCGCAGACTGGTTCGGCTCCCTGGAATGGCTCCAGAGTTGTTCTCAGGGGGTCCTGGAGTTGGTCCTAGTTTGTTTCACATCGAAGGCTGATGGTTGCTGGAAAGAGATGCCCATCTGGGCTTCCTTTTCTTCACATAAAATACAATAAACTTAATTATAACTAAATATAAATATTTATTCATGGTGTTATATCATTTTTAACAACTGAACAAAATATTTTGGGGTGGTTACCAGAGTCAATTAAATTGTCTATTTAATTTAAAATATCCACGCCCCTCTTCACATAAACCACAAACATTCATGCTTGTCTTCACGTAAACAGTTACTGGAGGTACTCATGAAAGCTAATATGGGTTAAAATAAAAGTAAGTGTGGGTTAAGAGGGTAGAAACAATAAGATGAAACATGGGATGTCCGCTGCAAGGTCCTATATGTTTAGGATCTTAAAGGTGTTTCTGAGGTTCCAAGCAGCCCACAAGAAGAGGAAGCCATGATCACATGACATGATTTGGTGTCCTCAGTATAAACAAACCATGACAACTACCCAGGAGATTCACTTCAGCTTATGCTGCTGAGAGTCAGGACTCCCATGGCCTCCAGCTGAATACTCACTGTTCAGGGCAGGCGACAGATCCTTTCTCAATGTCCTCACAGAGTCAGCAACTGGGAGTTTGCCTGGTTGTCTTTGGGTTTGCTTTACCTGATCCTGTGCTCTAACTCCAAACTGAGTGACTTAAACAACAGAAATGTATTGTTTCACAGTTCTGGAGGCCAACTGTCCAAAACCAAGATGTTGACAAGGTTGCTTCCAGGTCCTCTCCTTGGCTTGTAGATGGCCATCTTCATGTTCACGTCCACATGGCATTCACCCGCTATGCATGCCTATCTCTAAATTCCCCTCTTTATAAGGATACCAGTCACATTGGGTTAGGGCCCATTCTAACCACTTTACTCTAACTCGATGGCCCCTGTAAAGCCCCTATCCAAATAAGTTATATTTAATAGTGTAAACAAATGGTAATATAAACAAATAAACATACAACAACAACATATAAAATGTTTGGACGGGGGACATGATTCAACCCATAACACCATTGTATCTCCAGTTCCTAACAGTGTCAGGCACAAAAGTAACCCAAAAGAATATTTAGAGAGCTAGTGAACAAAGACAGAAATTGGGGTTTACTTTATCAATAGACAGAGTGTGTTCAAGGCCCAAGATTTTATGTTATAGCAGTAATTCTAGACTGGAAAATCTAAAATAGGTGTTACTAAATGCTCATGTTAGTCATAAAAGCCTTAGTAAAGCTTAGCAAAGGATGTCTTACTTTAAGTTATGTGACTTCCTGATGAACATTCCAAGATAAACCGGTTGTAAAAAGTACCTCTAAGTAAATGAATGAGTTGGACCTACACAGGGTCATTATCCAAACGTAGTTAAACGTGAGGGGAAACCTTGCAAAAGTGATGACTTCGGCTTTAAATGGCTGGTCTTGATCTGACACTAATGAGATGCCTGGTTAGCTATCTGTTCTCATGGCTTCCAAAGGAACGTGCCTGCTTCAAGAGACTCCGCTCTTTGCTCTCTGTACCTCTAAGCCTGGGAGGCTGGCAGGGGGGAAGGCGTTCTTCATCCTTTCCCTCCTCAAAAGTGGCTGTGTTTATTTTACTTTTCTGATTAAAATGGTAATGTATTGTGAAGCAGATGTCTAACAATTTTTGAAAGTGAAAAAGAAAAAAATTCCTGGAAACTTTGAGAAGTCCGTGATAGCAACTATTATGATTAAGGTATGTATAATTCCAAACGTCATCAACATACATATTTACATTTTATTTTATTTTATTTTTTAATGTTTTTTTTTTTTAATTTTTGAGAGAGAGACAGAGTGTGAGCGGGGGGAGGGCAGAGAGAGTGGGAGACACAGAATCTGAAGCAGGCTCCAGGCTCCTAGCTGTCAGCACAGAGCCCGAGGTGGAGCTCGAACTCATGAACCATGAGATCATGACCTGAGCTAAAGTCAGATGTTTAACTGACTGAGCCACCCAGATGCCCCCATATTTACATTTTATATATGATATATATATTCACCCAAATGAAATCAGGTAAGAGACCTGTTTTATTGCTTGAATTTTGAACTTAATAAACCATGGCCATGAACCTACCCAGAACTACTAAAACATGCTGAAGACTGTGGGTACCACTGTAAGATGTAGCTCTCCCCAGTGCCCCAGCTCTTTGCTGATGGACTTGCATCATTTCTAGTTTTTTGCTACTATAAATACCATTTAATAAAATTCCCCAGTTATACATATTTGTATAACTGCTGGATTGTATCTTAATGTTAAACACTTAGACGTAAAATTACCTTGTCAAAATGAGTGCATTTTATCCTAAAGATTTTCTTTTTAAAAAAATGTTTATTTTTGAGAGAGAGAGAGAGAGAGAGAGAGAGAGACGAAGAGAGAACAGAAGCAGGGGAGGGGCAGAGAGAGAGGGAGACACAGAATCCAAAGCAGGCTCCAGGCTCTGAGCTGTCAACACAGAGCCCAAGGCAGGACTACAACAGAAGAACAATGAGATCAGGACCAAGCCAAAGTCAGATGCTTAACCAACTGAGCCACCTATGCACCCCCTAAAGATTTTCTTAAAATATCCTTTAGAAATGTTGGGCCCATCCTCTCACCGATAGAGCATAAAAATTGTGTTTACCCACATCTTAGACACAACATTGGACATTTTTCTTTTAAAATGTTCCCAATTTGATGGATAGAACTGATAACTCATTATCATAATAATTTACATTTCTTTGATAATATGATCTCTTTACTGGTCACTCGCATTTTTTTCTCAAGCTTTTTTTCCTTTTTTTTTATTGTTAAGAATTTTGCAGTTGTTTTCAGTTTTTTTGTTATTATAAGTAGTATTATAGAGAGCACGTTGCATATGTAAATTTTCTTGTTTGAGAATTATTTCTTTCAGACCCAGTTCTACACATGGAATTTCTGGGCTAACGGAAGTGACTTTTCGTGTGGTTCTTAATGTCAGATGATTTTCGAAAGAATTAAATAAGTTTGTTTTAGGTTATTTAGAGAATATCAGCTTTATCACCATCTCTTTGGCTTTAAACGTGAAAATGCAAAAAAACAGCAACAACAAAAAACCCACAACTGTTTTATCTCTGTTCTTACTCATTTTTTTCCTTATAAAATATATACTTTTGCAATCTCCATTGCCCCATTTTGAAATTTTAATTCTTCCAATTAGGGATGTACATGTCTTTTTCCTTTTGCTTTATACTCTGAGAGATTTCTCCCCTTTTATTTTCAAGAATGCCTAATGAATTTGTTGTATTGGCAAAAATATCTGGGGGCGTCTGGGTGGCTCAGTCGGTTGAGCGGCTGACTTCAGCTCAGGTCATGATTTCGCGGTTTTTGAGGTCGGGCCTGCGTCGGGCTCTGTGCTGACAGCTTAGAGCCCGGAACCTGCTTCGAATTCTGTCTCCCTCTCTCTCTGCCCCTCCCCTGCTAATACTCTGCCTCTCTCTGTCTCTCAAAAATAAATAAATGTTAAAAAAATTGTTTTAAATAAAAAAAATATCTGTACTCTCTAGGATGTTTTTACTGTTTTTGTTCTCTTTTCATGGTAGCTTCTTCCTGCTTTAAGTATGTTATTTTTTCAATTTTTATTTCTTTTTAACTAGCTTTTTCATCTCTATCTATCTATCTATCTATACTTAAATCTTTTAATTATTTTGGTTTCTGAAGGAACAGATTATCAATGCTATTATTTGATATTAGGTTGTCCATTCCTTGCATTTCTAGCAAGTTCTGCACTATTTGTAGGTTCCATACTCTGCAAAGTTTTTGAAAGCTCAGTGAAAAAGAGAAATTGGTGGGTCACTGACCACTTTATGGTTCCCATGATCCTCTGTTTCTTCTTTCTTTTGTTTTTAAAACATTCGTTTTCCGAGCAGCCGAGATGACTATATTAGTTAGGGCCTGCATTTTGCCACAAAAAACAAAATCCACTCAAGAGTAACATAAACATATTACAGTTTTGTTTTCTTTTTTTCCCCTCATGTACCAGATCCTGGTTCAGTGGCTTGGGACTGACAGGATCAAGGTGTCTGATATCTTGTGGCCTTTCCTAATTGGAAACAGACCATGTTGGTTTCTAAGAGGGAGGGGAAGACGAGACAAGGAAGGTGTAACACAGAGCAGAAAGCAAAGCTTGCCGGAAAGGCCCTGAAGACATCTGCTTTCATCTCATTGGCCTTTGAAAACATTCTTTTCCCAGCAGCCCTATAGCTAGAGGTGATCATGTGACACCATGACTATAGCAGATGCTGTCAGCTCCTGTCTATTGCCCACTGTTCTTTCTTACCAATAATCCTTGGATTGTTGCTTAGTCTAGGTGTTTTGTTTTTTTTTTTTTCTGATGGACTTTTGGGGCATTTAGGGGATGCCATGAATTACCTTACTTTAAACCCCCCTAGACTTGAGCACACAGACTGTTCACAGTTCTTGGAATTTGCTTGGCTGCCAGTCAAGAACTTAGTAAAATATAAATACTACTTTTTGAATACTTACCATATGCTAAGCATTTTTCCAAATGCTTTACATATATTAACACATTTTATCCCGCAACTGCCTTGTGAGATAGATCCTATTATGATACCCACTTAACTGATGAGGAAATTAAAGCACGTGGTGGTTAGGTAACTTGCCCAAAGCCACACAGCCAGAGACAAATGCAGGAAACTGGGATTTGAAGGCAGGCAGGCTGATTTTTGAGCTTGTACTCTACTCAACTGTATCAGTAAGCCGTAAGTGACTTTCACCGTCGAGTCTCAATTATGCGATGAGAAGGGATAACAAGCAGAAAAAAAGTACACAACTATTTGAAGCCTATACTTTAAAAGGAAAGATGACAGATGTTTGAAGCCAGGGAGTTAAGGAAATCTTTGTGCTGAAGACTGTGTATGCCTCATTTCTCGTCAGTGTAGATGAGGTTAAAAACATAACCATCTTCTTCCTCATTCATTCTGTGTTTGTGGAAACTTCATTGTGATCAAAGCTGTCTTGGGGCAAAGTGTGAGCCCTGCTGTAAACGGAGCTTCTGTAAGGAGCACTGCCTTTCCTCACCAGCCCAGGGCTGTTGACATCGTGCCTGGGGAGTGTTGTTTGATTCTCCTTTGAAGAAATATGTTCCTCATGCAATCGCCATAGCATGGCCTTGTGAGAAGACAGAACGTAAAAGGACCCTGTTTCAAGCTCGCTGGAAACTGTGAGATCTCAGTTTCTACAGACTCTGTGTCGACCCAGATATGCTTTGTTTGCAGACAAAATGGTGCTGGCTTCTTCTCACAAAGGAGACATCTTTGGTCTTTTCACAGAACCAAGGTGGCAACTCCAGAAGACTAGTTTACCTTCATTTGAGATCTGGGGAGACTCTCCAGGTCACCTCTTCTCCATATTTAGCAATTTGGATGATCTCCTTCTTTTGGTCTCTCTATCTCAACACCTCTGTGTTGCAGATGAGGAAAGAATCAGAAGGTCAAGCATCTGTAGTTAATTGCTTTAGGCCAGAGTGATACATCATTTCCATTCACATTTCTTTGGTAGGAACTAGCTGTATGGTCAACATCACTTCAAGGAATAGAACTTATACTCCTCTGCATAAGTGAAAGTAGGAGAGAACTAGACATTGATGAACAGTAGCTGCATTGAACATATAGACCAAAGCTCTCTTCATTAGGTTAAGATTTCATCTGGCTAACTTCTGAGCATCTATCTTTAGGCTACCCAGATTCACAGTTATGGAGTGTTGGTGAGGAAGGAACTTGAAGGCCACTAGTTCAATTAATTATAAGTCAGGATCCTTGGCATCAATCCTAACAAATCGATCCTAACAAATCCAAACATCAAACCTCTCTTTTGCCACTTCCAGTGCTAGAGTCTCATCATCTCATGAACTGGGAAAACTCCATGCTTAGAGAGCCATTGGAAAATTATTCCTTGTTCTGCACCTATCCTTTTTCTGGCACAACCAGTTCCCAGAATTAGTTCTCTACCTTAAATGGAGCTGGTTTTGTCCATTGCTCCTCCCCCATGACCCCTCCAATGCCCGAGGTCATCAATATGTCTCCTTCCAATCTAGGTTACATACATTCAGTTTCCTACTCCATCCCAATGTGACCTCCATCTTTTCACTGTCCTGATTCCCACTCTATGTACCGCCTCCCTTTAGCGTGGAGCTCAGAAGCAAGCACCATTTCTCTACAGTCTGACCGCTGCCAAATAAAAGGTTATCACTACTCCATTCTGGTTTCTGCACAATTCTGGCAATGCCATCTCAGATAACACTAGTTTTCCCAATAGCCATGTCACACACTGGGCTTATAGTCCATTCAGACCTATTGGGAATTGACACCTAAGACTTAGCCCTCTTCCCTCACAGAGTTCTGTCCAATGGTGTATAGATAAAAACAGATGAAAATAAAAGTGAAAACTCTTTATTAGTGGTTGGGCATACAACCCAAGATCTAAGGCAGGCTTCCCTGATCTAAACTGGAACAGAGACCTTGTTTTAGTTCACCAAGGCTGAAGACTAACCTCAGTTGTCTCCATCCTATATTGAAGACAACTGGGAAACAGTGTAAGTCTGACTTAACTCATCCATTTTAGGGTAAAGAAGCTAGAACACACATAGGTGTGCACACACATACACACACACACAGCAAGGTGCCCTGATATGCTTACAGAAGACAAATCCTGGGCCCTGACCATCTATACTTAGATAGGAGAGAAGGAAGAAGAGAGATTTCTGGCCATGACGCAGGGAGTCCAAAATAATGGGTAAAATAGACAAAGTGGCCCTGTCCAATAGTTAAAGGCTCTCAGTGAATGCACTTGATTTCATCTTGGTTTCAGATCTTTCCTTTATTTAATAGGATCATTTTGGATCATGAGCTGATGATCCATCAGAGTAACTACCCCGATGGGTTTTGCATTATATGCTTCCATGTCATGTAATGCAAGGGGGTAAAATAGTCCTTACATATGTTCTGATAAAACTTCAATCAACAGAGAAATAAATACACTGTTATGCAAATCAAGTTGGTCTGTCATGGCTTGTTCTTGGTGAACCCATGCTGACTCACCTTCTTTCCCAGGTATGTCACCTTCTTCTATTTAATAGTTCCATTTAGAAACTTCCTAAAAAGCAGTGTCTTATCTTTCAGAACCTATTATTTTCTTTGTTATGAGCACCAGAACATACATCCACCCACTTCTTCACTAGACTTAATAGACTCTTTAACCTTTAAGGGGTTCTGGGGTGCCTGGGTGACTCAGTTGGTTGAGCGACCGACTTCGGCTCAGGTCATGATCTCACGTTTCGTGAGTTCAAGCCCGCGTCGGGCTCTGTGCTGACAGCTCAGAGCCTGAAGCTGCTTCGGACTCTGCGTCTCCCTCTCTCTCTGCCCCTCCCCTGCTCATGCTCTGTCTCACTCTGACTCAGAAATAAATAAACATTAAAAAGAAATTAAACTTTAAAGGGTTCCTTGTGCAGATTAGCAATATATTATATATATTAACAGTCAACATTTTCTCTAAATATACATTTCTAAAATAATCCTTCATAATTATGAATGTGATTGAAATATGAACGAAAAATTTCCCAATATGGATACATTATTAAAAGCCTATTTAATCGAACTTCCCAAATAGTTAATTAAAAGTACAGGTCAAATATATAAGATTCTCTTTGATGTCTTAAATGCTTTGTAGTGGAGGCTTATAGCAGTTGTCCATATCTGAATTCTCTCTTCCTGTGTGCAAGGACCTTGCAGTTTGGCATGAAACTTTGGCCAATTCTGGCTGATGGGACAAGAATAGAAATTAAATGCACCTCTTCTGGGCTAAAACACTAACTTGCCAGAAGAAAACTCTTCAATGCCCTCTTGCCCTAACTCAGTGTGTTAGCTGTTTATCACTACATAACAAACTACCTCCAACACTTAGTGGCTTAATACAGTAAATATTTATTATCCCACAGTTTCTGTGGGTCAAGAACTCAGAAACAGCTTAGCTGGGTAGTTTGGGCTCAGGGCCTCTCCTGAAGTGAGAGTCACAATGGTGGCCAGGGCTGTGGTCACCTGAAAGCTTGACTAAGGCTGGAAGATCTGCTCATGTGATGGTTCACTTACATGATTATTGGCATGAGGCCTCAGTTTCTCTCTGACTATTGGAAAAAGGCTTTAGTTTCTTGCCATTTGCGCTTTTCCATAGGATCACTTGAAGGTTCTCATAACATGGCAACTGGCTTTTTCCAGGATGAGTGATCCTAGACAGAAGAAGGAGGAAGTCACAATGCCTCTTATGATCTGGTCTCAGAAACCAAGTGTCATTACCACTGCAACACTGTATTAATTAAAAGCAAGCCACCCAGTACATTCTGCACTCAAAGGGGGGAGATTAGTCTTTACTTTTTGAAAGGGAAGTGTACATTAATTTGTGGTCACATTTTAAAACCACCACACTATGGGGCGCCTGGATGGCGCAGTCGGTTAAGCGTCCGACTTCAGCCAGGTCACGATCTCGCGGTCTGTGAGTTCGAGCCCCGTGTCAGGCTCTGGGCTGATGGCTCGGAGCCTGGAGACTGTTTCCAATTCTGTGTCTCCCTCTCTCTCTGCCCCTCCCCCGTTCATGCTCTGTCTCTCTCCGTCCCAAAAATAAATAAAAAACGTTGAAATAAAATTAAAAAAAAATAAATAAATAAAACCACCACACTCACTGCATGTTCCAGGTGAGGTAACTAACTATAAGGCCATGGAGCCTCTATAAGTCTGGGTCCCTGGGTGATTTACTGGAACAGAGAGCCCTTTGATGAACCAAGATGTACATGGAACATGAGATAAAGTCATTGGAATTTCGAGATTATTTGCAGTTACAGCATAACCTAGGCTGTCCTGACTAGTAGTCATTTTAAGATGTAAACATTAACACGGGTGCCTGGGTGGCTCAGTCAGTTGAGCATCCAACTTTTTATTTCACCTTGGGTCATGATCCCAGGGTCATGGGATCAAGTTCTGTCTCTGTGCTGAGCGTGGAGTCTCCTTACGTTTCTCTCTCTCTCTCCCTCTGCCCCTCTCCCTCACTTGCTCACTCTCTCTCTCTCATATACACACACATATATATATATACACACATAATGTATATATATCTCATGTATGTATATATATATATATATCTCATGTATGTATATATATGTCTCATATATGTGTATAAATATATATCATATATATATCATATATATATCATGTATATATATTAACAAAACCACAATAACTGATATGTAAAAGTGGCCACACAATTACGAATCCCCTACATTGACATGGTTATTATCTTTACTTGTAGTATTCCAAAGATTTCATTTTTTACACCCACATGGGACTTCAGTAATTCTATCAGATCCCAATAAGTTTAGCAGATCTCAAAGTAAATGCATGTATACCACTTCAGAAGACAAGAGGTCGCCGATTCTGATCTAGGACAAGTTTGTATAGTCCACAGTGATCCAAACAAAGTTACTGGCTGAGTTCCTTCAGATAATGAAGTTCTATTTGTTATATCCGGACTTTAAAGCCACTGCTTTTCAAAATCTAAATTCAGAGATTTAGTTTTTTGAAACTTGGTGTCTTTCCCAGAAATGATGTATTTCTAAAAGTTTCTTATGGCTAGCACTACCTAAACTATTGTCCTGTCATTATGATGAATTGGCCTACTCTATAAATATTAACTGGAAACTTAAGTATGCCTTATCAATATTGCATTATAATTAGTAGGGTCATCTTGAGGTCCCACCTATTAGGAGTTGAGGGATGGAGTATGTAATGTTCAATTAATTAATTATCTTAGAATACTCTGTGGGATTCTCTGTTTCATTAATTTCTGTGTGGGACCACAAAAGCAATCAATTTCTGGACTTTCCTTCCACCTGCTTATTACATGACACAGTACCCATGGTTGAGGGATTATTTTCGTTTATTTATAGCTCCCTGTGTTTATTCTTTCTCATCAACAGAAAGGGTGAGAAACAGAACTCTATACTTTGTAAATAGACGTATGCTTCATAGAAAAATAAATACAACATAATCTTCCACTTATTAAAAGCAATACAATTAAACATATCTTAATACATGCGTTCTTCTTTTGCACACATTATATTAACCGTCTTCTTTTTTTTAATGTTTATTTATTTTTGACAGAGAGACAGAGCATGAGTGGAGGAGGGACTGAAAGAGGGGAGACACAGAATCTGAAGCAGGCTTCAGGCTCTGAGCTGTCAGCACAGAGCCTGACGCAGGGCTCGAACTCACAGACTGTGAGATCATGACTCGAACCGAAGTCGGACGCTCAACCGACTGAGCCACCCAGGCGCCCCTTGGAGTAACTGTCTTCTTTTGAATGCTATTATGATTTCATGGCCTTCCCCAAAATCATTTGGTGCCAGGCAACCTTCATTAGTATTTTCTTTTTCCCGATCATCTTGGTTGATGGGATCGCTTCAAAGCTGCTGCAACTTTACTGTCATTTTTTGAAAGCGGACATATTTATAGGCATGAAAAAACATCTTCCTTACTCAGTAATACTTTCGCAGCCCCCAGATTTGAGGACAAGAGTCCTGCCTGATTCCTTTTGGTGACAAATAGCACTGAAGACCCAAGTCTGACCCCCAAGGCACACTAGAGCTATGACAGGTTCTGCAGCTGTGTGGCCTGCATTCGTTCTCACCTTCCTCCCTACGAGAACTCTGACAGCATTCAGGTGGCAGTGTTCTCGGCCAGACATACTGACCGTTGAGGATGCTTGCAGCTGAAGACGACCCAGGCTGGCCTGGTCTGGGCTACCATCATCTCTTGCTTGGATGATTTTAGTAGACTTCTGTTTCCTCCTTCCTCCCCAACCTCAATTTTGCTCATAATGTACAGACTAACTCACTCACAGTGTAGCCTGGGTCATATCAGTCTTCTCCCAAGATTCTCCCACGGCCTCTATCCAACAAAGGGAAAGCAACACTCCTACAGTGGCCTCCAAAACCCCTCACCATCTCTCCCACCTACTTGCCCTTCATTTTCCTTCTTGCTCACCCGTGTCCAGAACAGCTGGTTCTCTTACCTCTGGTCTGGGACAGCTAAGCACATTGGGGCCACAGGATTTTGTACTCGCCACCCCTCTGGAGGGAAATGCTGAAATGCTCTTCTCCCAGGGTTTCCACACAGACCACCCTCCCTAAAAAGGCCCTCTCCCTTCTTCATCCTCTCCTTCTCCTAAGCCTGCTCTTCTTTCCTTAACAAAATGCATCGCTGTTTGTTCATTGCTACTCCCCACCAGGTAGGTGCTGAGCCTCGAGGTGAAAAGGGCACGCCTGCCTTGTTCCCTGCCCTGTCCTCAACTCTGAGGACAAATAACACTCAATTCAGAGTAGGTCTTCCATAAATATTGTGGAATGATGGGGCGCCTGGGTGGCCCAGTCTGTTGGGTGTTTGACTCTCGGTTTTGGCTTAGGTCATGACCTCACGGTTCGCAGGATCAAGCCCTGCGTCGGGCTCTGTGCTCATGGCACAGAGTCTGCTTGGGATTCTCTCTCTCCTCCTCTCTCTCTGCTCCTCCCCCACTCCCGCTCTCTCTCTCTCAAAATAAATAAACATTTAAAAAATATTTGTGGAATGAACGACTACATTAAACGGATGGATAAAGATGTGGCTCTCCGGGTTGTGATGTGTCGGGCATGCTTTGAACATGGAGCGACACTCTCAGAATGGAATCCAGGTCCTACTCTTCTGCCAAGACTCTGCAATGGCCTCTCCATTCCTACAAAGTAAGAACGAACTTCCGTACAGACACCTCCAAAGCCCTGCGTGATCTGAATATTAAAAGCATGCCTTAAACATGAAAAGGAATTAAAGTCTACATCTAATTTCCCTCAAGGATCCACTTCATTGTTCTTCAGCAAAACAGCAGCGTGTGCGGAAAACCTTTCCAAGTCCTGTGGGATTCACACTCCTGAGGCACAGTTGTCCCACATTGCATAAGCTTCGTGCCAGCTGACTCGCTCCAGGCCTCACAGCCTGTCCTCACGGCATGCTGGGCCTGGTGTATCTCTCAGGGTAGACCACCCCCGTGTGACGGTCTTGTGAGCTCTGGTGCCTTCGAGGAGAACTGCTGATGTGAATGACCCATAGGCAGCGCTCGTCCTTCTGTGTTACTGCCTTGGACTCCTTGTATAAAGGTCCAGGGGGCACAGCATGACAGGTGGTGCAAGTGAGAATGACGTCAACTTGGTATTTCTTTCTTTCTTTCATTTTGTCCCACAGCTAACTGGAGCAGGCTGTTATTCTAGCTTAGTATTAGAAAGAGCATCTGACTCTTGACTTTGGCTCAGGTCATGATCTCGTGGTTTGTGGGTTCAAGCCCCTCCTTGGGCTCTGCCCGGACAGTGCAGAGCCTGCTTGGGAGTCTCTCTCTTCCCTCTCTCTGTCTCTGCCCCTTTCACGCACACTCTCTCTCTCTCTCTCAAATAAATAAATAAACTTTAAAAAAAGAAAGAAAGAAAGAGCTGCCCAACAAAGAGTTCTAATGGAATAGGAGATTTTAGCAGACAGTGAGTTCCCCATCTAAGCAGGTATTCCAGCACAAGCTGAAGCACAGATTTTACCAGAGTTTCTGGCAGGTATACCAAGAGCAGGCCGCATGGGTGCTCAGTCAGTTTCCCATCCTGAGCACCGGTCCCACTGCTGAACTCCCTCCTTCTGTGCTCCATTGGCTAAGTTAAATGGCAGTCCTGTCCCTCGAGCAAACCCCGAAAATCCAAGGCCTGCCCGATTACCAGGAGCATATTCATAACCGAGAGACGCCCTCATGACTTCTGCAGGCTCATTTGCAGACAGCGGCAGTGCCGAGGGGAGGGAAAAGCTAGAACCTCGTACCTCCCAATCATACCACATGGACGCCTTAGAGGTCCGGCTGTCCTCCAAACCAATAAAATGAGGTTGATCTTCCCATCGGTTCTCGAGAATGCCTCCCTCCCCGTGGCTCAGTCTAGAGGACTGATATTTAAAAGTTAGTTTTGGCATCTGCTGGTATACATTCCTTCCAGATGTTACCCAAAGGTCCCAGGCCAGTTGAACTGACATGCAAGGCTCAAGAAAGTCCTACGACTTTGAATAGAGTCGCAATTGGCAGTGAGGCTACACTGTGCCTTGCACAGGGTTTTATTTGCTGAAAGCAGCAAAGGCAGTTTTAGCCTGTCCTCAACTCTCTACTGGCCAAAAATATTATTTACATTTAAAGAAAAATAATCAACTGCTTTTTTTGGTGCTCACACTAATTTTCCCTCTGTTTAGACTGGGGTCAGTGCAGCTCTGTTTTCAGCTAACCTCGACATCCCCAGCCTTCTGGTCTCATCTCTAATTAAAGAGATAGGACCAATGGCATTTTCAATTTCTTTAAAAGTGTTCAATAAACAAGCGTACGTTTCAACATGCAGCATTCTATTTATTCTAACGCCATTCCTCCCTTCATATTCTATGTCTTTAAGGGACTTATCTCCACCCACCCACCCCCTCCCCACACACACACACAAGCTTTCACATCTGACATTCATCCCAATTGGATGGGATGGGGATCCTGAGTTGAAAAACAGTGTCTCTTTTAGCTCGTCCAAATTCCTACAGAAATGAACAAAGTGGAACCTGGGAGTTCTTGGCTGGAAGGAATTTGTTGATGGAGATTAGGACCTAATGTTCTTCTTTCAGTTTTCAAATGTAGATCAAGAAACCGTCTGATTCTGGAAACTACCCTGTAGGAAAGGTGGAGGAAATAATTTCTTTGTCACAGGGTCTGGGATGTCATATTTTAAACATGCACAAGGATCTGTGCTTGCAAAGGATTTTTGTTTTAACATATTTTTGGAGCCATAAATGAGCTCAGTTACGTAAGTCTATTGGTACTTGCCTTCTTTCTTGTGCTGAAAACCTGATTTTGGAGATTGAGGCTGGGGAAAGAGAAGAAAATTTCAAATTGTATATATATATATATATATATATATATATATATATTCAAATTGTATATATACATACATATTTCAATCTCTCCCCTATTCATTTTGTGGCAGATTGGATTTCTGAAGACAGGTACAACAATATCATCTGTCCTACATGTTCCTCTACAATGTGACTTTGCCACCTTCACATGGACAGGTGTCTTCTCCTCTTGAATTTGGTGGGCTTATGAAAAAAACAGAAAGGAAAACAAAAAGACAATGCAGCTTCCTCCTCCACTGGAATGCTAGTACTGGAGACCAGAGCTGCTGTGTAAAAAGTCTGACTGTCCTGAAGCTGCCATCTTGTGGGGAAACCCAGGGGACATGGAGAAACCACATGTAGGAACTGAGTGAAGGGGTCATCAGATGATGCCAGCCTTTTGCCATCAAGTCACTCCCACTTTTTCCAGGCTTCCCAGCAGAAGTCACAAACCTCACAAAGGAGAGATAAACCATCCTACTGCATTGTGACTGAATTCCAGACCCACAGCATCCATGGGCATAATACAACGGTGGTTTCACACTACCACATTAAAATTTTATTTTAACATTTATGTATTATTGAGATACAGAGAGAGACACAGCATGGGCAGGGGAGGGGAAGAGAGACAGAGGGAGACACAGAATCCAAAGCAGGCTCCAGGCTCTGAGCTGTCAGCACAGAGCCCAACGCAGGGCTCAAACTCACAAACTGCGAGATTGTGACCTGAGCCAAAGTCAGACACTTAACCAACTGAGCCACCCAGGTACCCTTATGCTACCACACTTGTGGTGGTTTGTTACCTAGAAAGATGACCAGAACACCTTGCTTAACTTAGACAAGTAACATGCCCTGACTACCACCCTGGACACTATGGCCACGGGGGCTTTGGCACAAACCCTGTCAATCTAGGGTATTGACCAGGCATGTGGATAGATGTGGACGAGCAACCCTAGAGGTGGAACCCAGTAGAACCCAGTGAGAACATGGGGCTGGGGGTCGGGGTTGGGGTCGGGGGAGCAGGTAGGAGTCTATCTGTTGGCAAGAATCCCAGAGGGTATCTGAGAAAGATGACATTGGATTGGCTTTGAGTAGGATTTGGTCAGCAGATGAAAATAAAACAGCTCTGGGTAGAGAGCACAGCCTACTCATGGGTGCCAAATCATGGAAGACTTGGGATGGAGAGGGAACTGACTTTTCTCTGGGCTCGAGCTCCGTGCACATGAGGAGAGGGGAGTACAGCAGGATGCAACAGCATCAGACACGGCTGGGTCACAACAGACCAGGGTACTAGGCCAAGGAGGTGACATGTGGCAGTGAGGCATTGCAGAAGATGAGGAGATAAAGAACAGTATGTCCTGCATTTCTCCATGGAAGCCTGTGTGTTGGGGAATAGAGCCCATGACCCAGTCCATTTTCCTGATGTGCCAGGAACTTCTGGGCAGGCTCTTGGGAAGAATCCTGCATCCTGGATTCTCCAAAAGACCTCCTGGCTGCAGCCAATCAGGCTTGGGGGGGGGGGGTTTCCTATGGCAGGGGACATCATTTCCTCTTCAGCAAGGAGGACGTGGACACTCTTCTCACATGGGCTTTTCCAACCGTGTCACTTCCTCAAAGTAACACAGGGCTGGTGTCTGGCTGCTCCACGAGAGAGCCCATGACACTCCTGTCCCCAGGAGACGGCCGGGGCTCTGCTGCCTCCCACATCCTAAACAGCAAGCCTGGGCCAGTCTCAGGCAGAGGCCCCCGAGCAGCCTCTCTGATGAGCTGTCTGGCCTGGGGCCCTCCCTGCCTTGCAACAGAAGCCGGGGCCTCCTGCCGAGACCATAGCTGCACTGAAACAGATCTGTCTTGGGGCCGCTTTGCTTTGAACTCTAGTGCAAGCCCAACAGCGAAAAGTACCATTTACCTGAATGGCCGATCCTTGCATCCATGTGAGAAATTCAGCATAATGGTTGATTTACATTTACAGAGGGACTATAAGTAAACCCACATTTATGAGCACCCCCTCTGCGTTGGGTCCTGGGGTAAGATTCTCTCAGCTGCAAATCCTGGGCTGTAAGACCTGAACCTCAATGAAACTCAGTTTCCCAGAGGTGCTCAGTCTGTAAGGCCCAAGGCTGACTTGACAGGCGCAGAAAGGGTTTGGCGTGTACCCAGTACTGGACAGGGCAGAGCAAATAGTCACTGCTATTATTATGACTTTACCCAAAGGCAGCTCTGCGAAGCACTGTTATCTCTTCCTCGTAGTTAGCCTGCAGAGGCTGAGGACTTTCCTGGGGCCACAGAGCTCTGAGTTCTTGCGCTGGACTCCAAACCCAGGTCTGCCCTCCAGGCTGGGCTTCTGCCGGCGGCCACCACATCCAGGCAAGCAGGCTCGTCTTTTGCTGAGGCTTCCGTGGCAGCCACTGGTGAGATCTTTCTCTCCTGCAGCTACAGCGGCTGGCTAACCCAGCCCCTCGCCATGTCAGGCTTCCCAGGTTAGGACTGAGCCCCCTTGCTAGAGGGTCACTTCCAGATGCAGAGAAGAGAATGGTGGTGGCCAGGCCTGGGAGGAGGGCTGTAGAGAGCAGTTGTTTTACGGGTGTGGAGTTTCAGTCTGGGATGCTTGGAAAGTTCTGGAGACGAATGGTGGGGATGGCTGCCCAATGACATGAATGCACTCGATGCCATTGAACAGTACACTTAAAAATGACGACAAGTGGCCACCTGGTTGACTCAGTCAGTTAAGCGTCTGACTCTTGCTATTAGCTCAGGTCATGATCTCATGGTTCATGGGATCGAGTCCCACGTCAGGGACATCTGATGCTCTGCGCTGACAGCAAGGAGTCTGCTTGGGATTCTCTCTCTCCCTCTGTCTCTGCCCCTCCCTCACTTGCATCCAAACTCATGCTCTCTCTCTCTCTCTCTCTCTCTCTCTCTCCTCTCTCTGTCAAAATAAATAAATAAACAAATAAACATTAAAAATGGTAGAAATGGTAAATTTTAAGTTACATCTATTTTACCACATACACACGAAAGATGCATCCCTCAACAGAAGAAGCCCAATCTCCTGAACTTGTCACATGAAACTTTTACAGAAGGTCATTTAGTCAGGCCCTGTCACCCCTACCAGCTTCGTCTGTGTCAGTCCGTCAGTCCTTCCAGTCTCTCCATTACGCCCTGGAAGCCCAATCTCTTCAGCTTCCTTGTATGCACACACCACACTATTTCTCCATCGTTTTCTTATTCGGGTTGTTCCTCTGCCTGGGATTCTCCTTATTTCTGCCTTACCAAACTTCTGGAAGACTCTACCCAGGCAAGACCTTAGCAAGGAAGCCTTTCCCCACCAGGCCTCAGGGTCCTACCCACACTCGCCTCTGCCGTGTTCAGACCCACCCTGCTAAGGACTGTGGTGATCACGTCTCTCCCCACTAAAGGGAAACTACCCCCGATGTCCTCCCCGTGACTCCAGCTCCTTGTACCAGGGGCTGGCCCCATGTCCACCAGGCTAAGCCAGGAAGCTACCGTCAAGGCAGCCAGCAGAGTGGCGGGCCTTGGGCTGTGACCTGTAGCCCTCCCCTGGGAGCAGAGGTCTCAGAGGGGACTGGTCACCTCTGGCAACGGTGGTCTCTCCCTTTGGGCAGTGACATCACATGGGGGCTGGTGGGCAGAGCTCCCGGGCAGGACTGGCAGCCCGGGCAAGGACTGGAGGTGAGAGGGTAGGAAGAAGGTGGGGAGGTGTGCGTGTCATTTCCCTGCAGGGGTCAGCAACTGAGTGTGATCCGGCACCCTGCCCAGGCCGGTCTGAGCCCACCATGCTGCTGTCTACAGGGAGACGGGGGATCCAGAACTGAGCGGTGACCTCCTTGCCAAGTAGCTACCACAGAATCCTACCCCTAGCATCTCCCCACAGCGAGGAGATGTGGGATGCCCAGCAAAAGAGCATGAATCATGGAGCCAGCCCTCCCAGGTTGGAATTCAGGCTCTGCTGCTCTCTGCGTGACCTTGAGCAAGCGGCTTAACCTCTCTGCGCCTCAGTGTCTTCAACAATAAAATGGAGGTCATAATAATAACAGCTACATCCTGGGACAGTTCAGTACCAGACCCATGGACACCACTATGCAGATCTTCGCTGGTATAATTATGACTGTGCTCCTGGCGTCCCCCTGCCAGCTGGTGGGAGAGTTTTGAATTACCGTTTTGTAGATAACAGAGCCAAAGAAGCCAGGTGACTTGCCACCTTGGGGACAAAGCCAGGTCACTGCTGCCTCAGGATAGATAGCTCACCTGACTTTTCTGAGATGGAGACGCTGAGCTGGCTACACAGAAAGGCCTGGAGCCTGGCTCCGGTGGGCGGCTTTCCTGCCCTGCACACAGCAGCCGCCTCCTGTCGGGGGCAGTTCTGGAGGTCTAGGCCTGAGGAGCAGCGGGCCTGGGGTCGGGGCAGGGTTGGGCGGGGGTAGGGCAACCGATGTCGCTCCCCACCCCCACCCCCCCACTGTGCAGGCTGGCCTGAGCCATGCTGGGGGAGGCGGGACCGCTTAGAGCCAGAAGATAAACATATTAACTGAACTTTCCATCTGTCATTTCAGAGAGTCATTTACTGCCTAGCTGTGGTTGGAAAAATTAAGTCCTTGTAATTTAGAGTCAACATTTCTCGCGGAATCATGTTAGACGAGTTGGCGGAGTTTGCAGCCTCCCAGCAGAGCCGCCTGCAATCAAAACAAGCTGGCTGCGGTGCGCTGCCTCAGCTACCCTGCCCGAGGCCCGGCAGGCTGGCCTGCGCTGGGCACCGGGTGCTGCAGGCCCCAGGGCGGGGGGGGGGGGGGGGGGGGGGGGGCTGCCTGGCCGTGGGCCACACGGGGAGGGCAGCGGGGACAGGCCTCGGCTTGGAGGGTGGAGCTCCAGCCCCCTGGGCCTTCCCCTCTCTGCCTATTGCAAAACAAATCTTCCCCCGTGCTGGGTGACCTGGGGCTGTCCTAACAAAACACCACAGACTGGGGACTTAAGCAGCAGATATTTATCGTCTCACAGTTCTGGAAGCTGGAAGTTCCAGACCAAGGTATGGACCCAGATGGTTTCTTCTGAGGCCTCTCTCCTTGGTTTGTAGATGACCATCTTCTCCCTGTGTCTTCAAACTGTCTCCCCCGTGTGTGTGTGCATCTGTGTCCTAATCTCTTCTTACGCTGACTTCAGTCGGATTGGATTAGCCCTACTCTAATGACCTCATTTTACCTAATCACCTCTTTAAAGGCCCTGTCTCCAAATATAGCCTCATTCTGAGGCCCAGGGCGTGAGGGCTTCAACGTGTGGATTTAGGGGTACATAACTGTGACCATAACACCCTGTAAACTGTCCATTCCAGAGTGGTTCGCTTTCACCCTACCCAGGAGAAACTGGGTTTGTTGGTTCCATTTTGCAGAAGAGGAAACAGGCTTCGGAAAGGCAGGTGGTTGCCCAGGCTCCCCCAGCCAGCTAAGGCACCTGGTGGGCCGGGGGGTGGGATTTCAGGTCCATGAGTTTTGCATCACAGCGTAGCTGTGTCCACCCCAAGGCCTCAGGCTGCTACGTGCCAGGCACCGCACAGACTCCTCAATCCCTGCAAAGGCTGCCATGCAGAACGACAGGGGGGCTGCCTTCAGCTTAGGGCAGAACCGTCCAGCAGTGAGTGAAATGAGGGCTCTGGGCATCCATCCCTGGGGAGAGCCATGCTGAAGGCCCTGCTTGGGTTGGGATGGAGTCTTCCATGATGGGCTCTTCCAATATATAGTCCCCTCTTGCTATACCCACAGATTTACCCACCTTGGAGGTCTTCCCCAGAGATTTTCCTACTCAGTCTAGTTTCACTAAGTAAACCTTTGGGGCCCACAAAATGCTAGATCATTTCATTTTAAAATGATGGTTAAAATCACAGCAGGCTGCCCCAGAACCAGGGAGGCTCAACCCTAGACCTCACACAGTATAGTGGATATTTTAGGACTAGTCCAACTCCTCAGTTTGAGACAGAGAAGCTGAGGCCCTAAGTATAGCCCCGATTTATCAGACCTAATCGGTGGCTCAGGCTCTGGCTTTGGCATAGCCGTGTTGTGTGGCCTATTGGTCACGGGGCCATTTTGACTTCCCTGACCCAGTCTGGCAAAGGCTATCAGAACTGTGTGGGTGAAGCAATAGGTGAAGAGGAGAGGCATTCTTTGTGGTCCACCTGGACCCCAAGCAAAGCTGAGCCAGCCACGGGCACAGATATGCAGTGGGACATCCAAGAGCAAAAGGTGTGGGGGGTACTAACAATGCGTGACGGACTGGAAAGCTGCTTTCTCAAAGGGACCTCACTCCATCCTGCCTCTTCCCTCTATAGAGCCTGAAAGCGAGGCTCATACTTGCCCAGAGCAACAGCCAGCTAAAGGGAAGAACTGGAACGCAAGACCCTTGACTCCAACCCAATACAGTCCCTGTGACTCAAAATTATTCAAGTCCCCACATGGTTTCCCAGCTCCCAGGGAAGAGGGTGGGGGAACATTTCTGAGTGATGGCTGATGGAGACTTCTGCATAGAGACCAGAGAGTCTGTTTCCCAAGAGCAGAGTGTGGGGGAACTTCTCTGACACCCCTCATGCAGTCAACTGTCAACCAAGGCCCCACTTCCTCACCACCTCCCCCCACTGCCCTCTGCTTCCCCTGACTGGTGAGAAGAAAATATTAATGTGGCTGCCCCAGGGATCCAAGGACTGGTAGCTCTCTGTGCGTGGTGTTGCCCTGCTCTGTTGTTCCTGCCACCCTCCAAGGCTGCCCTGGCCCCTCTCTGTGCTGTCACACAGAGAAGGAAGGGCAGTGCCTGTGAATTGGAGGCTCCCATTTTCTGCTCAGAGATGCAAAAGGCTCCTCTCTGACCATGAGAACAAAGAACTCTCCTAGCAAAATGTGGCTCTTTTTCATGTCCAAGACAGCTTCGAGTGCCCTGCTTAGAAGCTCCCCCTGGCTATGCACTGAATCTGATCATCACAGAAATGCAGACCCCCTGCTGTGGGAATTTGAAGATGTCCTTGTGATTACTGTCCCTGGGGGTCATGCCTTTTATAATTTCTTACCTTTGAGTGGAGACAGGACCCACGAACATGATGCCATATTGGTCCAGTGAGCAGGTTACATTATATGGCAAGAAGGATTGTGCAGATATGATGAAGGTCCCTAATAGGTTGACTTTGATTGAATAACAGTGGAGATTGTCCTGGGTGAGTCTGAATGTCTCAGGTGAGCCTTTAGGGACTTGGGCAGCCGCAGCCCTTCTACTGGCTTGAAAGAAAGCAAATAGCCATACCCGTGGAAGGTACCATGGTGAGGAGCCATGAGGTCTCTAAGAGCTGTGAGTGGCCTCTGGTTCACAGCTCCCAAGGAAGTGGGGACCTCAGTGCCACAACCACAGGTCCTGAATTCTACTAACAACTTGAATGAGCCCCAAACAAGAATGCTGATAGTTGACCCATGATTTCAGCTTGGTGAGCCCCTAGGCAGAGGACCCTCCCCTCAAACTGCACCCAGACTCTTGACCCCAGGAAACTGGGAGGTGTCTGTGTTATTTTAAGCCACCAAGGCTTGTGGTCATTTGTTAGTCAGCAATCAAAACTCAATGTATCCTCTTGCAGGCTTCTATTGATAAATCTCTCAGCGCCTATGAAGTAAGGTTTGACCTAAGCTTGGCACCTCAGTGGTGCCTCAATATATCTCAGCTCAAGCATGTTTGATAGGAAACGACTCTTATGACAACTGTATGCTTACAGTTGAAACACGATAATGGGACAGAGGTGGGAATAATGAGGAGGGGGACAGAGAAAGAAAGAGAAAAGGAGAGAGAGAGAGAGAAAGGAGAGAGAGAGAGAGAGAGAGAGAGAGAGAGAGAGACTCCTGTAGCTTTCTCAGACATAGCACTTTTGCTACAACAAATGCTATTGTCTTAGTCTTCTTTTACGTATTCATTCATTTTTAAACCTCTTTTCTAATAGTGCCAAGAAGGAAGCAAAACTCAGTGAATTAACCTTCACAACTTCTGATTAGAACTTTTTCTCTGGAGCATGGAGCATCCCTGCAGAATGAATTACTCTGGAGGGAGAGCCCGTCTGGGCATGGACCTTGCACAGCTCTGTGCTGGCCATGGCCTCGGGCTGTGTGTGTATGAAAACATTGCACATTCTGTAAAGTGCCCAAGGAGGAATAATTTTGGAGATGGTAAATATCTCCACTTTGCAGCTGAAAAACAAAAAACAAAAAACAAAAAAAAAAAAGGAGGGGAGGGCAGTCATTTCTTGTGGTTTTTGGAACCAAATGTCTGCTGTTGCCTTTCTCAGCTGGTGGTCAAAACAGGGAGGGTGATGCTGGACCATCAGCACCGAGAAATCTTCCCAAGAGATTTCCTGGTACCACTTGGGCTCCTGGAAGGCCCTTGTGGTGGCCAATGGTGCTGCTCTGAGACAGTTAGTTGGTTCTCTTCCTCTTTCCAGCACAGACGAGGTTGGCCTTCCCTCTGGAGGAGAGGGCCATCTGACTCGTTCACTAGCAAGTTGTGAGTGGGAGTGCCGTGCGTTGCTTCTGGGGTGGAGCATTTAATTGTGGGGGAGCAGCCGACAGTTCCTAGCCCTCTCCATCCGCACCCCAGGTGGTAGAGGCTGTCAGCCTGCATTCTGAGTGCGAACAGGAGCAGAGTCCCCCGTCGCCCTTCTGTGGACGTGTGACCTGAATGAGGAATCAAGCTGTGTTGTTTGAAGCCATGCGATTTAATGGTTGGTTGTCACTGGATCACAGCTTCACTCGTACTGACTAATGGAGCCAGTCGGGGCCACTTGAAGCAGGCATTCACCCCTACTGCCCAAGTGTCTGGACGACAGAGCACAGTGACCTAAATCACAGAGCAGTGCTACCTTATAGAGAATCGTCTGGGGTGAGGGTGTCCTGGACAGCTAGATTTTTTGGTCAAAGCAGAGCATCAAAATGTATTAGAATTCTGAAGTCATGGCGTTTCATTTCTTCTTACTTGTATACAGACGCAAACATTATATGTGAATTCTGTTTCCCACTTTTTCACTCATTTTAAACATTCCTTCATGCTGTTATAGAATTTGTAAGCACCGTTTTTAATGGCTGAATAAATATTTCACAGTGGATTATGAAAGAACTTACTTAATCATCATCCTCTGTCCTGGGACATTGAGATTGTTTGCAATTTTACATTAGCGTAAGTACCACTGCAATAAACATCTTTGTGCATAAAGCTTGTTTTCTGTTTAATATTATTTACTTTGGCTGAGTTCCCAGAAGTGAAATACCTGGGCATAAATGTCATGAAACCTTACCTTTTTCAAACATTCATTTTCAGAGTAAAGCATTCATCCACCCCGATGCCACAGGATGGCCGGTCCGGTGAAAGTAACACAGTCTTTCATTAATGATGAAAATGGAGTCAGGCCTTGGCCATCGTCCTGTCTGTTGGTTATCACTCTCCAGGCCCACAGTGATGTGAGCCAAGCCCCACAAGGCCAAGCCAGCCTGGGGGGTCTGACCAAGGAATGAGGCCCCAACAACTTCAGCTCAGTACTCTCTGGTTCTCGCCTGATTTGTGACATTCCTGAGGGCCCACCCCCAACCCTTCCAAACACTTCCATTCTGTCCACGGGCCCCTCAGGTGCTGCCGCCCTGTGAACCCCAGGCCCTCTACAGTCCCAGAGCTGACATGCCCTTTCCAGACTCCTGGAAATGGGTCCCAGTCATAGCTTGTCTCTCCAAAGGGCAATGCCCACCACTCACTGGGGTCTCATGTGCTGGAGTGTGAGAGGGATACTCTAAACTCACTCATATGAAACACCTTGATTGGACTACATGCCAGGGTCCCCGGGCCCAGATTGTTCCTACCACCTTTTCTAGACCCTTCCTCTAACACATGGACCTAGTTTATATCCCTGGAGGCCTGAGACACATGTGGATGGCTTCTCTAGGTACTCAACTCAAAACTGTTCTCTCCTTCCATCCCCAAGCCTAACCCATGTCCCAGGCAAGCCTCTCTCTTCTTAAGGGTGACAAGGACACCTTCCTTGACCAAATGATAGTCAGGTTCCTCTGAGCTTTCATCTTGGCCTCATCCTTGGCCTTCCAGGCCCAGTTCAAGTGAAGAATCCTGCTCAACCAGTTTATCAAGAATTCCCCCTGCCCTAGGTGTCCAACCTAGCTTTTCTTAGAAGTTTTTTATGCTGTCCCTCATCCTGCCTGCTGGCTGTAAATCCTCTCTCCCCCTTACTTCAATAATCTTGAGTAAAGTCCTGCTCTATTTAACACATGTCAGAATGATTTCTCTTTGATGAGGGACATTCCTTTCCTTCCAGAATATCCTCACGAGGGAAGTTAACTGGTGTGGGGAGTGCTTTAGCCCTGTGGAATGGCCGCCAGCCTCAGTTACCAGGTGTGTCCTTGCTACAAAGGACACTGTAATTGGTGCAAAGCCAACACCGGCCAGCTCACCATGCCTGCTGCCATAGTGATGCCACTCCGGCCATCATATGCACACCCAGACGGTGAGTCAGATGGCCAGAACCCTTTCTGGCCCATGGAGCCTTCAGTATCTCACTAGACATCTCTGTTGTAGAATTTCTGTACATCATCCTTTGGGAGTTGGAGAGGTAGTAAACTCTGGTAAAAGAATGTTCTGAGAGTCTTCCCTAGAGAACTAAGAAGCCCACGCCACATTTACATGGCGTCCCAGCCTCACCTTCACCCCACAGCATTTCCTTTAAGATCAGTTCATTCATTCACTTGACACTCACTTATTGAACTGTTCCCATGTTATTCTGTCTTAAACTATTGATGGGGATTTGATGTGTTCAGAGGGCTTTTTTTCCTCCACTTTTAATTTTATTGCATTTATTCAGCAAAGACTTTTGTGCAGCTCAGTATTCGTGAGGTTCTGGGGACACCACCATGAGGTATAACGTGTGCCGAGGCCCTGCCCTCTTTCAGCCCCCAGTCTCAGAGAAAACTCTGGCAAGAAGCAGAGGCCACATGCGGAGGGAGACAATGCCTGGGCTCATTGCCAAAGATCATTCTGGTCACAGGGCAGACAATGGAGCCATTAGACAGGTGTTCCTTTGTGTCTGTGCACCAAACATTTAGAGTAGATTAATCGAGATCATTTGTAAAGTGTGACAAACAATAAATGCTTAATATTTTTCTTGCTTCCTTCCTCACTCCCCACCTTCTTCTTTCCCCTTCCCCTTCTTTTCTTCCTTCCCAGAAGGTCCTTGAGGTCATTTGACTCTGGCCATGTAACCTGAAAGGAAGGCAGGGTTCCAGATGCCCCAGCAGAAATTAAAAGGGCACAGCCATTATCCAGAGTTCTCCAGGGAGAAAGCCTTGCCTTGGGGGCTGGGCCCTCATGAAGCCCCTCCCTGCTCCTGTGATGAGGAGACACCTGCCTCACTTCCTTTCCCTGTGGCCCTGGAGCCCAGTGATGCCATGGCTGGGGCTGTTGGCAGAAGTCTCTCTCTTACCACCCAGCACCAATGTCCAGTCTTCTATTATTTACTTAATATTTTCTTTAAATTGATTCACGTATATTGCCTACATAAATAAAATTTAAAAAGAAACTTTATACCAGAAGTATAAATATAGAATTATTAATATTTGCCATAAAGAGAAGAAAACTATATTAAAAAGACAATGAAAATAAAATAAGTTTATTAAACTCTAGCAAGATACTATTTTGCCAAGTTTTTCAGACTAAAACTGTTCTCTCTTTGTTCAAAAGGGAAATTATCATGTGTCAGAGCAGTGCTACAGACATGCTTTTATGGATCCAAAGAGAACTGGAAAGAGAATAACACTCACATTACAAAATTCAGTGTTACTTTATTCATTCATTTATTAAATATTTATTGGGTGCCTGAGTGGATGGTCCTTGGTACTAAGAATACAGCATGAAATATAAGATAAATAAAGTTTCTTCTCTGTAGGGCTTAAAATGTAGCAGGGAGGACAGACAGGGAAAAAGGAAAAAGATGAAAAATATCTAATTGTAAGAAGAAAATTAAGAAAGAGAATGGAGAATGTAGTGTATATTCTAAGTAGGGGTATGTTTTGCAGCAGGGGAGGGCTCGATAGATCCAATATGCTTTGGGCATATTGAGTTTGGGACATATTGCTTCCACGTAGGTGTTCAAATGATTAATTGAACCAGGCCAGTGTGAAGAGGTTGGGGCTGAAATGATCAACGTAAGGGTATTGACTGCATCATCGGTGTTTGAAGCCACCGGCCCAAATATGACTACCCAGGGAGCGAGTGTCAATAAATGCCTGAGCCCTTGATGCCCCCAAATTAATGGGTCAGGAAGAAGAGAAGGCCCAGCCAGGCTGAAGTAGGGAAGACAGCCCACTGTGGCCTTCCAGTTCAATGGAAGCATCAACGAAGGGAAGGTATTTGCAAAGGATGAAGTGATCACTGACAAATGTTGCTAAAGGATCAAGCCGGATGGAGACAGAGAATCCACCAGTGGGTTTAACAAGATGGCGGTCATCTTTGCGATATTGGTGGGACAGTGGGGGTGAACACCTGATCAGAGCGTGTTAAAGAAAGGTCAGGGATCGAGGGAGGGGAGGCACAGAATAGAGAGGGAACGTGCTGGTACTTCAGAACTCAGGTACATAGCAGTACCTGGAACACCTCATGAACCACCGAAAATCAAGCTGTGGAAAACAAGGCCTAAAAATACATCCTGGCTGGGCGCCTGGGTGGCTCAGTCAGTTGAGCGTACAACTTCGGCTCAGGTCATGATTTCGTAGTCCGTGAGTTCGGCCAGGCTTTGGGCTCTGGGCTGATGGCTCAGAGCCCAGAGCCTGCTTCGAATTCTGGATCTCTCTCTCTCTCTCTCTCTGCCCCTCCCCCACTCGTGCTCTGTCTCTCTTTCTGTCAAAAATAAACATTAAAAAACTTTGTTTTTAAAAAAATTCATCCTGGAAACCCCAGACAAATGGAGCGGAGCCCCTTACCCCCCTCCCCCCGAGACTGGCAACGCTCCTGGAAGGGTGCCCCCCCCCCAACCCCCCCGAGGTGTGCTTTATCCCTGCGAAGGTTCTTTCCTCGCTGGGTGCTAGCCGCCTGGGGAGCCCGCACACAACACGGACGTGTGGCGGGATCACCAGGTTCCAGGGCTGCAAGGCCGCGCACCACCAGGGCCCCTGTTCCAGAACGTAGGGAGGCGCCGGGGCGAGTCATGCTTCGGCACAGATATTTATTGATCTTGATTTTCACGATCCAAGAAAAGCTTGGCCACAGAGCTTTCTGGTCCATTCGCCAGGATGTGGGGGTTGGGCAACAGGGAAGGAAATGGGATTTTAAAAAATCTGTTCTTAAGAAAATAACTCTTTGTAAACCTGCGCTCCGCGTGCCCGGCGCACGCAGTAGTGAACCGCTCTGTTACTTGCAGCGGCGGCAGTGAATAGGGGCTCTGTTAGCAGCTGCTGGGGCCTCCAGAGGCAAAGCACGCCGGGCAGATCGGAGAACAGCCTTCCTGGAGTCCATTGTGAGTAGAGCCCGTGAGGAAGTGAGCCTTCCTCCTGCAAACCCTCTGCCTAAGTGAGGCAGAAAAGCTCTCCTGTTTATGTGCGTTCCCATGATGCCTCAACAGAGCAATTAAATTGCACCAAGACCAGATCTGCATTTTCCCCCTGGGCTATTTCAAAACGGAGGCTGCCCTCAGACGGGCCTCATCTGCACCTGCCTATGTTTTTGTATCTTTGACCACCAATATTTAAACATTTTTTCTTTCATGTTTATTTATTTCTGAGACAGAGAAAGACAGAGCATGAGAGGGGCAGGGGCAGAGAGAGAGGGAGACACAGAATCCGAAGCAGGCTCCAGGTTCTGAGCTGTCAGCACAGAGCCCAGCGTGGGGCTCGAACTCATGGACTATGAAATCATGACCTGAGCCGAATTCGGACGCTCAACCAACTGAGCCACCCAGGCGCCCCTGACTACCAACATTAAGAAAAGCCTGCACTAACCCTCAGAGAAAAATTGGGGCAGTTTGACTTTTTAGTTTGTGGGAAGAAAAAGTCAAAAACGATGACTGAAAGCCTGCCCTGTGTCTGGCCTCTGGAGATGGCATCCCCTTCCATGTTCAATGACACTCTGTTCTGCAGACGGAAAAGTGAGGCTTAACGAGGCAAAAGACTTGTCCGAGACAATGGGGTGACGGAGAGGCATACACCGTCTCATAAATGGTTTCTTCTGATGTTTTCTAACCTGTCTGATGCACTGGCAGCCAGTGGAGATTTCCATCTTCAACAGCAAGACTTTCCGTAATGATCTAAAATGTGAAGTTGTGGGCACCGATCGCCCCTGAGGTTATATCTAGCTGCCCAAGGCTGGCCTGCTCTGTTTGGCTTGCACAGTGAGTGTGGTTCCTGCTGGGGGCAGGGTGAGGGGTGGGGGGCATTTGTAACCATGAAGGTGAATGCCTTCATCCAGGAAGGCATGCCCCAGGCCCCCTTTCCCACCACTATTTGCTCCCACGGGCCGCCCTTCACTCCTGCACCTGTCTGGCCCCCTGGGCGCTGGCTTTGTGGCCCCGCCTAGAGCTCTGCTCACTCTCATATCCCATCTCTCATGTGATTCTTAGGTTTTCAGTACCATAAGCCACCTTTGTCTAGATAAAGAAGATGAGGCCCAGAGAGGTTCAGCTACTTGCTCCAGGATGTAGAGCCAAGACTCAAGCCTAGGTCTCAAGGCCTTAGATGGCCATATTCAAGCTCTTTCCCTGCTCTGCACTGCCCCACCCTGTGGGTTATAAAGACCTCTGCTTTACTCTTTTCAAACATGCTGCAATAGAGAGCAGAGCCCTTGAGGCCTCAGCCAATCAGTCCACAGGGCCACAGAACTCTACTCACTTACCAATGGCAGCCCATCGCCATCATCATATATTATTGTTTATTAAGCACTATGTATATATTCTCCCAATTATGCCAAGAGGTTATACTGTTACACCCATTTTACAGAGGTAGAAACTGAGGTGAAAGGATTTGCTCAAGGTCACATGGCTAGGAGGGGGTAGATTCAGGATGCAACCCCAGGTATGTCTGGCTCCAAGCCTGGCTTTGTACTATACCCTGCAGCTGCCCTTCAGGCCCCCTGCCTCGGTGGAAATGAGAGCAGTTCCCAACACCACGCATTTGGCCTGTTGATGCACGTGTTTCCTTCGGGATACCAACACTGTGTCAGCCGTACAGCCAAGGGGAAGATCTGGACAGACCCCGAGCGGCATAGTCCGTGCTATTCCTGAAGTGTTTTATTGGAAGGATGTAACTTGCTCTACCTCCTTCTTTCCTTCCCTAGTGCGTGGCTCTCCAGAAAGACTATGTTTCCTTCCATTCTTCTTCTGGGCTGCTAATACTAATTTGGAAGCAGAGGAATTCAGATCCCCAGTCATGTCACCCTGCTCTGAACCTCAATAGCTGTGGCGCTGACGTGTTAACAGTGTGGGAAGTGATTCACCCTGTCAGCTTTGGAGACCCTTTCCCCCACCCCCCAAAGATCACCCATGACCGATGAGAGCCTCTTGGCAGTGTTAGATTGCATCTTAACATGGCAAAGCCCAAGGGGATCTGTAGTGAGCGCGCATGGAACGTGCAGAGGCTGAACATATAATGGCTTCAGCCCCTCCAAAGAAAGCGTCCTCTCTGGGTGCATCTGGGTCGAGATGAGAGCACTTTCTCTGAAACTCGGCTTCCACTCAAGCCTTATGGCTTCAGTGCTACAGACCCAACGTGAACCTTCTGAGACGCCAACTCGTTTACTCTTGGCAACGCTCAGCTTCCTCTCACAATAGAAATGAAAGCGTGGAAGGCTTGTAAAGCAGACTCCAAAAGCATCATGCATATCTACGAACGCTTAAAATCCAAACTTTGGATGAGCTGTGCGGAGATGGATCAGAAACACATGGAGTAGTTTTTCTTTCAACTGCACCGCAGGCCTCAGAAATGAAGGGAAAAGAGCTTGGCATGGTCCACTGGGGAGTCACCGATCCCTGAGCACTGGAAGCATCAGCAAATGTTCCCAAAGCAGAAGATCGTTTGGCCGGCTTCCCCCAACTCTCAGTTCCCTCCCTGTGGGACCTGTTAAGGGAGAGAGGAAATGAGGGATAGAAGAAGCCATGAGCAGGTAGGGAGAAGGTACTCAGGAGGGTGGACCGTGATCACAGGGGTTATAAAGCCGTGTGGGTGATTTGAAGTCTTTGGGACGAACCTCGAGTGTTTCTTAAAATCCATGTCTACAAACAGGTTCTATTGTCTTTTTCCTCGGTGATTCAGGCAGCGTTCCTTCCGAGCTGGCTGTGGACCTTGCAAATGAGTGTGCACATCATTTAGAAACTATTCACATCCTGGAGTGGCCAGAGCACGTAGAGTGATTGGAACCATGCGGACCGTTTCCATGAAGCCTGGTAACACATAGGTCGTGCTGTCATGGGCTATTACTTGGCTGATGTTTGAAAGCATGATCTGTTATTTTCCACCTGTTTACTTTCAAAACAAAGCCCTATTGACGAAGTGAATTCTATTTTGAAGACCTCAAATGAGACTTTGAGATCAGGTCAGCTTTCGACATCCAGTCAAGACCAGATCCCATATGTTCAAGGTTAATGGCCATCTGGTCTAGAAAAGGCCAGAAGGATCACAAGATGTGTGGAAAACACATTGAAGATCAGCTCTGACTGTCTGAAGCACTTGCCGACCCACCCTAGAGTCGACGACCCCCTCACCGAGGCCACCACTGCATGACTTGTCGGGCTGCATGTCAGACTCGCACCAGGCACCAAATCCCATCAGAATAGCCCGATGCTTGTTTGTTGCTGGATGGGGGCAGAGTGCCGCCATGGTCAGAGCAGGAGTTCAGGCACCAGACTAGCCCGGGATTTAATCTCAGGCGAGTCTTTCAGCTTTGGGAGAACTGTCGGCTCACTGTATTCCTGCTCTGCTCTTTGTGGCATGCAGCTCACAAGGAGCCACTCAGCTCTGCTGCCCTGGATCCTGGGTCAGAGCCCTAGGTTTACACACCTTCCCCAAGCCTGTGGACTTCACCATCAGCACTCTCCCTCTGTTTCTCGCAGCTAAACATTTGCAGCAAGCAGGCAGCTCGGGCTCCAGGTCATGACATTGATCTCCTGTCGCCCTTCTCCAGGGGCTTACAGTAGGCAGAGTAGGACTATAGGAAAGACACATCGCTGTCTGGGACCGAGGAACCAAAGGGCGTAGGCTTTGGACATGATGCTGAGAGTGAGTGGGGACCTCTGACCTACTCTCTCTAGCTCTGTACCAGTGACTCCTGCCAGGCAGGGCTCCACAGGGGAGTAGGGTGACAGCGCCTCCAGGAGAGCCCTGCGTGGGGAGACAGATGTAACCATGGAGTGACTAAAATACACACCACAGCAGCCTGGTGACAGCGCATGACCATTCTTGAACTTGTGGGTTCCTGTACTTTCTATTTTATGGTAACCATGTGGCCCTCCAGTAATTAGGAACAAAGGATGAAAGGTTTAAAAAAGGACAACGGAATACACAAAATGACAAGACAAAGGAGGGAACAGATGTGCAGCATCAGAGTGGAGTGAGGGGTTTAACTGTTGGGGTCAGGAGAGGCTTAGGGAAAGAGGATGAGTGGGGGCTTGTCAGACCATCTGCAAACACTGGGAACCAGGAGCGTGCGTCCCCACCCAGGAGACAGGGCGGCAGGGCTTGGAACCAGCATCGGCTCAGAGCTGCTGAAATGCCCAGGGGAGGGGTGGCGGGAAGGGAGGAGGAAGAGATCAGGGCTCGGTGGGAGAAATCCTGGGTGCCAGCTGCGCTTTTATCCTGAAGGCAGTAGTAAAAGGTAACTAAGCAAGGGCCTGACCCAGGGGCCACATTTGCATTTTAGAGTCTCTTTGGGGTGTGTGGAAACAGAGCTGGGGTCAGGAGACAACTTCATTGGGGTTTATTTTTAACCTGCTTATGAAGGCCAGCAGTGAAGACAGCCCATTTTGCTAGCAGTTTGTGGGAGGAGTGTCAGCACCAAGGCCGTCACACCTGCCTCCCCCAGGCTCCTCAGAGTCTCCCTCCTACTGTGGGGAAGGGGCCCAGCGAAGGGGCCATCAATCTTCATTAAGTTGGGCATTGTCTTCAAGAGGAAGGCAGTGCTTGGAAAGGCTGTTTCAGGGCAGCGCTGTGACCCCCAGGGTATTTAGAAATAAAGGCTAATTGACCATAGGAAAATCAAACAGATACCATCGCTGGTGCTGTGGCTGTCCACCCCCCCCCCCCACCTCGGCCTCAACAATGGAGATGCCTGCTGGGGCCTTGCAGTCCCTCCCAGCCTGTGGAACTACCCAGGGACAGAGGGACGCCTCTTCGCCGCTTGGGGATGTCCAGTGGCAGCGAAGTGGAAAGAGGGCACGCTGCCAACGTAGGGCGGAGCCTCTCCAGGAGGGCATGAGGCCCTTCCCTGCCAGCCTGGCCCAATGGGACACTCTGCCCCATCATTTGGGAGATTTTATCATCAGAATGAAAACCCCACTTCTAGAAGGAATTCAGAGGCAGGGCCATGCTAGGTGTTGTATTGTTCTTGGCTGGATATTTGATAGCATTCAATCTGTATAAAAGTGGACCATTGGCAAAGTGCTTTCTCCTACATCATGTAGTAACTTCCCACTGGGCTGGGACTGGTGATTGAGAGGTGAAGACTCTGCTCTCAAGTAGCTCAAGGTCACTGTTGGTGTTTGTGTGTGAGTGTGTGTGTGTGTGTGTGTGTGTGTGTGTATGCACATACATGCATGCATGTAGCGGACATTAAACAGCAAAAGTCACCAGAGAAACTCAGGATTTCTGAAGGAAGTTCAGGAACAGATTGAGAGCATAGATAGGGTCAGCTAACTAGACCAGAACCCATTTTACAGCGGGGGAAACTGAGGCACAGGCTGTCTAGGACCTCACAGCTAAAGCAGAGATTCAAATCCAGGCAACTGGCTCTGGCCCCTGCAAGCCCATCACTAGAATGCATCATGTCTTGATGGACGTGAGCACCCCAGCTTCGTGGAACTGTCAGCAGCCATGCCTGGAGGAACGGGGTGGAATCCCACATGGGTCCACGCTCACGCGTTGCTACTGTTCTGCTTGAACCACTGGGGCAATGAGACGATCATTCCTAACCTCCAAGGTTGCTGCTCTACGTGGGGGTGTGTTTGGGGAAGGGTACGTGTGACCTCCGATGAACCCCTGACTTCACATGCACCTACTTCATCATCCACAGTGGGGCCTAGCTTTCCAATGAGCTGTTTCTCCTCGCCGATGTGTGTCACCTGATTTTCAAGTGCATACCCTGACACGATCACACCCTGTCTGTGTCTCACAGGTCCACCAATGAAGGTGAGTTATGTCAGGATTGTGCTGGACTTTCATTCTGCTGCTATCTATTTAGTACTTGGATAGCCGCCCTTCTCAACACCAGGGATGGAGCAGTAAATAAAATAAAACCAACAAAAGGAAGTGTTGCTCAGAGTTTTTGGGGTCAGAGCCGACTTCAGGAGGAGCACAGAAAAAACACCACAGCAACCGATCCTTATACATGTGACTTGCCAGGTGCCATACTGAGAAATTCCTGTCCTCTCCAGGGACAGAGGGTCCGTACCCGCTGACCCACCACTGGCCAAAATAGCAATTCTCAAATTGCGTCAGCTTCTCACGGAGGGCTTGAGACAACACTGATCTCTGGGTCCTGTCTGGGGCTCCTGACACACTGGGTATGGGCTGGGATCCCAGACTGCCCTGTTAGCAGGTTCCCAGGAATGTGGATGCTGTCGGGGGTGCTTTGTAGAATCACTGCCCTGGAGCACACTGAGGAGAGTAAGATCAGAGGGGGCTGGGGGCCGAGGCAGACCCACAGGCAGAGCTGCCTTGGAAGAGGAAGAAAGAGGAAGCAAAGGGACACCCACAGACTGTTTCCACACAGGGGGACCTGGGTCAGGTGTGGCTTTCATCCTGGGAAATATGGCCCAGCTATGTCTGAACATTCGCAGGGATAGGGTCACTGAACAACAATGGATGGAATTTACATTTTGCAGGATCTCAGATGAGAAGGGGACCACAGAACGTCCTTGGTTGTGTGAAGGGCAAGGAAGGAGCAAGGAGTGAATATTTGCAGGCTGCACCCTTTGCCAAATACAGCACTGTGCTCCTGACGTCCGCGGTCTCCTGAGTCCTCCCCACAGCCTTGAGATTGGTGCCGTGCTCCCTGTGTTCCAGATGAGGAAAGGAAGGCTCAGAGAAGTTAGATAACTTTCCCCAGCTCATACAGGAGTGAATAGGAGAGCCTGGATGAGAACTGACAGTCACAGCCTTGTGGCCACACAGTGCTATTCCAACATGAAAAGAACTAGATAGAAACCAGGAGCAGCCATGGTTTTCTTTTGAATAGATGGAAGTTGGGTTCCCTAAAGCCTTTTTGTGGACGAGGAGCAGAAACAAGCTGGATGCTCAGAGACAGGCTGGTTGTACACCCAGTGAGGTGAGAGAGTCCCAGATCACTGTGGATACTTGCGAGATATTTTTCTGCTCTCCTCCACAAATAATGGCCACTGATCCTCGTACACATGGCTCTTAAGGCACTGGACAGAATCGTGACCCCACACCCCACTTCTTATGTTGAAGCCCTAACTCCTCATGTGACTGTATTTGAATATAGGGCCTTTAAAGAGGTGATAGAGGTTAAATGAGATCATAAGGGGGGAGCCCTGGTCAGATAGAATTGGTGTCTGTATAAAAGAGGAAGAGATGCCGCATCTCTCTCTCTCTCTCTCTCTCTCTCTCTCTCTCTCTCTCTCTCTCCCTCTTCCATGTGAGGACACAGCAAGAAGGCAGCCATCCACAAGCCACGAAGAGCCCTCACCAGAACCCAACCATGCTGGGATCCTTATCTTGGACTTTCCAGCCTCTAGAACTGTAAGAACATAAATTTCTATCACTTCAATCACTCAGGCTATGGTATTTGTTGTTGTAGCCCAAGCAGACTGACATAGGAGCATTTCAACTGGGCAGTGGTCCTTCAGTTTAAGGAGCTGACTAAAAACTTAGGGCATTAAAGGGTCTCAGAATAGTGGGATGGGCTTTGCTCCTGAAACCCTTGCTCACCTGTGTTGGCTCTATAGACATGGTCCCATGTGGTTGGAGAAAGGGAATCCTGGCTTTAAAAAGACCTTTCTCTCCTCCCTAAAAATTTAATTAACAGACCCTTTATCCAAATATTGTTCTGTTTCTTATTTGACACACTGTGGGTCAGCGTTTTTCAAGCCAATGTTTTCCAGATGGAATCAGGGGACTTTACACACAGCCTAACGTTCAACTGCTTGTCACTTGGGGGACAGCATAATTATGTCACCTTATTGGTAGATTTCACTGACCTTTAATGACCTTTAATTTATTGACCTTTAATGAACAGCATAATTATGTCACCTTATTGGTAGATTTCACTGACCTTTAATGACCTTTAATTTACTGATGTAACTTGGTTATGGACAAAGTCACATGAGGTCAACAAAGGATTTTGCTTTTGAATCATGGGCCAAGCTTGCAACACTTGCACTATGAATAAGGAGGAATCATCTCTCGGCAGACACTTGATTTTTCCAGCCGTTATACTAGTTAAAAATGGCTGACTATCTACTGATGTATCTATCTATCTATCTTCCCCAAATTGCTAATGAAAAGATGCTAAAGAACATAGAGGGAAAAATTTCATAACAGCCATGAGGACAGAAAGAGTAGGGACCAGCACACTAAAAGGGTTGTGCCTGGCTCTATAATCAGGATCCTAATTCAATCACAAATAAGAACAACTAAAGGTCATCTGATGCTTGAGGGAAATCATTAACAAATTTAAGTACACTGCGAGCAAACCTCCTGCATCCAGCCTCACCTGGCCCTCTCTCCCAGAGGTGGCCGGGGGCCGCTAGCACCCAGCCTGCGAGGGATTAAATGCTCACCATTCACCCCTGGAGTTTTGGGATCCTGCTCAGCCACTCACCATTCATTGTTCCACTTTTTAGCTTACGGTATTTATTGATATTAACTACTCTCCTGTCTCTTAAACAATGTGCTTTAAAAAGCCACTTTATTGTCATTTCAGTGGGGTTTGGTTAGGGAGCAGAGGTCAATGAATATGCATAATCAGAAACACACTTTCTTATTATTCTTCTGAAAAACATTACATGTACGCTACAAAGTAATGAAAAGGGATCTAATGGAGAGAAGGACATGTGCACCTTCAGGAAAATGAAGCTAGAAAGCAGTACTCCGTTCTGGGACATCTAAGGATGGCATCTATGTGGCAGGGCTACAAACACATTGGTCAAACCAAAGGGTCCCAAAAAGAATATTTTCGAGAATAAAGTAGATTTCACAACATATAATATGATTTGGGGGCCAGACCATCTTAGTGCTAAAGTGAAGGCAAGGTATTCCTTTTTTTTTTTTTTAAGAAGAAGAAAAAAAGTATATAATAGACATTCCAGGAAACATGTATTAGAAAACCATATGAAAAGCAAGAAAATGTTGCATGATTTGGGGCAAATTATAGACTACAAGAAAAGAGAATCTCTTTGACATGGACCAATTCCATCTGACAAGCACGTGTTTCATGACAAAAGCTATATTCCTTCTCTACAGTCCTAATCACCTACCGGAATATTACACAATGATAATATTATAAAGGCAGTTCATTTCTATATTTAGAATTAACTTATAAATAGGGCAAAACACCAGAGACTAATTACCGTCTTTCATTGATTCTAAGACACATTTCCCCCCATATTTTAGCCTCTCTGAAACTAGGATATGCTTTTAATGGGGTATCATTGGCAGCATGTATGTATTTATTTACTTTTACTTACTGGAACATAAAGCAATGTGTGTCCTAGAATTCATGACCGCTTCAAATCAATAAAATATGATATATTGACAAAGGAAAAAGAAAATATTATAAACCTTAACAGTTTGAAGTAAGAACAGAAATGACAGGGGTACATAGGTGACTCAGTTGGTTAAGCATCCGACTCTGGCTCGGGTCATGATCGCATGGTTCGGGGGTTTGAGCCCTGCGTCGGGCTCTGTGCTGACAGCTCAGAGCCTGGAGCCTGCCTTGGATCCTGTGTCTCCCTCTCTCTCTGCCCCTCCTCTGCTCACACTCTGTCTCTCTCAAAAATAAATAAACATTAAAAAAACGTTTTTTTTAAAAAGAATAGAAATGATAGTAGATGAGATGGAGAAGTGGGAAAGAGCAGGGAAAGCAAAGATTATGATTCCTTCAGCTCACATGGCTGAGACATAACAGGTGCTCAGTAAATAGAGATCAAGAAATAGCTTTGAGCATATTTTAAAATCATAAGGGTGAGCTTGGAGAACTGAAGAACTAAATGATATATGGAGATAAAGTTTAGACTGAGTAAAATCTGATGTAAGTAATTTAAAATTTCTTTAAAAAAATTTTTTTAATGTTTATTTATTTCTGAGAGAGAGACAGAGTGTCGGGGGGGAGGGGCAGAGAGAGAGGGAGACACACAATCCGAAGCAGGCTCCAGGCTCTGAGCTGTCAGCACAGAGCCCGACGTGGGGCTTGAACTCACTAACCATGAGATCATGACCTGAGCTGAAGCCGGACGCTCAACCAACTGAGCCACCCAGGCGCCCCTAAATTTCTTTTTTTTTTAAACAGGAAGAGCTAAGAGGTGCTCTTGAGAGTTGGCAGGTCAAGAAAAAGAGCTCTGGGCATATTATTTAGAGCTCTGGAGGTCACCACCAGGAAAAGCAAAATCAGACATTTTGAAAAGTGATTGCCCTTGGAGAACAGGATGGGCAGGGAAGGGGGTGGGGGGAGAGATTTATTCTATAACTTTCAACATTGTTTGGATCTTTTACTACTAAAGTGTCTCAGTGTTATAAAATTAAAGCATTAGAAAAATGTATTCTGTCACTGAAAAAGATACCACCAAACTTATTGTCTTATACTCTCCAGGGTAGGTGGATATGTAATTGCCTGGTATAGGGAATATGGGTAATATAAACACATGCTTTGTCTTCTGTGTAGACGAGAAATGTAGCATCTCAGTCATCTGCTGGCTGAAACAGCCATGCATTGCTTGAACATAAAGTCAGCTACTCAAAATTTTCTGTTATAGTTTCTGTAGACAATTCTCTACCTGGGTGGCTTGCTTATAAACAAATATCTCTTTAACTAAATCGTTCATTTCACTAAAAATCTACTTGCTATCCCTGGGATATAGCATTGTTCAAACCCAAGTTTGGAGCGCTAGAATTTATGGAGATTATTTGACTGGGGTGGTTCACTGATTTCGCTGGCTCCGAACATACTCAAGACTGAAACTATTGTGTCCATTTAATAAGGTGTGTGGATGTTAGGGAATTCGAGCCCTCATTAAAGTCTGTATTTTCTAGTGGATTCAAAATAATTTTCTATAGAGAATTATGGAACACACAGACACATACACACACACTCCTAAGCAAGAGCTCGGGCCTGAGTCATGGTCGGGCATCACCGTTTTCCCAGGAGGAGGCCAACACTTCCCGTGTTCCACTCCTTGCCAAAACTTACGGGGTCTGCGTTTCATCAGCAACCAGGAGCGGCTGCCCATCCTGTAGCGATTGGAGAAAACAGTCTTCAATTTGTCGACACGTGAGAGGATAATTTCTTGAAAGATCATTCTTCCCAGTACTGTGAAATCTACATCTAAATCTACATCTGGCACATTTGCTTTGACTGAATTGCTTTGCTGTGTGATGCTATTTATCCAGGTCGTGAGGGTGCCCCCTGTCAGGACTGATAACATTTTCCTAGGACATCCGTCATTATCCCACACCACATTCTCTTCAAAAAGACAAACAGGCTTAATTCCTACCTCGTCTCGGTACCAGGAATTGTTGAGGTTCTTGTGGACTTGTTCTGCTTCATCATGTGACCTCCACCAACTGTGGAGCCCACGGGGTCCCTTTCTCATGTCGGCAACAAGAATTCTTAGAGGTATAAGTGTTCTTCACCCCGAGCCTATGATGTGGCATCATGGCGTGTGGTTCTTAGCCTTATTCCCAGATTCACTGTCTTCTCCTTTGCTCCTATCCTTCTTTTATTGTTGTTTCTATACCATTTTCGTCTGTCTTATGTATCCTTATAAGTCACTTATAATCGGGGAGGTGCAAAGAGAGAAGGGGCGGGGCACAGAATCCAAAGCAGGCCCCAGGCTCTGAGCTGTCAGCGGAGTTCGCTGCAGGGCTCGAACCCGCAGACCGTGAGATCATGACCTGAGCCAAAGTCAGACACTTAACCAACTGAGCCATCCAGGCACCCTTATCCTAATCTTTTTGTAACAAAAAGGGATACATGAGTAACTAAAATAACCCTCACACCAAATCCATAAAGTATCTGTCCTTGTGCCCATTCCACAGATAAGAAAACTGATGAGTGGAGACTGAGTCCGCTAAGAAGGTACAGTTGGAACCATTGCTGTCTGAGTCCAAAGTCCGTTGGTCTTGGCACCCTTTCCTGTCATATGAGATAGGGCCTCCGCGATACTGTTTCTCGGAGACTGCAAGGAAATTATTAATGAAGTGACCACATTGTAGGGGATGTTTGTGTATGAACCACTAAAGCTAGGTAACAAAGCTAGTCACTGCTATGTGTGACCTGCGTCCAGGCCATGATGGTTAGCAAGGCCAGTTGTCTGGGTCAGGGCTTGAACACACTGCCCGCTCTTCCTGGGGAGGCCAGAGGAGGGGCCCAGCACCCCTCGCTGGGGACGGGGGCGCGGGCTAGCACTGCTGGCCCTCTCAGGCTCTCAACACGTCCTTCTTCACTGCCCTTCTCTGTCCTGCCCTGGGCGGCCGTGTTCTCCTGGGGAGCATCCTGCGACTCGGCCAAGCACGGATCCGCCTGCACACAGATGGGGGCAGAGGAGGATGACTCAAGACCGCGCCCCTTGGCTTACACAAATTCGTCTGCCCTTGGTCCTCAGAGGTGATGTGAGGACGGAGCCCCAGTACCAGCTCAGCTCCGGGTGTCCACATGGTCAGAATTCCTCAGCCCTTTGCTCCCCGCGCCTTGTAACTATAGTTTGTGAAGCCTTCCCGGCAGGAGTCAGGACAGGTGCCCGGCTCACTTCGGTCTCTGGCCACTGGATTAGCCCAGCACCTGGCACGAAGTGGGTGCTCGGTAAACACGGGCTTCTTCCTGTTGTTCAGTCCTGATTTGGCCCAAGTGGCTCTTGCCCTTCGGTCTTCCCCGGAGTGGATTCTGAGGCCTGCGTTGGCTCCTCCTCTTTCTCTTGGGTTTTGCTCTCACGCGCTGGACCTGATAAAATCTCCAACATGATTTATCAAACACCTCTCTCCTCCAAGCCTGAGACTCTTGGGGATTTTGAAAGGAAACAGGCTCCATGTGCTTCCAATTGGGCTCATCATGTTGTTCTGTCGGAGCTGGGGGATGTGCAGAACGCCCTGGAACTAGTTCATGGCTCCGCTTAAAGATGTTTTTCTTAGAAGCAGGAAGTTACGTCCTGCCAAGAAGAAATGAAAATAAAGCCCCCAAGAGTTCACTCGGGGTTCGCTGGGAGCTGTGCTGGGCTGTGCCGAGCTGTTGCAGCGGGCTGGGCCCCGCCTGGGAGGAAGTTGAAATGGGGCCTCAGCCCAGAGCCCCCCAGGACGCAGGCACAGCGGGCCTTGGCAGGGCACCGTCTGGGGCAGAGCAGAGACGCATGTCCTCCCCCTGGCCCAGGGGCTCCGCGGCGGCCCCTTCCTTCTCTTGGGTCATCTGCACATTCAGCGTTGCTGGCTGCTTCATCGGTTCCTCTGAATCTCCAAAGAGGCCCAGGGGCACGTGGGGAGGGCCCAGGCAAACCTGGAGTCCAGATCCTGGCTCTCATCTGATGGACGTGCTTCCTTGGACAAATCGCTTCACGCTTTGGGCGGCGGACCTGCCCTATGAACTCAGAAGCTTCTCTTCACTGCCCACACACTTCCTTACACGCTCACCCCCGGCCCCGGCCCCCCAGCCAGGTTCACATGAGGCAGGCTATTTATTCAAAGTCATTTGCTGGGTGAATGGAATTGAGCAAACAAACAACCCAGGAGTGTGAAGAGGATCCCCGCAGGCCTTCCTGGGGACGGGAGGGTGGGGGGAGTCCTCCCCAGGCTGTGGGCAGCACTGGCATGGTTCTCCCGGGACAGGCCGCACAGAACCCCGGGCGGGAGCACCAGCAGCCCCTGCTGGAAAGGGCCAGGGGAGCGATTGCTCTTTCTCTTCTTGGCAGATGCACAGAATTTATATCTACCTTTCTACATCCATTCAATAAATACTGAGCCTTCCATTTGCTCAATGGAAAAAAAAGAAAAAAAAACACCTAGGGGTTTGGCATAGAGCCCAAACCAGTTCTGTCATTTACTGACTTTGCAGTCTTGGAAAAATTATGTAAAACTCTCAATTTTCTCCACTGTAGAATGGGGTAAACATCGCTACCTTTTTGGGTCCCTATGTAGATTAAGTACTACCTAATGTCCCCTGCTCCCCAGGGAAACCTGGCCACTGGATCCACGTAGCTTTCTGCACAGATGCCCAGCACAGCCCCGATGATTAACGGTTGCATGTTTGTCACCAAAGCGTGATCTTGAACTCCTGGAGGACGGGGACAGCGTTTTATTCCTCTATCTGTCCCAGGCTCAAGAGGAGTCCCCTGCTCACTCAAGGATGGGTGAAGTGAATAGAAGAGTATTCTTTAAATAGTCTACATGTGATTTATTTTATTTCCCTTATCGTGTCCTGAGAGGGTCCCTGGGCTGCAGAGATGGACATATCACATCTGTTTGACAATGGTGGGTGGGAAAGAGGGGCTATGGAAGGCATCTAGCCAAGTTGAGGTGTCAATTATCCCCAAGTTGAAATACAGTTTAGTGCCCGTTTTATCAAAATCCCGGCAAGATATTTTTTGTAAATATAAGCAAAATTATTCTAAAATTAGTCTAAAAAATGCATTCAAAATGTGTATGGAAAGAAAAAGGAACTTGAATAGCTAAAACAATTTTTAAAAGTACTAATAAAGTGGGAAGAATCAGTCTACCTAATTTTAAGATTTATTAGATACCTATATTAGTCAAGGTTATGTGGTATGGGTGGAGAGACAGACACAGAGATCGATCAGTGAATGAGATAAAGAACTAAGAAACAGATCCACCCACGCCCATGTGATTTTTTGACAAAGGGGCAAAAGCTATTCAGCGAAGGGACGATGCCCTTTTCAACAAATGGTGCTGGAGGAATTAGGCATTCATTCACAGGCAACAAAGAAAAAAGAACAAAAAAATTGTTGATAAACTTAAATGTAAAACATTGAAAGCACAAAACTTGTGAAAAAACTACAAGAAAATCTCCAGGAGGTAGGGCTAGACAAAGATTATTAGACTTGGTACAAAAAGCACAATCCATAGATGGAAAATTGATAAATTAGACTTCACAAATATAATGATGTTTGCTCCACAAAAGACCCTGTGAAGAGCATAAAAATATAAGCTATAGACTGGGAGGAAATATTTGCAAACCATGTATCCAACAAAGGACTAGACCTATAACTAGGACCTAGAATATACAAAGAACTCTCAAAACTCACCAACAAAAATTCAAACAATTCAGTTAGTAAATAGACTAAAGACTAGAGGAGACATTTCACCAAAGAGGGGATACCGATGTAAAATAAGCACACGAAGAAATCTTTAACACCATCAGCCGTTAGGGAAATGCAAATTAAAACCACAATGATATATCACTACGTATCTATCAGAATGCCAAAAAAAAAAAAAAAAAAAAAAAAAAAAAAAAAAAAAAAAAAGTAGCGACCATACCAGTGCTGGCAAGCATATGAAGAAACTGGATCACTCATGCAGTGCTGATGGGAATTTAAAATAATACAGCCACACTGCTAAAGTGTTTGTCAGTTTCTTTCAAAAATAAATAGGTAGGGGCACCTGAGTGGCTCAGTCCGTTAAGCGTCTGACTCCGGCTCAGGTCATGATCTCGCTGTTTGTGGGTTTGAGCCCCATGTGGGGCTTTGTGCTGACAGCTCAGAGCCTGGAGCCTGCTTCGGATTCTGTGTCTCCCTCTCTCTGTGCCCCTCCCCAGCTGGCACTCTGTCTCTGACTCTTTCAAAAAATAAATTAAAAAAAAAAAGTTAAAAAAAAAGAAAACCAATTCAAAAATATTGCATACCAAACAGTTCCCTTTATGGAATGCTCTCAATATTACAAAATTGTAGAAAAGGAAAACAGATTAGTGATTGTCAGGGATCAAGGAGGGGATGAGGTGGGACGGGAATAAATGTAGTTGTAAGAAGGCAACAGGAGGGATCCTTATAGTGATGGAAATAGTCTGTATCTTGACTGTATCAGTGTTAATAATCCTGGCTGTGATATTGCACTACAGTCTTTCAAGATATTACCATTGGGGAAAACTGAGTGAAAGATATAGGGATCTATTGTTTCTTACGACTACACGTGAATCTGAAGTTATCTCAAAATTAAAAAAAAATTAATTGAAAACTAGTAAATATACTAAAGTTGAAATTAGTCCATTAAAAAAAAAAGTAAGTAGAGCTCCTGGGTGACTCAGTTGGTTAAGCATCCGACTTCGGCTCAGGTCATGATTTCACGGTTCGTGGGTTCATGCCCCGCAGGAGGCTCTGTGCTGACTCTCAGAGCCTAGAGCCTGCTTCGGATTCTGTGACTTCCTCTGCTTCTGCCCCTCCCCTGCTCATTCTCTGTCTCTTTCTGTCTCTTAAAAATAAATACATGTTAATTTTTCTTTTAAAGTAAGTAAAAAATGTTAATGACAAATGGTCCATAGATATGGCAAAACTTTTTAAGTCATCGCTCAAATGACTGATCATGAGAGGCACCTCCCGATAGGATGGTGTGGGGATTTGGAGTCAGAAACCCTGGCTTTGGGGTGCCTAGGTGGCTCAGTCAGCTAAGTGTCCGACTGTTGATCTCAGCTCAGGTCATGATCTTAACGGTTTGTGAGTTGGAGCCCTGCATAGAGTTCCACGCTGACGGTGTGGAGCCCGCTTGGATTGTCTCTCTTTCTCTCTCTCTGTCCCTCCTCTACTCTGTCTCCCTCTCTCACGATAAATAAATAAACATTAAAAAAAAAAGAAATCCTGGCTTCAGTCCTGCTGTCAACACTGAATGGATCACAATGCTGGACAAGGCATCTAAGCCCTCTAGGATAGGGGTGAAATTTAAGGTAGATAAAAGAATAAGATGTATCTTCAGATAGGAATGAAAATGATCTTTTATGCAATACTTTATGAGACTCATTGAGAAAAAAATATTTATGAAACAGTAGCTGTAAATATCAAGGTTCTGTGTCATTGTGAGATCGTATGATTTTATGTTAAACCAGAGAGTTCCTACCAACACTGTTCATTCTAGTTCTTACGTAAGATGCTGCGTGCAGGTCCAGGTGGGTATTCTTTCTGCCTCCCACTGTGCCCCCCTTCCTTCCCTTCCTCCTCCCATTCTTTCTTCAGCAAATGCGTATTGAGTGCCTATTATGTATCAGCTTCAGTGCTGGAGGCACGAGCTATAAAGCCAAATGAACATACTTCATGCTTTGAGAAACTCATAAGTATTCTGGTGGGGGTAATAGATATGCTCCAAATTACTACATGGGGTGGTGATTTCCATTCTATCAAAGCCCAAAGGAGGGTTCCTAATTCATCCTGGTGGGTTAGAAAAGGGTCCTTGGAGAAAGGGATGTTTAAAGCGCATTTTGAGGGTGAGGAAGGAGGAAGAGGAAGAGGAGTGAGCTCAATGTCTTTCGTTATCCAGAAGGTTCTCACACTTCATCACATAGCAAGACAGCCCCAAGAGCAGCAAGAGGGAAAGCCCTAATGAGCAAGCAAATCTCTGCTTAGGTCACGTCTGCTGCTCTCCCACTGGCCCAAGCAAGTCACAAGGCCAGCCTGAACCGGGGGTGGGGAAAGACTCCAACATGCCACGGGAGTTGCTCTAAGCTCTGTGGCCATTTTGGAGTCTGCCATGGTCCATGAGCTTAATAAAAACAGCTGCAATTCAATAGTTCCCCGGACTGCATCTCTCCAGGGCTTTTGGTTTTCCCTCTGCCCCTTACTTGCCACTGTTATCTCTTTTGGCCACTCAGTATTTATTATTTTTAACTTAACGCAGGGTCTCATCTCCCTCTCGGCTTTTCACACTCCTTTATTTGTTGGAGGACGTGTCCTTTTGTAAGGTCCCCATCTTCTGGAGGCACTGGCCAGGCTGGAGACACTCACCTGCACAGGGGGGCTCTTTCCAGGCTGCTTCTCCTGCTGCCCTCCCTACGTGTCAGAGCTCAAAGAAAGTCCACAGACAGGGACCCCAATATGAAAGGGCACAAACTGATACTATTTTTATAAGGACTGTGCACCATTGGAAAAACTCTTCTCCCTGCCTTCCTACCCCTCCAATCATGGATGAAGTGTGTTCCTGGTCCCCAGCCAGCTTTTTGATGGCTGGAGAGAGGGAAGTTAGTAAAGTCCCACTAACACAGGCTCACCGTTCTGCTTACCCTCCTGCCCACCCCATCCTGTGGCTCATGGCCCCACTGGACACACTCAGGACCCTGAGCCTGGTGGCCTCAGGGCCCACATCGTCCTCTGCTGGATCTAGCTGTAGCTTCCTCCCAGGTGCCCCAACTCAGCGATGTCCCTTTAAAACCTGTACCTCGGGTACACACCTTCGGTGGGTTCCAGATGCCACAGTCCGTGTGAAAGAGCACAGCCCAGCCCCCATCTAGCTGGGCCCATTTTCTGCCTTGTCTCTCTGCCAGAGGAACCTCCTGAAAACCCACTCCTTTCCACAGTAAGGATGCCCGGACTCAGCATAAGAGATTCCCACAACACACAAACAACATGGACGGTTGTATTTTTACATCTCATCTCAGGTGCCTGAGCATCCCTGCCACTGCCTCCCTTGTGGCAAGGACAGTCACCAGCCATCCTGTCCTCTGCACTTCAGCATCAATGCCCCTGCGACTTGGGAAGGCCCTTCGGGTGTACTGACTCCACAATAGAGAGAGGGGGTCGGGACTTACTCCCCGTCCAACACATCCTAATGGTTTGGAGATCCTGGCCCCAAACCACACCGACTCACCAGCAATACCCTCAGCCAGGGGCATGAAGCCTCCTGGGGTCTGTCACTTGATTGCTGACATGTGTGATGGCACAGAAAACTGCTCTTTCTGTAACTTATTTGGAGAGACGAGGAACAGGTTTAGCCAAAGTCCTCTGACAGCAACTTAAGAAACTGTGGGATAAAGGATCCCGGATGCTCCCTGATGCTGTTAGCAGTATCCCTCGTGGGTACCTAAATGTGATCTGTGGATAAACAGAGCCTCGTCAGAACCCAGACTTCTGCCAGAGAGCATCGTGCAGCCAGCTGGGGCCCGGGGAGCGCTCTGCGCTCTGGGATTGCTCTGGGAATCTGAAACTCGGTGCAAGACTCACCAGCACTGGGATGAAACCCCTGCACCTAGATAAATCTTGACCTCCTGGAGTGTCACTCAAGGAGCTTCACTCTCCAAGCTCCTTTGTGAGGGTGAGCCTCCTGACCCAGCAGCAAGCAGTTGGCAATTGAGACCGTGTTTGGTTAGCGAGCAGGGAGAGAAGGCGATGAAAAGCAGATGAAGGCAGGAGTCGGGGATGGGGCTCCTCCTGGAGGGCATTCCACTCTGGGCAGAGGGGCCCGCCAAGCTGAGGAGGTCTCTGTGTCTCCAGCGTCAGCTCTGGTTTGGCCAGATTCCTGGGAAATGTTCCCATGGTGGGGGCGGGTGGGGGGCACATGTCCTATGCAGGACAGAGAGTTCTGATGTTGCAGCTTGCTGCACAAACACTCAATGCCCTTGATGGCAGGTGGCACATCAGTCAGTGTGGGTGACCTCCGGCTCCTCCCCAGAAGCATCTGCGGTCATGGATGAGCCCAGCCCCACCCACTGGATGGGAGACTCTTACTTTCAAAGAAGTGGAATAAGGATGCCTCGCTCCTGCCTTACCAGAGGGGCCCCTTCTGCTGCTCTCATCGCCCCCTTCTCCTGGCAAGCTCTTATTCACTCATCAAGGCACCGCTCAGGGGACACCTCCTCCAGGAAACCCTCCTTCCCGGCTCTTCAGGCTTTATCACGCTGCATGCATCACGTGGCATTGGCATAGGCGGCCTAGGCCCAGACTGGACACTCCTTATAGGCAGGCGGGTGTTGATTCTCTCTGATAAACTGGTGCTAAATAAACAAGTGTTCAATCCATAAATACACATTTTTGCCTTGGTTTCCTTAACTTCAAAATTGTGGAGGCAATTCATGAGCTTGGTATGCAAAATGAAATCTCGTTTAACTTAAAATTTAACTTAAAATAGCGTTTAGAATATGAACACTTAAAATAGAAACATTAACTTAAAATAGCATGTGTCTACCCCCCTCGCACCCTCCCCAAGGAGTATCCTTCCTCCTGGAATCAGATCACCAGCCCTTAAAAACCCAGGAAGGCTGGCCCAGCCCCTGGTCAGGCTGATGGCCTCCCCCCTCTGCCCCGGTGCTGCTCTCTTCTGAGCGTTGTTCTTGCTGTTGCATCCCGCTTCTATACTCCTTAAGCAGAGAGTGCTAGGCTGTGGACACGGGTGCATGGCAGTGCTAGGTCAGGGCAGGAGGCAGGGCAGGGGCGTCTCTGGCCCTCCTACAAGCTCTGCAGTGACACACCCACGTTCGGTGGGCCTAACTCCCTGTGTTCAATTACTCAGGCAGACGCCTGCTGCTACTCACCTCCATCCACGTGCACATGAACACACTCACACCCACACCCACACATGTTCCCAACACCTGCCCGGGGAGGCGGGACAGGAGGGCTGTCCAGGCTCAGCCACATCCTTCCCTGCCACCTGGGGTCCATGTGGGGCCAGGGTAACCAGTCCCTCCTTCTCTGCCTCACAGTGAATTTCCACCCCTGTGTCCTCTCCTGTCGGCCTTTCAGTAGCGTCCCCTCAATCCACTCCCTCCCGTTAAAGTTTCAAAAAGAGAGGACTTGGGATCTTGACTCCCTCTCGTGAGCACTATTGCGGAGAATAACCTTCTCGGCGCAAAACGGTGAGTGTGGGCAAGAGGCACTTACCTGCTAACGTCAAGTTCCCAGAGGGGCCGTGGAAGGTAGAACAAAGCAGAATAAAGACGGTCTGTGCCAAGGTAATTGACGTCTCTGCTGGTAACCAGCAGCTGTCTCACTAGTGTAAAGTTCCACCTCCCTGGGCCCCTCCGTTCACTCTCACACGAGATAGAGATATAGAGGCAGTGACAGTGTGTGTGTGTCACCTTCGATTCACAAAAGGTGTCGCTTTATTCTTGTTGATGACCACCAACAAGAGAAGCACCAAACAAACGCCCGAGCGTGCACACTCACTGTTTGCCACTCTGTTTCTGTTCGGTTCTCACACGGCTTCTGGTAGGAATGCTATGGGCTGAACTGTCTCCCCACGCCCTCAAATTCATAGGTTGAAGCCCTAATCCCCAAGGTGACTGCATTGGGACATAGAGCCTGAAAGGAGGTAATGAGGTTAAATAAGGTCATAAGGGTGGGGCCCTAATCCACTAGGGCTGGTGTCCCTAGAAGAAGAGATAGCAGAGTGCTCTCTCTCTCTCTCTCTCTGCACGCTCACTGAGGGAAGGCCACGTGAGGACACAGCCAGAAGGCAGCCCTCTGCAAGCCAAGGAGACAGGCCTCAGGAGAAACCAACCCTGCCAGGACTTGATCTTGGACTTCTCGCCCCAGAACTGTGAGAGAATGGCATCTCTTGTTCAAGGCACCCGGCCTGTGGTATCTTGTTATGGCAGCCCAGTAGGCTAAGATGAAAACCTGACCCGCTTGTCCAAAGGACATGATTCCCAAGTTGCCCAGTGAAAGACTAGGAGAAAAAGAGACCACATACAAGGGTATTTGTGGGGGATAATATTCTCAGATTTTTAGAGATGTTTATACGTTTAGTTTCAGTCTTTATGGGCTCAGAGAATGGTCATGAAACTATAATGCAGAAGAAAGGAAAAGAATCAGTCCTTGGCTTTTTTTTTAGAGCGAAGAATTTTTAATGTTTATTTATTTTTGAGAGACAGAACACAAGCAGGGGAGGGGGAGGGAGAGAGGGAGACACAGAATCCAAAGCAGGCTCCAGGCTCTGAGCCATCAGCACAGAGCCCGATGCAGTGCTTGAGCTCACCAGCCTGTGAGATCATGACCTGAGCCGAAGTCGGATGCTTAACTGACTGAGCCACCCAGGCGCCCTAGTCCTTGGCTTTTGAATTACAAAATAGATTTGTGAAAATCGTGGCAGTGACAAAAGGGTAAGAAAAAAAGTATTTTTAGAAATCTGTTTTTCAAAAGGATGGTGGAGATAGAGCTCACAACCAAGCTAAGCCTAAGGCCAAAAACAAAGACCCATCTACAGGGAGAAAGACAAAGCAATCTGTATAGTATGTTAGTTGATAAGTGCTCCAGAAAAAATCGACAACAACAACAAAACACAGAACAAAGTATGGTGGATCCGGAAGGTGGGGCTGAGGGACAGACTGAGGGACCATCCGTCTTGAAAATGAAGATATTTATTGTTTTCTAAGAGGCAATGAACTACTAGCAATCAAAACAACAGGTGTTTACAACATAAAAACACGTGACTATGAATCCAAACCAAGTGAATGTATAAAAGGAAAATAATTAGAAATCCATGAAATAAAAAATAGAGTCCTTAAAATAAAACAAAGCAAATCATTAAGATCTATGAAAGACAGGATAAAAACTGGGCCCAGTGAAAGAAAAAATTAATAAACTGGAAGATAGTGCTGTAAAATTGGAAGATAGTGCTGTCAAATACACAGCAATCAAAAACGCTAGTAAAAATGGAAAAGTCGACGGGGCGCCTGGGTGGCTCAGTCGGTTAAGCGTCCGACTTCAGCTCAGGTCACGATCTCACGGTATGTGAGTTCGAGCCCCGCGTTGGGCTCTGTGCTGACTGCTCAGAGCCTGGAGCCTGTTTCAGATTCTGTGTCTCCCTCTCTCTCTGACCCTCCCCGGTTCATGCTCTGTCTCTGTCTCAAAAATAAATAAACGTTAAAAATTAAAAAAAAAAAAAACAAAAAAAACAAAAAAAAAAACATATATTTAAAAAAAAAAAATAGAAAAGTCGAGTAAAGCCAAATGTTGGTAGGGGTAAGGGATACAGGCACCTTATACACATTTAAGGGAGGCTTATGCTATATCACAACTGTTATGAAAGGCAGTCTTGCACTAATTAAATTAGGCATGTTCCTGGAGACAGGTAGAGGGTACAGATGGATAGATGAGTAAATTGGTAACACATGGTCGAGGCACATATAGCATTATTATGCAGCAATTAGAAGTAATGAACTTGATGAACATGCAACATGGGGATGGCTCTTACAAAATACAGTGCTTGGTGAAAAATTAAGAAACGAAATGATCTAAGTAACACAATATGTCCCCACAAGTTAAAAATTCATGTTCAGGAAACAATATGTGTTTTTTAAGATCACATCCGAACAAAACACTACTCATGAAACAGACTGCAGGGGTCCCTCTTGTGGGAGTGGGGGAGGGGGAGGATCACCATGAAACAGAATAGCTATGTGAATAAAACCAGAGAGGGACCTTGCACGGAGCAGATGGAATGAAGTGAGGTTTATGATTAACTTGATCCTCTGAGCCTGAGCTCCATAAAAAGAGAAAAATAAAAGGGGGAAAAGGAAGCATGGATATTTGGAAGGGAAGCTAGAGTATAGGGAGGGGCATTGGGAATCTCCAACATTCATCTAATGCAAGTTCCAGAAGTTGAGGGAAGAGGAGGGGCAATGTTTGAAGTGGTGAGAATTTTCAAGAGTTAACAAGGGACTGGGCATTCAGATTGAAAGCACATACTAAAATCAATGGGAATAAATCTATATCTGAGTACACATTGTAACCAAAAAATAACATGTCAGAGAGAAAGATGGAGTCACAAAATTTACTTAAGAGATTGCTTATGAAGGAATCAGGCTTAGCACCGTTCAATCAGCCACAACAGGGGCAAGAAGACACTGAAAATTATCTTTAAAGGAACTGTCAGCCTAGAATTCTGCACCCAGTTAACTCCTATTCCAGAGTATTCAAAATAAAGGCATATTCTGACATAAAAGACTAAGATAGTTTAGCATCTATTTACCTTCATTGCAAAAAAAAAAAAAAAAAAAACTACTAAAAGATGAGCTTCAACAAGAAGGAAAATAAATCCAGAGAAGAGCGGGATACAAGAAGAAATGGTCAAGATAGTTGGTCAACTATGTTGGCAGATACTATTAACTCTTGATAGAAAAAATAAACATGGATCTCAACTTGTGGAAGGCGAGGGGCAGGGGTGTTCGCGGGGCGCTGGAAATATGCTGGAGCAGTGTCTTCTCTGGGATGAAGATAGAGATACTGAATAATTTTAGACATTGCTGGACAAATATAAATGTGATTTTGCCAGGTGGAAATCCTAGAGGATACAGACAGTGAAATTAGATTTTCAAAATGATAACATAAGCTGCCTACAAAAGATTTACCTGAAACAAAACAACATAGAGAGGTTGAAAATAATAGTGGGAGAAAGGCAGGGGTGGGAATGGGAGCTAAAACGAGAGAATCCAGGCCAACGCTGACTCTGTAAAGGAATTAAGATAATCACAAACTTATAGATACCTAAAATATAGTTTCAACATATCTTAACTGGATATACATTTATAAATATAGAAATACATGAGATATATACACACACAATGTGATTGAAAACTGATGGCTACAACTGGAGGATTTTAAGGAACTTTTCTCAGAAACTGGTCAAGGTCAAGAAGAAGAGCATCTTCAAAGGCCGAGAAGACAAACCCTCAACCTGGTGGTGTGGCGTGATCATAATACTGCAAAGTTTTGTGGTTGACCTCCAACAGGACTCTTTACTGGTCGGGCAAATACCGCTCACCTGTCCACTCATATGTGGCAGGTGCTGCAGCAGGTACTGGAGGAGACGATGAGGTGATCAGGACCCGTCATTTGTCCTCAAGGAGCTCACAGACCCACAAACAGACAGGCTCATTATGGTCCAGGATGGCATTCTGGCTGGTGGAGAATAGGAGGCTTAGGTGATCCAGGAAAGATTCCTGGGGGAAGAGCCTTGGAGACAGGTAAGGATGAGCGAGGTGAGGAAGGCAGGTGGGGCCGCAGTGCAGAGGGATAGGCTCAGGGGTATGAGAGAACATGGCATGCTGGGCAACTTGGCTGTGTTTCCTGGAACATAGCAGGCAGGCGGGAGGGGAGGAGAACAGAGGAGCGAATGAGGTAGCAACTCGGTCATAAAAAGACGAGTTGCCTAGACGAGATGTCTGGACTGTTCAAAGACGATGAGCCAAGAGCATGAGAAGGGACAAGCACTGGGTTTCCCCAGCCCTCTGTCAGCAACTCATCCCCAGCATCAGCGGGGAGAGAGACTGGGGCCAGCTACAGACTTGCCTCTGGGCTGCTCTCACTAGGGGATGGTGTCGATCAAGCAATTACTTGTCACGTTGTTTTTTCTTCCCTTCAGCCTTTTCCTAGCACCTACACTGCGCTAATCCGTGCTTGCCACTAGGGAAAGGGAGAAAAATAAGACCTGGCCTGTTCTCCGTGGGTTAATAGTTTAGGTGGGGAGGTTGGCACGTAAGTTAAGTGGTTGCCATCTAATGCAGTAAAAACTATAATGGAAGTAGCGGCAAGGTTTCTGGGACGATTGAAAACGAGCGGGTAACTCTCCCTGGGAGAAGCAGGGAGGGCTTCCTGGGGGAAGCAGCCTCTTACCTGCTGAGTCTTGAAGGATCACAAGCCTCTGGCAGAGGGCCCTTCCCGCAAAGGCACGAAGGCATGGACACTTACGGCTGTGGGTGGGTTGCGAGAGTTCAGTGGTAGAGGTGGTTTCATCATCCACACTTTTCACGGGTGTGGAAACTGAGAGCCAGAGGAGTTAGGCTGCTCGTCGTAGGCTTTGCAACCTGTGACAGCAGCCACGGTCAGAACCACGGTCTCCTGACCCAAGCCTCTGCTCCTTGTGCTGCTCCAGCTACATTCTCTTTCTTCACTGCTGCCTTAATTTTATTCAAAGAAATGATAATGGAAATGTATTTTCTGGAGCGACGCATTTGGGGAGTGTGCATGTGCGTGTGGGTGTGGGTGTAAATTTGCTGCAAATGAGTGTGGTTCTGGGTGCCGTGTAAGCCAGATATCCATTAGCCGACCTCTGAGACCATGCCTTTGTGGGTGACAGATGTTTGGATTCAATTATGATGATGGGAAAGTTGCTTTTCCTTCCAAGCAAAGAAAGCATTATTTGAGGGTGAAAGGCAGCCATATATAACCTCGGTGATGAATATTGTTCATTGTGGAAACGCTCTTTAAAAGTGCCCTGTTTGAAAGAGGGTAATGCATTCAGAAGCTTTTAACCCACCGGATTTAATTGCAACCGAGTGCCAAGATAAACCCCCTGTTAACAAACCTCCAACTTTCTGCTGATTTCTCGCACTTGCTCCCAGCTGTGAGTGGAGAATGGAAGTCAGATGCTTGGACTGCTTGCAGTGCATATAAAGATTTCACGTGTGAGCCTCCAGCTGCTGTACAAACAGGAAAGTGTCCTTTCATGAAAAAGATGTCCAGGCTGGGGGAGGAGGCGAAAGCTAGCATCACACCGCAGGGTTATCTACTGACCAGCTCTAGGGTCTTACAAGTAATCCAGACTTCGCCAAACAGCCACCAGTTACTGAACTAAATGTGAATAATTTGCGGCTCCCCTAAGGTTCATTGAGAGTAAATAGTTTTCATTAAACATCTAGAATGATATTCTCACTTATGTTCCAAAGTTGTCCCGAAGGGCTTGACTTGAGTTCAACTCTTATTACAGTACATTTTGTTCATTTTAGCAGATACTCATCAACACCTAATGTATGCCAGACCCTCTGAGTTGCCCAGTGCTCCTCATCAGAACCGTAGGGGAACGGGAGAGAAAAGTCCAGCATAAGCTCTTTTACTGTCAATCCTGATTAGTTCATCAAGTGAAATTAAAAAAGATTCTTTTCATATTTATTTATTTTGAGAGAGAGAGAGAGAGACAGAGAGACAGAGAGCAAGCCGGGGAGGGGCAGAGAAAGAGGGAGACACAGAATCCGAGGCAGGCTCCAGGCTCCGAGCTGTCAGCACAGAGCCCGACGTGGGGCTTGAACCCACAAACTGTGAGATCATGACCTGAGCTGAAGTCAAACACTTAGCTGACTGAGCCACCCAGGTGCCCCCATCAAGTGACATTTTAAGAATTAAGAGCAGGTGGACAAAGTTGAGAGGGAAGGAAATTGGTCCTTTGTCTCTGTCCAGCTTACGGTCCTCCATGCTCTCTGGCAGCTACAGACACGTGCATATTTCTTTAGGGTGGCGTTTAACCCTCTCCATGGTCCACCTCTGGCTCCTTGTCTTACTTGGTCTCCACTGTCACCTGTAGACTCTTCCAATATCCAATTACACATAGTGTCTGTTCATGCCATTGCCCCTTGCTAGACACATTTTTTTCTCACCTGTAATATGTCAAGCCCCTAACACACATTCTCTCACTTAACTGTCCCAACAATTGTGTGGAGTGGGTGGTCTGTCCCCCCCATAGAGATGAAACTTAAGGAAGTTCACTTGGCCAAGATTCCCCAACAAAAAATGATGAGGCACAGAATTGATCCTAGGTCCATCTGCTTGCCTCAACTGTACTGCTCTGAGTTGGCCAGAGGAGGCTGAGACACCAGCTAATACTCTTTCCTGGGGATCTCTCTGATCCCCATCTGCAAGTAGAAGAGACCTTCTGTCCTCACAGTCTGGAGTCACCGCTTCAACTGCGGGTGGCCACACGGTACATGAGCATCATTCAGTGCTCTTGCTGCTGTGGCTGAGACAACATAGACCAGAGGGACATAGGAAGCGTTTGGCTGAGTGCATGTTTTCAGCTCTTCTATAGTTTGGGCAGCCAACAAGGAAAAGTCATTTCCAGATGCTCTGCTGGCTTTCCTGGACACCTGAGCTGCTCTTGGGAGGTCATCCTGAGCCTTCACTAGATCCAAACAATACCGCTGATACAATGCTTGGAAATTGCACTCTGCCACGATGGCCCACTCCTTCCTGCTTCCAGAGGGATTGGAAATGAATGTGAAGTGGTCATCGGTGAGTTTGGCTCATCTGAATTCAGGCCCGGCCTCAAAAAGTCCTTGCTATCGGGTTTAAGAGCATCCTGACAGCAAAACTGTGACTGAGCGGCTCAGGAAAACAATTATGTGAGGGCAACTCAGAGGGGTCACCCCACCCGACCACCCCAAAGCTGCCCTTGAATGCTAGGGATCTGGGCACAACCTTGTCTGAGGGAGGACCCTTCTCTGGAGGGTGAATTCATTCCCATGGAAAACCTTTTCAAAGATTATAAATTGAACTCGAAATCTGGTGACTTAATAGGTCACCTTACTAAACCCAGTGTGGATGAGAAGGTATCATACACCAGAACGGAAGGCCCTCGTTCACAGGCGTCACCCCTGCCCATTCGATGAGGAGACACACACCTTGTCACTTGCCCAGGTCTTACATGAGGGATGACAGGGCTGGACTGTGAACTTGGGCCCCTCAACTCATAAGTGACACTCTTCTGAGTAACTTGTGCTGCGGACCAGAGCTGCGTGGGCTCAGGGGACCTGGGGGCGGCGGTGGTGGCGGGTTTATGGGCCTCTCCGACCCATGTGTGCATGCGTACGTGTGTGCTTTCGTGTGAATGTGCCCCCAGAGCCCAGAACCTTTCCTCATTTCAAAAACCCCATCACACAATTGGCACATTCAAAGGATTTTGGGCTCCAGTAGGGACTTCAAAGGGCTTTACAAAAGTTCTCTTATTTGGTTTATAGGTCTCTAAGGCTTCATGTGTTTTTATTTTTTTGCACCAAGTGGTGGAGAATGTAATTAAACATGAACATTAAAATGTCAGGTAGTAATTAGCAAAGAAAAAGGGCCTGTGCTGCCTCCCAGGGGTCCTTTCCTTTAGGCTGGCTAGAGAGAGTAGGGCACGGCCCCCAGGAGTTTAGGCAAGTCCCAGACCTCCCAAAGTCCACCACACCAGTCCACAAGGGGGGTCGTCAGGGTCCACGGCTCTGGGGCCTAAAGATCATCTTTTCCCGTGCATGGATGATTATTACTGAGAACCTGCTCTGTGTCAGGACTTGGGCTGGACTTGGGGACAACAGAGATCACAGACCAAGCTCCTACTCTGACAGACGATCTCTGTGAGGCCTTCACCAGGACCTCACCAGTCCTCGCCAAGCCTCCCCAAGTCCTCTCCAAGGCCACCAGGGCCTTGCTGCCTCTTCAGCTTTCACCCCTACTGCCCCTCAGGCACCGACAGCCACTGTTCGGTGTCCACTCCTCCAAGCACGTGTGGTTTGCCTCCTCAGGGGCTTGGTCTATGTTGTTCTCTCTGCCGGAAGCCTTTCCCTCACTCTTTACCTACCAACTCCTACTGGTTTCTCAGGATCTGACTTAAAAACCACCTCCTTGGAGGGCTCTTTTCCCACTGGGCCTATTAAACACCCCCCCCACACACACACACACACACACTCCATCTTTTTCTCTCAAGGTAGCACGTATTCTGTTCTTTCCCTACACTAATGAGAGCTTACAAATCTATTTTTCAGTATGTGTTTATCCTTCGACATGCCTTCACCGCCTGCTGCTGCCCATTGGGTGGGGCCGCCATTGGGTGGGGCCAGTGGACGAAACCAGAGCAGGGGGATCCGTGGCCATTCGTGGCAGTTACAGACTCTGCTCTTGGGTTGGCTCAGTCCTGAGCAGGCAGTGGGATCCATCACCCCTGCAGCAGATGGCAGTAGGGTGCTGGGTTCTGTCTTGTCCTTCTGTCCCTGCCGCCCTCCTTCATTCAGGCCTCCCCCCTCCCTGCTGGACTGTGGCCACAGCCTCCTCCCCTCTCCCCGCCCCAGGCCTCCCCTACACCCTCTGGGAGAGTGCCCCCTGGCTACCAAGGTCACAGTTCCTACAGCAGAGTCTGTTGTAAATCCTTTGGTGGCTCATTGTGTGTTGTCACCATATTGCTGACACCCTTCCCCTAGCACTCCCCACGAAGGCCACCCATAAGACGTCCTGAATATGCCACGTCTGTCCTCCACACTTCCACACCTTTACCTGAACCCCCTCCCAAGCCCTCCCTTGCGTCTTCCCAGAGGCTGTCTGTCCTGCTTTCAGACAAAGCTGAAACATCATCTGGGACCTGCCTGAGCTCCCCCTGCTCTCCGAAAAGAGCTGGGGGGTGATAAGTGTCAGTTTGCCTTCCCTCCTCACTAGGCCGGAAGGAGTCAAAGGCCCTGAAGGCAGGCCTGGCCCGTCACACTTCGGTTTTGAAATCTGAGCTCTAGGTTACAGTTCAGGCCCCACCTCAAGGAGGAGATGAGGCCTAACTCCGTGGTTGTAATTCACGCTGTCGCAGAGGTGTAACATGCATTTCTGCTGCAGGAGTGTGTGACCCCAGCCGCAGCACGAGTGTGTGCTCTCGGGAACCCTCGCGGGGAAGGCCTCCTTTGGCAGCTCTCTGCTCCTGTTTCTGTTTCTGACACAAACCAGGAATCCTCACATCTTCTCTGGACTCCCAGAGGTGTATCCGGAACAAAGAGGGGCCGACTTTCTGCACACTCCATTTCACAGAAACATAATAGTTATAGTACATGAAAGCCACTCCTTTAAGATGGTCAAAAGCTATAGAACCTGACTACTTAATTAAGACCCCACAGGCCCAATGGTCCAGCATTCAGCACCTCCTTCTGTATTTGGCATGGGGCCTTGGGGTACCAGAGCTCCTGCCCTCACAAAGATCACCTTCTAGTGGGAGAAGGAGGCAGATATTAAACCAAAGAGGACCCCTCCTCTCAAAAACAAGAAGTACGGCTGCAGAAATGCCATAATGGATCATGCCTGTTGTATGCATGCACACTAACGCACTTTAAGACTGTTTCCTAGTCAGGAAGACCAAGTATCTGAAAGACGTGCGAAAACCACAGGAAGAGGAGAAGGAAGAAGAACTGAGTGATGAAAACAGCATGTGTCAAGGCACTGGGGCAGATGGCACTGTGGTGATAACTGGGGAAGGAAAAGGCTTGGGAGGCTGAAGAGACAGTGTCAGGGAGGAGGCAAGAGAGGAGGGCGGGGAAGTCCACAAATAGACTCTGGCCAGGGGCAGGAATCTCTCTCCATCCCACAAGCAAGAAGAAACCCAGGAGGGGTTGAGGAAGGAGCAGCCCACTTAGAGTAAGGTGTGGCTTCTGTCCCAGGGAGAACAGGGTACCAAGGATCGTCAGGTCTCTGACACCTGTTCCTGGATGGTGGTGCCCCCTACTGACCTTGGAGAAGCCACTTCTCCAACAGGAGCCATTTCCTCCTACACTCCCCACCCCCACCGGTGAAGACTCCTTACCTCTCACTGCTGCCGCTTTGTCCCATCTCTCAGCTTCCCTCCTTGTTCTCTGACTTCTTCGTCTCTAGGACACCGACCACCTGGGTTCCCACTTTCTCTTCTGCCCCCAGAGCAGCCTCTCAGCAGTCCTACAGGGAGGCATCACTATCCTTGCTTGGCAAATGAGGAAACTGAGGCCCAGTGAGCTTGTGGCCCGACCTCAGCTGGGCCTTCCAGCCAGGCAGCAGCAAATCCAGAGCTCCTGTCCCCACAGCGTGCTGCACTGAGGTGTGCCAGACGCCGGTGAGGACAGGTCCGCCTGGGCACTCTTGCCCACCTGACCTGGACAGCTGGAGGTGGTGTGGAGGCCCCCTGACATCTCCAGCCTCGGCGAGGAGGGCCGAGTGGCTGGGGTCCCGGGCCCAGAGGCCCGGGCCAGCTTGGGATACTTGTTGGCTGAGAATTAAAAGCAGAATATGGTTTGTTGGATAGTGTTTTTTTTTGTTTTTTTTTTAACATTTATTTATTTTTGAGACAGAGAGAGAGCATGAACAGGGGAGGGTCAGAGAAAGAGGGAGACACAGAATCCGAAACAGGCTCCAGGCTCTGAGCGGTCAGCACAGAGCCCGACACGGGGCTCGAACCCACGGACCGCGAGATCATGACCTGAGCCGAAGTCGGACGCTTAACCAACTGAGCCACCCAGGCGCCCCTGTTGGATAGTGTTTTAAAAACACACCCTCCTACCAGGCATAATCAGGGGTCTGTAGTGCATGGCTGCCTTGTCCTGGGTGGGCTTTGCCTCCTTGGCCCGCCCTTTCATGTCTCAGAGCCATGAAGATGAAATCGGCTGACAAGTGCATATGGACAGCGACAACCATCAGAAGTTTCCCCCGCAAACTGCTGGTGAAGGCCATCTCACGCACCTCATGGCCCCTGAACAGCAGGTAAGTGTCCCCCCACACTCAACCTGCCTTCCCGTCGGTTTCCATGTCAGATTATTCACCTGGGATGGCTTTTGAGTAATGTACACTTCAGCCATTTCCTGCATCTGGAGAGCGTCAGGGGAGGATTTCCAAAGTGAAACATGTCAGCTTTAAAGTGCACCACATCCTCTCCCGTCCAGACCCTCCCTCAGGTGGCGTTGTGCCCTGAACGGCCCTTCCCCCACTCTGCCAGGCTGGGTCTCCTCCAGTCTGTCTCCAGGCTCCAAGAGAGGAAGAGAGAGCCGTTGAACCGGCCTTCGGGAGCGCAGACCCTGTCGCACAGAAGCCCGGACGAGCCCGCCTCGCTGAGTCTCAGTTGTGTCCTCTGTAAACTGGAGATGACCACGCTGCCGGCCTCACAGACACGTGAGGGTAAACGAGTTAAGTGCCTGTGGAACAGAACCTGCCGCGGGATAGAAAGAATATGTGTGTTAGTTGCTAATGTCTCAAACACCTTCCAGGTGCCGGGCACTGTGTCATTTATGTTCCATACTTATCCTGGCAAGTTGTCTCTACAGCTGGGGGAGGGGGGGGCATTGCTGCTGCGATTTGCTGGTTAGGTTCCTAGTTGCACAGTGGCTTGGCCACATCAGCTCCGTGCCCTTGTGGGGCTGGCAGGGCGGGCCCATAGGTCAGCTTTTGCAACAAAGCGCGGCTGGGTTGGTTCACGGGTCAGGTGACCTTGGACTATCACCGAACTTCTCTGGGGCTCCGTTCCCCATGTGTATAATGGGTAAATCATGAAATAAGGAGTCAGTGACCTCTCAGGTCCTTTGGAGACCACGGTGAGGATCCCTGCTCAAGATTAGGAGAAAACAGGGTCCCAGTGACTGCAGAGCTCTGGACAACAGGGCCCTCGGGACTCAGGAATTTCTAGATTCTGGCCCCAGGGAGGGAAAACCAAAGTGGAGTGCAGACAGAGTGCCCAGGCCTGCTGCAGCGAGGGTCACACACAGGCACCGTCCCCAGGGTCCCTGTTGGGGTGGGTTTTCTGCCACCTCCCGAGTAGGCAGCTCAGGAAGTGGGGAGGCCTGGATGCCTTGGGCATGTGAACGGGCTTCCCTGGACCTGATTTTCCACACTGGCCTCGAAGAGCTGTCATGAGGATAAAGTGTGTGCCTGGCACATGGCACGAGCTTGTCAACAGTGGTCCTTTGTGGTCTTCTTTTTTGGAGGGAGGCCTCTACCTACGAGCTCACTTCCTCTGCAGATCCTGCAAGGTTTAATGGGCTGACCCTGCTGGAACTTTGCTTGGGCTTCCATGGGAGGCTACTGAGGTCTCGTGAGTGGGGGGTTGAGGAGGGCAGGAAAAAGACACAAAAGCAGGGACAGTACCTGGCCCCCATTCTCTCCAGTGGGACAAAAGAGAGACCAGACATCTGCTCTCAGATATCATAAGGACTGTGGAAACCCCTCTCACAGAGGGGAAAACAGAGGGTTGGAGAGGACCCGTCACTTGTCCCAGGCCACATGTGTGTCAGTTGCAGGGCTCAGCAGATCCCAGGCCTCATTGCCTAGTGCTGGGCACTTCCAGCTGAAGACACTGTTCCAGAATCCTGTATCAGCATCTATCCTTGCCTTTTCTTGGTTCCCATTGCCCTTTTTTCATTGAAGGTAAGGGTCCTGGAAAGTACTCAGCCAGCCCCCCTGAGGCCCTGTCCTTGGACCACAAACATCACAACCCAGAAATCCTGCTGACCTGAGGAGAAACACGGTCTCGGGCTTTCTCCTGAGCTTGGGCAAAAATTACATTTGTATTTTCTCTTTCACTTCTTTCTTTTTTTGGCCAGGAAAAGAAATATGTCAACACAACTTTTTTTTTTTTTTTTTTTTTTTTTTTTTAAGAAATCACTGAGTTATTATCATAAGCTTCAGCAGTGTGGGGTAGGAATGGCTATTTTGTTACTTAAACTTTGATTACAGAGTAAACTTTGCTATGAAATGTGGTAAGTTGTTTCTGGAACTATCGCACCTCATGGGAGAATTGTTTTAGGAGTCATGTTCTCTGTTTTGATGGCCTCTTGGGGAGGGAGCTTCAGTGGGGCCAAGAGCCCTGGACATGCTCAGGAGTCCATGAGCATACAGCTTGAGGCCACTGGGCCCCAGGCTTCCCTGCCTGGAAGAGAGCAATGCCCCTGGTCAGGGACATAAGGGGACAATTATTGAGTGACTGTGGTTGAACTAGCAGAGCAAGAACAGGGGCAGTGGGGTCCTATATGTACAAGATACCTACAGGGGGTCAGCCTCCCCCAGATACCTTCATAAATCACCCTCACAGATTCCAGCATCCTCAAACCAACATCAACGATTTTCTCCATTTGATGAAAGCACAAAGGTGTCATTCACTTGCCAAAGACACTCAGTGAAAAGGTGGTACTCAGGCAGTTGAGCGTCTGACTTTGACTCAGGTCATGATCTCACAGTTTGTGAGTTCAAGCCCCATGTCGGGCTCGCTGCTCTCAGTACAGAGCCCGCTTTGGATCCTCTGTCCCCCTCTGTCTCTGCCCCTCTCCCACTCGCGCTCCCTCTCTCTCAAAAATAATAAATAAACATTTAAAAAAGGTGGGAGAGCCCCCAAGGCTATTACGTCATGAAGAAAGGCCCATTGGTTGGTTTGGGAGAGAAAAACAAGTTGACAATAACTGGGTTTTTTTCAGAACAAATGAGGGGGGCAGACCAAATATGGCAAGGGGGTTAGGAGCACTACAAGCTTAGGCCAAACTTCTGTCATCTTGCAGGAGGGCCCAGGCATGGGAGGTAGGAGAAAGGGACAGGAGAGGTGATGGAGAAGGAAGAGACATCAGAGCTACTGGTGTGCTGGCCCCAGCACACCCCACGGATGGCCTAGCAGAGCCCAGCTGAGACGCAGTCTCAGATTCTAGGAGGAGCTAGAGTGAATGTGGGGGCTAATGATGGCAGCTTCCCAGATGCCAGTTCCCCAGCCCTCAGGGAGGATGAGCACCCCAGCTGAAGGGGTAGGAGGAACCGATTTCTTGGCCTTTCGCCTCACATCTTGAAGAATCTCTAAGCCAATCTGGAACCACAGGTGGGGGGAGGGGCGGTTCACACAGTCCAAAAGAACTCTCAGAAGGTGCCTGAAGTGGCACTTTCTATGACTCAGTGGGCTCCCATTCTTGCTCCCAGGAGACCAGAGAAGGGCTAGCTCCATTTCGAGGTCCAGTCTTTCAGACTCGCTCCAGTCCTTGAAGCTCACAGAAATTTATAAGCAAATTCTATACACCTGCCTATAACGAGCCCCACATAAATTGTCTGGGGACAGACACATGCAGTCACAGATGCCACTATCAGTGCAGATGATGCCCCCAACAGTACCTGACCCAAAGTCAGTGCCTATAGCAATACTAAACATGCATGAGTCAACCTCTAAGGTCTCAACTGTGGTTTAAATCTTTCTTTTCTGGGATCCCCAAACTACCTTTTGAGTTTCCTTGGGATTGGTTGTCCATGAAGAAATCTTTGTTCCAAGATTACAAGACTTATAAAATCACAGGAATTAAGGGGCCATGAGATTAACAAGTGTGGACAGTGTATGTTTATGGCCAGAAATTAAGGAGTCAGGGTAGACCAAGGGTAAGGTAGGATCTGGCCTCTGCCTAGATTTGAGGGGGGGGGAGTGGCTAGCTTTTCTGGAGTGGGGGAGGGTCCAGAGATAAGTTGTCAGGCAATTAGTCGCACTGCCTCATTGTTTTAATGAAAAAGCCTGAACTGAAAGCTGAACAGTTTCTTTGGGCAGATAAGTGAGGCAGAACAGGACAGAACCCCAGGGCCTGGATGAGAGCACTGAAGAAGCATATCAAACAGACTGGTCCACTTCTAGTCCTTTCTTTACATCTGTCAGAGCCCTGAGCCATGGGGTAAGGTGAGAGGTCTGGAATGTTCAGTGATTTCAGAAGCCAGTTAACTACAGAGAACCAGGTGCATAAACTCAGCTGGCTGAGTGGCTCCACTCTGTGTCCACCCTGGGAGTGAGGGGAAGGGTGAGTGGGCACTTCCAGGCCCTTGCAGCCCCCCATGCAGCCAGAACCCACAGAGGACACCGTGTTGAGACTAGCAGACAGCCTCTGCCAAGCCCAAGATGCCCGATGAGTGATAACGAGACAGAGGCAGCCCAGCCTGGCCTGGCATTCAGTCTCTGGGCAGAAAACCAAACAAGACCCAAGTGGGTTAGGTTTCTCCTGGGGCCACTCTCTCCTGCAGTCAGGAGAAAGAACGGGTTCTTATGAATTCAGGCAGGAACTAGGGGTCGTTGATACGTGTTTTGTCAGAGCTCCGTGTGAAGGGTCTGCAATAAGGACTTAAGAAAGCAAAGGCCTTACCTGGACAATCAGGCCCTGTTCTGGGTGTTCCCTATGAGGACAAGACGGGACACAAGAGCACCAGCTTTGAGAGGGCCCAGACATTCCTCGGCAGGTCGTCTGAAGGCCCTGAGGGTCTCTGGGCTGGAGAAAAGCAGATGCAGTGGAAAGTCTGATGCAGAGGAGAGAACAGGCTTGTTCCTCCCAGAGGTCAAGTTAGGGCCCACAAGTGCAGGTTAGAGGGAGCCTGATTCCCATGGGATCTAAGTGTGTCATTGCGGGTTCACTCCGAGAAGCAGAACCAGAAAGAGATGCGTGCTTTGGTGGACGGGCCTGACCTGACCCAGTGATGGAAGGCAGTTTGCTAAGCCGTCCCTCCAAGGCTGCCGTCCTCACAGCTGCTGCTCGAGTTTGCCGTCCATGCAACAGGCCGTCAGGAAGGGAGGAGCCCAGGCAGGCCAGAGCTACCAATGGGAGCTCAGGCTGAAACCGTGTCCATCGTGTGGCCTTGGACCTGGTGACAAGGGTGTCCTGGGCCCTCCATAGCAGGGTTAGGCACACACAGCTGCCCTCAGGATGAATCAGCAGTCAGCAGCAATGGATGTGTGTGCCACTTCCCAGCAGACCTTTCCAGACTCCCAAGATCTTCCTGGGACTCACCCTAACCAGAAACATAGCTGAAAATGAGTTCTGGGAAATGCAGCTCAATCCAGCCAAGCTGACACATCCTGGAGCCGCCACAGTAAGGAAGACCCTTCTTACTGTCAGAGCAGCCCTGAGCAGGGGTGGGCGGCTTCTGGAGCACCTGCCCAGAACTCACTGCTTAGCATTGGCCGTCCGTGACATGAACCTGCTCTTATAAGGGATCCCCCGAAGGGGTCTCTGATGGTGGAAAAAAATGGGAGCCTCCTGGAGTGAGAGTCAGGTAGAGAGCAGGGGTCCCCACCAGCCCCCATCACTAGCAGCGGCCTGATGGTACATATCAGGCAGCGCATGTCTCAGCCTTGACATGGCAGGGTGGCAGCTGCTCTGGGCACCCAGGACAGCAGCCTGGGTGGAGACCATTAAGATCCAAGCTTTCCCACCTTGAATGCTCAGTCCCAGATCCGGAGTCCTGGGTGGGAGTTGAGGAGACATTAGCTGCTGCTGGAAAAAGGCCTCAAAAAGCCCACAGCAGGAACCCCTTGGAAGGGACTCTCCTGGTGAGGGGAATGTTTGTTTATTGACTCAAGGAAAACTGTTGGAACTAATTATGTCTCTCCCCCAAACTCAAATACAGCACTTGGCTACCTTCACGCACAATAAAAAGGCGTCAGCCAGGCTGGCCCCATCCATCTTCCACTTCCCGATTCAAGATGATGGACATTTCTAAACCTCAGGTTTCGTACCTACCAATGAGGAGAATAAGCTGATCATCAGTGCCCCGCGCACAGGACTGGCCACGTAATCTGCAGGACCCAGTGTAAAACGAACATGCGGGGGCCCTTGTACAAAAGTCACTGAGGATCTCTGGTAACAGCATGGCATTCAAATGTGTCCAGAGCGCCTCTCAATGCAGAGCCCAGAGGGTCATAGAGCTGTCACATCACAAAACTGGCCCTTGCCCACACGCATTCATTGCCCACAGCAGTGTTTCTGAAGCTTATAAAAATGTGCTGTCACCTTGAAAAAAAGTGAAAAAGAAATGTGTGTGTGTGTAGTATGTATGTGTGTGTATTTATAAATATATAAATATAATCTCATAAGCCTAACAGTATGGATAATGCAGCACCTTTTCTTAGCCCATTCTGTGGTTCCAATGATGATATAATTTTCAGGGTCTTTGTGGTATTATTTTGGTTTACTTAGTTTATCTCATTTTTTCCTGAGGCTCCCACTCCTTTCTGCAGGTGCTACCTGAAGGGAAGAAGGAATTTCCCAGGCCAGTATATGAATAAAGGAAGTCCCCGGGCTGCATTTTGGAGAGATCTCTCTTGCCTATGGTGCATGGAGAGCACTTCCTTGTCAGGTGCTTTTTGTGACAGGATCCTTTTGTTGGTGTCACCTTGCACCTCAGTGTCTCTCACTGGGGGAGAGGAGTCTTGAGCTTGAGAGGACAAAGAGGCTTCCAGAGTTGGGAGCATGTCGGGCTGGGATCTCTCTGCCAGTGCTGCCGGGCTTTCTGGGATCCCTTAGGGGAGGAGAGTCTTAAGCCCAGTAGGAAAAAAAAATGCTTTGTCTGAGCAGTTGTTCAGCAGAGCTTGCCTGAAGTAGTGCCTGGAAGGACCCCCATCTGAGGACAAGCCCACCTGAGCTGACTTCTGCTACCAGGCTGGCTGCTGGGAAATACTGGGCCTGGGTCTTCTTTTTCTTTCATATGAAGGGGTTGCAAGACCCGCAGCCATGTTGCTCCTCCCACTCTGAGGCTCCTAAACAGTTTGCCTTCTCGTTTCCACCTTTCAAAATTCCCTTTGGCTGACTCTTCATTGTTTTCAGGGTTTATCATTGTCTTTAGTGGGAAGGAACAAGGGGAAACAGGTCTACACCATCTTGTCCAGGACAGAATTTTCTTTTTGTCATTGATTTTTTGGCTTAACTTTCTTATCCTAAAAGACTGTGCATGAAGTGACGATTTTGGAGAGTCAGTAACATGTATCATGTCCAGAAGTAGCCTCCCTTACTGATAGAAACAAAAGAGAAGCCAGCCACAAAATACAGGTTTATGATACCCCGATGGTTACAGTAGTGGTAGAAGGAAAGCAGAGGTGGTTATCATGGTGAGATGAAGGATGGGAGCATTTATAGGAATGAAACAGCATTTTTACTGTTGAAATCACTAGCAAGAGAGAAGCACAGAGATTTGTTTTGTGGTGTTTGAAATGATGCTACCTAATAAGTGTGAATATCCCAGAGGCTTTGGATCCTAAAATGACCCTCAAATTTTCCTAGCTGGAAACTTAGGAAAACATGCATAAATCTACTGAGAATGGGAATTTGAGTAGACTTTTGGCTTTGACATATAATCCACAGATTTCATGGCTGTTTCATGCTTCTCTATAAATGAATCTCTTTCTATAATCTTATATAATAGTGCTTACAACCAGGTGTGGTGAGACCAGCAAAGCAATGTTTATCCCAAATAACAAGTATTTTCAGAAGTGCTAGGCAGGAGCATGTCCATGAAATTCAGAATCTGGGGGCTCTGTGGGTAGGTACTACTGAAATATTTAAACTGTAGCAAACATTCAAGATTTATTTTCCAGACACCCTCAAATCAATTCACTTTTCACTGTGTGGTTTGCAGTTTAGTCTGGCTCTTTCTGATGGAAAAACTTACTCATTAAATTGTGAATTCTACATCTCACCTATCAGTATGTTTGACCTATTTCTATCACACTTCTATCATATATACAATGAAAGAAAATTTAGTGACCATTACTGATGGCAGAAAAATTTTGTAGAACTTATATATAAGTGAATTAAGGTTATACACAAAGTTGTAATCATTATTTATGTAAGTTTCAAAGAAATTAGAAACCAAAGAAAGCACACAGTCTTAATTCTGTGGCAACAGCTTTCACTTTTTGTGTTTGCTGCATCTTTTCTCATTGGTTAAAATGTAATTTTATGGCTTTAAAAATATTTGTTAGAAAAATGGAGCTGGACATACGTTCTGGCTGAAATGACATTCTTATTGGTTATGAGAGTTTTAAAGATGAGACCTAGACCATATGTTCAAGAGAGAAAAACCATTTTAAAGATATAACTCCTTAGCAAAAGCACCTGTGAATATTAGGTATTACCAAATGAAATTGTGACTGACACGTTTCAAGCTGGTTCGGTGAAACTTATAAAAAGACAATATAGTCAATAGGGTCATTACAAATATTCCACCTTTCCACCACAAGTACCTGCTAAAATTTGCTTCCCTACCCAAATATAAAGGAGCGTATGGCTAAATGACTTGCTTGGACAATGAAACGCATGGAAGCCCTTAAAAGATTACCAAAAATGCCTTGCTCCTTTTCCTCTGTCTCAATGTTTATGAAAGCCCATATAGAAAAGTAGTCTTGATAACCTCACATCCTTGAAAAACTACAATGAGCATAGTTCTCTGCCCTGAATTTGACATGTTATATGAGTAAGAAACAAAGTTGGTTGTGTTGGGTCTCTGAAATTTAGGTATTGTTTGTTACTTAAATGTAACCTAGACTATACTGACTGATACAAGGTTTAAGGTTTATTCAACAATGCTGGTCAAGAAAGCTACTACTCTCTACTTTGCTTAAGTAATAAGAAAAAAAAGTCTTTAATCCAAGAACTGTTAAGTCCCATCTTCTATAATTTCTTTATTATCAAAAAATTTATAATCAAATTTTTAATCACTTAAACATTTAATCATTGTAAAAATATAAGTCTTATACTGTAGCCAATAGATTTGTTTAGAAAACTAGCAAGTAATGTTTATAGCGCATCTGTTTGCCCACATCTAGGAGGGCATTCGTTCATGCTTGGAGGAGGCAAATGATCCCCCCAGTTGATGGTAGAAACAAAATGGGAGGATCACATTGAAGACTGAGCATCAAGTGACAACACTCACGCAAAGACTCATCACTGGGGCTGTCAGACCCCACCTGAGTCCCAGAATCTTTCATTTTTCTCTTCCCAAATCCCAGAGCCACTTGACCATTGCACATATCATGTCTATCCTTACAAAGAATGTTCAAGAATGTTCAAATTCAAAACACTTAGAAAATTTTCTGGCATGGAGTTAGACTTCTATATTTATAAGTTATGAGCATAAGTGTTCATATTATTATCACTGCCTCATTTTTAAATGAGAAAACTGGAACTCAAAGTGATTAGTTAATCGGTCACAAGCTTGTAAGTGACTAAACTAGGACTTTAGATTAGATTTTCTCAAATCCCATGTTCTTTCCACAGCATCGACTACCTTTCCAATAGCTCATGTCTGAGCTACAGAGTTATCTCTCTCCAAAAAGAAATGTCAAAGAGCCAAAACTGAAAGGCAAGTAGAAATGGTTAGGAAAAAAAGTATTGAGATCTTGAACCAAAATGTAAAAATGATCCGTCAGGATTTCTGTTCCTGATCATCACAGAGTAACTGGTTCCAAATTTGTCCTCCCACTGAAAATAACTGTAATTGAACAAAATGCAAGAGGAAACTCTTTAAGAGCAGACTGGTGATATATAAGAGAAGAGAATTGCATGAAGTCAGCTACACATTCATCCTGGTTTCTGCCCGGAAGCAACTTTCAACCATCATGCAGAAAGGTAGAGGTGGGGCTCAAGCAGAAAATATTTCACTAAGCTAAAGAGGCATAAATGAGAGAATCAGGAGTTTCCCAGTGAGCCCCAGAGGTCTGCATGGGGTCACGCATGGGTCTTTTGTGAGGTCCAGACTGTGAATATGCAAGATGAGACTCCAGATGGCCTGGAGGTAATCACATACCAGGGAACTGAAAGCCAAGTAGAGATACAAGGTTGTGCAGAGCTACAGTCTCCAGAGTTCCAGCCAGCCAGAGTTCGGAGATAAGTCTGACTGCCTGAGACATTCACCTGAGAACCAGAAAGGCCAGATCTAAGAGTAAGGACCACAGCCTAAAGTAAGGTTCTTACTTAGAACTAAGTTAAGAAGTTAGATTAAAAATGAAAACAATCAACAAACAAACAACATTTATACTCTTCCCCTAACAGAGACCCAAACTAAGCCTGACAGAACAGAAAGGTTCTGCTAGGGATTCAACTGCCCACAAAATTCAACATCCTATGAAGGAAAATGATACAACTCAGACACCCTGCATTACCTAAAGTGTCCATGCTCAATAAAAAAATTCTTATATGTTTTCGCTCTTATGTGGATCCTGAGAAACTTAACAGAAGACCATAGGGGAGAGGAAGAAAAAAAAAAAGGTTAGAGAGGGAGGGAGCCAAAACATAAGAGACTCTTAAAAACTAAGAACAAACTGAGGGTTGATGGGGGATGGGAGGGAGGGGAGGGTGGGTGTGGGGTATTGAGGAGGGCATCTGTTGGGATGAGCACTGGGTGTTGTATGGAAACCAATTTGACAATAAATTTCATATTTAAAAAAGTAAAAAATAAAAAAAATAAAAATAAATAAATTAAATAAATTAAAAAATTCTTATATGTGGGGCATCCACCAGGCTGTTATTTGAGCATCTGACTCTTGATTTTGGCTCGGTCATGATCTCATGATCTCAGGGTCATAAGATCAAGCCCCATGTTGGGCTCTGTGTTGAGCATGCAGCCTGCTTAAGATTCTCTCCCTCTCCCTCTCTCTCCCTTTCTCTCTCTCTCCCTTTGTCCCTCTCCCCGACTCGTGCTCTTTCTGCCTCATAAAAAAATTCTCACACGTGAAGCAGATGGAAAATATGACCCATTATCAAAGAAACAGGAAAATGCATTTCATAATAGAGGCAACAAAGGGGCAACAGGAAAAGAATCCAAGGTGGTCCAGATGTGGAATAACAGGAAAGGTCATTAAAGTAGCTGTTACAAATATTTTTAAGGACTTAAAAATATAGTCATATTGAGGTAAATGAAAATTCTAGAATTAAAAATTAAAGTATCTAAAATGAGTAATTCATTTGATAGGAAAAGTCTTCTGAAGAATGAACAATTAAATGTGATTGCAGATCAATTGACATTTTCGAATCTGAAGACCAAAGGGAAATAAGACTGAAAAAAAAAAATAACAGATCCTCAGTCACCTGTGGGATAATATCAAGCAGTCTAGTGTACATATAGTTTGAATTCAGGGAAATTAGGAGAGAGAATGGGGAAGAAAATATATTAAAAAATACTCCCAATATCCCCAAATTTGGTGGAAAATAAACTTATAGATTCAAGAAGTTCAGCAAACCACAGCAAGATAAATACAAAGAAAATCACATGCAATTAGATCATAGTCGACATGCTGAAAATTAAAGATAGTGGGGAAATCTTTATAGCAGGTAAAGAAAAAGGACACACATTACAGACAAAGATCAATAATTACAATGATGGCTAACTTATTATAAACTACAGAAGCCAGAGGATTATGAAACATCTTGTAAATGATGGGTGGGAAAAAAGTGTCAATCCACAATTCTATATCCAGAAAACAATCTTTTAGATGTGTGAATGAATAAAGACATTCTCACATAAAGGAAAGCTGAGAGAATCTGTAACCAGTAGAAATACTAAAGGAAGCTCTTCAAGCTGAAGGGAAAAAACAACAGATAGAATTTGTATCTGGGAAAGGAAGAGTAACCGAAATGGGATGGATTGATTGACTGATAGATAGATAGCTAGATAATAGATATATTTATAATTATATAATATTTATGTTGAAAACTAGAAAGTATAATTATAAAAACTAGCAACATAATTATACATATAATGTATATAATTTCATTCTTTGTTGTACATAAATATAAAATTCCAATATATTTAAAGTATATATACAATCCCATTCTTTGTTATTATCACCATAAATTTTATATCCTTATACATAGTAAATATAATATAGATAGAGAGAATAGAGTGTTATCATTTTGCTTTAACTAATCGTATATTATTTTATAAAAATAAAATATAGTCTTTATAAAAACATGTTTTAGTTTTTTCTTAAATGATATAAAATATGTATAGATATACAATATAAAATAAAAATATCAAATAAAAATTTAAAAATTTTATAGTCTTCATAAAAGACCATATATAAGGTTGCCTGGGGGGCTCAATTGGCTAAGCATCCAGCTCTTGATTTCGGCTCAGGTCATGATCTCATGGCTCGTGAGATCCAGCCCCAAGTCAGGCTCCATGCTGACAGTGTGGAGCCTGTTTGGGATTCTGTCTCCCTCTCTCTACTCCTCCCCCACTTGTGCTTTCTCTCTTTCTCTCTCTCAAAAATAAATAACGTTTAAAATATATATATATATGTATATATATATATATATAAATTTTATTCAATTAAACATATATGACTAGTCAAAGCAAAACTATAGCTCTGTAATCTCTTTGTATCTGTATATGATCTATTCTATTACATTACATTACATCAAATTATATTTGTGGTGATAATTGCACAAAGAATGGACTTTCAATGTTTAAGGTTCTCATACTTTACATGAAGTTACTATACTAATTCTCTGTAGACTGAGGTAAGTTTAATATGCATATTATTATCCTTAGAGAAACCATTTAAATAAACACAAACATTTATAACTAAAGAGCAAAAGAAATTAAAAATTAGAATACACAAGAAAATTCAGTTAACTCAAAAAAAAAAAAAGACAAGAATCAGGAACATAGAAGTAAAACAATTGTCTGGGACAACTAGAAAACAAAATGATAGATTTAAGTGTAATCAACTAATAATTGTATTAAATGTAATTGGACAGACTAAGCACTCCAATAAAAACACAGACGTTATCAGAATGGAAAATGAAATAAATCCAACCACATGCTGACTATAAGAGATGCTCTTGGAATACAAATACACAGAAGCCAAAGGTAAAAGATGGAAATATATGCGTTGTGCAAGCAGCAAAATAAGGTATGTTCACATTAAAATCAGAAGTAGACTTCAAGACAGAAAGTATTTCCAGAGATACAGAGGTACAATTTTATAATAATTAAATGGTAAATTCATCAAAAAGATATATAAGCCCAAAATTGCATTCAACACATAACAGCATTCATAATACATAAAGCAAAAAATAACAAATGGAGAAATGGAAAACTGTAAAATTACAGTTGGAGATCTTAATACCCCTTTCTCAGTAATTAGAAAAGCAAGACAAGAAAAAAACCAGTCAGATATAGAAGGTGGGACAAAATTAACAACCAACTTGACTTAACTGATATTGTTGGAACACTAACAATGGCAGAACATAACTTTTGTTCGAGTGGACTTGGAATATTCATAATACAGACCACATGCCAGGCCATAAATTCAAAAATATTAAAATATAACAAAATATATTATCTTACTATAGTGACATTAGAAATCCCTAACAATAAATAGAAAAATCCCAAATATTTTAAAATTAAGTAATATACTTAAAAATAATCTATCACCAGGGAAAAAGGAAAATTTAAAGTTTAGAAAATATTTCAAAAATGAATGATACTTAAAATACAACATGTAAACGTTTGTGGAATGTCATTCAGTGGTACTTAGGGAAAAATTTATGCTTTTGAATATTTATATTAGAAAGAAGGAAGATTTAAGATCAGTGGTCTAAGTTTCCATGTAAGGAGCTTGAAAAAGAAGAACAAAGCAAGTAAAGGAATCCTTGAATAGATACTTTGCAAAAAGAAGTTCAAAATGGTACAGCTGCTTTGGAAACTGTTGTGAAATTTCTTCTAAGTTTAACCAACAATGACCCAGCAGTTGGACTCCTAGGTATTTACCCAAGAAAAATTACATCATATGTTCATAGCAAGATGTATACACGAATGTTCATAGTACCTTTATTCAACTCTATTCAAAAAAGCATAAAACTAAAATGACTCAAATGTGTATCAACAAGACAATGGATAAAAATAAACTGTCTCATATTCATGCAGTGCAACTTACTCATCAATGAAAAAAAATGAATTATTGATCATGCAGCATAAATTAATCTTTCAGACATTAAATAAATGAAGTCAGGCACAAAAGAATATGTACTGTATGATTTCATTTTTTCTGAAGTTCAAGGGCAAAACAAATCCATGGTGATTGTATTAATCATTTACTATTATGTAATAAATTATGCCAAAACTTATCAGCTTAAAGTAACAAAGCTTGTATTATTTCCATTTGTGTGGGTCAGGAGTCCAGGCATAGCTTGCCTGGATGCTTTTGGTTCAGATTCTTTTGTAAGGTTGTTTCAAGGTGTTGGCTAGGGCTACAGTCATCTCGAGGTTTGACTGGGGACGGACTATCTGTTCCCAAGTTCACTGGTGTGGCTGTTGGGAGGTCTCTGGTGCTTAGTGGCAGTTGGCAGGAGACATTAGTTCCTTGCCATTTGGGCTTCTCCTTTCTTATAGGCCTCTCCTGTGTCACTTGGCTTCCCCCAGAGCTGGGGCTTCAGGAGAGCACAAGAGATGATGAGCAAAACAGAAGTCATAGTCTCTTTGTAACCTAACCTCAGAAGGATAGCAAGTTACTTGCCACAGCCCATACACCAGCAGAAAGGATCACGCAAGAGCGTGAAGACCAAGGTGGCGATCCTTATGACCCATCTAAGAAGCTGCCCACCATAGTGACAGAAATCAGAACAGCAGTTGCTTATGAGTAACGACTGGAAGAGGACCCAGGTAAATTTTCTGAAGTGATGGAAATATTCTCTAACTTAACTGGGTTGTTAGTTAGATGTCTATTTGTCAAGACTCCTTAATTTATATACTTTAGACCTGTACATTTCACTACATGTAACTTCTTCCTCAATTTTAAAATATATTTGAAAGGATGCAATTTTAAGATATTTTTTAAATGATGATTTGTCACGTTAGATATCATTCGAATGAATACGGACCCTTATAGAGCAAACTAAATAAAGGTGACCACAGAAAAACACATTCATCTATCATGCTACGCTTCAAGTACATAAACTTCATAAAGTCAAAGAAATACAAATGCTGTATTTTCACAAGGCTGTATTTACTCTCCTCTGGGAAGGGTGTTCAAAGTTTTTAGCCAAACCTCTAAGACTTGGTTGGGGATCTGAGGACAACTGCCACAGCCTCTTCTTTTAAAGTCAATCTCTACTTCTCAAAGATGGGGAAAGACAGGCAGCCCTGTTTAGGAACCTGGGAGCTCTCCAGGGAGATGAGACATGAAGCTGAAATCAGGATTTGGACCAAGGGCTTTTGGCCACAACCAATTCCCTGCCTTAGGATGCAATGTTTCTAACAGGGGTCACAAGGATTTTTGGACAACAAACACCTCTTACAAAAGAGTGTTTTGACAAATCAAGGATAAGTGAATTAGAAACAGGAAGCTTGCATTTCTCTTAAAATAGACATGATTTAAAAATTAAGAGAGGAGTTGCTTGGCCAAGTACCTTTGAAGTTTTCCAGAACTAAAACATTTGGAAAAATAATTCCACCTACTTTGAAAACCCAGAGTGCATGCAGATTGTCATCTTTTGGAATTGGAGCCACTGAAAATGAACCATTTTGCTCCTTTTCCTTTGTCATTCTTGGATGGTGATAATGGATAGGCCTATTATCATGAGTTGTAGTGTCCCCCTTTAGTCACTGAGAGCCACCTATTTTCCAGGCACGAAATTAGGCATGGGAAAAACCAGCTGGGTAGGTCTCTTACTGCCTATAATAGACTTAGCCAAAGGAGGGGATTTGAACCCTCCTCCCAAAGATCTGATTGGCTGAACATACAGTCAGTCCCCATGGTAGCCTTGGGATCTTTTCTCTGGTGGTGGGATTTTAGCAGGAGTGACTTCAAACACTGGTCTCCAATAAACTAGTGACCCTGAGGACTTGTGGCACCAATATCAAATATTTCCTGGGTTACTGAACCCATGAGGTCATCTATCAGAGAGGAAATGTGCAAGGGCTTATGTGTGTGTTTGCTAAGTCTTCAGCTGGGCTCCATCCTCTCCCTGTGAAGCAGTGGGTAAGGATGCCTGACAGTGATGCAAATTCTAAGTAGCATGGTTTGGGAACATCACATTCAATAACAGTGTAACACAACCCTGGGGCTGTTTGAAGTCCAGAGAAAACTCTGCCTGAAGGATAGTTGCCATACTCAATCTCAGTAGTGGTGGAATAAACTAAAGAATCATAGGCCAGTATCCCTGTACACAGATAGTCTAGTCTTGGGTGTCCTCTCAGGACTCAGCCACTCCGGCAATGGCAGCAGACATGAGGCAATCTGGGGGCAGTAAAGCCACAACTAGTGTATGCTTATCATCTCCTCTCTTTGTACAGGGAAAAATGTTAGGAATCTATTTTCAGTTAATCCTAGAAATGCCTTCGATGTCAAATTTCAAGGGCCTACTTGTTTTCTACAGCTGTCTTTAACAGTTCTTGGTTGCAGCACAGTATAGCAGAAAAAGGCATGGACTTCAGACCATTCTCTGGAGCATTTTCTTTTGTAAATGACTTATCGTCTCTGGGCCTTAAAAAAAAAAAGTGGTAATTGCAAGGGGTATAAGACAATAGGAGAGATTTCTCAAGATCGGAAATGGGTTGCAATGAGGGTCATCTTATTGCACAATTCTAGAGGGCACTCTTGACATTTTATTCCATGTAAGTGGTGCCTCTGGAATTGTGCAACTTGGTGCTACTCACTGATATTCATAGGTTCAGAGACTGGGATTATAATTTCTCAGAAGCAAGATCTCTGAGCCCTTCTATAAGACTTTGATCTGAGATGCAGACCACAGGAAGCCTGGCTGAATCTGGAAAACCACCATGAAGTAAGAAGAAAATTTGGTAAGAAAAAATTTAAAATAGCAACCAGAAAAATAAAACAGCCAGATGAGCCCATAAAGTTAAAGGAATGAAATAGGAAAGTATAACACTTGGAATGAGAGTTAAAAAATCCAATAAATGGGAGAAGTAACCTCCAGAGAAAATGGAAACAAAAAAGTTGTCTAAAAGGACTTTGAAATTGGTGAGTTTAAATTCCTAAAGAGACAAAGGAAGGAATACATTTATATAATAAGAGCAGGAGGTTGTGAATCAACTATCAGAGATTATGAACTAGAACAGGAACATACAAAAATTAGAAATCTGGAAAGTATAGCTATTAAAATAAAAACAAATGATGATAAAAGAACTAAACAGAAGATTGAACAGAATCAAGGAGAATTGATGGTTGAGAAAACCAAACTGTGAAAAATCTCTTATAACCCAGTTAGTACGAGAGAAGAAAGAAAGAGAGAGAGAGAGAGAGGGGGAGAGAAAGAAAGAAAGAAAGAAAGAAAGAAAGAAAGAAAGAAAGAAAGAAAGAAAGAAAGAAAGAAAGAAAGAAAGAAAAAAAGAAGAGAGAGATGAAAAACATGACAATGACAAAGATGCTAACAGACATGGAGGATAGATTAAGAACTTCCAGCTAACAGTCATTCCATAATGAAAGAAAAAAAGAGGTAATATTTAAAGAGTATAACATTCCAGAAGAGAAGAAAGTCAAATGTCCTCAGATTGAAAAAGCTCACAGAATTCCAAATAAGATAATTTTAAAAATTAAGCTGGTACATTTCCAAATACTAGCTAAAGGGGCTACCCTTTCATGGGAGGAAAAACTGCCAAACCCATCAATCCATTCTAAGACAGGGTGCCCTATGCTGTGCACACAATCACTCCCAAACTGCACACCCCACTCATCCTCTCTCCTAGCACCCACAACATGAGCACCCTCATATGACTTCCATCAATCATCCTCATAGTCTACACGCCATGCCATTCCCCTATAGCACACCTGCTCCCACACATCAGCCAGCCCCCTCAACTCTACAAACCCCATTCAGTCACACAGGCCATAGGCCTGTCAGCATGCTGGCCACCCCACCTCACTGACCCACACAGACCCTCTCTTTGTCAATACCATCTTCTCTCCCATTCCCAAATCCTCCATGTTCCTTCACCAACCTTGTATTTCCTATGGCCTTTCCCCTCAGAAATGAAATCAAAGACCATGAATTTTAGGTAGCTGGAAGGGATATTTTAGAGTCAGAAAATTTCAGGCTTCCCTCTGAATCTCTCTTGCCAGCTGTCACCTATCCACCTGTTTGCATTCATGCAGTCAGAGTTTCTAGATAGGCCAATCTCTAGCCAGCATGTATATTTCTTTTAGGCATCCTCAGCCCAGGCTTATCCAGTCTCTGCTGGAACATTTCAGAGACAGTGAACCATCTACCTTTAGTACCTGTACCTAGTAGGGGGAAATTTTTCCTCACATTAGAAGGCAGACTCTCAGTCTACAAACCCAATTTTTATTTGAAAGCTCCACGCTGTTAAGGTTTTGGAAAAGTTAAATTGGTCAATTAGGATCGTCCCTTTTCCTCTGAAGCTGTGATTATGTTCTGGAGGGTCTTAGGTTGAAGCAGCACCAGACTCTCAAGACTTTTGCTTACCTGGTGTCTGCCAAGATGAACACAGTCTCATCTGCTCCTGATGTTGGGCATAAGGGGCTCCACTGAGGCCCCTCATCCCTGTTGCTGTGGCTCCTGCAGCCCACCCATGCTATTGCTGGGAGTCTCAGGAATCTGCCTGTATCTCTGAGGAAACTTGAGGCTCTCAGTGTTGCCAACCAGTGCTCAGTTACTCCCTGGGGTCTCACTGCCTCCTTGAGGCTCCACCAGACTTGGCCCCAAAAGTGAGCATCTCCATTCTAACCATTTACCCTGGTTTCTCCATGTGCCCATCCCTCTCCATACCCACCTCACTCCCCATGATTTTTTCTAGCCTCTAGAAGTCCTTCTTTTCCTTGGTGGTGATAATTTTTATTCATAGGCACAGAATGTATCCATAACAGGCAAAGATCTTTTAGAAACCCAAAAGTCAGGAAAAACCATTACCTCATCATCACCAAACTTGGACACCAAGAGGGAAAGGGGAAAATACTTGAGAAAACAGACAATGGTGGTTAAATGCCCATCATCTGATCCACTGCATTCATATTAAATTGAATGTGTTTTTGTCAGGCTTCTCCAGAGAAACAGAACCAATAGGAAATATATAGATCCAGAGAAAGAGACTGATTATGGGGGATTGGCCCATGTGATTATGGAGGCTGAGAAGTCCCATCATCTGCCATCTGCCAAGTTGGAGGCCCAGGAAAGTTCAGGGTGTCCAAATTGTCTAAACCTGAAGGTCAGAGAACCTGGAGCACCGATGTCCAAGGTCAAGAGAAGATGGATGTCTCAGCACAACAAAGAGAGCAGATTCACCCTTTCTCCACCTTGTTATTCTAGTCAGGCCTCAGTGGATTGAATGATGCCCAACGACAGTGGTGAGGGACCTTCTTTACTCAGTCTACCAATTTAAGCACCAAACTCTTCTGGAAGCACCCACAGAGACACACCAGAAATAATATTTTACCATCTATCTGGGCATCCTTCCTTCCAGTCAAGTTGCCACATAAAACTAACCATCACAACCTTTGTCTCTTTAGCTGCCATCCATGGCCACCAGCTATTCCTCCAGGCCCATAGGAAATGCCCTCTTGAGTCTTCCCTTCTTTAGGGAACACATTCCAAGATCCTTCAGCTACGTGACAGCTCTGTGATCCTCTCCCACTTTGGAAAACCTTAAGAAAGTCGAATAACCTTGAACAAATTTCTCCACCTTTCTTTGCCTTGGTTTCTTTCTCCATAAGATGGGGACAAGAATACCTCAGGCCACATGGGTGGCCATAAGTGACACAGATTCATTCACTCAAACTACAAAAACCCAAGAGGTAGGTTTTTGTTATCCTCCCCATTTTGCAGAAGGAGACAGGTACAACAAGTCGTTTGGGGAACCTTGACTGAGGTCAGTGGAGCAGCGAGTGTGGGGTTCTGCAGCCTGGCTTGGAAGTGCCCCACCTGTTAGCTTTCCCACAGTGCCAACCATGGCCTCAAACCATTAAATCATTCCCAGTGTTTCATCAGCCTTTTTCCTTTCTAGCATCATCAACTTCTCTTCTCTTCTCTTCTCTTCTCTTCTCTTCTCTTCTCTTCTCTTCTCTTCTCTTCTCTTCTCTTCTCTTCTCTTCTCTTCTCTCTCTCTCTCTCTCTCTCTCTCTCTCTCTCTCTCTTAGAAATATTTCCTAAGACACCCGGATAGCTCAGTTGGTTAAGTGTCCAACTCTTGATTTCGGCTCAGGTCATGATCTCATGGTTCATGGGATGATCTCATGGTTCATGGGATTGAGCCCCATGTCCGGCTCTGTGCTGACAGTGTGGAGCCTGCTTGGGATTCTCTCTCTCTCCTTTTTCTGCCTCCCCCACCCCCACGCTCTCTCGCTTTCAAAATAAATAAACTTAAAAACAGTATTTCCTCTGTCAATTTGGTAAACTTATTTTTTTCAAGCAGTTAATCCAAATCAGTTAACCTGCTATCTCCCTTTCTAGTTCATTTCTCCGTGTTGTTTGGATTTCTTTCTTCCTCCCTTGTTCTGCGAACAGGCGTCTTTGTTTCTTTGTTCACTTTTTAGGTCATTAAAGTTCCCTTAACATTTTCATTAAAATTGCCATTTAAGGAAATTACTTTCCCTCTGAGAATGGTTTGGCCAAAGTCCACACACTTTGTTAGGGTATCTACATTTTAATTATTTTCATAAATGCTCTTACTTTCTTTGAATTTCCTCCCTGCCTCGTTGATATTTAAGAAACTATTTTTGGATTCCATGTGGTTGGGTACTTTTAGGTCCTGGCTTTTCTACTTATTTCCAGTTTTATTGTTTGAGGCTCAGAATGTGGTACATATACCCTAGATTTTCTCCTGCTCTGGGAACCTCTTGACTGCCTGGAAAGTTTCCCTGAGAACACTTAATCCCCCACAAGGCCTCCTCTGGCCTTCATCATGTTGGAAGCTAGGGGCCATTTCCCTATGGGTTTGCCCCAATTATTTTGAGCCCCCTAGGGAGAAGAGTACAATTGTCCCAGGTAATGCAGGGGCAGTCACAGAGGGAGACACGGAGGGGCCACTGGTAAAGGCAGCTGCTGGGATGAGGACGCCAACCTTTGGTGGCCACAGCCGTAGCAGCCTGGATCCCTCTGCAGACTGTAGGCAGAAGCATCCGAGACAACCATGACATGGGGACTGAGTGTTTGGACTCTGGGGAAGCTCAAATGGCAAGGGCTGGTGGGAACCTAGCCTACACAGGAGCAGGTGAACATCCCTTGAATCAATGGAGATGAACAAGGACACAGAACATTTAGCCTTGACCAATCACTCATTCCGTCCTTGACTCACTTATGTTTGTGTGCATTCCTATCCACACACAAGGTATGGGGGCTCCACCCCTCCGGGCTCTCATGAGCATATACTGAAGAAGGCCAAAGACAGCAGAGTGACATCTCCGCACCAACAGGCTGGGTGGTTATTGTCATAGCAGGAGAAGTCCACTGTCAGACCTAACCATGCCATGACCCAGAGTCTGCAGAAATAACAAAAAGCGATCCATGCAGCTACGTGAATGTACTCTCTCCTGGAAGGACTTTGTGTGTGAAGATGTGTGGTCCTTCTGTGGTGCTCGGGTGTTATTTCCAGAGAGACAAGCATATTGAATGAGAGCCACAGCAAAGTGAATAGAGAAGCTGAGTGCAAGAAATACGGGCCTGCATCTGTCTCTCTCTTCTTCACCGTCCAGGCCTGATTTCAAAGAAGGGCACTTAGACAGCCCCAGTGTTTCCCTTAGGGCTGAGTTTAGGGTCCTGCCTGCTGCGAGTCCTGCTCTGGGCCTTGTGTTCCACTTCTGGTAACTGGATATCTGCCTTGGTCCTACGAGCCCATTCTCGACTGGACCCCAGCTCCTCCTTGAGGATACCTCCCCGCAGCACGTGGTACTATCCCATTTGTTACACAGTGAGGAAGCTGAGACCCCAGGAGGTCAGCGATTCTCCAGTGCCAGAAGCCGGTTAGTCCTGGAGCAGGGCTTACATCTGTTTGTGTCCAAGAAAAGTCTCTTTATTATGCCAATTGCCAGACAGGTGCTTGGGAACCACCTGACCCCAGAGTGCTGATAGGAGGCACCTGCTGCTGGTCCTGGGAGTGCAGGGAGAAGTATCAGAGGGGAAGTCTGATTCCCAAACCCAACCAGCTTTAAACACGTTACCTTGGACACTTTATTAGCATCTTTGACCATTTTTCCTCTTCAGTCGATTAAAGAAGACAGACTTTGTGTGGATAATAGAGGAAATGTGCCCCCAGGCAGTGTCCAACACAGAACAGCCGATCTTCCCCATAAGTGCCATCGTCCCCTCCAGGCACCTGCTTGGTTCACGTGCGGTAGGTTTCTTGTGGCCTCCATTCGGCCACGTGACCTCTGCACTCAGGCTTTGCCACCTGGTCCAAACAACAGCAAACGCTTTGATTTCATTGCAGCAGGAAAAACAAAATCTCTGCCTAGCTTTTAGCATCCTTGTGGCCTTAGTCCTATAATTAAGTGTATATAAAAAACACACAGCTTTGACCACAAACAAGCCTACATAAACCAGTCCACATATCCTGAACAAAAGTGCTTTCAAAAGACAGAGGCATGATTGAAAAGCTTACTGAGAATAACCGCACTTCACAAAAAACAAAATCCGTGACTCAGCCTGGCTCAGAGGTGAGAATGGGGAGGGTTGGCAATCAGAGGCTGTGGAGTGATCAAACCTTTCCTTTGGGGGGACCCATGTCAGGACAAAGAGCTCTTTAGAGAGTAGGGGCGTTGGGGAGGGGTCACCACTGGGGTGGGAGCTGACAGGCTTGGCCTGAGACAGTCCCAGGGGAGCCCAAAGATCCTGCCAAAGCTGGTCACAGGAAGCATCAGGGAACATGACATATGATACCAGGCTTTGCAGATGTCCTGCTGAGGTGCTGGGGGATTGTGGCTACATGGGAAGGAGACATTTGGGGCCCAGAAAATTCTCTTTATAATTCCAATTTCAAGAGCAAAGGGAGTCCATAAAACATGTAGGGGCCTCTGGTTTCTGACTCTGCTGTGTGTTCAAGTGTGAAATAGAGCAGTGTTTAGTGCAAGGCAGAGAAAACTGCTCAGGACGTACCTCCTGGCTCATAAGTCATCTCTGTAGGATCACACAGCCAGCTGGATTTTAGGTCAATGGAGACGTTGCATTCTCATTTTGAAAGCTTGTTTAAATGAGATATATATCCCCGATTCCCAAGCCATATCTTCTAATTTTCTCCTTAGGCACCCGTCCATGTTTATATCACTCTGTTAAGCAACACTGCTGTATTTCCATCATCTCAAGGACCTTTGGGGGCATATCGCTGCATCATCGTTCAAGAAATCAAGACTAGAAATCGAGTGCACAAGGATGAGAGCTTTCCCTGCAGTCACATAGCTAGTAAGGGGTTCAGAGCTAGCCGCTGACTCAGATGGACTAGCTCCATGGGCCAATGTTCCAAATATAACAGGCGTGAGGATAACAGGAGGCCAGGTCTGTCTCCTCAGAGGCCTCTTGGGTTAGTCAAGGCTGCAGGACCAGATATGCTGAGTGGATCTGAGTTCAGAGACAGAGTCAGGCTGCCCCAGCTCCGGTAGACAAATGTAGCAAACCTCTATCTGGTAATTTGAGGGCACAAAGGACTTTGGGGTGGTAATCGGGATGGGATCCACGCTTTCTCTGGAAAATGCCTACTCAGCCTATAAAAAATATGCAAGAGACAGAAGTAAAATCAGAAGGTTACCAAAATAGCCTAAGGCTTACATATCCTATGTCCAAATTTATACCTGACCCACGAACCTAACAGGCTGTGACCTGGAGCCAGCAATGTCCCTTCCCCAGCTTGCTCTTCTCAGGGGGCATGCCAAGGCTTGTTGGCAGAGAATGGGAAGAAACTCTGGTTTGTTGGAGGTTTTAAACACAGAAGATGGCAAGATGTGGTATTTGGACCAAAAGAAGTGGCTGTCTTAAAAAGAAAAGAAATTCTGGGTGGCTCAGTCGGTTGAGCGTCCGACTTCGGCTCAGGTCATGATCTCACAGTCTGTGAGTTCAAGCCCCGCGTCGGGCTCTGTGCAGACAGCTTGGAGCCTGGAGCCCGCCTCAGATTCTGTGTCTCCCTCTCTCTCTGCCCCTCCCCTGCTCATGCTCTGTCTCTCTCTGTCTCAAAAATAAATAAAAACATTAAAAAAACAATTAAAAAACAAAGGAAGGAAATTCTGATCCATACTGTAAAATGGATGAACCTTAGGACATTATGCTAAGTGAGATAAGCCAGTCACGTGCGCGTGCGCGCGCGCACACACACACACACACACGCACAGAAAACCACCTTACAATCCCACTCATAAGAGGTTTCTAGAGTAGTCAATCAAAGGCGTAGACACAAAGTAGAATGGTGGTTGCCAGGGCTAGGGAGGGCGGAATGAGGAGTTGTTTAATGTGTATAGAGTTTCAGTTTTGCAAGATAAAAAGAGTTCTGGAGATGGATGTTGGTGATGGCTGCACCACAGTGTGAATGTACTCACTGCCACGGAACTGCAGGGTGAAAAATGGTTCTTCTTTTATGCTGTGTGTATTCTACACAATAAAAAAATTTTTTTTGAAATAAAAGAGAAATGGCTTAAGTGAAAAGAGAAAGAGAGAGAAACAGAGACAGAATTAAAAATACATGTTCATATTCTTATCACTCAACTGAAAAGAAATATATCCCCAATTTAAAGTCGAAGCTATGTGTTGGCCTTGTAAAGACTATCGGACTCTGAGGTGGACGGACCAAGCCTCCTATCCCACTTCTTCCAGTTGCTGGCTCAGGGGACTTTGCCTCTGGGACCCTCAGCCTCTTCATTTACTAAATGTAGCAAAATAATAGTCAGGTTGTCATAAACCTTCAGTAAATTGTTATTAAAAGCTCTTGATGGCCTGGTGCCTCCTGCAAGCCACTTACAAAGAGGTTTATGAGCCTGGATGATAGAGCAGATCCTTGACATTAGCAAAGGAATTATCTAGAGCTCTCAGTGAATCCCACAATTCAAAAATAGTATTATAACAAGAACACATTTTAAGCCATTCCAAAAAATGTTTATGCTGTGACCGGAGGTGTTATTATTTATATTTTAAGTTGGATGTCCAACAGAGGACAGGCAGTTCTTACTCTTGTCTTTTAATGCCCAAGAATTGCCAGACCTTTGGGAGAGTCCTGTGCAATTGGGAAGGCTTCCAGGTGACAGTAAGGGCTGGGGTTGGCATCTCTTTATTCACTGGGGTCAGCTGGTAAGTACTGTCATCAATTTCTGTCTTTCTCCTGGGTGAGCTTTGTATGGCTTATCTATTGCTGTACAACAAACTGCCCCCAAACTTAAGTGGCTTAGAACAATAACAGCCCTTTATTCTGTCATAAATCTGTTGTTGGATATTGTGGCTCGTCTCTTCTCTGTGTAGCAGAACACTGAGGGTTGGAGGGCCACCTTCCAAGATGGCTCACCTACATATCTGGCAATTTGGTGCTGGTTGTTGGCTGGGAGCTCAGCTGGAGCTATCGGCAAGGGCGGGGGGGGTCTCTGTTTCTCTTCATGCAAGCCTCTCCACAGGCTGCTTAGGTTACCTCACAGCATGGTGGCTGGGGTCAAAAAATGGGTGGACCCCAACCCCTGAAGGAAGTGCGTGACATTGTTATGACTTAGCCTCAGATGTCACATAATTCCACTTCCTCCATATTCTATTGGTTAAGGCAGTTACACAGACCCAGTTCAAGGAAGGGGTCATAGATGCCACTTCTTGATGAGGCAATGGGGTGGCAAGCCTGAAGAGCATATAAGACAGAAGATACTCTTACGGCCATCTTTGCAAAACACAATTTGCCACAAGTTTTGTCCTCAGCTCAGAGTAGTGCCTCTCCTCTTTTCAAGCCAGTAATTGTCTTTAAACCTCTCTAACTTCGCTTTGCCAGAAGGAAGGGCCTGTCTGGAGAACTCTCTAATGCCTTTCTCACTCTCCCAGAGGACTCTGAACAGCTTTCCGGTTTTCTCCCAATCTCGGTCCTGCTGAGAAGCAGGAGTGTGGCCTCCTGTGTATACCACTCCTCCACCACCTCAACTTGCTCTAAACTTCCTTCTCACTTGGTGCTCAGTTTCCAGCTGGAGAACTCCAGAACCTCTCCCGGTGAGGGCACCCATGTTAACCTGAGTTTGGTCCCGTGGCAGCGCCTCATAGGCCTGCTTCCCAGACACTCCGTCAGGGCCGTGGCAGAGTGCTTCCCACTGTGGCCACTCTCACAGGCAGAGGGCCAAGAGCCCTGCTCCCTTTATCTATCACTGCCTGACCTTTGGCAAATATGTCGTCTCCCCACCGGGCTGAAGCCAAGAGAAGGTGCCAGCCCACGAAGCCATTCAGACATGCAGACAGACACAGGTCCAGTGGGCTGGGCTTCTCAAATCAATGATAAAGGACTGGTGAACATGACCAATGAGGTGGTCTTCATCATTAGTCCTCTCTTGCAGGAGAGGAAACTGAGGCACAGAGAGGTTTAATGACATGTCCATGGTTATACAACTAGAACACACCAACTAACCATTTTTTAAAATTTATTTATTTTGGTTTTGATTGAGAGAGAGAGAGACAGAGACAGAGACAGAGAGACAGAGAGAGAGAGAGAACAAGTAGGGGAAAGGCAGAGAGAGAGGGAGACACAGAATCCAAAAACAGGCTCCAGGCTCTGAGCTGTCAGCACACAGCCCGACATGGGGCTTGAACTCATGAAGTGTGAGATCACGACATGAGCCAAAGCTTGCTGCTTAACTAACAGAGCCACCCAGGTGCCCCTAAACATTTTTTAAGTTGAGTCCGGCAGGGCACCCAGGTGGCTCATTTGGTTGAGCAGTCTACTCTTTATTTTGGTGGTCATGATCCCAGGGCTGTAGGATAGAGCCCCATGTTGGGCTCTGCACTGAGCCTGTTTACGATTCAGAAAGAGAAAGAAGAAAGAAAGAAAGAAAGAAAGAAAGAAAGAAAGAAAGAAAGAAAGAAAGAAAGAAAGAAAAAGAAAAGAAAGTCCAGAACATTTCCTATAATGTTACACTTTTGGCTTTCCGTAAAAATGTAATGTATGTACTTCTATAGCATTTATCTCATGGATCAAAGTATGATGTAAGACTGACAAAAAGGAAATGAACTATTGGTACAGGCAACAACATGAATGAATCTTAAAATAACGCTGAGTGAAAGAAACCACACAAAAATGAATATTCGTTCTTTCATTTATAGAAAACTCTAGAAAATGCAAACTAATGTATAGTGACAGAGAGCAGATCAGTGGTTGCCTAAAGGTGGGGTGGAGAGGTGGGAGGGAGGAGGAACAAAGGGGTGTGAGGAAGGTTTGGATGTGCTCATTGTTCTGACTTGGCAATGACTTCACAGATGTCTGCATGGGTCAAAGTTGATCAGCTTGCACACTTTAAATGCATGTAGTTTACTTCATGTCTATTATACCTCAATAAAGCTGTTAAATACGAGTAAAAATTATTATGTGAGAGAGTGCTGAAATTATTTTGCAGCCAGGAAAAAGAATCAGGATTCAGTTGTATGAATCTTTTTGAGCAATTTTAGCTGGCAAAAGATCTACAACAATTTCTTAGAGCAGCAAATGTACTAAAAAATGCTGAAAATGGAAATAAATCCCTTTTCCTGGAAGGTGGAACCACGCAGGAGCTTGGTTGTCTCTCAATTCACGAAAGGAATGTGTCGTGGTGCTTTTGTTCTAAAAATGAAAAATGTCACCTCATCGCATCCTCAAAACTACCATAGCAAGTAGTATTTTTGTTATTCTTTTACAGATGAAGAAACTGAGTCTCAGAAAGTTCTAGGACACTTCTGATGGCAAATGGATCAAAGTCGGTTTGCCTGGTTCTAAAACCCACTCTCTTTCATCCATGACACATCAGTTCCCTCCACATAAAGACAAGGAGGAAGGAGGAGCTTGGATGGGCAATTGTGTTCTTTTCCCCCAACTGCTCTGAGAAAGGGAAAAACAGATTCCATTGAAATACCAGCCCAGGGAATCAACATGTGGGGGAGGTCAGACCATCTGTGTCTTAAGGGGTGACAGAGCTGGCAGCCATCCTTCCCCTCCATGGGCCTGGATGAAGTCTTTTGGTGGGAGTGATAAGAACTGTGATGCTCTCACTCACCCTCCTTCCTCATCTTCTGGAATGGCATTTTGGTGATAAGAACAGAAAAGGAGCTGCAGGATGTCTTCTGACTGGGAGGCCCCTTTCACCCTGAAGGAGCCAAATTATGGCCTAAAGATAAGAAACAAGAAACTGACTAGTATCAGCCAAAAGGCCGTAGGCCTGGAGAGGCGGGAGTTTCAGCAGTGGGCTCTCCCTTCAGGTAGACGACTTCAGCAGGGTGCAGCAGTAGATTGAAACCAGGTGGGAGTTCAAAGCTGACCCCTATGAGGACGAGGAGACCAGTAGTCTCCATGGTGGCCAAGGGTTGTATGAGTGCCAGGCCAACAGCTCCACCAAAAAGTCTGCTGTGTGGGCGAACAGAGCCTTGGGTGTCTCTGACGGGTGGCTGTGCCCAGTCACAGGTATCTTAGCTCCAGATTCAATTGCTGAGGGTTACAAGACTCTTTCTAGACTCTCCTTCCATTGGGAAAGAGTTTGGACCATAGGTATGGAGCTGAGTAGCCGAACCTTCGGGAGACCATCCAGGGAACCAGCCTCTAGGGCCACATCCACAAAGCAGCTTCTTTATGGCTCTCCTCTCCTGAGCTGCACCAGACGGTCTGTGAGGAAGAACAAGGTGTGGGTGCTCAACGTACGTTCTCGAAAGGCTAGGTTAAACAATGTCAAACAAGCCTCCTTACGTTGTAAGTGTCCAAGGGAGGCATATGGTGCAGGGCACCTGCCAGACCTATTTGATCATTGTCATGGAAGCTGAAGTGCACGCCCACCAATGCCCTCGAGACAGCTTGGACTTACTCTGCAAGCTGCCGAACCAGCTGTCAGAAGCCGACCGTTGGCCCCAGCCCTTTACAGAGCTGTCTCAACTGAAGAGAGTCACCATGGCCCACATCGCACTTCTTCCTGGGGAACCTTCGTCTGACTGGCCAACAAAAGTTAGGAAGTCCTATCCTCCCACCTTCCACCTGCCAATGCTAGAGGGCCATCCAGCCTCAGGGATCCCAGTGGGGTCGGTGAGGCCTTTGCTAACTGTGCTGCAGCCAATCTCCCGCTCTCCTAACTCCTGCCTCTGCCCCTTCCACAGTGCTGATCTGAGAGCATCTCTGCTCAATCTGCTGACATTCGTCTCTTCCTCATCTGGTGTATGTCTGCCCCTGACCCCCAACCTTCCTAGGTTAGACTTATCAGAGTTGTGCCTATTTTATTGTCCCTTCTCAAAGAGCTTAGCTGGGACAAAGTTTGACTCCTCCCTGAGCCCCGGGGTCTAGAATGGTGCTTAGCACAGAGCACCTTGGAGAAGCTGCTGGAGTAAAGGAATGAATGAATGGGTAGGGTAGCTGTGAGTGAACTGGGGCTTTCTGTGTCTCCAGGTCATTCCACCACCCCCAGGACCACAGTATCTTTCTCACCTCCCAAAACGTCAGGGCTGAAGACACATCTCATCTGGTTCTTCAGCCGCTGCTTCTGCCTAACTCTCAGATGGAAGGCCCGCCCCCTGCCGCCCCCCATGGCCCAGGTCTCCACCTTTAGAAGTAAATGTTCTTTCCTGTAACCTAGACTCCTGGGGGTGAGGGTCCTGAATGCCACGGGAGCTTGATGGGCAACAGAAAAAAATGTCTGCTGAGTTTTGGTGAGGATTCTGGATACTGAGCCGTCTCTGCCTTCCAAGTCCCAAGTTTGCTCCTTTGTGATTTTGTATCCGATCCTAAGGGTGCCCAGCTTGAGACTAAATGGATGCCCAGCTGGGATGTAGGAGGGAAGACTAGCAGGTGGGTCTGTCAGAGACCCCACGTAGTGCTTAGAACTTCAGGACCAGAGGCATCTCCTGAGAGCGCACTGGCCTCATGGGAAGAGGGAACCACAGTGCACTTCTAAGACAATAGTAGTGCTGCGTGACCTGCCAGAGGGGTGCTTCACAGGTGTAGAAAGGAAGAAGGGAAAGGCACAGTGGTATGGCTTCCACTACAAGGGTTCCCAGAACCCCATGCACTGACTAATGCTTATGTCTCATGTGCTACTCCCATTTGCAAAGGAGGTGAGAAAATACAGTCTCTCAGCTGGACATACCACTCCCCCAAATAAAATGGGACTATTGTTAGTGAGCAAGAGGGAGCAGTGGATACTGGGCAAGCAACTTAACCAGGCAGCTTTTCTGCCTCCATCCACCCTTTAAACTATGCAACATTTACACATCACCTTCCTATCCGTAGAACATACACCTCCTGTCCTCAAAGGACACGACCTCAAAGTGCCACCAGTGCCACCAGCCAACCCTGAGACCTCAGAAGATCTCAGTGAGCTCAGTGGTGTCCAGCCCTCTCCATCAGGTGTCGGCATAGCTCATCACGGCCTGGCAAGCTCTAACCCCAAAGACGTTATCTTCCCCAATAACCTCAATATCAAAGGCACAGAAGGAACAGGATAAGCCCAGTATAAACTAACGGGAAACACTCTAAGTTGCTGCTGGCCAGAGCAATGATCGAATCCAGCTGGTCAAAAAGAGGATTCCCTTCCCTAGCACTGGAGTGAATTCCAGGCTAAACAATAGGGTGGGGTCTCACTTGTCCACTGTCTTTGTGGCCCCTGCCACTTCCCAACTGCAGGATCTCCTTTGTCTGTTACCCCCTCGTCCGAAGTGGGGAGCCCCCTCCCCCTTCCAGGGGACTGTCTACTCAATTCCTGTTGGTGCAGTTTGGTGGCCTGGAAACAATTTCAGGTGGTGAGAATCCAAATCCCGTTCATTTTTAGCAGACGATGCCCTACCCTTGCAGGTTGGGCCCAGACCCTCTCTCCCCACCCCTGGCCATTGGGCTCCATTGCAGGCAATGTGATATCTGATTGAACCAAATAACATTTTCATTTTTCAGAACAAAAATGATCGATGGGGGCAATTTCATGATTTAACTTAATTAAATGTTAGTTACTGTTGATGATGGCTTCCTTTTAAACAGGGTTTAAACAGCACTCAATATTGACTATTTATTGATATTGCCCTTGAACATGCGCAATTAACATGTGTTAGTTACTGTGGAAAATTTAACTGAAATTGGGGAAAGGTATTTTAGACTCCAAGTTACTCTGGTTAATATTTCTTCTCCATTGCGCCCAGGATTAAATAGTGCCATGCTTCACGTTATACTGTCTGTTGTGATTGTATGAATTGAACTCTTGTTGTCTCAGAATTTGTCATCTTTTCTAGTTCATCCTGGTTGAATGTTAGACTTACCTGAGGCAATCGGTAAAGTTGAATCAGAGTCTTAGGGGTGAGGCCTGGGCATTACTGTGATTTAATATAAGGCAAGGGTTAAGAACCACAGCCCTCAACTGATATGTAGAATCTATGAAATTCTGGGCTTTTGTCCGGTCTATTGATGCTCCTGGAGGGACAGAGATCCACTCAGTAGGGTGTCTACCAGAGCTCTGCAGAACAGGAGAGGAAGGACCCTACTAAGGTGAGAGGGAGAATGACTCCTTGGTGCCTAGAGGAGGTACCCATGAGAGGGGACCATGGGCTACTGCAGTGAAAGAAGGCAAGGCTATTATTATTATTCATTGTATGGATGTAACAAAGTTTCTTTTTCCACCCTATTATAACTGACAATTGGATTATTTCTTGTTTGGGAAATTATGTAGAAATTGTTATTCTTATAAATTTATTTAAACATTAAATAGACATAAGCAATCTCTCTCATATAACTATAGACTCATGGATTTATTTTTTCAATGTGTTACACTTCTTACTTAAATTGTCTGAAATATGGCCAGTAGGATCCCCTTGAAGTTGGCTCCTGTATGCTTTTGACACATTTCTTTTTTTTTTTTTTTCAACGTTTTTTATTTATTTTTGGGACAGAGAGAGACAGAGCATGAACGGGGGAGGGGCAGAGAGAGAGGGAGACACAGAATCGGAAACAGGCTCCAGGCTCCGAGCCGTCAGCCCAGAGCCCGACGCGGGGCTCGAACTCACGGACCGCGAGATCGTGACCTGGCTGAAGTCGGACGCTTAACCGACTGCGCCACCCAGGCGCCCCGACACATTTCTGTTCTTCAACTACATCCTTACTTCTCAAACAATAAGATGATCCAGGCTCAGCTTCTACTTCCCCTGACCCAGACCTGGAATCAGGCATTTCACCCAGGATGGTTTATTTTAGGGGAGAGTCCTATCGAGAAACCAAGATCTGTTGTTACTGGAACTTTGCCTTTTCAATGGACAGAGTTGGCATGGATGGATGGATGTACAGGTGGTCACACATAAAATCATGAATTTGCAGTGATATTTCCAATTCCACTTTAATGGGACGGGATTTTTTTTCTTTATTTTAGCTTGTACCCATATCTCTTTTATTTTATAGTGAAAATCTCAGTTCTCAATATTAATATATTTACACATTTGTTTTATCTTATAATATCCAATCTGTTTCCTGATCCAGGAAATATAATACGTATCTTGGGATTCCTCACTAATTAAATAAGTAATTTTGTGCCCCTGAAATTCCATCTGCCTCTCCTCACCCTTCCACATCCTAGAATACATGGATTTTATATTTTCAAAGTTTTTACCATTTATATCTTACTCTGCAAGTTGTGTCTTCCATCTTTTATTTATTAGTTGATTCTGAAAATCAAAACCCAGCATATAGAAGTTTTATAGTATGATTATGTATTCAGTTAAATCATATGAGCCATATGAAATCCCTTCTATTCAATCTCCTTTCACCTACAAAAAAATGTGGTAATTTCCTGTGGTTCGGCCAGATATTTTTATTAGACAAACATCTACATAAAGACAAGAATGTTTTCATAGGTCACTGAATCTTTGCTGTTCTACTGAGAATATTCCAAAGTTAAAGTCAAATGGATTCCCTTTTTTAAACGCCATTAATTGCTTAAGATTATGCCAAGTTTTAGCTCGTCTCATATTTGTACGATGACTTTTTTTTAGAGCTTTTTGTTTTGTCTGGAGAATCTGATTGCCTTTCATTTTTCTTGATGACAGAAGGATCACTTGCCTTCTAAACCATATTCCTGTGATCTTGGAGTTTGTTAATCATATCTTTGTTGAGTTTACTAATGTTTTGGAGGCCTGCTGCCAGCTTTCATTAAGCATTTCTGTTCATAGCTCTCCTGGGTTTCTTTTACCATTTCTTGGGTGTATGGTTATGATTTCTTGATTTCTTGATTTTTTTTTCTGAATATACCCCAATAAAATCTGTTGTTCTTTGTTGTTCTTTTATCAGGTAAGGTGCATGGGAGGTAAAGTTCCTGAATTATTGTAAGGCTGAAAAGATCTGCCTTTACTCTCACATCAATTTGACAGATTTATAAGTGGATAATAATTTCTTCTTAGAATATTTAAGACCTTTCTGCATTTACTTCTAGTTTTTGGTGATGTTGGCAAGAAGTCCAATTGAATTCTCCCTTTGTAGCTATTTTATTTGTTATTTCTAGAAGCTATTGGGATTTTTTTATACTCTTTCTTCCATCTTCCCTGCTTAGCAGTCAGCAATTTTTTCAGCCTGAAGATTTTTTTTCCTTTCCTTTCCTTTCCTTTCCTTTCCTTTCCTTTCTTTTCTTTTCTTTCTTTTTTATTTTCTTCTTTCTTTCTTTCTTTCTTTCTTGAGACAGAGAGTGCATGCACATAAGTGGGAGGGGCAAAGGAAAAGAAAGAATACCAAGCAGGCTCCACACTCAGGGAAGAGCCCAACATGGGGCTCAATCTCACCACCGTGAGATCATAATCTGCCCCATAATCAAGAGTAGGATGCTTAACTGACTGAGCCCCAGGTGCCCCAAGATTTTCTTTGCTTTTGCCCAGAGAAACCTATTATGTCCTTAATTATTTCCTCCTCCCCATTTTCTCTGTTCTTACTTTCTGGAACTTCTCTTGGATATTGACTCTTGCCCCATTTCATTTTCCAATCCATTTACCTTTTTTTCTAATATTTTTTTGCACCTTTTTATATGATTGTTTCAAATCTTAGGAGATTTTCTTTACATTTTCCTTGGGGCCTTATGCTGAATTTTGAAGTTTGGGGATAATAATATTCTAACTTCTGTATATGCTTTCATGCTCTCTACTAAGACAGAGAAGTTTTCCATATAAAGTGGGGATATTTTTTGTCATGGTTTGTGGATGCAATATCATAATATATTCTTTGAATAATTCTGAGAATAGTAATCAGGATTTTATAGGGCATTTCACTAAAAGTCAAACTACTGACATATATTAAAGATTTCATGAAAATAGATAAATGTTATTAGGAAGAAGATCACAGTTAAAGGCAATACAACCAGGAAAAAAATAATGTCTCAGAAATCACAAAATATGAACAAAAACATGTATTTGAAGATAAAAAAATTTTTGATTTCCTGAAATGAAAGAAAATCTTAATCTGCATATAAAAACACATAACATGTAAGCAATAAAATAATTGCAAAGCTAGACAGAGCTTTCTTAAGAAATTGAATATAAGGGGTAAATATAGAAAACCTCAATCCAAGAAAGGGAAAACACAAGTCACGAATACTGCATGTCCCACAGCTACAATAACTGTTAGAAGATGATAAGAGTATTTCTCCAATGTGCTGGAGAAAATAACTATACTTCCAACAGCTAAGTCTTATTAAATTATAAAAGCAGTAAAAAAGACATTCTTAAATAAAACAAAACAAAATAAATAAAAAACAAAAAACAAAAAAAACAAAAACTTCAGGGCACCTGGGTGGCTCAGTTAAGCATTCAACTTAAGCTCAAGTTGCGATCTCACAGTTTGTGAGTCTGAGCCCTGCATGGGGCTCTCCCCTGTCAGCATGGAGTCTGCTTCAGATCCTCTGTCTCCCTCTCTCTCTGCCCCTCCCTGTTTTCAATCTCTCTGTCTCTCTTTCAAATAAATAAACAGTAAACAGTAAAGAAAAAAAAAAAAAGCACATGGAATTTAGAATCCAAACCAGACATCATTGTCCATTCTTTTTTTAAATTTCTTTTTAGCATTTATTTATTTTTGAGACACAGAGAAGGAATGGGAGAGGGGCAGAGAGAGAGGGAGACAAAGAATCCGAAGCAGGCTCCAGACTCTGAACTGTCAGCGCAGAGCCTGACGCGGGACTCGAACCCACGAACTGGGGGATCATAACCTGACCTGAAGTCAGACGCTTAACTGACTGAGCCACTCAGGCACCCCTGCGTCTGTTCATTTAAAAAGTAAAATCACTAGGAAGGTATAAAAGTGAATACCGGTGCCTTTTACCTTTTGATGACACTTTTTCTCAAAGGGTGAGAACTATCTCCACTTTCTCTGAACAACCAGTAACAAGATGCAGAAGAGGATAAGGAGGTAGGGCTGTATCCAGGATGGGCACTGGCGCCATCAGCTGCTTTGTCCATCCCTGGCTCCTTCCCAGTGTGGCCAGTTGTATTGTAGTCAAACTGCAAAGGCTGCTGCTGGGTGCCCTTAGTCCATTAGTCTCCTCCATTACTCTCATCGCTGACATTGAGGAAATCTGTCATGGTTGCCTAGTATCCTTTCTTCATTTTACCGATCATGACCCAAAGAGCCATGATTTGATGAGGGATCAGTATGTCTCGTTTGCTCATTCCAATCTGGACTGCGGATGATCGCCCCGGTTGGCACATCCACTTCCTGTCACGTCACGGGTACCTGAGTTCGCCTTTTCCATTCTGGCAATGCCATCCGATTGCCATTTCTTACGGCCACTTTCCCACTGCAGACATTGCTGGGAAGACAGAGCCAGCCCTCATCTGGAAAAAAGAAAAAAGAAGAAAACAAGACAACAAAAAAATACACTGTCAAGGGGCTTGGAGTGGACACCAAGTCCTTCTAAATACAAAATGAGGTCAAAAGAGGTGTGAGAAATTAAATTTTATGAATATTGACAATATAAAAATAACACTACAATAAACATTGGGAGACAGAGAAGGACACATGGGAGTAAATCTCCTCTTCCGTAGTATGAAATTAAGACAATCACAAGATACTGTCGGGGCCAGTGTCACCAGTGCAGGGAGAAGACACCCATTTGGGAAATTTCCCAAATGTGTTTCCTCCTCCATGCACTCTGCTCTCCTAGGGGAGCATTTCCCCTCATCATTTTGGCCATGTCTGTCCTTCTTGCTGAGCCCTGGTGTCCACGCACCCCCTGGTCTCCATTCCTGCCTTCCTTCGAGCAAGAGGCCACCTCTTTTCCATCTCCAAGGTGAGGATGTAAGACACTGGGGAGGATTCTGTATTTTTGTGCATGGTCCTGGGTTGCCTGGTGCAGATTCTTCACTGCCTTCCTGGGTCAGGACTGGCTCTCAAGCAGGCGGGAGCCTGCCCTGGGGGCTGAATGGCAGCACCTCTTTGGGACGGCATACTGGAGGCCACCAGGACCCCCTCAATTTTGGCAGGTCGGAACAGCCCTGATGGCATAAAAGGAGAGCGGATAATGGGGGTCAGAACCAGGGACACAAGGCGGCCATCTGCCCCACCCTCTTCTGGGCAAGCCTGCTCTGATGCCCATGCTCCCTGCCAAGCCTCCCCTCTGACCTGAGAAGACCCCTCCCACACCCATGCGTCTGGCATCACCTCTGGTCCCCTGACATGGACGCCTTTCCCCTGCCTGATGAAAGACAGGGACTGGAAAATCACTTTGGACTTGCTTCAAGCAGATTCTGTTTTGCATTAGAAACTCATCTCTGTTCTTCTGGGAGATTGGCTGCTGTTGTCAGAAAGGGAAATGGAAACTGAGAGCGAGGCCAAAGGCTGATTGAGGGCAGGCCACTCACTGCGTCCCAAGAGCAGGGTGGAGTACAAGGGAGAAGAGGAGCCAGGCCTGCCTCTTCCCTCATAAACTTCTTGGGTCCCAGCGTGGGCTGGCGGCCGCCAGCGCCCTCCCTCTCTCTGGGCAGGTGTGGCAAGGCAGACCCAATCAGGGGTGCAGCCCTTGCCTGAGCCCCGTGCCAACGAGCCAAAGGCCAGCTGGTTCCACCTGCTTTTGGGTATTCTTACGACAAACGAGGAGCATCCAGTTAGCCCTCTTTCACAGGGACTCTCCGAGAAAGAGATTATATGAAAATAACATAATCACATCTTGAATAAACTTTGAAACTAAATTCTTCTGAGCAGTTAAGTCCACCAGAAACAGCTATTTAGGGGAAGAATTTCGCAACACGGGTTTGCTCTGATCACCTACCTCCGCACGCCCACCCTATGTACTCCCACAACGCACCCCCGCAGGTATCTGCTTGCACGCACAGGCATCAGCTTTGGGGAGCAGGAACATGGGGCCAGGGGAGCACAGTCTTGGGTCCCCAGTCTGCAGCGCTCACACTGTGGCTCCAAGCCCGTTGTTTTACTGCTCGGTTTCCCTGCCCTCATTGCAAATCTTTTCGCGAATGTCCTGTCTCCTTGATCGAATTGCTCTCTCCTGGTCATAGCAGATGCCAGAACTATCACCCCAGAACCTTCCTCTCTCTTCTTCTGCTGGTATCTGCCCAAACGGGAAGGGGGCCACATTTATCAAGTGCCATCCAAAGAAGCAAATATTAGGCCCACTTTCTAGATGAAGAAATAGAGGCTTAGAGATACACCTTGTACTGCCAGAACCATACAGATGTGCCTGGCTTGCGGGTGGGTGGACACTGACGCTCCCAGGTCTCCCCTGGGTCTCTGTCCCTGTTTGTGGCTGCAGCTGCTCTCTCACCAGCGTCCCTGCTTGCCCTGGACTGCTGCTGAGGATTTCTGCATGTGGCTTCTGAGTGGCTCATAGGTGCTCATGCCTCTTAGGGAAGAACCATATGTAAGTTGCAAACGTGGACTTCCTCCCTGAGTGACGTCAAAGAGCACAGCCCCTCAGGAGCCAAAATAAGCCCTAGGAATCAGTCTGCAAAACTTTCTAGACCTTTAACCTACCTCCCCATGACTTGTGAGAACCCAGGGGTTCTTGACTACTTAGACCTAGACTACTCTAGGACCTCCCAAGGTGATATCTACGGCACACCTGTGGGAGTTCCTGAGTCTCAGCCATTCTCTGAACTTTCCCTCATACAGAAAAAAAAAAAAGTCTGAGAATCTTAGAACAGTGACAAAGTAGAGAATCAGTGTGGCTCCCTCAGTAGACGCACCTGCCAGCACAGAGAACACTGAACTGTTGCCCCAGCGGGAGGCAGGAAGCTCGTATCAGCCTCTCTCAACCCTCCACCCAAGCAGAGGATTCCTCATAAAGATACCGGGTGCCATTAAGAAAGGAAGTAGAGGGGTGCCTGGGTGGCTCAGTCGGTTAAGGGTCCAACTTCGGCTCAGGTCATGATCTCCCAGTTCGTGAGTTCGAGCCCAGCGTCGGGCTTTGTGCTGACAGCTCGGAGCCTGGAGCCTGCTTCAGATTCTGTGTCTCCCTCTCTCCCTGTTCCTCCTCTGCTTGTGCTCTGTCTCTCTCTCTCTCTCTCAAAAATAAATAAAGTTTAAAAATGTATTTTAAAAAAAGGAATTGAATACTGGATACGGGAAAACATTGAATATGTGCCACAGGACCAAACCAGGGTCCCAGCCGGGAGCCGTGGGTCACAGGCATATGGAGCAAAGGGTCCTGTGGGTCATGTATGGGAAAGAAGATGGGGAGAAAAGCTGTTGGCACGTCCCGGACTCCTCGTGCATGCACCAGCGGCTTTCATCTGCTCAATCCTTGTGAAATTGCTCTCATTATCGTACAGGAAAAGGAACTCAGGGCTCACCAAGTTGAACAGATTTACACAGGTACATGCTACAGTTTGCTAACCCAGGCACGTTAGAAAATTACTGTGCAAATGAAAAGAACACATCATGTGAACAACTTGGAAATATGTTTTATTAAAAACATCATATATGGGCCGAGAGCTGCATGTGCCTAAGGAACATGGCAGTCCTGTATCAAAGAGGCCTGTCTCTTAAAAGTATCCAGAGTCTATGGTGTCCTGAAAAGGACCGGTGTGTTATAGGAGCTTTGTCACATGACAATGTTTGAGAATCACCAGGCAAAAGGATCCAGCCCAAACTCCATGGGATATCCAAACCTCCTCCCCGCCACCTCTGCCCTTGCCCAAGGCAGAAGGGAAGGGCATTCCAGAAAGAGGGCACAGCATGTGCAAAGGGAGAAGTTTGGGAAGGATATACTGTGTTCCCCGAATGCAGAGAAGGTTGGCGTGATGGGGTTTGGGCTGTAAGACTGGAGGGGAGGGAGAGAAATGTGCTTTCGGGCAGGACAGAGTGTGGAGGGCCCTGGTTCACCCAGATAAGGACAGGGGTTTTTCCCCCCAGGCAGGCAGGAGCCCATGGTGGACGGTGGGCAGGGAGATAAGTGAGCAGATTTCCACCTCGAGAGATTTTCTGGCAGCCATGGGAAGGGTGCATTTGTGGAGAAGGCAACAAGACAGAGCTGTTATGAGAGACGAGAAGACGAAAGAAGGATGCGCAGTGGGCAGGGCGGGCAGAGGCTGGGGGAGAGAGGAAGCCCAAGGTATTTGAGAAGCTCTCACCAGAACGTGAGGTTGGCACCCGTGTGGACTGGCGTGCACTTAGGGAGACCTCAAGTTGTTGCTTTGGGATCAGGGTTCTTTCTTCTCCTTTCCTTCTTCCTGTACCGTGGAGGCAGCCTGGGGGCAGCACCAGCCTCCGTGCCCTCCTCTGCTGGGAGGTCAATGATTTGAAGCCCCCAGCAGGGGCAGTGGGTCCAGCCTGCCCGGGAGCATCACTCTACCCCTGGTTGCCACAGCCCCTCTCCCACCAATTCCTCTCCCTCCCTGCTGTCCTCCATGACTCAGCAACAGTTCTGTTCTTCCTTCTGCACAGCAGCCCCTGAAGTTCGGTAGGACTTCTAGATTGGAACCATCCTGGACTGGAACCACATCCAGGTGAGCTTTTCAGGAGACAAGCCTGTAGCATGGTGCCTGAAGAAAGGGCTGCAGTCAAGGGGGGACCCTGAGCACGTCTGGGTCCAAGTATGGATGTGGTTGGGACCAGTGTGGGCGTGGCTGAAGGTCAGGTCAATAGGACACAGAAAGGATTCAGGATGGGGTGGAGGCTGTGCTTCACAATCACACAGGGGCAGAGGGTCTCAGTACAAGGGCACCAGGATGGGCCACCACGTGTGGCACAGCCCATTGAGGTGAGCCTGCAAGGAAGGACACTCAGGGCGTCAGAGGGCCAGCGAAGGAGAACTGCCAGAGTCTGAGCAGGTGTGCCCACCCCCTCCAAAGGCTTTTCTCATAACGATCCCTGAGGCCAAGACCTGCCCTCTTCCCTTCTCTCTGAGACCTTCCACAGAGATGTGAATATTCATCAGCCCTGGAGCAGAAATGGCAGAAACTCCCAGTCCCCTGGCACAGCCCTCGAGGGACAATCCCAGTCAGTTACCTCCATCACTTACCCTAATCAATCCATCACCTCAATCAGTCAGGCTGGCACAGGAGCCCTGGCCAGTGTGCCTGCCCAGGCTTAGGCTTCCTCCCTCTCCCCCACCTCTCGTCCTGTGCCACCTTCACCCCCCACCTCAGAGACAACAAGCTTTCTGAAAAGCCCCCACACAAACCCTTATCAGTCATTTACATCTTTGTGTAAGTCAGTAGTCCGTGTATTTGATGAACACCCTCTGACCCACCGTCTGCACCAGAAACAGTACAGGGCCAGCAGAGGGGAGTAGAATAAAGATGAGCAAGCCACATCCTGTTCCCTTGGAGTCTCTAGGAAGGGAGAAGGTGCGTGTAGCTGCAGTCAGGCAGACCGCGTGGTGGGGCTCCCAAAGACCAGACCGATTGTCACGGGGGAGGTGACATGGAATCAGGTTTGGGGCTGCTTATGCTCCCATAGGCAGAAGCAGGAGACGCCAGGGAATTGGGGAGGACATAAACCAAAGCAGGGAATAGGACAGTGCCAGAATCTTTGAGAAACAGCTGGACGTCCAACTGGTAAAACACAGTGTAGGTTTATGTAGGAGAGAAAGGGCAAGTGAACTTGGACACAGACTGTAAATGACCCAGAATGCTAAGCTAAGCTTGAACTTTGCTACTCAACCGGAGGCACATGGGATCACCTGGGGTGAGGCAGGGCGGAGCACAGAGGACTGCACCGAGGGGCCCAGAACCCCAGCACCTGAGCAGGCAGCCCAGGGTGTGAATGACAGCAGGTCATGTGAGTGTGCCAGGGAAGCTAGGGAAGGCGGGCCAGCAGACAGACAGCAGGACATCTGGGCACCCCTGCATCTCCTGCCACACAGCCAAGCAGAGAAGGGTAGAGTTGGGGAGCTCCTTCCAGAAAGACTGGGCCAGGGGCGCTGGAGACCACCCTCCCCCACAGACCCCCCCCCGCCCCACCATCAGTGCCTCACCTCTTTGTTTCCGCTATATCCCAGAGCATCTCTGCTGGGGAGAAGGTGGGCAGAGTCTCACTTTGTTTTTCTTTTGCCTGTCTTTTCTGTCTTAGTCACCTAAAGTCATTTGAAAACAGCCAAGCCCATAGCAAAGATCGAGGAAGAAATACTTGGTCTTCTGAGCTGGTCTCCGAGCAGAGGGTCGGGTCGGAGGCCCGTGCAGCCTCCAGCACGCCTACTGTGCTGTCTGTGCGGTCTCTCTCCAGCCGGGAAGGGCACGTCCAGCCTGGGCGAGCTCAGCTGCGGCCCACCGCGGGGACTCCTCTGCCCTTCACGCTCCACTGAGAGTTTTCAATTGACTGTAGCTTCCCTTTCAGAAATCCCATTTGGCTTCAAAGTTACAGAAGATTGTTCTCCTTGGGGACTGTCGAGATGTTCAAAGTTTGCCTCCCAGAGATGACCGGAATTTGCTTGAAGTGTTTTTTAAAAAGCCATAATAATACCACTATTGTCCTTGACCCTCAAATGCAAAAATTCAAATCCTCAGCCATAAAGTGATCTTGAAAATCTCATGGAAGTATATTCTCTTTAGAGCTGAGGCCAAAAATTGAAAATTTCCTCCCCAGGAGGGCTCTCGTCAGCTTAAAAAAGAGGGACACAGAAGGCACAGGCGAAGAGAAGATTGTCTCAACGTACCGAGACCACTCCAGGTCTCTGAATACAAAACTTCCAAGACCTCACAGACCTTAATAAGGGGCAAGACTGGAAACACGGAAATAAATAGCATCTGTGCTATCATTTCGGTTGAAGACAAATGAGGGGAGAAGGGGTTAAAGAGCTTGCCTGGTTGCTATTGTAAGGGGTCAGGCAGGACCCCCTGAGCAGGTGCTATCAGAGAAGAAGCCAGAGGGACAGGGAGGAGTGGGTTGTGTTAAAAGTGAGGGAGGAGGATGGTGGGAGGACGGAGTGTGCAATGGTCCTAGGTGGGAGTGAGCTGGGTACTTGCAGGAATCACAGGCTGTGCAGTGTGGCTGGAGGGAGTGTACAAGGGGGAACAAGGAGAAATAAAGTCTGGGGGGAGGCAGTGTCCGGGTCCTTTAAGACAGGAGTCAGCAAACTGACTCTGTAAAGGGCCACTTAGTAAATATTTACACTTTGTGGCCACACAGTCTCTGTCATATGTACTCAGTTCTGCTGTATCATGAAAGTAGTCACAGGCAATATGTAAATGAATGAGTGTGGCTTTGTTCCACTAGAACTTTGTGGATAAAGACAGGCGGTGGGCTGGATGTGGCCAGAGGGCTACAGCTTGCTGACCCTTGTTCTGGAGCCTCGTAGGCCAGGATGAGAACCTTTACCTTTCTTGTTAATGTGATAGAAGCCGTTTGAGGACTTTGAGCCGAAGAGTAAAGTCATCTGATGTATGTTTTAGATCATTCTGGCTGTTGCATGGAGAAGGGATTATAGGGCAAGAGCGGGAGTGGAAGTGAGGAGACCAGTTTGAAGCTGTTCAAGTTCTTTGTGCAAGAGAGAATGGAGACTGGCTCTGCAGTGACTGGGCACGTATGTGGCCCACCTGTGTCGCTAGGTCTCCTCCCGGGTCCGAGGTAGACTTGCCCTTCCCCCCTGGTAAAATTAGGTGTGGACATGTGGTTTGCTTCAATCAATAAAAAGGGAGAAGTAGAAACCTCTAAGAGCTAGTGCACAATTCTCCCTTTCTTGGCCATATCATGGTGACATTAGGAATTCTAGAAACCCCATCTGCCTGGGCCCATAAGTGAGAATGACATGGAGCAGAGCCCCCCACGTATCTGTAGTTCATGTGTAGCAAGAGCAAGAGATAAACTTTCGTTAAATTAAACTGCTGAGAGATGGGGGCTGTTTGTCACTGACGCATAACCTACCGCCTCAGACTGATACACTTGTGGTTGGGAGATAATGCTAAGGGGCCACGTTGAGGAGAAACGTTCAAGGCAATGCTTGTGGGGCTTTGCTGATACGTTAGTTATAGTTAGTTTGAGAATAAGAGCTGGAGGAGGAATCTTAGGGAATGAGGCCTGAACGGCAGGGGGGAATGAAGGCCCCATGTAATGAGAAGCAGAAGGCTTGGGAAGGGCTAGTGTAGGACTGTCTGGGTTTAAATAACTGTTCATCACTTACCCACTAAGTAACTCGAGCCCCTCGACTAGCCTTCTCACGGTAAGTTCCCTCATCTGTACAGCGCGAATAAAAATAGTATCTACTTGATAGGTCTGTCAAGAGGATTAATGGAGCTAATTCAAGCAAACTATGTGGCCTGGCCGGTGGCACAAAGGAGCTCCAAAATAAATGTTAGCTATTGTTATTGTCGTCATTGTCACCACCGTTACTATTTTTATCAGTATCTTAAGAGCCTTGTTTGTTTTGAGTCAATGCCTTGTGCTGGGTCTGTTCCAGGCACCCTGAGAAGTCCACGTTCTGTACCTGCATCGCTGCCCAAAAGAGCCCAGCCTGGCCTGGCCTTCCCCAAGCCCCTCCTCCAGACAGACTGAGCCCAGATGCTAGCCAGCACCCCTCCCCCCCAGTCTGGCTCCCACTCCCTGGCTCAGCTTCAAATGGCTGTTGCTTACTGACCGTCGACAGGGGGCCTGGCCTTGCTTCCGTCTGCTTTTCCCAACTCCAGATGGCCTGAGAGGACCAGCATGGGAGACTCTTAGTTCTGTAGTGAATCCGGGGCGAGAGAACAATCCCGGCTGGCATGACTCTGGCACCGTCTTCTCTTTATCCTGGATTGCCCCTGTCTGGGGTGTAGGTGGAATCACAACAGAGGTTCTAGTGAGTTCTAGAACAGCATCACTCAATAGTTGCAGCTACCTGGGCATAGAGAGGAGGGAAACAGGAGCACAGCTTTTGCAATTGGTCTTCCCAGGATGAATCAAATGATTATTTTTCCAGACCAGAAAGAGACTGTGGTGTACCCAGAGTCCCCCCCTCCCCCACTTTAGGACCAAGTCCCTATTCCCCCAGCTGCCAGTAGTGTTGGCCACTGGCAGCCTGAAGCGGAGGTGATGGCTGCCTCAGCTCCCAGATTCAATGACTGATCAGTGCAGGGGTACAAAGGCCCAGCCCCCTCACCTACCTCGGGACCGTCCCACAGGGCCATGCTGGCACCTGCCCTCCCTGCATGAGTGGCTGAGGCGCCTGTGGGAACTGTCTCCCGGCTCGTCTTCTCTCTGTGTCCAAGCCTGCTTCCCTAACCCCTCACATGTGTTGTCCTGTACACCATCCCCAACAAACGTCCTGTGTAAAAATCTCAGACCCAGAGCCTCTTTCCAGGAAACTCCATCCATGATGAAAACACACGAGAAGGACCCAGATCAAAGTGGCATGCCCTGTTTTGTCACACAGGGAGGGAAGTTGGGGCTCTTATCACTTAAAAGCAAACATATTTAGAAGAGAAGAGAAAAATCCTTCGTGTTACCCTGGCCACTACATGCAATTCTTCCCCCGAAGGTGCTGATGTGTTGAGAAAATTTGACATCTGGGGCCACAGGGGAGACCCTGCCCGGTACTGTAGGGAAGTCCTAAGCCCTGGGTCCCCATATAGGCTCTTGACCCTGCAGAGTCCCCCTTACCATGTTCCCCCTCTACCTCTCTGTCACCGCAGCAAGAAATACATTTCTCAAATGGCTGCTGTCCCAGACGAAGGCCGATCTCCCTGCTCTCACATTAGTGGGTACAGATGCACTTTTGCTTCCCCATTCCTCTAGACATGCAGGGAAATCTGAGATTGATTTAGGATCGGGTGTATGTAGACCCTTTGAAAATATGTGCAAAATTACTTTTTTAAGTTTATTTATTTATTTTTGACAAAGAGAGAGTGAGCAGGGGAGGGGCAGAGAGAGAAGGAAAGAGAGGATCCTAAGCAGGCTTTGTGCTGCCAGCACAGAGCCCGATGTGGGGCTCGAACTCACGAACTGTGAGATCATGACCTGAGCCAAAACAGAGTCGGACGCTTAACCAACTGAGCCACGCAGGTGCCCCATTAGGGAGAGAGAGAAAGAATCCTAAGCAGGCTCCGCACTGTCAGCATGTGCAAAATTATAATAATATTTTTTTAGATAGAGAAAGTGTTAGTTGCCTTTATCAGATTTTCAAAGGCCTATGACCCAAAAAAGATGACGACCCATGGCTGCTTAGAGAAAAGCATCTGCTGGCTACTGACTGAACGTTCACGCCCAGCTCTTGACAAATCCTTGGACACAGGTCCCCAGCTTCTTCACGACTCACTTCTGAGGCCAGAGACGCATCAGTTCTTTCTTGGACACCGCAGCCTTCCTTATCTCCGTCCTTCCATCGGCCTGGCCAGAATCCAGGGCCACCTTCATCGGGTCCCTCTTCCCCACCACACATCTGCCTCTCACCTGAACTTTCTCTGAACTTCTCTGAACTTTCACCGGACGACTCCCTCTTCTTTTGGTGCCCTCTCAAAACGTCTACCTCAAGAAAGAGAGGCAACACACAAAACAATGTTAGGACTAAAAAGAGGTTTAGGATCCAAGGTGGGGTTGAGGATGGCACTGGGGTCAGAGTGACCACGGTTTGATTCTAGCTCCACCACATTTTTTTTAATGTTTATTTATTTTTGAGCGACAGAGACAGAGCACGAGCAAGGGAGGGGCAGAGAGAGGGAGACACAGAATCCGAAGCGGGCTCCAGGCTCTGAGCACAGAGCCCGACGCGGGGCTCGAACTCACAAACCGTGAGATCATGACCCAAGCCGAAGTGGGATGCTTAACCGACTGAGCCAGCCCAGGTGCCCCTAACTCCGTCACATTTGAATTGCACCTCTCATGGCCTCAGCCAAGCCATTCCATCTTCCTGAGTCTTGGTTTCCTTTTCCAAAAAGTGGCAATGCCATTCGTTGTTTGACAATTCAACGTGACCGTGTACGAAGCTCAGCACCTTGCCTGGCCTGGAGTAAGCCCTGGTGAGTGTCAGTGTCCGAGGTACAGCACTGCAGGGCAACGTTGCACCCATCTTGGTTATAAAAATAAATGGGGTCATTTCCATCTCTACAGTGAACCGTATGTAAGGCAAAGCTCTTCAAGTGCACTTGGGATGGATAAATGTAACAATATCGAGTCACAGAAACCCAGTCACTTCCAGGGTGAAATTCTGCTCTTCCTTGTTGAAAGCTGGAGGTTTCTTTCCTTCTCTTTAACCCTGCCCCCTCCCCTTCTTCTCTGACTCCCGGGGGTGGGGGCACTGAGGGGTCCCTTTCCTGTCTCACTCCCCATGTCTAGCAAGGTGAGTCCTTCCAGATTCTACCGCCTTCTGGGTCCTGGGATGCTTCCCGGACACAATGGTCTGTGGGATTGGCCGTTGTCCCTGCAGCTCCCTGAAATGTGCAACCCCAGGAGCATCCAGGAGTGGCTTTCCTCACTATTATTAGGACTGCAGGGGTCCCCACACCTCCCCCTGGAAACCTCTGTGCTGGCCCCTCAGCTCTGTCTCTCATCTACTCTCAGGGACACCAGAACTGGTTTTATGGGTAGGTGGCCAATGCAGTCCTACAGGACCCCGGACTCAGAAGTTAATGTTCTTCCATTGCTGCTTACCCTCTGGAAATTCTTCATAATCTTATCTTTGAATCTGTCTTTTATAAGAGAAGTCTCATGGCATAGTAGACTGTGCCCTGAGGCCTGGTGCCTCAGCTCACAGTGGTCCTACCTCCCACTGTCTGCCCAGCCCCAGGGTCCCCAGCATCTTGAACCCGCCCAGCCTCTGCCTTTCAACCTCTCTCCCTGTGACAGCTGCCACGCTTTGCCCCTAGAGGAGACCTGAGCACCAGCACGGGCATGGGGAGGGTCAAGGTCAGGTTCATGCCCCACACATCTTGGGGTGGGCCATGGCAATGGCTGTCCACTCCCCAGGTGGGCTGCACCACGGCATGTGCAGTGGGTGATTGGATAGGGCAAGACTCTCTTACTTGGATCCAGGTGATAGTTGTGTCCCAACACCCCATGGTGTCCTGTGCACTGCGGGCTGAGGCAGCAGGCCCGTGGGGACAGAAAACACCTGGCTCTACACCCCTGCTCCTGGACGGCACGCAGAGTGGAAGTCCAGTGGCTGGCAGGAGGGAGAACCTGGCCTGTGAGGCCTACACTCAGGCCTTGAGTATCCTGCACCTGAAGGAACAGGACAGTAAATACAAATGGAAAACGTCTGATGGGTCAAGAGAGCGAGACTGCAAAAACAAAGACAAAAAATCTGTGTGTGTGTGTGTGTGTGTGTGTGTGTGTGTGTGTGTGTCTTTAATGCCTTTCTGCTTTTTGAATGAGAGGTTTCTTATGAATTTTCATTTTGCCCTGGGCCCCTAAGCAATGGGGCTGGCCCCGAAGTCCTGGGAATCCCCTCCTCTTCTCTCAAGTGCCATGAAAATATGTGGGTGGGCGGAGGTGGGGTTGACAAGGCCCTGTATTTCCTGTCTGCCAGGCACGGGTGTCTCAACCAGCCCTCACAAGATGGAAGTGTTAGATGCTTCTGCAAGAGGGTCCTTCTCAGGGCCACCTGGGTGGCTCAGTCGGTTGAGCATCTGACTTTAGCTCAGGTCATGATCTCATAGATTGTGAGTTTGAGGCCTACTGTCAGCACAGAGCCCACTTCAGATCCTCTGTCCCCCTCTTTTTCTGCTCCTTCCCCCCCCCACTCTCTCTCTCTCAAAAATAAATAAACATTTAAAAAAAAAAAACACGGGGAAAAAGAGGGTCCTTCTCAGAACTCCACCCAAGGAAGCTGGTCTAGGCCCTCTTCGTTCTGGGTTTGTCTAAATTAGAGAGAATATGTGTCTCTTGATTTGTGTGTTCTCCATCATATTTTTTTGATGCTGTCAGTCCAAAATCCGGCCGCTCTCTTGGATCTTTAAGGGCAGGGGTGGGTTGGGCTCAAAAAGTGCAGAATCCATTGTCAAGTGCCCTTAACGTTTCCAGTTACTGCTCTGCCCACATTCGTACACCACTTCACATGCGGCCACCGTAGCTGTTATTGTTGTACTGCTACACATATTATGTGTGTGTGTGTACAGAAAGGAGCACACAGAAATGAAATTTTGAGGTGGATAAATCCGGTAAAAATAAAAAATGAGGCATTGGGTAAGTTGCCCTACATATACACTCCTTCCAAATCTCTCGCTGCCGTAAAACGTACGTGTGGTTTTTAAAGCGAACTGCATCAGGGAGTTCCTTTCTACCGGCTAGAATTGTCCATGAATCGTTTCATGAATCGTTGAGCAAAGCCAATTAGATCTTGAAATAAAATGCATCAAATAAATCAACTAAACAGCAAATAAAGAACTAAAAAAAAATGCCCAAGTTTAAAAAAAAATGCATCAAAGACCACAATGTAAGAAGAAAACACGGGTGTAAGTCCTCATGACCTTGGATTTGGCAGAGGATTCTCAGCTATGACACCAAAAGCATGAGCAACCAAAGACGAAAATAGATAAATTGGGATGCATCACTCTTAAAAACTTTGGGGTTTCAAAGTAAAAAAATCAACACACAGAGTGGGAGAAAATTTTTGAAAATCCTATCTTTCATAAGGCACTTACGTCTAGAATATATAAAGAACTGTTGTAACTGAATAATATAGAGACAAATAACCCAATTAAAAAATGGGCAAAGCATCTGAACAGGTGTTTCTCCAGAGAAGACACACAAGTGGTCGGTGAGCACATGAATAATCTCCAACACCATGAGCCATCAGGGAAATGCAAACCAAAAGCATGACGAGAATACACTTCATGCCCACTGGCATTGCTATCATAAAAAAAGTCAGATAACAACAAGCGTTGGCAACATCAGAAACTTCATACATCGCTGATAAGGATGTAAAATGTGCAGCTGCTGTGGAAAATAGTCTAGAGGTTCCTTAAAAGGTAAAACAGAGTTACCAAACGATCTGGCAATTCCACTCCTAGCTCTGAACTCAAGAGAAATGAAAATCTATGTCCACATGAAAACTGGTATGAATTAACAGCAGCATTGTCCGCGATCGCCAAAAGGCGTAACTGACCCAAATGTCCGTCTACACATAAATGGATCAGCGAACTTTCGTATATCCATATCACGGAATGTTACTCAACCATCAAAAGGAATGAGGTACCGACGTGCTACAATGTGGGTGAATCTAACACACGTGGTGCCAAGGGACAGAAACTAGTCACAGAAGACCACGTACTATATGGTTTCATTTACATGAAATGTGCACATGAGGCCAACTGATCGAGATAGACTATAGCTTGGTAGTTTTCTACTCTTGGGGGAATGGGGCATTACAGCTAAAGGGTGCAGGTTCCTGTCTGGGGTGATGAAAATGTTCTAAATTTGACTTGAGGCTGCACGAGTCTTTGAATATATCAAAACCATCAGGCTACGTACTTTCTGCCTTTTGGGTGAATTGTATGATGTGTGACGTATACCTCAATAACATTGCTTTTTTTAAAAAGATACTGTGGTTTTACTTAACAAGCAAGGTTGGCTTTTGTCCCTCCAGCAGCCCCACTACAGATTTTATGTGCCTGAGAACCAACTGGACAAAACATTCTGATCCCCTCACCCTGCCGTGCCTTGCCACTCCACCCCTGCAGTACACCTGCTTTTGTATGTATTCCCCTTGTTTCCTGAAGCCAAGCCAATCCCACCCCCGTTGGCAATGGCAGAGTGTGATGGAGCGCGAGTCCATTTAGAAGCTGGGCCTTGCCAGCTGCCCCAGGGCATGACTGACCCCAAGGTGTGAGAGGAGCCTCTCCCGGACACACTTCCCACTGCCCCAGCCCATGCACTCTGGACTCCAAATATGTCCATGCCCAACATCGCATACCCAGGCCATTTCTTCTGGTAAAGCAGGGATGGATGTACATCCTACTCCATAGACAGGTTGCAATTCAAACTCCACCATTCAGGAAGGGCCCAGGGGAAGAGTGCCACAAAAACAGTGTTCCCTCATTCCCAGGGAAGACCTCAGGGTCAGTCCCAACACTCAGGAGCTAGGCCCTCCCATCCTGCAGATGCCACCATGGCTTGTAGTGTGTGCAGAAGAAGCAAGTGTTTGCTGACTTCCAGGGACCCTGGATTTGAACCATTCCCTCTGGACTATCAAGGCAAGACAGGGTCTCCTCTCTCTGGAGTCCTCAGTCTTCTCTTGCTCCCCCACAACTTTCTGAGATGGATCAAAAGGCACTAATTAGGGAACACTGGCTCTTCTAAGGGAGCCAACAGGGCAGCAGTAATGGAGGCCATGCAAGGGCATCATCTCAGTTGAAGGCAAAAGGGGAGACCTAGTGCCGGGTTGGAGAGTGTGCCCCAAAATTCATGTCCTTCCTGGAGTTCCAGAAATTATTTGGAAATATGACTGTCACAGGGATGATTAATTAAGTTAGGATGAGCTCGTACTGGTGTAGAGTCTGTCCTCAATCTGATATGACTGGTGCCCTTATAAGAAGAGGAAGGGACACAGACACACAGGAAGAATGTTGGGTGGCCACAGAGACAGGGATCAGAACAATGAATATACAAGCCAAGGAAACCAAGGATTGCCAGCAGCACTGGAAGCGAAGAGAAGCGCAAGTAAGGCTCCTCCCTTCAGAGGGAACACAGCCCTGTCAATACTTTGATTTCAGACTCCCAGTCTCCAGAGAGAAAGTTTCTGTTGTTTAAAGCCACCCAGTTTGTGGTGTTTCATTACAGCAGCTGTGGGAAACAAATCCATCTTTATTCCTGAAGCAGCGCATGGCTAGCTGTTTTCCTGATGTCCACAGATCTGAGGGGAAGACAGACACCGAACAAATAGCCACAAATAAACAGGTATGTAAGCATTCTCCTAAGAACTGTGATTAACCTCGCCGGAGAGTATAGCTGCATTGTGGGAAACAGGTGAGCATTCTGAGAAAGGGCCATTCTGCTGAGACTGTTTCCAGACTTTGGACAGAGGCACAAGAGCTACATGAAAAAACAAAACAATAAAAATTTCAGAGGAAGAAAAGAGATCATTTTTACAACTTTTGGGTGGGGGTTCCCTTCCACAGGAAGGATGATTCAATACCCAGAAGCCATAAAGGAAAGAACTGACTGATTAATCTCATAAAAAAAAAATTCTGGAGATCAAAACACATATAAAGTTAAAAAAAAACATGAGGAGTTTTCTGACAAGTAAAGAATTAGTAGCCAAAATAGATCTCCCAAAACACAAAAAAAAGAGAAAACAATCCAATAGAAGAATGGGTAAGAGATTTTGAAGGACCATTAGCCTACATAAGTGATGAATCACAGGAATCTACCCCCAAAACCAAGAGCATGCTGTATATACTGTATGTTGGCTAACTTGACAATAAATTATATTAAAACAAAAAAAAAAGATGTGAGAAATGAATGTTGGATGCACAAGTGGGGCTCCCTCAGTCTTGGTTTGGGGACAAAAGGTCAAGGACAACACAGTGGGTACCCCCGGGGTCTAAATGCTGGACCCCTGATTCAGGACCTGCTGAAAGGATTGTCTAATCATTTACCTCCTACCCATGGGAGAGGCAGGAGGCAGGGCAGCTGGTCCCAGGGCAGGGAAGGATGAGATTAGAGAAGTCTCCAGATTGGGAGCAAGCAAAGAAAGACTGTGCTCCCAGCTCTTTGTGCAATCTCGGTCTGTTTACCTCTATCCCCTCTTGAAAGTCCACCAAAATGGCAGTAAAGGAGGGAAAATAAGGCAAAAACTTCAATGGACAAAGAAAATGGAACAGAAGCAAGAGTGACAAAATCCTGGAACCTGGAAGGCAGCTGTATGAGTGGCCACAATGCAGTGGCTCTGAGAAACTGGAGGTCTAACCAGATGCAGGGGAAGCCAAGAAGCTTCTAGCATACAAGTAAAGTATGCTAGAGCTGCCGAAAGGGTACAGAGTACAGGGATTTCTGCAAAGGCAGTTTGGTGGAACTGAAAACGGATGATTGGTTAAACATTAGTATGAGAAGATGTTGACCCGTGGTCCCTTGCCCCAATCTGTACAGGTGAAAAACTACCTCCTCAGCATCCTGGCAGAAGGCAGGGCTCTACTCTCCAGCGAGAGGGAGCCAGGGGGCTCTGGACTCAGGGACTATGGGCACAGATGCAGGTGAGGGCACCTGGCTAATGATGAGGATCGAGTAAAGCCCACATATGAGTGCTGAAATCCACACCGTGCCCCTCTCTTGCCTGAGAACTAGGAGCCAAGCTTATAATCCTTGTGTGAGATTTTGGGTGATTTCTTCTCTGGGGATACTGATCAGTCCAATAGAATTTATATAGACACTGGTTGTTTGGAACACCCCCTGGGGTAAAATGGCCAGACTCAGTCTTCCTCCAATGAAACCCCACCCAGACATACAGAGCTTACAGTGTGTGTGTTAGAGTCTTACTGTGCACATAAAGTCAGAGATGAAAACTATCAAAGACTAAAAAAAGAGCTTAAAGGAAACAGACAACTCATGGAGCAGGGGAAAACAAGCAAATTATAATTAATATAGTATAATATAATATAATATAAGTGCTGTCTCCAGGAAATAAGATATTACATGCATCCATGAAATGAGAACTTGTTGCTTAAAAAATAATAACAAAGTAGGTTTTAGAAGGATCATTCAGAATTTTAGAAGTATTCTTGGAAGTCAATTGGCCGATATCCAAAACTCCATAAAAGAAGCTTCAGTAGAAAGGTTAAGAGACACCTTCTGAAAAGAACACAAAGAAAAAGGTGGAAAATAAGACAGAAAAAATACAAAAATTGGAGAATCAGCCCAGGGAGTCCATCACTGAAAAACAGAAAGTTCTGAAAAAAAGAGAATGGAGAAAATATATTGGAGGAGAAGGGTAGGAGGTTAGAAAATAGTGCAAGAAAATTTACCAGATTATGAGTAATCATTGTGAGCCTCCGGTTTGAAAGGACTCACTGAGGAGCACCATGTGAAGACCCACACCAGTGCGCCCCAAGGATGAAAAGAAAATTCTGAACGATTTCAGGGATGAAAGTGGCCTCATGTGAAGGAAAGAGAAGAGCATCTGACTTCTCACAGCCGGCTCTGGGAGCCGGAGACAGTGGGCAACAGCTTCACGGTCGGAGGGGCAAGAAGTTCCATCCAAGCTGCCAATCAAATGTGACAGCGGAATATAGCTAATTTTCGCATGTGCGAGCTCTCTGAACAGTTTCCTAACACAGAACGTTTCTCAAGAAGCTATTGGGAGAAGACGCCTCTCCCCAGGAGGGAGGAAACCAAGGTAGGGCATGGGATTTGGCAAACAGGGACCCAGCGTAGGGAAGTCAGAGGGTCCCCAGGACCCCAGCACCACAGCGGGGCAGCAACACAGAGAGCACACACCCCAGTGGTGGGGGGGGGGGGGAGGGGGGTGTGTGCTGGGAGGGGTGTCAACGGGGAAGGGAGCTGAGCCTCAGCACACGCATCTGCACAAACTCCATGGAGGCCCCCTTCACCCCGAAGTGTAGGAAAGGACAGTCATGGAACACTAAACAAAGGAAAAGCGTGGCAGCCCTTCATTCCAAGTCAAACAAAAAGTTGTACAAAACGGGAAAGCGTGCTACATGGTTTAGCTGTGAATAATATGAACGCAGTCACAACTATGTAAATACGGAATATTGATTTGGCCAAAAACGGCCCTGTAACTACCGTGTCAGGCTTGAGGAGAAAGGCACGCACACATGCAGGGGGAGAGGCTGGGGTGCAAGAGCGGAGGCCTCCTCTGCCGTAGTAGGAATTCATCAAACAACATTTAAAGTGGAAAACCAAGAAATGGCAGTCCAAGCGTGTTATTTTAAAGTAAGGAGGAAAGCACCAGAAGAATTAGCTAGAAGAATTCAGAGTGATGGCCTCGGGGGAGCGAGAATCAGAAGCAGGGAAGAGAGACGCTGTTTCTCATTATAAAACTTGCAGAACCATTTGACTTTTAAAACTATGTACGTGTATGACTTTGATAAACAGAATTAAAAAAAAAAAAAAAAAAACATCAAAGAAACAACCGGGAAAGACTACATGGACAAAGTCAGCACATTTAAAACTTTTTAATCAACATCGCTCCAATGAGTAAAGACCTCCGTGTCTTCACACGTTAAATGAGGGAGAGGGGCTCCGTATTCACAATTGCTTATTGTAATTGCTTATTATAATTATTTCAAGGATGAACCCCTTCCCCCCAGGCTTTATGGTGCCATGAGGAGACACCTCACCAGAGTGATGCTCCCTGTGTCCTGCACCCTGCCCCTGGTGGTGACGGGGGACAGTACTGTCCCCAGTTGGAGTTTGGATGGGGGGAGCTGTCAAAAGGCGGCCCCCTCAAGACTCATTCCCTTCTGGTCTGCTCTCCGTGCTCCGGGTAAATCTGACTGCTCTGCCGGCCCATTCATTCTCTCCAGAGGGCTGCCCTGAGGTGTGGCAGGGAGGATGGCAGCAGGGTGTGGCAAGGCCAAAATCCCGGGGGGACCTCACAGCCACAGCCTACTGTCCATCAGCAGGGCCGCCAATACCTCTGTTGTTCGTCCTGCTGAAACCTGTCTCCTGTGTCTCGTTTCTCAGTTGGACGTGAGCAGGGAGGAGAATAATGGGGTGTTATTTATGAGTCTCTCGAAACCTCAACAGCCATGTGTCAGGCGCAGTGCCTGGTGCTTTGTAAATGCACCGTGCCCTTTGATCCCCACAGCCCTCGGGGTGAAATTATTACCCCATGAATCTGAGCCCGGGTCTCTGGGACTCCACTCCCGCTCTCCTTTCTCTGTGCTGCATGCCTCACTTGATAGACGCATGCCCGCCTCTCAGGGTTGGGTGAGGAGTCATCGGGACATCGTTGGGTGGGAGGCCTTTGCCCTTGGAGAGCATGGAGCACATCTTGGCCTCTAGATTTCTTTGTCTGTCGTGTCACTGATAATCCCAGCGAATTCTCCTGGCCCTGTCTCCCAACGGCCACAGATGTGGCGGCGATCGTGGCCCGGTTCCCTGCTCTTCTCAGCCCACACGTTCCCCTTAGATGATTTCATCCGCCACATGGCTCCAATTACCATCTATCTGCTCAGATTTATGTCTCCCGCCCAGACTGTGTGCGTGGCTCCAGATGCATGCCGCCCAGGCACATCTCACTCAGCGGCTCAGTGGTTTCTAGCACTCACAGGTCCCCAGTGACCGCCTCATCTCCCTTCCCAGGTCTGCTTGTCCTCCAGTGTCTTCTATCACAGTCTCCCTGACACCACATCTCCCTGACACTGTCCCCCACCTCTTCGCCTCAGAAGATCCCTGGTTTCCTTCCTCCACACAGGCTACCGTATTTTCCTGCTAGGTACTGTGATGGCCCCTTAACTATTTGCCCATTTCCACTCTTGACTCCATCAGGTCCATTCTGTGCACTAGCCAGGATAGTATTTTAGAAACACAAGCCTTGTCATTTCACTCCTCCACTTAAAGCCCTTCCAGGCTCAGATGTCACTTCCTTGGGGGAAGACTCCCTCAGACTAGCTTGAGTTCCCCTGTTTGTTGCTCCTCTAAAATAGGGGACAACTGGGAAAGAACTTACTGCTATAATACTTTTGTTATTTGTACTTCTGGGTGACTGTCTTCCCTGCAGGATTTGGGAGCCATGAGACCAGCCACTCTAGCTGATTCCCCAACTATGTCCCAGGGCCTTGCTCAGAGGTAGCATATAGCAGGGTTAGTCAGTATCTATTGAATGCATTACTTGGAAGTGGCTATTAAAATAAGTTACAAAAAACATTGAATAGATTGGTATTTTTAATAGACTTTTTTGGAGACTTTTTAGGTTCACAGCAAAATTTAGCTGAGTGTTCCAATATGTTCCCTGTTCCCCCTTCAAAGCCTCCCCCATTTATCAACATCTCCGCCAGAGAGATACATTGTTATCACTGATGAGCCTATGTTGACACATCATTATTATCCAGAGTCCAGAGTTTACATTAGGGTTCACTCTCAGTGTTGCCCATCTATGGGTTTGGGCAAATGTATAATGACATGGATCCACCATTATAATGTCATAGAAAGTAGTTTCACTGCCTTAAGAATCCTCTGTGTTCTTCCTGTTCATACCTCTCTCCCAGGAAATCCCTGGCAACCACTGATCTTTATACAGTCTTCATAGTTTTGCTTTCTCCAGGAAATCATAGACTTGGGATTATACAGTATGTATAATTTTTAAAAATTTTCGTATGTTTATTTATTTTTGAGAGAGAGAGAGAAGAGTGTGAACAGGGAGGGGGAGAGGGAGAGGGAGACACAGATTGGAAGCAGGCTCCAGGCTCCAAGCTGTCAGCACAGAACCTGATGCAGGGCTTGAACCCATGAACCGCGAGATCATGACCTGAGCCAAAGTCAGATGTTCAACTGACTGAGCTACCCAAGTGTCCCTCAGTATGTATAATTTTTTACCCATTTTTAATGAGGTTGTTCATTTTCTTATTGTTGAGCTTTAAGAGTTCTCTGTATATTTTACATAGGTCCTTTATCAGCTATGTCTTTTGTAAATATTATTCCCCAGTCCATGGCTTGTCTTCTCATTTTCTTGAATTATATTGATTTTTTTCTTTGAAGATGGAATTGGCTTTATTGAGCAAGTCATGAATTCGGCAACATCCCATATAGCAAGTAGAGAGATGTTCCTGAATTATGCTGATTCTTAAGGACAGAAATAAACCTGACACAATTTTAAGAGTTTGTAATATACATAAGATAGATCCAGGGCCTTCCTTGTTCTCGGACCCATGCACAGTCACAGACTCATAGGAAATCCTCAGTCTGAGAGAGTTGCTTCATCAAGAGTTGTAAGGGTATCTTCTCAAGAGTTCCAATGAAGCTGAACTGTGAATGTGGTAAAGCCTGTCACACCTGATGAGCCACCGTCACCCATCTCATGTCTCCTGGACTGGCCACTGTCCAGCCTAAAGCTTTGAAGTACAAAGGCTGAAAGTCCTTTGGGTAGAGAATCCACAGGGCATTGGTAGAGGAGAGGCAATCCGGGACTGATGCCAGAGATAAATTTACCTTCAAATTAATGACACTTGCAGGATGGACCTCAATTTATGGGATCCCCTTCCAAGGCCCTGGAAGGGCCCCACCAATGTAAGGAAGTAAGATAGCTTCTCTTTGCACTGGAGTCTGCCCTCTGTCATGTATTCTCCCTCTTTTAAGGTGGCACTGAAGAGGCCTCAGGCATTTGGGGCTCCTGCTAAGAAGTTCGTTTGGGAATATATGATTTAACAAATAATTTGGAGAGATGTTTTTATTTATTTTTTTAAATCTTTTTAATGTTTATTTTATGATTTTTGACAGAGAGAGAGAGAGAGAGAGAGAGAGCAAGCAGGGGATGGGCAGAGAGAGAGGGAGACACAGAATCCAAAACAGGCTCCAGGCTCTGAGCTATCAGCATAGAGCCCAACGTGGGTCTCGAACCCTCGAACCATGAGATCATGACCTGAACCGAAGTTGGGCGCTTAACTGACTGAGCTACCCAGGCGCCCCTTAGAGAGATGTTTTTAAAAGTTGTAATAAAACAGACGAAAAGTTACAGTTTTCCAATCTGGAAGTACGGTTTTTCCTACTTAAATTTGTAATCAAGAAACTGAGGGGAAAAAAATCAGATAAAAATGACTGGAATATAAGACAAGTAATATAGAGGAGCTATGGAATCAATAGAAATTATTGTTAATCACATTGAATTTTTAAATGTTCGGATTTTCCTATGAAGAGGAAGAGATGTATTACTAATAAAAATAGTAAGTAAGATCTTGGGGTGTTTAGTAATCTCATTAAAAGTGTGAGTTCTCTGAAGAGACTATGAAAATACTGAAATTTCCTGCTGAACTGACCAAAACTGACAACAACAAAGAAAACACACACACACAAAATCTCATAAATTCCATTAGAACATAAGCATTGATGTGAACATTGCCATTCAGAGACTATATAACATTAATGACCACGTGGAGACTGGGAATGCCCTAAAATCTTGCCACTCAGATACAATAGATACATGAAGTAAGTGTTCCCCAAGCCTGATAATACTACAGTGCATGTCATTATCAATGAGCTATGTAGTTGAAAGTAATTTGTCTAAACTACCAAAAAAAAAAAAAATTAATGTTTTTGATTAGCCAGGCCCTGAAGACAGACCGAATTCTCTTTTTATTATGACTATAGATAATCACTGTCGGGGCACCTGGGTGGCTCAGTCGGTTGAGCATCTGACTTCGGCTCAGGTCATGATCTCACAGCTTGTGACCTCGAGCCCCGCGTTGGGCTCTGGACTGACAGCTCAGAGCCTGGAGCCTGTTTCGGATTCTGTGTCTCCCTCTCTCTCTGACCCTCCCCTGCTCATCCTCTGTCTCTCTCTGTCTCAAAAATAAATAAATGTTAAAAAAAATTTTTTTAATAAAATAAATAAAATAAAATAATCACTCTGATAACTATGTTTGTATTCGTCCTTTTTTGTTCTTAAAGAAGTCCCCTAAGTGGAGTAACGATACTAGAATTGAGACCTGCCAGAACTCACTTGGGTGACAAAGGGGTGGACACAGGTTTCCCCATGATGCAAACCCTCCTCTGCCTCAATCGGCCATTGGTGGGAAGCTGTCTCATGTCCAAGGGCACGCAGAAACAACCTGGCAACCTGCAGAAGCAGAGCCTTACCTGCAGCAAATGAGCGAGCTCTCTGTCCCTGATGCACCAGCAGAGAGGACCCTGCCAGGGAGCCCCTGCTTCAAGTAGGGACTGGACGGGCATGTAGTCACTGGCTATCTAGACACCAGATAAACTGTGGCTCACTTCCAGCCCTGAGTCTTTTTTCAAGACTGGTGGTGGGGACTGTCATGCTCCTGGAGAGCAATAAAGCGAGTCAAACTTCCTGGAAGACAAGTTCACGATAAATATTCAATGTGTTCACTCCCCCCAGCCCAGTGATTTCCCCTTCCAGGAATCTATGAGTAGAAATGATTGAAAATGCAAACAGATATGCAAGCAAAATGAAGTTCCCACGGCGTTCACATGGCACAGTGATGATATAATATCAACAGTGTTTGAAAACAATCCCTCCAAAATGTGTCGGCAGTTATGTAGCTATACCTAGAAGAAATTTATCAGAATATTTGTTAAAACGCTTCTGAGTGGTACAATTTGTGATTGCGATTTTCTGTGTGTGTGTGTGTGTGTGTGTGTGTGTGTGTGTGTGTGTAACAAACACAGATGACTTTGATACTCAGAAGAAAATGTATTTTTAAAGGGATTAGCATGGTCGTCCTATTCCCACCTACTCATACCTATTCCCACAGGAATACCTTTAGTACTGAGCACCCTTTCTTTAAAAGAACTGCCTTCTGCAGAGGAATGGGCCCCACCCACGTCCCTTCTCCAGGATCCCCGGAGCCTTTGTCCAGACACCTTGATTCAGTAATGCTGGTGAACTTGGAGCAGTCCGTTACAAGATTCCTTGCACGGCAACATGGGGGCAGCTCTTACCCCGGACGCACGAGCCATTGCGCGCAGCCTCTTGGGACCGCCAGTCCTCATACCCACCAGAGAGGTGTGGAGATGGCGAGGACCAGGATGCCTAGGAAGGCATAACCTGGAAATGCCCATCCTCTGGCCGGGGAGTCCTTTACCAGGAAACACACACATAGTAAGGGCCTGTGCAAATGAACTTACCTCACCTTACCTTCCTGTAGAGTGAGGACTGGGGACTGACAGATGGCTCTCTGAGGGCCCCGGTCTGCCCCCTGGGCACGTCTGCCTCCAGGGTGCATCATGAGGACCAAACAGCAAAGACAAAGAGTCTGCCCCGTGCAGTGTGGTTGGCACGGCAGACAGGGCAATTACCACTCATCCTGAAATCCAACTACCCTCTCCAGTCCCCCAGAGTCTCTTTTGAAATAAGGTTGGGGGGTGGAAATAGACTAAACATGCCGGGCAGGCATACTTTTTACAACAGAGATGAGGAAGGGAAAAGGAGCCAAAAGTAGTATCCCCCCGTCCCGTGTGCCTGGTTTACACAGGGTGCTGTGTATGCGTGGGACAGGCTGTGACTGGAGCCATCACCTCTGAGCAGATGCGGTGCTCAGCACAGGCACGTGCTCATGCCGGGCACAGCCTGCCTTTATAGCCAGGACATGGCCCAGTGAATGGCCCACACACAGCGGACCTCCGTGAAGGGGCTCCACATGAGGGGACTCTCCGTGGGACCTGGTACCACAAGGGAGTCTCCACTGAGCGTTCTGGAGAGAAAAAGGAACCCCAGGAGGTGCATCTGGAGATGTTGCCCTGTGCCAAGTGCCAGGGAGTCATGAGTGTAGGGTGGGCTCAGGGCAGCTCAGAGGCCACAGGCAGGGGGAAGCCCCCTGGTCTGGGTGACTGAACACAGGGTGGCCCATAGACCCTGCCCCCCCAGAGGCTCTGAACCCACATGCTCTGATCTCCCTTATCCGGGCTCCTCTCTCAAGGGTGTCTACCCGGCCGGCAATGGCCCCAGAAAAGTGGTGGGAAAGACCCCATCTGGAGCCTGTTCAGCCTTGGATCCTGTGTGTTAGTCAGGCCAGGTCATGACCTGAAGGAGCCACCCGATACGGAGGTTCTATCTTCAAGGAAACACTGGGTGCGGCCTTCAAGCTCGCTCAGAAGAATGTCGGAGGCAGAGAAGAGTGACCAACATCTCGGAGAAGCCAGGGAAACTGAGATCTGGCGGGGGAGCCATCACTTACTCAGAGTCCCAGCTGGCGAAGGCAGGTTTGGAAGCGACTGGAAAACCGCAGTCTGAATAACCACAGCTTGGCTTTGGCCACAACTCCCTCGGGGGCGTTTCCCCCCCACACTGCCTGCTCATGGGCTTCCAAACCATCCACTTGGAAGCTCCCCACCACCAGCCTCTCATGAAATGCACTCGGCGTTCCCGACCACGGCTCCACCTTTACCGACCGCGCGGCCCCTTGGTCCGGGGCCGCACGCACTTGGGGGTGCGCCACTCTGGCCGCAGGAAGCCAGTCTGCTGTGAGATGTCGGGAAATGGTCTGCGGAGCCCTGATGTGTATTACTTTCCAAATTTATCACGGCTCCGTCTTCCAACATAGAAAAATATGGTTTTGATTTGATTCTCGACACATCTCCAAGCCCGGGTGCATCGGTCCTCCAGGACAGACCCCTCCCGGTGGGCTGGGCTCGCAGGAGTGGCTGGGCCTTCCTGTATGGTCCTGCTGCTGAGAAGGGCCCTGGCCTGGCCCTCTCCTTACTGGCCATCTGCAGACGCCCACCCAGCCTTGCTGGTCCTTCCCCGGCACATCCCCAGGCTGGCTGAGGGCATCCAGTGTGCTTTCCCTGGCACACTGGGACCCACTGGCAGCGGCCGTACTCAAGCTCTCGAGCAGCTGGAACGTGCCAGCGTTGTCCGCACAGGACGCTCCCGACACCGGCCATAAGCCAGGAGAGGCGGGCCTGGATGGTGGTGGTCAGTTCTTCCAGAAGTGGGGCGGGCAGCCGGCTGGCCCCATGTCAGGCCAGAACCCAGAGTCCCAAGAAGCCCAGCGGTACCCATCAGGGCCATCCAGCTTGTTTCTCTTCCTGGTTCTCAATCTGTCTCTCTGTCTCTGTCTCTTTGCTTCTCTCTCTCTCTGTCTCCCTTTCTTTCCTTCTCTGTCTCTCTATCTCTGTCACTGTCTCCTTATCTCTGTTGCTGTCTCTGTCTCTGCATCTCTATCCCTGACAGTCTCTCTCTCTTTATCTCCCTCCCTTTCCCTCCCTCTCTGTATCTTTTTGCTTGTCTCTGTGTCCCTCCTTCTGTCTCTGTCTCTCTGTTTATCTCTGTCACTGTCTCTTTGGCTCTGTTGCTATCTCTGTCTCTGCATCTCTATCTCTTAACAGTCTTTGTCTCTCTCTTTGTCTCCCTCTCTCTCCCTCCCTCTCTGTCTCTATATCTGTTTGTCTCTGTGTCTCGCTTTCTATCTCTATTTATCTCTGTTACTTTATCAGCGTCTTTCCTCTCTGTTGCTGTCTTGTCTCTGTGTGCCTCTTTCTCTAATAGCCTCTGTCTCTCTGTCTGTATCTCTCTGTCTCTCCCCCTCCCCACCTCACCCCATCACCTCCAGGCTCATTTTCCCCCCCGGCAGCAGCAGCTCTGTGCCCAGGGCCACGGAGGGCCCGTGGGAGGGGGTCCTGTCCCACCTCTGGGCAATGTCCTGCCACCACAGAGCCATCCCTGCTCCTCCCAGAGTGTGACCCTGTCCCCTCTCCACCATCCTGCCTCCCCCTCAGCCTGGGGTGGAGAACAGCTGCTCAGATATCTGCTGTCTGTCCTGGAAGTCTGTGGTCTGTCTGGAAGCTGGTGGAGAGCTCATTTTGCCCTTTGCATTTGACTTCCTCAGGGTGGATAGAGTTTTCCTGTGTCTGTGACATGCCCAGGGCAAATCAGCTCAGGCCTTCTCTCTGTCAGCATAAGAGAACCCAGAGTCCACCCTGCCTGCAGCCCCCTGGTCCCACGGTGGCTACTCCCACCAGTTTCCCAGGCCAAACCCTCTGACTCACTAGCCCCAGGGATGGGGGAGCCCTCTCTCCCTACTCCCCACCCTCATTCCTGACTCAGCTTCCAGTGCGCTAGACCAATGACCTTGGGTGCCTGTCACATCCCCCAGGTTCCTCTCTAGGGCAACTGGGACCATAGCCAGATTGAGAGCCAGGGGCAAGGGGCCAAGGGTACATGAAAAGCATCCCCATTACTGGTGGGGAAGTGTGTTAACAGAGCTGCCCAGAGAGATGCAGGCAGGGAACACAGGAGCGTAGGGGAGCACGACAGAGAGTGGTGGGGTCTGAGGTAACTCAGCAACCAGAATGGGCAACGACTCTCCTTTTCCACAGGGTGGCCAGATCCTCCGATTTGTCAGGAGAAACTGCAGGTCTGGATTTCCATGGGAAAATTTTAGATTTTAGATTTTATTTTTTATATGTTGGGACATAATTAAACATTATATATTGACAGAACATACCCGGCCTGCATACCACCTCTGTGACCTGTGTTTGGAGTCTCGTATCACCCACTCCTTAACCTTCCAACCGTCCGGCAGGGAGCTCCTCACAGGTCCCACAAGCCTGCCTAGGTCACGTGCTCGGGGTCCACCCGCAGAGCCACAGAGGTACTCAGAAGATCCCCGTGCGGAAGATCCACAGCTGCCTGTTCCTGACTGGTCACCTCCCCCTGGCCTGCAGACCCCTGGGCCACCACCACCCCCCACCACCACCCCCGCCTCTGACACTGCACGGCCCATCACAAACAGAGCTGAGGCAGGAAGACCGTTCAAGCCACAGGGAGTCCCCAGAGGGCCAGGCTGTGGTCGACATGCTTGCTTGCGTTTCTTTCCTTAGGTTTAAACACAGCTACTTTCTGCTCCCAATCAGACAAGCAGGTCACAGCACAGGGGCCGAGGCCTGCCACCCCCAAGGAGGTTCCTGCCTGCACACAGCCAGTCCCAGCACGGGGCTGCCCCTCAGGTGGCGAGAGGCAAAAGCACGTGTGGGCCAGTCACTGGCTTCACGGAGCTACAGCTGTGTGGTCTGGGCAAGTGACAGTTCAGCTTGACCCGCTGCTTCACCCATAAAATAGGAACACGAATTACTTCATGCTAGATGCAAAGGGACGAAACTAGGTAAACTTCCTCAAAGTCCCTCCCAACGATCCTGTGGGGGGTTATCATCACCCCCCTCTGCCCCGCCCCCCACCAGCCCTCCCTCCCCCCACTTTACAAGTGGAATTCTGAGCTCCAGCGAAGTGGGGCTATCTGTCCCCGGAAAAGCCCAGATTTGAGAGTTTGGTTTTTCTTTACATCAAGTCTAGAAGCACCAGGGCAGGAATGAAGACTTTCCAGCTGGCACAAGGACCAACTTTTCGCTCCTTCAGCTCCCTCACCCTAGAGTTACCCCCCTCCTCCAGGGTCTGCATTGGCCCCAGAGTCCAACATGTGAGTACAGCTGGTTAAGCAGCCCCCACGGGGGCTGGTCGGCCTTAGTTCTTGACTAGGACCTGTGGGCTTCTATCACCTGTCCCCACACGCCTGGCTCCCACCTCCTGCGGGTGGAACACAGGCCTAGAAAGTGTGTGTGTAACACTGAGCTTGGCCCAACCAACTCCTACACATCCTTCAGAACCTTGTTCAGACATACCTTCTACTGGAAGCTGTGCCGGGCAACCCCAACCCCTCAGGCTAGGTTGAACCTTTCCTCTGGGTCTCTCCAGCACCCATCTTTGCCTTGATAGAGCACTCTTCATGCATTAGGAGTTCACAGTACAGTGAGTGACGTAACTGAGCAAGGTGGCCCCCTCTGGAGAAACCACTTGACCTGAGGGTCCCAGCAGCTGTTCCAAGGGCCCCCATTCCTTGCCTCGGATGCCACCCCAGGCTGCTGTTCCCCACTCCCGGCACACCACTCCCTGTTGGGAAGCCCTAGGGCCCAGAGCCTGTGAGGACGGAGGCCACAGTCTGTGTTGGCTGTCCCACTCTGGGCTCTGGGAGAAGGCTCTGGGAAAAGGCCCTGGGTGAAGCCCGCTGGCCTCTATGTTACACTTGGCTCTTTCTGTGTGGATGCGGACACCTTCCCTTTCTTTGGCCAGGAACCAGATGCCTTCCCATCAGGGACTGTGTGTGCCTTACTCAGGGCTGAGCTGGGATGAGGAGTCCAGGAGCTCCAGGCTCCCTGGGATGTGACATCCTGTGGTATTATTAGCACAGGAGGTGATGAGGTGAAAACAGTGTGTCAGCAAGGACTGGGGCTAGATTGCCGTCTAAGCGATGCCAGAGATGGGCACACGCTCAAAAATGTAAAAATATGTATTCCAGCCTTAGTACGGGGGGCTAAGGGTGGAGGGGCACATGTCAGTCGGCAGCACAGCTCCCCCTGCTGGTCATGCTGATGATGCAGCTTGACCCCCTTGCAGCAAAGAGGGACAGACGGGGACCAGCAGATACAGGGTGTGCATACATGCATGCACCATTTTCCTGTCTCTCTCTTTGTCACACACACACACACACACACACACACACACACTGGGCACTCCCTCTGCCCACTGGCACCACTCACAGACCAATCACATAGTGAACAAATTCAAAGCACCTGCTGTGTACAGATACTGCCCCCAAACTCACCTGATCCAGGGTGACCCCTGACCTTCACTCCCTGTCTTCGATTTGTCACAGAGTCCTTTGGTCCTCCTTCCAGTGCCCCCACCCCCATACAACTGGTCCTAGCCCCTTACTCCCTTGCTGGGCCCTGTCCCAGGTCCTCACGCCCCGACTAGGACAAGGGCCCAGGGTCCAACTAGGCACCCTCCCTCTGCACACTCCTGCACACACCCATCCTGCACATGGCCCTACATTCCACATGCTTCCACTGCCTGCTCCTGCACCTCCAGGCCCCACCCCACCCTGAGAAAGCCCAGACTCCTCACAATGGCAGTTAAAGCCTTCAGTGCTATGACCAACCTGAGGACGGGTTTCCCTGCCTCTTCTCGCCATGCATCCACTCTCCAAGCAAACCACAGCACCACAGCGCCATTTCCTGAAAAGGCCTCCCATCTCCAGCCTCACAGACACCTCCTCGGCCCCCTTCCCTTGCACAGGGGTACCCCACTTTATACACAGCCCTCCCCACTCATGCCCATGGACAGACTCACACCCCATTTGTCTTCCCCACTCCCGGGCCACATGTAGCTCCCAGCCACTTAGCTCTCGACAGGAGACCCCCACATCTAGAAGCACCCACTCCCCTGACGCGCTCCTATGCCCACCCTCGCCCCAAGCTCAGGGTCTACAGAGGAAGGAGATCACAGACCCCGGTGCCCAGTTTCCCAGGAAGAGCTTTTGAAAGGAATTGCACCCACAGGAAGCTCTGGTCCTCCAGGAGGGCAGCAGCCGGCCACCAGGGCCACATGTCCGGGGGTGACAGGCCAGCCAACAAGACTGTTGTTCATGCCTGAGCTTCTGGAGCCAGGCAGGCCCTGCCCCAGAGCCCCTTCTCCATTTGAAGAGGCAGCCGGAAAACAAGGCCTTGGACCCAACAGCCCAATGGCCCGTTTGAACGGCTCTCCTCAAGCAGAAATTTCCCACATCGCCTTCCAGCCAGGGCACTGCACCCCAAGCTCTCCTGCCTCCACAGCAACAACACCTCCAGCCTCACGTGGCACTGTATCTGGGCCCAGAGCACAGAGGAGGCCTGTGGGGAGGGTTGGGGAGAGGGTCCAGTGGGAAGTCAGGCTCCTGGCTGGCCATGGCCCTTTGTAAGGAGTCCTGTGGTCCCACACCATCTCTTTCCACTTCCCAGAGGTGCCTTGGCCTGTATTGGGCTTGGGGACCCACAGAGCTAAACGCATATCACTGGGCCCCTTCCAAGCTGTGTCCCCAGGCAAATGACAGGAACTTTTCCTGCTTTGTTTCCTCATGCCCTTATGCTGAAACAAGCTTGGAGGACCCACATGGAAGTTAAGAGAATATTCTTTAGCACCTGGTACCAAGTCCTTTTAACATTCTTCTGCACTGCCATCCACCCAGTCTTCTCCAAATTTGAGCATCCTCAGGGCTCAGAGACCTCCCCCAGACATGGTGGGCTGATCTCTCCCCTTCCCATTGGGCAGCCCCATTCTGGCTGCAGGGGCCCAGTTCTATTCTATGCTCAGCCCAATGCCCACTTCCCCCTTGGCCTGCAGGGTCAGATCCTGGTACTTTGCTTCTCCTTAATGCTATTCTGAGTTGTGCTGACCCCTTCCCCACCTGCTGGCCCAGAGGACTCCCTGAGCCCTACCTCTCTGCTCCACTCCCCCCACCCTGCCAGGCCACCTAGGACTTCTGGCCTTCTCTGTTCCTGTGACAGGTTCTGTGAGCTCCCGGGTCTTATTTCCTCATACCCAGCACATATGAGGAAGGACCAAGGCAAGGCCAACTTACCCTAGCAGGGTTTTTTGGTGAAGGGTGGAAGGGGTGGTGTTAAACACCTCTCTTTGAGAGACGACACAGAGACCCTACTAGCAACCGGGGTTTCTTGTCCCCAGGCCTCTTTAGAGAGTCTGTCCTGTCCTGCCATCGGTGGCTTCCCTTTGTCTGTTCCCGACTCATGCTATAACCTGGTCACCTTCATTCATGATCTTTGAGCCCATGATCACACGGAGGCCCTGCCACTTGTAGACCATGACTGCCATGGCTATTCCATGGCTGGAAGCTTCAGGACACAGCTGCCAAGAGCTGGGTGTCATCGGCTGAGGTCCCCTCTGAAGGGATCCCTCCCTGATTAGAGGCCTGGACACATGGGTGTGCACAGACATGCAAGGAGGGCCATGGATTCTCAGGACCTTTGGACCTGCCCCACCTGCCCACACAGTCACTGTGAAAACCAGTGACTAGGCTCCTCCTTGCTCTGGGCCACCCTGCTAAGACCCTGTCCCCATTTCTTCTGACCATTGATTCCTCTTTCTTCAGGACCGCTCTTAGCCATCGTGGAATCTTGGCTTTGGGAGAACCCCCTCCTCCTGATAAATAGAGAGTTATCCAATAGAGAGTCAGAGAGGCCAGGGTAGAGATGGGGTGTGGAAAGGCCCTGAGAGAAAGTCGTGGGAATACGAGAAAAACAAGACAAGCATGAGACAAAGGATTGAGTGGGTTGTAGAAAGAGTCCCATGTCATGCTGTGGCCATGTCTACTGGCTGCGGTCTCCCAGGGTGTGAAGCAAAAATGAACAGGCCAACACAACCAGAGTGACCAGGCAGGACCCAGAAAGGCCACAGAAGATGGTCCCCAGGGGAACACTGCAGTGGGGTTCCTGCTCTCTCCAAGATTCTGTGTGCTCTGTGACTTTCTGGGGAAAGTGGGAGGCCCAGCCCAGGAGCAGGTACCCTGTGAAGGGCAAAGGTCACCTGCCTCTCAGGGAAGACGTGTCTGATCAGTGATAGGGGCATTTTGAACAGGGTGTGAGAGCCCCTGTACCACTCACAACGACAGGGCTCTACCTTACCAGGGGGCCCCCGGTTGCCCCTCATCTTCCCAATCTCCCAGACCTCCCCATCTCAGGGTCACCGTGCTCCTGCCACAGGTCCCCATGCCCCATACACACCCTGTGTGGATATACTCCAAGAGATCAAAGCCCTTTCTAAACTGCGGTGCCAAGAACCTCCCCACCCACCACCACTGCCCAGCCTCCCTGTGGAGGAGGTGGACCAGTCTTCCAGACACGTTGCTCCATCGCTCAGTCTCATGAGGGAGAGCTGGAAACCAACATGGTACTGGGCTCCACTCGGACGAGGGGGGCAGCCCACAGTCTCCACACAGCAGCCTGGCCCTGCTCGTTGGACGCTCCCTCCTGGATCTGGATCAGCAGCTTCACTGACCATTGGACCCCCGACTCAGGGCACCAAGGCCCTGACAGCCCTCTCCTCTCTGGACACGGTGGAGGGAGGCTCATCAGGGACACGTTCTCAACACCAAAATGCCAGGTGCCGCGAACAACGCCCAAGCTTCCCCTGGGGTCATGGGCAGGGCATATATGGGCCAGGAGGTCTGGGCCACGTTCGGGTCCACTGCCGCCCCCACTGCCAGGTCTGCACCCGTCACCGCCCAGAACCTCTGCCTGATGTCCCCCGCCCCACCCCCACCGCCCCACCCCCACCACCCCACCAGCCTGCTCTCCACCAGGCAGACTGTGAGCTCGGGGTCTCAGTCTCATGGATTCCCATGGCCAGATCACGGTGAGTTCTGCCAACGGCCCACGCCATTGGTTCGGTCAATGCCGGAGGCTCCAGCACCCCCACCCCTACCCCAAGCTCAACCCCTCCCACACAAAGCACGGGAAACTCCAGCACTGTACATGGAGCCCAGTCTATCTGTTCCAATTTCCACAGGAATATGAGAAACATTTAACATGACAGCTCAGTTTCCTTCAAACAGGATCCAGGGACCCACGCAGGCGCTTCCCTGAGGCCAGACGTCTGAGTCAAACCGTGAACGTGGGTGATCCCTCATACCCAGATGTTGGGCACCAGGGAACCCAAACTTCCCCCATGAGGACTTTGGGTTCTGAAGGCCAGAGTGATGGCCGTCATCTCACAGATGAGTGTGCTTGGATACGTTTCCATTGTGGGGACTTGGCCAGGCAGAATCGGGGTCTTGCTCCTCAAGGGTCGCACGCCACCCTAAGAAGTGCCATCTGTGAGTGCCCCGCCCAGAGCAGTGCTCAGTAAATTCTGGAAAGCGTCCCCTGACTTGAGGTCGAATGGGGGAGTGCGGCCTCGCTGGCAGCTTGACTCCCATAGGCACCGTGCCCACATGTGCGCCTGCTTCTCGGAGCCGAGGAATCGCGTCAGGACAACGGGAAATCTTCTCCCTGGGCCTCTGCCAAGTGGGCCCAATGCCAGAGCTGCGATCCAGGGCATCCCTGCCAAGTTTCCAGGCTCTTGTCATGCTTCACTCCTACCCAGGGGGAAACCCCTGCACTTTCTCACTTCTTTTGAGACACATCAAATTGAAGAGAGTTGGCTCGCATCTAAAACCAGGCCCATTTTCTCTACTCACATTTTTTGGAAGGGGAATCAAGTTATTTTCCTTCGTTTCCATGAAATGCTGGTGATGGGCTCCGGGGGGATCAGTTCAAAGGCACCTGTTGCTAATTCCCAGGGCTGAGCAGAGATGGTGGAAACCGCCAACCGCCACAGGCTCTGTGATCAAAAAGAGAAAAGGCCACCAGTGTTCTCTGAAGTCCAGGGGTGGCATCTTGCAGGAGATAACTGGGGCCTTAAAGGTGCCTTGCTTGTGCACGTGGCAACGACGAGCCGGGAGGGCACCTCTCCCGCTGGGCCCCGCCATCCTGCACTCCTGGGAACTCGCCCGGCAATGGACAGAGCCCCTGAGAGCAGTGTGGGACAAAGGCAAAAGGGCAAAGTTGAGCTCTTGCCCCAAGTGGAGACTGCCTGAGGCATTTGTGCCCTGGAGACAGACCTTTGTTCACTTGGCGCAGCAAGCGTTCTTTGAATACCTCCGGGGTATTTCAGGGAAAATCAAGCCTCACTGAGAATCTCCAATGCACAAAGTAAGGCTCACCACCTGGGCCTGCTCACAGGTGCCTCTGTGCCTGCAGAGAGTGACAAGGCATTGGTCATGCGGCCAGTGACAGAGCCCATGACGGGGCAAGGAGAGAGTCCCAAGAGGAGACCACTCCTCAGCTGAGCCTCACTGGGTGACCCGCAAGGATTTGGCCCCTTCTTCCCACACAGAGGTCTTCCCAGAGAGGACAAAAAACGACTGTGGGGTGCAGAACAGGTGTGTGAGCTTCTATCTTTTTAACCTAAAAAGAAGAAAGAAAATGATACAGCTCACCTCTACAGACCAGATCACATTTGGCCGTGGCTGAAGGAATGTGTATGCGCTGCCCCCATTTCTGGGACATTCTTGTCCCTCCCCCTCCTTCAAATCTGAGGCCCTCCTTGACTCCCCCTACATACACACTCCCCATCCCTCTTTCCCCCTGCTCTTTCCTCCCTGGCACCTCTCCCCACCGCCGGCATGCGTCCGACTCATTTGTGTTGCTGACTATCGTTCTACCCTCCACTAACAACACACATGTCGCCGTGGTGTTTCTGTGGCCCACGCTCTGCTCTGAGTACTTTCCACATATTAATGCATTTGATCCCATCAGCACGTCCCGTGAGGCACATGCAAAGGGATCTGTAAAAGATCCCCCCTTTTACAGATGGGGAAACACGGACCCAGAGATGCTAAGTGGCTTGCCCTAAGTGACCACCTGGTCAACAGCAGAGCAAAGATTCAGTCCAGCCCTGCCTGGCCCCGGGGCCTGCGCAGTTAACCCCCGGGGCCATAACGTCTCTAAAATGTCATCTAGCCAAGGCTGGGGTTCTTGTCTATTGTCTAAGGACTATATTCCCAGAGCCTAAAACGGCATAAGGGCTTCCTAAGTATTTGTCAAGTTAATAAATTTACATCACCTCCCTGGCCTATCTCCTCAGTAAGGCCTCTAACCTCCGCTGGGCCCCTCAGAACTGGACCTATACCCCCAGCAGCCATGCACCATAGCGAGAGTCCATCGTCCCCCAGGAAACACGGACCACACTCTGGGATGTATCTTCGAAGGGTCCCCACTTGCTCACCAGAAGCCCCTGGGGCCTGTGAAACCAGTGCACACACACCCCGAGTGAGGATTAGGATGAAATACCATTCCAGGGGCAAGTGTCCACATTGGGATCAAGGCCTTTGGGGCCTCACTGAGGAGATAGCAGCTGGCCACGGAAACTCTGGGGCAATAAAGGCCGTAAAAATGGTTGAATCCCACCGCCCCCACTTAGAAGCTGTGTGATCTTGGCCAAGCGTCCCCAGGCCAAGGCCTCGGCCCGGATCCGTGGGTCTGTAAATGACACTGTAATGTAAATGGCACACTGTAAATGACAACATGCAGGCTTCCCACCTTTGAGGACAGTCTTTCCTCCCTCCCTTTATTCAACGGCTCTGTGCCGAGCACCAAGTGGACACCAGGCTGGGGACATGGTTTTAGGAGTTGGTGACATAGCAGTGAACGGCAGCCCCCTTCTCGCGGCGCCTACGATCTAGAGTGAGAAGAAGGATAGCAAACACACACACAACACACAGTTTAATGAGAAAATAAAAGCAGGATAAGAGAATAGAGAGTTGAGTCCCAAGTATTTTCCATCTTTCCTCTTAAAACCATGTGTGTTCTGCACACAGTTCTGTCCCGTGAACTCCAGCAATGGGACTGAGCTCCCCATCCGCCCGGGAGAGGACATTCAGAGAGCTCAGGTGGGGACCACACAGAAATGCTGGCTCCACATCTCGCCAGCCTTGTAGACTCTGCTGAGGGAGCTCCCCGGGCCCGGGGAGAATGGATGCGGCCCCTACCCAGAGTTCAGGTGGGCCAAGTGGGCTCAGGTCTGAGCAGCCCCTACCCTCTGAGTGGGCAGAGCAACCGGAAGGAGGGTGGGAGAGGGGAGGGGCAGCCCTCATCTCCATCCATGCTGTGTGTGAATGAAGGCAGGTGCAGGTGGCTATGGGGCAGGACTGGGGGGATGGAACCAGCCCCAAGCAAGGGTGTGAGGCAGTTTCACGGGGCCCGGGGAAGGCTCCTACTCCTACCCGATGGGCAGCGTGATCTTCCAACGTCAGAGCACAGGCCTGGCCAAAGAGGCTGGGCCTGTGGGGGACTGAGGCCAGCGCCTACCTGTGCTGCTCAGGGTGGGGCTTGAACCACAGCCCTGGCCCAGCCCCAACGGACAAGGGAGCAGACAACAATGACTTCCCAAGTTGGACCCAGCCAGCCTGGTCCATCAACCGAGGTGAACCCAGCTCTCAGCACTCAAAGCAGCTGTGCCATCAAAGTTGTTCTTAAGTGCATTTGGGGAACCAATCTTAGGTTCAGATCCAACTTCTGCCCCTGTCAGCTCTGGGTTCTTTGGCGTGTTTTTTTTACAGGTCCAAGGGAAGTCTTCCTAACCCGTCACCTGGGAGTGGTGACAGGTGCCTCGTAAGGCTGTCTTGAGAGCCAATGAAATGGTGAACTGTAAGCCTCAAGCCACAGCAAGTGGTTGTATGTCTTGCAGGCCCCAGCACACGGCCGGACCGTGCTGCCCCCCCGCCCCCCATCCACCTGGCAGGCATGGGTGCACAGGCTGTGCTGGGCCGGCACATTCTCATCCTGCCCACCTACTCTGGACTGTTTGTGTTAATGTCACGGCTCTAAAACATTATCACTGGAGGCCATGAGATTTCAAAAAAGTGCTTCCTTTCCCGAGCCACATGGTTCTGTCTATAATTAGTGTGAGTTTCCATGAGCACCTCAAAGAGGCGGGAGTGGCGGCCCAGCGGGCTAGGTTTGTTAATGTAAGGCATTCCTGGGGTTTCTGTGCAGCTCAGTCTGTGCTCCTCCGTCCCTCGCTTCCCTGGCCCCTGCCCTCAGCAGCCACCAGGCCCTCATTAAGGGATTAGCAACATCGACCGTGCACCGCCTTGGCCTTGTACTGGAGAACTGCTGGGTTCTCCGCTCTGTCCGCTGTGCCCCTTATCAGTACTCCCCAAGCCATGTTTGTGCTGGGGAAATCAAAGCAGGACTTGGGCGGAAATCATGGACCACTGGTGTCATGTGCTAATTGAAGACTCTGGGGCCAAGCATTAGGGAGGGGTCCAGACTTCCTCCATTCTGGGTCCTCTGCTAATGGGATGTCAAAAAACACAGCTGGGGCTCCAGGCTGAGGAAGCCCATGTTGCCAAGACCCGTGAGAGCACGATAAAAGGATGACGTGGTCTGCTGTGTCTCAGGGAAGATGACAGGTCTTGCTTAACCAAGTGCTGAAGGGGATGTTCCTATCTAGGCTCGGTGCCTGGGTCACAAAGGGTGTGGCTGCTGGAGCCCGGCCGTATGCCGTAAACACCCCCAGCACTCCCCCATCCCAGTGGCCCTCTGCTTCCATGCAGGCGGGAGGGAGGGGCCCTGGGGTAATATTCTCACGTTGTTTAAGACACATTTATGACTCACGAGAATGCTTAGGACAGTTCCGAGTGCCCACATCTCTGTCATTCAAAACCCAGAGTAAGATTCAAGGATGATTGTGAATAATGGAAAATAGCCAAACATACAGGGGAAAAAGTGATGTAACCCTGATCAGCTTCTACTATTGTTCTCTGTTTCCCAGGCTCTGGACCCACTAGACTGTGAGCTCCCTAGAGGCGTCCGCCCCATCAATGTGACCCTTCTCGGCTCCTGTCCTCAGCAAGGCAGGAGCAAGGTAGGGTCTTGGGGCCATGTGAGTGAGTGAATGAGCTCACCTCCTTGCATGTGGGGGTGGGATAATCCCCAGGTAGCAGTCACGGCCCCCTCTGCCTCCCACACCTACTCAAGTTCGTGTGACACTGGGGGACTTGCCCCAGCCTCACCCCAGCACCCAGCCCTTGTCCCCCAGCTGTCTCCCTCAGCCTTGCCCCAGCCCCCAGCCCCAGACAGATGGGCTGGAGCCTCCTACTGCTGACTCCAAAGCAAAGGCTACAAATGTGACGTCACTAAGGTCAAGATCTGATCATTTCCACCTAGACAAGAGAACTTGACATGAGTTCCTGTGCAGCGAGCTTTCATATGCTCAGGAACTGTCTCCAAAGCTTCTGTGGACCAGGAAAGGGACTACATGGGTACAACCTGACCTGAGCAAGCGTGGCCACCGTCAGGACCGGCAGGACTGTGAGCGTTCAGGTCAGAGCCCCTGCCCCACCCACTGTCCTCTGGTCAGGACTCCAGCAAAGGCACCTGCCATCCAGTTTGGAGTGCCGGTCAATCACAGCCCAAGACTATGGGGTCCCACTCAATGCACCTATGTGGTCACCCACCATCTAGTGGCCCAGGACACTGTCCAGAACTCCCACTGGACCCCTGCAGAAGATGGAGTGTTCAAGGCTGGTTTGCCCATGGCTGGTGTGGCATGCCAGAGCAGATGCTTTCTGGTACAATCCAATAATTCCCTGAGGAGAACTTCTGAGCCCAGCTGTCTTCCTTCTGACTGTCGTCAGTGACCACTTTTGTTGAGCACGTTATGTTCTTCAACTTCTTTGTCATTCAAGCCAGCTTCCTCTGACAGAACGAACCTCACATGTATTGAGTACTGGCCATTTTCTAGGACAGGTTCTGCCAACTCAAACCTGCAGGCAAAATCAAGCCTGCCGCCTTTGTGTCAATAAAGTTTTATTGGAAGACAACTGTGTCCATTCAGTTACATTTTGCCTGTGGCTGCTTTCAGGCTGCAGCAGCAGAGATGAGTCACTACAACAGAGACCACGTGACCCACAAAGCCTAAGATATTTACTAAGGGGCCCTTGACAGGTAAAGTGTGCCAACCGTTGTACCAGGAGGTCTGCAAAAGTGGTTTTGTTGCTTCCTCTTCGTGTCCCTGGGCAACAGACCCTGATTGCCATTTGAAGAGAAGCCATCAAGGCCTGGCAAAGTCAGATAGAACCCACAGCTGGTAAGGAGGGCAGACAGACCTCAAACCCATGTCATCTGTCTAGCTCTGAAGACCATACTCTTGGCACTGGTCATTTCCTTCAAATCTTTGGTAGGGAAAGTCCAGGTGCACTGTAGCCTTGATCCTGCTTCTAGGGCAGCTAGGACAACAGCTCTCAAACCAGCAGGGTGTCTAGTAACAGACTTCAACTTGTCTCCATAGAAATCCTGGTTAAAAGCAAAAGACAAATTACTTTCTCCCTAGTATCTCCCAAGATACCCAAACTAACCACCCGGACAACTAACTCCCTCCTCTTCCCCTTGGGTTTGTCACATAAAAGTCAATCAGTTAGTCAGCCTCTCCCTCTCCTGTCTGATTGAGGCGTTAGGCATTGGGGGCCCGAGCCAGTGGATAAGGCTGAACCACATGCACCACGGAGTCCTCTCTGGGACTATTAGAGCTCCCCTCACTCGGTAGTGAGACTCAGCGTGGGGAAGGAAATTGTGGCTGCAGAGAAGCTGACAGAGGCAAGGCCTGTAATTACTTAGCTGAGGGCCTTCTTGGGCATCCAGAACTCACTAGACCTTATCTTTAATCCCCAGGATTCCCCCAGAAGGCAGACGAATCGGTCCTGGACTCCTCCTTGTTGACCGTCGACCTGTGAACATCCTTCCACCCTGGGAGAACCGACCTCGCTGTGAGTCTTGGGGGACACGGGGTGCAGCCACCAGGACAGCAACTAAGTAGGGTGGGCGAAGCTCATCCATCTTCCTGCCCCCTACACCCACTTGGCCGCACCCCCTCAAGTCTGCCATCCAGCAGTGAGCTCCTCCAGGATTCAAGGGCAAAGGTGACAGCCCAGGACAGTGGTGCCCGTGTGGCAGCAGCAGTGGCCTGGGCCCCCATCCTTCAGGTGGTCCCTGGAGGCCGCACCCAACACGATGCCTGTCTGTTCCCCAAGCCTGTGCACCAAGCTTCTGTGTCAGTCTTCCTGGTCTCTTCCAATAAATTCAACTTCTACTGAAGTCGACTCAGGTCTGTGCAGAAACAGAGCTTGGAGATATTAGACGGCTCACCCAAAGTGATACAAATAGTAGAAGGCAGATCTGGGACTCACTCTCAGCTCCGCTGGACCTAAGAGACACATGCCTTTCCCTCAGGCCCACGCTGCTGCTCGGGGAGCGGCAGCACCTGTTTGAAAACCTCGGAAATCTGCCACCACCCAGGTGCAGCTTCGCACTGCCCAGAGCCCTACTTTAGTCAGCGCCCCAACAAGGGCCCCACTGGCAACTGCTCAGCCCCCGGGAGAGCCTCTTGAGTTAACTCCTGCCTTCTTGAGAAACACATTCAAACCCCTGGACTATCAGGTGGTTTCCAGACATGGAAGAGGGGTTTTTAATCCAGTGGAATAGCGAGGAAGGGAGGGGTGGGCTTGGAAGGTGCCAGTGAGAGTGAGGATGGACTGTGTTACCTACGGGCACCAGCCAGGAGGACTTGGGGTCGGCGGGGACCAAGGCGCTGGAGGGCCTGAGGCCAAGTAAAGAACTGAGAGAGCAAACCTATAGTGACTTCCTTTGCCCCAGAGCGGGATGAGCAGGGGTGTGGCCACCGGGGAAAAGTGTTGCAGGTGGGGCGCTGAGAGAGGCCTAGACAGAAGGGTGGCTGCGTGGGGCAGCAGGGCTGTTCCACACCTTTCCATCTGATAGGAGTCTTGGGGTCTCAGATTTTTTTTAAACACCTGAAGCTTAAGTTTCTGGGCCTAAGGACATGTGGATGGGACAGGTGTGGACTTTATCTCTGTCCTCTTGCTCCTGCGTCACACCCTCCAGACATGGGCTATCAGGGAAAAGTAGGACTCCTCCATTCGGGAACTCCTGGGCCCCGATTTTGCTGTTCAAAGCCAGGCGTCTATGTCCCTTGGCATGTGACTGCGTTCCCTCAGGGGTGGTCCTGCAGACGTGAGCACGACAGCCCCCGGCTATGTACTTCCCATACTGAAGTGATGTCAGCTCTCATGGGTACCAGGCAGAGACATGCTTGTGGGACTTGTGACTCTCTCATGTTTAAATCACAAACGTGAAAATAAATCGGCTTTAAAAAACATAATTGTACTTGCTTTTGAAGAAAAACTTAAGAAATTAAGTCCCAGTCTCTTCAGGCCTCCAAGTGTCTTCAAATGCCTCTTGAAAACTTGGACAGGGGACTTGTAACATCCTTGTCGCCTGTCCTTATTAACTCAACGTTTTATTTAAATTGCACTTAGCACCTGCCTCCAATTACTCAGTTCTGGCAGAGAGCGGAGCTCCGGTCGAGCGCCCGGCTCTGCTGTAGCACGGCATTACCCCAGGCGGGGGCCCAGCCCGGCAGGCCAACATCTGTCTTCATCAAGCCCCGTCTTCCAGAAGCCTGCCAGCAGCCGCTCAGGAGGTAATAAGGAAGGTTAGCGCAGACGGCCGAGATGCTAGCGACAGCCTCTCAGGTGCCCAGGGAGCGATTTGTATTCATTACTGTTCTCCCCACGAGTGTCCCCGGGTTTACACGGGCTGCTGGCGAGCCGGCCCCGGACGGCCCGGCCGGGCTGCGAAAGCGAGAAGGCAGAGGGGTTAAAGACAGTGATGATGCAGATGACGGCGACGGTGACACTAGGTGACGGCTGCTGGTGCTGACGCCGATGAGCCCTGCCACTTCAGGAGCATCTGCCGCTGCCGGGTCCTGTGCCAAGCATGTGCCCTGATCCTGCCCGGGTCACACCCACAGCTGCGGGCGACTCACATTCTCAGCTTCATCTTCCATTTTATAGCTGGGGCAGCGGAGACTGGGTCCTGGTCCCTTGCCCAGAAAAACTCAACCATGTCCTCCTGCCGTAAAGCCTGTCCCCAGCCTCTTCGAGAACATGTGTGAGAAAATGACCCTGCCCCGCACCTTTCCCTTTCCAGAGGCAGTCTCCAGTCCAGTGGGGCTGGCTTCCTGGGGACACAGGGAGGGCAGGTGCGTGCTGGGTGACTGTGGTCACGAGCTGTCACCTCAAGCAAGTCCTTCATTGATGGACTTGATTGAAAAGGGTTGATTACTGAATGTATTAGACATAGCCGTGAGTGTGTGTGTGTGTGTGTGTGTGTGCAGCTACATTTTAGAAGTGGAACACGGTAGGTCTGTGAAATAGGTGGGAACCATCACAATTCGTGGGGTCAGGGAGAGCCAGGTTGGAGTAGCAGCTCTATTTCCAACTCTGGGAACCTGGGGCAAAGTCACTCGCTGACCACAGCCCGCCCCAGAGCCACACCCCAGGACCGGAACCCCGGGGCTCACCTTTACCACCGAGGGAGGAAAGGTCTCTTATCTTGGAAGCCAGTTTCTTCACACGAGGGAACACTGCCATTCGGCCCCAGACTCCTATCCACCCTACCTCACTATTATCTCTCTGGCCATCCTTTCCTCTCCCACCCTGTTCCCACTGAGCTGGCTGTACCCCATCACGTGTCATCCAGGCCACTGCTATAGGAAGAGCCGTGCTGAAATGCAGCTAACATACTTACCTGGCAGGGGAGATACCATGATCATGAAATGCAGCTAACACCGCTTCCCCACCTAAAGTCGTTTATAGGCTCTTGTCTCCTACCAAGTAAAGGGAAGCCCCCTCAGAACACCATGTCCCTTGGCATGGCCCTTGCTCAGCCCCAGTGTGATGTGCCACCGGGACCACTGGAAACCCCTCAGCCTGCCTGAGGGCCCTTCCACCTCCACCTTTTCACCTCATCCAATCCCCAGGCTGGAAGAGTCTTCCCTCCTTGTTTGCACGTCAACAGTCAGACAGCATCCAGAGAGCCGCCCTGCATCCTGCACGTTCTTTCTGTGCCCACCCCAGCCCGGCTGCTGCACCGACCCTGCAAGGGGTCACCTGTCCCTCATCACCACTGGACTACAGGTGCCAAGGTCAGCCACCGTGACACATCTGCATCTGTATGTCTGCACAGCACCTGCCCTCCCTAGGGGGTGTTGGACTCTCCCCGGGGTACCCCTGTATCATGTGCTTATTGGTTAACACGCTCACCTCAAAGCTGTATGAGTGATGTTGGCATTGCCCGTGCCCACCCTGGTCGTCCTCAAAATAGTTACAGGGTGGGATGCCCCACCTGCCATTTTGTAATTTCCTTTTCATAAAATGACTCCCCTCCCAAGAAGCAGAACAAGAACAAAAAGGCAGATGAATGAAGGGAAAGTGGAATCAAGTCTGAAACCCCCACCACCTGCCGTCCAAAGAGGGCAGTCTCAAGGTAAGTGACGTCTGGTGACGACAGGCCATGACCCCCCTCCCACCTCCCGCAGCGTCTCCGGCCCCATCTCCTCTGGCAGCAGACCTGCATTTCTGTCTGAAAGTTCCACAGCAGGTCAAACTCGCCATGTCCCTAACTGAACTCATTATTGACTCCTCCCCACTCGCTCCTGTTCCCTGCTCCAAAGAATGACATCACCACCGCCCAGTCCCCACGCCAGAAACCTGGGAATCATTTGAGATGTCTACCCTGCTGATGAGTTAGCGCTGTGGGCTGCATTACCTCGCATTGCTGAAGTCCAGCCACCCCCGGCTTCCACCATTTTTCCCTGATTCAGACTCTCCTCTTCTTTGGCTTGGACTCTTTTTTGCACCTGCCCCTAACTAGTCTAGTCCTAATGTGGCTCCCTTCCAAACCACCCTCAACACAGTTCTCGAGATGATCTTTCTAAATGTCCAACATGATTTCAGCTTTAAATATGTCGATAGTTTCCCATACGTTTCAAAAAGAAAAAAAATAAAACAAAACCAAGCTTCCTAGCCTGGCTCATGCCTACTTCTCCACCCCTCTGTCTTTCCCTCCTGCCCTCTCAACACACTTTATTTCCCTGGGAACCCCTTCTAGGTGGGCTACGTTTTCCTCTACTCCCAGCGCTGAGCACAATATAGGGCAGTGGCACTCAGACCTGAAATTTTTATACCACCCCCCAAAGTTTTGCAGCCAGTTATGAGGACTCTTTTGATCAGGTCTCACGTGCATGAGTAATCTTAGGTGGAATTTCTGAATTAAGTTAAAAGAGACAAAGCTACATCATGCTCTTACCATGATCCAGAGGACCCATCTGAGTTTCCCTTCGTGATCAGAGTCTTGCTGTGTGCCTCGAGAAGTCAGTATCTTTCCCAGGCACAGAGGTGGGAATTGGGGCGTCCAGACCTGGGATCTCTGACAGCATTCCCGTTACATCATTTGGATTTCTTTATAGACTAGAGAGCTTACAGCATCAGCAAAACACATGTTTTTGTGATTTTCCAATAGCCCTGATTCCTGCTACCATGTCCTGTTCCCAGGCCACTGCCAAGCTCAGCGGACAAAAGCCAGCAAGCATCTGAGCTCTCAAATGCATACAGCATAGCCCTTCTCATGGAAGGAGTTTAGAGAATGGAAAACAGAATGTGAAAGACCCAGAAAATGCTAGAGAAAGTGTTGTGGCAGGGAACAGGCCAAGTAGTAATTGTAGAGACTCCACGCATTCCAGGGGTATGATCAGTGTAGAGAAGTCCCCGGTGCCTGGCACAACCATGTGGGCCACCATGGTCCCCTTGCTTCAGCCACCCTGATCTTTGAAACAGTAGAACTAACTGGAGTAGCATCCATCACCCCATTCTTCAGTCTACCTTAACTATGGCCCTTCCGTAGTAATCAGGGACTTATCCAGAGAAGAGCTGGTGGTCACCCTGTGGTCCTATCGCCTTCTTTTCAGATCTACCAGGCTGAAAGGGAGCAATCCCAACCCTTCTGGAAACAGAGAATCCTCCCTGGGTCCCTAAGATCCATTTCTCTCTTGTGGTGCTATTATGGGCTGAACGGTGTTGTTCCCCTAATTCATATGTTGAAATCCTAAATCCCTATAACCGTATTTGAAGGTAAGACTTGTAAAGAGGTAATTAGGTTTTTAATTTTTTTTTAACATTTATTTATTATTGAGAGACAGAGAGAGACAGAGCATGAGGATGGGAGGGGCAAAGAGAGAGGGAGACACAGAATCCGAAGTAGGCTCCAGGCTCTGAGCTGTCAGCACAGGGCTCAAACTCACAAACCACAAGATCATGACCTGAGCTGAAGTCAGATGCTTAACCGACTGAGCCACCCAGATGCCCCAAAGAGGTAATTAAGTTAAAATAAGGTCTTCAGAGTGGTCCCTAATCTAATATGGCTGGTGTCCATATAAGAAGAGGAACTTTGGGCACGGACATGTGCACGCACAGAGGGAGGGCCACGTGAGGACACAGGGAACGGCCACCCGTGAGCTAAGCAGAGAAGCCTCAGAGGACACCAACTGTGCTGACACCCTGATCTTGGACTTCCAGCCTGCAGGAAAGTGGGAAAATAGGTCTACTGTTTAAGCCCCCTAGCCTGGAGTACTTTGTTACAGCAGCCCCAGGGAAAGAACACAGATGATCAGGAGCGTCGGCCAAGGGGCGAGGAGTCCAGCTGAGGGCGTGCCATGAAGGGCTCAGTGCAACAGATCCCGAGGTGGCAGGTCCCAGAGGTCTGTGCCAACGCCTGTGCCGTCCTCCCACTCGGGAGGACCTCTCGGCTCTGGTTCCCCTGGACGTCTCTGAATAGCACTCACTAACCATTTCTTGAGTGGAATTGGGTGGGTGGGACCAACAGCAGATGGCCTAGAATCAGGACCCTGAATGTGGGGAGACTTCACCCTGTTTCAGGCAGAGCAGTGGCGAGCAGAGGAGAGTGACTCCACGCGTTCCAGACACACGGCCAGGCATCCAGGCGTCGCTGGGCAGCCAGCCGGCTGGGGGCAGGGGTGGGGGGGTGGAGGCCGGCAGTCCAGGCGTCCTGTCTGGGGCCGTGTGAACACCGGTGGGCCTACAGAAGGGCAGGGGAGAGGGAAGCCGTGGCAGCTTCTCTGCAGATAGACTGGGTAATGGGAAAAGGGAGACCGAGCAGGTGTGGCCAGGGACATACCTGGATGGAGAATTCTCCCATAAGCCCTGAGCACGACATATGGGCTGGGAGTCCCATCACACATGGGCGCCGAGAGCCTGGGTGGCACCTTCCCTGAGCTGTTTTTCCATGGGGGCGAAAATGACTCCATCAGCAGGTCTCCCACAGGGCTCAGCCAGGCAGCTGCCCAAAATGCTGGTTCAGAGGTTGGGCATGTGCAGCGGCCGCTCCCCTCCCCCCCACCCCCACCAAACTTCCCGAGGGCTGCCTTTCCAGCTCTAATACCTCTGCGTCTCGGGGCTGCCCGGATGTGCCCCGTCGGGAAGCCTCCTGCCTCCACTCAGAGCTCCCAAATTGTTAGTATAGGCATCTGTGGGAACCGGCTGTCGTGGAATCAGGCTAGGCAGCCCCAGACAAGCCTCGTGACTGCTTGCGGCCACGGTTCCCTTCTCCGTAAAGAAAGAGGTCATTAATGCCCACCTCTGTGGGGGGAGGACGATTAGAGGAAATGGGGTCTTGTCTCCCTGACAGCCAGCCTGATGTTTGGCACGTGTCTGGATGGTAAAGGGCACAAGGGCTCTAAGAAGAGAAGTGGTTCGGGGGAGGAGGGCGGGCAGGGCGAGAGGTAAGGAGGAAGAGGGCGCGGGAGCCAGCCTGTGCTGGGCACCCCTTACCAGCACGCTCTGCAGTTTAATCCCATTTACTCATTGCAGTCATCATTTACAGAAAGAGAAACAGAGGCTCTGAGATGAGTTAGTCTCCCAGGCTCACATGGCTGGTGGTGGAGCTGGGATCAAGACCAGGTCTGACGGGGCCAGAGCCCAGGGGCATTTCCAACCACCCAGGTTACCCTGCAGAGCTGTGTGGGGATGGGCACAGTGAGGTGGCCTTTGGGTTCCATGATACTTTGCAGGGGACAATCCAGCTCTGGTCCCAGAGAACAGCCTGCCCCTTCACTGCCCTGTGCCTCCGTGCCACGTGCCGTGGCAGGACGTGAAAGGTGCTATCCAAGCATAAGGGTACCTGTGGCCACCTGGTCCTGTCCAGATCGAGCCCTTCTGAACTGCAAAGTGGTAGACAAACCTGCATGACCCTCGTTGGGGAGCTCAGAGCAGCTGGGGGAATCACCGGCCTCCACCCAGCTGCACTCCTCTTTCCCATGACAAATCACAGGGATTCAGCCCAGGGGAGAAAGGAACCAAAGCTCTAGCCTGTCTGCGGGGCGGGGGCTACAGACTCAGATTCCTTAGAGGGCCAGGCAGGAGCAGTAAAGAACTATGTTAGGTGCCCAGTGTGGGGCTCTGTCTGCCCAAGAAGCGTGAGCTCTCCAAGAAGAGGGCAGCCACTAATGGCATCTATGGGCTACCAGGCTGCAACCTCATGTAGACAGGGTCCTACAATTGGCCAGCACCTGCCAGCCCTGCTCTGGGCTCACAAGCCCTACAGCCACCCCCGCCCCAGCAGACAGAGGAGGAGTAACACCCCCAGTTATAGCCCCCATCTGGCCACAGTCTTCCCTCTGTCTGCAGTCCCTGATGCCCCGTGCCCAACACCCCTCTTCCACCAAGCCTGGCTCAGGGTCCAGTTGGTGGCACACAAAGCAAGTGAGTTCTGGAGAGAAGCCCCTGGCTTCCTCTACCTCCGGGCTGTGTGACCCTGGACAGTTGCTGAACCGCTCTGAACCTCAGTCTCCTCACTTACAGGTGGTTGCGAAGATGCAAAGCAGTTGTGTGTGTAAATGCTTTGCACGGTGCAAATGAAGGCTTCCCTGCCTCCTTGATATTAACAAGGGCAGCATTGGGAAGTGTAATATTAAGCCTGTGCTCCAATGGGATTCAGGTCTGATGGCAGCAATTCCCAGCTGACCCAGGACAGATCAAGAGACATAGGTTCAGCAGCTGAGAGTGGGTGGGTGGGAGAGGGGACCCTGCCTCCCAGGACCAGCCCCCTGGTACTGGCGTGTCTGCTGCACAGGCACGCAGCGCCACCTAGTGGATGTGATCAGCACCATGAATCTGGATTCCCCTAGATGGGGTGGGTCTCTCTCTGTCTGTGTCTCTTTCCCCAACACACACCCCACAGGGAATGCATACCACAGGCCCCTACCCACACTTGCACCTGTGCACAAACGTTCCCCAGCGCCCCCCCCCCCGACTGCATCACATCTTGTAGTTGGCCATCAACAGCCATAAAGCAACATGCTTCCTTTCTAGTTCCAAAAACTGATTTGGTGACTATGTGAGGACAGCCAAATTGTCTGAAAAGGAAATGGGGTGAGGTCACATTTGCTTAAGGTCTAGTACATGCCAGCCTTCCAGCCATGAGGTAGGTGTCACTGTCACACATAAAAATTAGCTTACCCAAGCCCACCCAGCCAGCAAGTGACTCCAAACCCCAGGCTTCACAGCTGATGCCTTCGTTGCTCCAAATTCCACAGGTGATTCCAGTTTTAAAAATGGTTGCTATGGATCCTTGAACTAGAATTTCATTTGAAACAGAACCAACTTGGCTCATAATTGTACTTTTGGTCCCAAGGTGATTTTCGAAGCGGCACCAGAGCCCCAATTCTCCGTAATCATTGTCTTACCTCCACTGTCCTCAGTCTCCTCCCAGCAATGGAGTGCGTGCATGCGTGCGTGTGCATGTGTGCATGTGTGCAAGCGCATGTATGTGGTATGTGCAGGGTCTGTGTGGCGTGTGTGCATATGTGTGTGTGTGGTATGTGTGGGAGGGTACCTGTGTGCGGGATGTGTGTGTGTGTGTGTGTGTATGTGTGTGTGGCAACTGGAATTTGCCGCACAGATGCTGTAGTCAGAGAGAGGTAGGATCAAATCCCAGTCCTGCTCCCTGTCATCCTGGGCGTGCCCACACCTCCCAGTGTTCATGCTTTTACATAACCCCACACCTTGAATGTGGGTTGCCTCTAGTGACTTGCTTCTAATGAATAAAATGTGGTAAAAGTGATGTGATGTCTCTTTCAAAATTAGGTTACAAAAATGACTCTGGGTTCTGTCTCACTCACTTGTCTTGCTGGAAGCCAGCTGCCACGCAGTGAGCTGTCCTATGGAAAGGCCTACGCGGCAAGGAAGCTCATGAGAGAGGCTTCCAGAAACAAGTTGCAAGTAACTGAGTGGCACCCAACAGGCACTGGGTGAGCTTAGAAGCGGACCCTCCCTGGTTGAGGCTTGAGATGTGACCACAGCCCCAGCCAACGCTGGATGCAGCCTGAGTCAGGGGGACCCAGCTAAGCCACACCCAGAGTCCTGGCCCACACAAACTGTGAGATGATAAATGTGGTTTCAAGCCACCAAATTTAGAGTGATTTGTTACATGGTCTTTTCCTTGCCTTTCTGGGGCCCAGTTTCCCTGAGGACATGCTTCGCACAGTGCCTGGCACATAAGAGACTCAGCAAATATTTCCTTTCTCCCTTCCACGCTGAAAAGGAGACTTGGTACGTCACTCTTGCAAACAGCATGGTGCCATGGGAAACCCGAAGTCGGGCTCTGTTTTGAGGCTGGAGGCTGACGGAGAGCCTACCCCTTCCCAGCCCATGACTGGGACACAGCTTGCTGCCTCTAGAGCATCAGGACCCAGCAGCTGGCTGGAAGACACATCTCATGGTGTCAGCTTGGGCCTCCCTCTCTCTCCCCGGGTGGAGGGAGGGTGCTCATCCCCAGCCACAGAAGCTCTTCGACCTCTGCCCTCAGTGGAGGGAATAGGAACCTCTCCAGGGCCAGGATGGGGCCAGGGCTTCCGCATTCAGAGGATCTGCTGGGTGACCAGGTGTGGACAGCTCCTGTGGCAAGCTGACTGCCTTTATTACGACCCTGGCACCGCCCGCAGCTGCCCGGCTCCTGCTACCCCATCCCTGGGTCTGTCCTCCCAGCTGAAGAGTGGAGGCAGCCTTCTCGGTTCCCTCCCCAGGCCGGGCCACCGGCATGCACATCTTCAGTCTCAGTGGGAGGGTCCCAGGACCTTACTCTCCAGCACGGGCTCTGGAAACAGCATTCAGGGTGGGCTGCTGGGTCACACTTGGGCGATGCTGTCCAGGCCCCTCTTCTACTGCTGACCCTTGGGTCAGGTGCACTGGCGCCGACCCTGTAAAGTGCAGAGGACTCACCTCTGAGACCTCAGCACAGACCAGACCCCAAGACTAGGTTTCTACCTGAATCACCCTCCCTCACAGAAATCAGGGCAGCAAAGTGTTGTCTGTCATGCTTTCTAGATGAGGAAAACCAAACGCCAAGGTTCAGGGTCTTTGGCAAGGTCATACAGCAAGGGGGGCAGTTCTTTAACATTCTTAAATCTCAAAATTCTTCGACACTTCTTCCAGTGAGAGGTGGGGTTTGCGCCCTCTCTCTCTCTCTCTCTCTCTCTCTCTCTCGCTGAATCTGGACCTGGGACTCTTGGCCAAGAGCAGAAATTCTGCTGTGCCAGTTTGGGGGCGGGCCGTAGGAAACTGGCAGCATCCACTTCCTGTCTTTCAGGACTTTGTTCTTGGAATTCCATCACCCTTCTTGGAGGAGGCCTGTGGCGGGGGGGGGGGGGGGGGGCTCACATGGACAGGACCCAAGGCCCCGGCCCTCAACTCCAGCCAAGCTCCCCCTCCCAGCCTGCCCCAGCTCACCAGCCACCAAGTGAGGCATGTTAGAAATGGACCCCCAGCCCCCAGTGGGGCCTCCCCAGCTGGTGCCAGGTGGAGCCCACAAGCCTTTCCTGCCCCATAGTGCAGTTTCCTGAACTAAATACGTGTTGGGCTTTAAGCTCCTAGGTTTGCATATACAGCAAGAAGTGGCGAGTACAGTTCAGCTGACTTCCAAGTCCGTTCTCCTAGTACCCAGCATGCTGGCCTCCTGACCTCCTCGTTGCTGGGGAGTTCACAAGTGCCGCGCTTGAAGATACCCCCAAATCACACTCCCATCTCACCACGGCCAGGGAACGCCCTTCAGGCATCTTCTCACTGCATTTCACTGCAATGACCACCCGCAGTCTAAGATGGCCCCCTCCAGACCCCTGCCCTGTCCAATCTCCATCATTCAGGTGTGGGTAAGACTTGTGAATACCAAGTCACTCCCACGATGAAGTAACTCATACTGCAGAGGGACTTTGCAGATGGCATTAAGGCAACTAATCAGGTGCTCTTAAGTTAGGGAGACTTTTCTGATGAGCTCAGCCTAATCCCATGAGACCTTGGTAGCAGTTCTCTCTGGCTGGTGGGAAATGAGGTAGTCGGAGTCAGGGGGCTTGGGCATGGAGGGGGTCTCCTTTGCTGAAAGGGAGGGGCAGGGACCAGGACCTGAGGGTGGTCACTAGGCGCTGAGGCAGTCTTCGTATATCAGCCAGCAAGAAGAAGGGAGTTCAGTCCCTGAACCACAAGGACCTGAAATCTGCAACCACCTGAGGGAGCTTGGGATCAGATTTACCTCCAGGGCCTCCAGCTAAGATCCTGGCCCCCCGATTTCAGTCTTGTGGGACCCTAGGCAGGTAGCCCGGGGGAGCCCACCTAGACCTGTGACCTACAGAACTAGGAGATGCTCACTGTGTGTCAAGTTGCTCAGTTTGCAACTCGTTACACAGCCATGGAAAATTAATATGATCTCAATCCTTTCCCTTCCAGACTCTTCCTTTCCTGGAAGTATCCTTCCTTTCTTCATTGCAAATGTGGTGACAGGTAGGCTTTCAAGCAATGTCTGGGGAGGGGGTCTATAGCCTGGGCCCGGGCCCCTGGGCCAACCCTGGGGGTTAAGTGGTTCCACCCATCAGCTGGTCTGACGTGGGCCTAGGATGAGACGCCTTCGTGTCCACCAGCCAAACCTCCGTGGCCTCACAGAGACATCACGGGCAGGGTGAACCTCCAGGACTCAGGATCCAGGTGATGACCCCCAATTATCAGGCTCCTGGACTTCCCATTAGGTTGACTAAGACCAGTAATTAGCTGGACTCTGATGACCTAGACACTCCCAATTCCCTCATTTCAGGACAGGAATAATTCCCTGTTCACACAGACTTTCCACCCGAAGGACCAGTCCCAAACTCTTCAGACATCTGATTGAATCTGCTTTCTGCCCAAGCATGGCCTTCACTTCACTCTTACCTTCTCCGAGCCCAGCAGCATTCTGGTCCGAATCCACAGGGACACAGTCGAAAGAGCAAACCCTCAAGCTGGGGCACAGAGGGTGCTTAATGTGCTCAAACTCCCTCTCCTTCCACCTCTTCCCCACGCCTGGCCATGCTTCTAGGAAGCCGACAACACAGCAGTCGCCATGCCCACTTTCCAGACGGGAATCCTGAGGCTGACAGCACAAACGCAGGCCGTGCCCCTTAGGATGCCCCCCCTCAGGGGGACTGCTACTCACTTCATGTCATCGCATGACTGCTTAGGTTTTTTAAAAAAATCTTTTTTTCAACTTTTTTTTTTTAATTTATTTTTGGGACAGAGAGAGACAGAGCATGAACAGGGGAGGGGCAGAGAGAGAGGGAGACACAGAATCAGAAACAGGCTCCAGGCTCCGAGCCATCAGCCCAGAGCCTGACGCGGGGCTCGAACTCACAGACCGCGAGATGGTGACCTGGCTGAAGTCGGACGCTTAACCAACTGCGCCACCCAGGCGCCCAGGTTTTTAAGGACAGTGATTTTGGTCTTCTATTACCACCGAAGCTATCTTCATCAGAAAGATAAGTAAAGTACATTCAAATCTCCCGTTACGATGACAGTTTTGCAATTTCTTAGGATTCTGTTGGGTTTTGCTTTATGCACATGGAGAGGCAGTATTGTCATTAATATCCCCGGGGCTACGTTAAGCGCACACAGCTCAGCCCTGCAGACCGTTTCCTTTAGGAGAATGCACTGTCCCACGTTATCCCCCAAGTGCCATTTGCCGCCAGTTCTGTTTGGTCTGTTATTAGTTTTGCTTCACTGTCCTTATTTAGGTTTGTGCGTGCCTGGTAGAGTTCATTTTTTTTTCTGTCCCTTGATTTTTCTGCATGGTTTGGTTGAGATGCGTCACGTGTAAGCAGCCTATAGATGGATTTTTTACATTTTCAATCCGACGATATCTACCATTTAATTAGGCAAATTAAACTGCTCACTTTGTGTGTGATCGCGGATATAATTTGACTTATTTCTGTTCTTTTATAGTCTCTGTTTTCCGTGGCCTCTCTTTTTATCTCCATTTTCCCTGCAGAGTCAATTTTTGCTTCTTTTATGGTTTTGAAGTTATCATTATTTTTCTGCCCTTGCAGGTGCTCCTTTACTTTTCCAACACAAATACCTAACTGTACCTTTTTCTTGGAGCAAGTCTGCAGTATTCGTTGTTCCCATTCCAGGTGTGCCAAGGACGTTGCCAGACTTTGCTACCCACGCATGCACCCTTGTCCTCCATTTATTTCTGTCTGAAGTCGGTTTTACCTCTTACCTTTACATACAGAACGTTACTTCTATTTTTATCATTAGAAGTTAATTAGGGTTTCAGACATAGGTCAGGGATTCCACACCCATCCTCACTGGCCCCTCTCAGGTCAGTTTCGTCCCAGAAATGTGCACGTAACCCTCACCGTGCACAGTTGCGATACGCATGAATAACACTCACCCTGCTCCCAAGATTTCCCCTCTGTTTTTAGTTTTCAGATTTTTGACTATGCTGTGTCTTCCTGTGGACTTCTTGGGTGTGAAATAACACCAGTGCTCCAACAACATGATCCAGACTTGTATTCGCAAGAAAAATACAAACTTTGCGGCTAGCCCTTGAGTCTGCTGATCATGACCAGTGACCAGCCATGGGACATCTTTCCAGGTCTGTTGGCGATTGGTCCTGCGCGGCTCTTTGTTCCTGTCCAGACAGCAAAGCGTGCTGTTATATTGCCTCCTTTTCAACCAGTTGTATTTTTCCAAAATGGATTTAAGAAAGGAGTTCAAATAACTGATTGTAAAAATAACTGATCTGACCATCCATCACAAGGTAGGTATATTCCTCACCCCCCACCCCACACACACACAAAGAGAGAGAGATAAAATGCAACAAAGAAACAAAAAGCGATAATGCACTAGACAGGCTTTGAACCGGCAAGCACCATTCAAACTACTCTTTGCAAGGGTAGAGAGTACAAGGAAATAAAACCACTTTAATTCTCCCACGTTTCCAATATTTTAAAATATAGTGTATTAAATATGTGTTACTTGTACCGTATTTTTCCTTCTCATCTATATTTATGTCAAGCAGTGAGAGAGCATTATTTAATGACTTGACAAAAGTTTTTAAAGGGCACTGGACAATTGTAATTTGTCCCATTGATTATTAAGACGGCTTTTCAGTATTTCAGCTGCATGGTTATGTCTCTAGTCCCAGTGACCGCGCAAAACAAGGACTGAACATGGTTTTGTAACAGCTCTTATCTGGATCATCTGATGGATGTAACTTTGTGTGGTCTTTGTATATCTTTGTGTTCTTACTTCATTTTTCAGGTTAGCCTGATAGGAAAATCAAATCATAATTATCTTCCATCAGCATTTTGAAATTGTTAACTCCATTTGCTCCCGGCATCTCTTGTTGCTGGTGTAAAGACTATTGTCACTCGGTCATTCCTTTGGAAGTAATTTGTTCTCTCTTATACTGGCTCTTGCTTGATTGTTTGAATGATTGGTTTCAGGTTTTACTTGGAAACAGCTATCCATATGTCAGCAGTAGCAAACAGTACAGAGACCTCTCCTGTCTCCTTCACCCTGTCTCCTCAATGGTTTCATCCTACCTACCCACAGTGCAGCATCAGAGCTAGGAATGTGACAATGGCCCAGCGTGTGTATGATGGCTGGATGACCTTTTCACACTTGTGTAGATTCACGTACCCACCACCTTTTTCTTTGTCGTTAGTTTGCAGATTTGTGTGTGTGTGTGTGTGATAACGTCTTCTCAGGGATTGCTTTCGGTTTACCCTATTGGTAGTTTGTTCACCTACTTAATCTATAGATTTACGTCATTCTCCGTATTTGGACATTTTTCAGCTACTCTCCCTTGGCATACTTTCTCAGCCCCACCTCCTTTGCCTGGTCTGGGACTCTGATGGCATGAATGTTAGATCTTTTATGTGATCCTCCGCTTTCCTGATGCTGTGTGTTTCATATTTCTTTTCAATCTATTTTCCATTCCAGTGGTCAGTTCCTAGCCTTCACCGTCCTCTAGTTCTCAGAGGCATCTGACACCACTGTCCTCTCCCTCGCCCCAGAGGCACTTTCCCCTGAAGACATCTCCTGGTTTTTCTACCACATCAAGGGCAGCTCCCTCTTTGTCTCCTTTGCTGGAGCTTTCTCATCTCCCCAGCTGCTATGTTTTAAGTTTTGGGGTTTTTTTTAATGTTTATTCATTTATTTTGAGAGAGAGAGAGAGAGAGAGAGAGAGAGTGGAGTAGGGGCAGAGAGAGAGGGAGAGAGGGAATCCCAAGCAGGCTCTGCACTGTCAATGTAGAGCCCGATGCAGGGCTTGGTCCCATGAACCATGAGCTGATGACCTGAGCCAATATCAAAAGTCTGCCACTTTGCCAACTGAGCCACCCAGGCACCCCTAAGTTCTTGGTTTTTAACTCTTCTTTTTTCTGGCTGCACTATTACAAGTGTAGTCTCATGGCTCTTCCTGTCTCTTTCATGTCAACAGTGTCTACATTTATAGATGTAGCCCTGACCTCTCGCAAGCCCCAGACGCATCCCTGACCCCTCAGCATCCCCACTTGGGTGACACCTGCATAGTCACCCAGCAACCCCACCCTGCCCCTCGTCTTTAAACCAGAGCCCCTGCTTTTCCTTTTTTTAATTTTTTTTTCAACGTTTTTTTTTGTTTTGTTTTGTTTTGGGACAGAGAGAGACAGAGCATGAACGGGAGAGGGGCAGAGAGAGAGGGAGACACAGAATCGGAAACAGGCTCCAGGCTCCGAGCTGTCAGCACAGAGCCCGACGCGGGGCTCGAACTCACGGACCGCGAGATCGTGACCTGGCTGAAGTCGGCCGCTTAACCGACTGCGCCACCCAGGCGCCCCAAGCCCCTGCTTTTCTACTCTCCTTTCCACCTCTACCCCAGACTTGATTCTTGGACGTTTGACATCCACTCTGAACTCTACACATCTTTTTCCCATAATGTGAAAGCTTAACATTCTCAAATTCTATCACCTTCTCCCCATCTCAGGAATACTAATTACTTTATCAGTAACTGACTCCATTACTCCTGTTCACCTTGTCCCAACACGTACATTGCTCTGTGACTTGGTATCACGGCCTGGGACACTCATAAAGAAAGCAGAGTTGACCTTCCACTTTAGAAACCCTGCCCTTGTTTTAGCCCCACCATGTTGTCCACCCCACAGTGGTATTTTCACCACCTCGTTGGAGAATAATGCTCCCTGACAGACCCATTCCCTACCTGTCTTCCTGCCACCCACGACTCTCCTGAAGTTCCCTGTCTTCTCAGAGGATGGGAGCCCGAGGTCCCCAGTGCCCCCCTGTCACCAATGCCTAGGCTCGAATGAGGATAGAGGTTAGGACATCAACCTCCACACCGACAACTCTTCTGGAACTTACTTCCCAGGCCTCTGGTGGACTTTGATTCCACTCTTTTCAGTGACACACAGACATGTCCTCACCTCAGGTCTCTCCACCCGTCAAGAATCCCTCCAGCTCCAGCTCCAAGGCCACGTCCTCCGATGTGGCCCTTGATGACCACCATCTACCCACCCTTCAACCTCTCCCCAGTTCTTGTTCACCTGCTTTTTATCTGTGTAAAGATCACCCAATTTTTTTTTTTTTCATCCTGCAAGTGCCTCCTGAAATCATTTTGAACTCCATCCTCACAGCTCCAAATCTCTGGCCCTCCTACATTTTTCCATTCCCGCCTTGTCAGGCACTGGCACGGTCATAAGCTACCACCTGGCTTCCTCTCTCCCCTCCAGGCCCATGCAGCATGGAGGGGGAAGCCATGTAGCTGTGTGCCTTGGCTCCTTGACAAGCCAGTCCTTGCTAACCTCCACCGGCCCCTCCAGGCTGCTGCACAACCCAGTTCTGCGTCCCTGGCTGGTGTTCCAGAAGATTCCCCCAGCAGCTGTTCCCAATCTTCCTCCTGCCCCCAAATCCACAAACCCACCCCCCATTTCCTGAACTCATACCAGATGAATGCACTTCATAATTTATTGAGAATTTCATCCGATAATGACGTTCTCACCTTCTCTCCCCCTTTCCTCAGAATGTCTCTGCCTTCCCCCGGTGGGTCTTTATTGAGAAATATCCTTCCTCTTGTCAAGACAAACTTTTCCCCCTGGATTCTGGATCCCTCACCTTCCTGATTCCTTCCTGACCTCTTTCCATTTTTCTGTCTTAGGGCTTCCTTTTAATGTTCTTAGCTCTATTGAGATATAATTGATAAATCATGTGCACATTTAATTTAAACGTCTTGATGAGTCTGGACAGAGGCCCACACCTGTGATACTATAACCATAACCAAGTCACCAAGGCACTAAAGACAGGCAACCCTTCTAAGACATTTTCCTTGGGTTATTTTTCCATTTTTATTTTTCAGTCGGAGCACTTAACATGAGCTCTATTCTCTCAATGTATTTTAAAGAGTACAATTCCAGACCGTTAACGTGTAGGTGCTATGTTGTATAACAAAAATTTCTAGAGCTGATTCATCTTGCATAGCAGACACTATACCGATTGAAAAACAGTTCCCTATTTCCCCCTTCCCCTGGCAACAACCACTCTGTTGTCTGTTTCTATGAGTCTGACTATCTTAGCTCATGTAAGTAAGATCATGCGGTATTTGTCTTGTGACTGGCTTACTTCACTCAACATAATGTCCTCTAAATTCATCCATTTTGCCATAAACGGCAGGATTCCTTTCTTCTTTAAGGCTGAATAATATTCCATTGTGGACATGTAGCACATTTCTTTATCCATTCATCTGTTGCTGGACATTTGGATTGTTTCCATATCTTGCTTCTTGTGAATAGTGGTATAATAACCATCGAGGTGCAGATGTCTCTTCGAGATCCTGATTTAAATCCTTTTGGATATGTATTTATTTAGCGGCGTAGGGGCACCTGGGTGGCTCCTTTGGTTAAGTGTCCAATTTTGGCCCAGGTCATGATCTCACAGTCTGTGAGTTCGAGCCCTGCGTCAGGCTCTGTGCTGACAGCTAGGAGTCTGGACCCTGCTTCAGATTCTGTGTCCCCCTTCTCTCCCTGTCCCTCCCCCACTCGCTCTCTCTCTCTCTCAAAAATAAATAATAAAACATTAAAAATTTTTTAAAAAGATGTATAATTGCTGGATAATGTGGTAGTCCCATTTTAAAATCTTTGAGAAACCTCCATGCTGTGTTTTATAGTGGCTGCTCATTCTACATTCCCACTGACAGTGTTTTTTTAAGTATATATATTTTTCATTTTTTCTTTTTTTTTTCTTTTTTTCTTTTTTATTTATTTCCCACTGACAGTGTTAGAAGGGTTCCAATTTCTCCACATCCTTGCCGACGCTTTTTTCCCTTTTTTTTTTTTTTTAATAATCGCCATCCGAACAGGTGTGAGATGATATCTCACTGTGGTCTTGATCTTTACTTCCTTGATAGTGATATTGAGCATCATTTCATATACCCGGTGGCCATGTGTGTGTCTACTTTGGGAAAATGTCTATTTAAGCTCTTTGCCCATTTTCTAATTGCGTTATTTTTTTTTTTTTTGCTATTGTGTTGTAGACCTTATATAAATTTTTAGTATTTTGGATATTAACCAAATATCAGATAGATGGTTTGCAAATATTTTCTCCCACTCCATAGGACGCCTTTCACTCTATTGTTTGCTCTTTCCTTTCCTTTTTAATTTGGTAGAGTTCCACTTATCTGTTTTTTGGTTTTGTTGACTGTATTTCTGGCGTCAAATCCAAGAAGTCATTGCCAGGAACAATATGAAGCAGTTTTCCCCCCACATTTTCTTCTAGAGTTTTATAGCTTCAGGACTTACGTGTAAGACTTTCATCCATTTTGAATTGATTTTTGTGTATTGGTGTGAGACAGGGACCCAGTGTCACTCTTCTGCATGTGAGGTCCAGTTTTTCCAGCACCATTTATGGAAGAGACTGTCCTTTCCCCATTGGATGTTCTGTCTTACCACTTCTCTTCCTCCACAAAACTCATGAAAACTCGTTATACATCTAAAATACTTCCTCAGCCTTGCTGCCTTTCAGATTCCTGCCCCATCTCCTACCCTGCTTCCCTTCATGATACAAGACTGAATAATGCAGTCACCGCTTCCCGCCTTGCCCTCCTTTGCACTCTGCCCACAGGCAGCGACCCCACCGCCCACTCCCCCTGCAGACCGGCCAGCGTGGCGCCTTCGTGGTTCTCCTCCTCTCTGCTTTCTCCACCGTGTGCCTTGCGACCCCCTCTCCCCTACAATCTGGGTTTCTCTGATGTGACAAGCACCGGCTTCCCCCTCCCTCACACCAATCCTCAGTCTCCTTAGTGGGAACCTCTGGAATTCTGCCTTTGACCTGCCTCTCTTGCTACATCTCACCTGTGATTCTCAACCGGGAGGCACAGTCCTTTAAAACTTAATATCCAAACTGGGACTCTTTTGAAGAGTGTAAGAAGTGCCATTAATAATTACGTAGGGCAACAGGTGTCAAACAGGACTGTTCTGGTCACCCTACCTACCGCTCGCCCTACCTACAGGAGCTGTCATACGGGTGGGCTGGGATTTGGGTGGTTTTTTTAAATGTTTATTTATTTTTGAGAGAGAGAGCGGGGGAAAGAGGCAGAGAGAGAGGGAGACAGAGGATCCAAAGTGGGCTCTGTGCTGACAGCAGAGAGCCCGACATGGGGCTGGAACTCACGAACCCTGAGATTACGACCTGAGCCAAAGTTGGATGCTTAACCAACTGAGCCACCCAGGCGCCCCTGGGGATTTGCTTTAATCAGATGGTCAGACACGAAAATGATTCCAGACATGCAGACACAGGAATGACTGTCACGAAGGAAGAGGTTTGTTACACTCACAGATGTCTAGCAGCAGGAGCCACAGCCCGCTTGCAGGACCACATGAGAAAGCACCAGGGGCAGTAGGAGGCAGACGGAGAGGGGACAGTGGGCAAGAGGCTTTATTGTGCTTCCCACGGGAAAGAGTAGATGAGGCAGGGTTAGCAGGCTAAGGGTTGACTAGTGTGAATGGTTTCAGCAGGGTCTGGGGTATATAGGGTGTGTGATACCTGGCCCTGGGGTGATTAAAGCAGGCGGATAGTGACTCAGACTGTGAGACCCCAAAAACAAGGTTGTGGTTGGGCATGGGCTCTGGATCGGTTAATTTGCATTTGGAAAGCGTACTCTTAGGTGAGTGGTTTCCTAGCTTCAAGAATTTTGGCTGGTCCTGGGAGGGGCCGCGGCGCTCCAAGATGTCAAAGCATCAGAACAGCGAAAATAAGACGTGATTAATACTGTGGTCTCTCAGAGTCCCTGAAGAGACTTTTCCAAAAAGTACACCCCACTCCACCCTCGCCCTCTTCCGACCTGCCCAGGTGAGAATGAATGCCTGGGTGAGCCAATCACTGATGCGTGTGCCCCAGCCCTTGGGTGTAGGAGAAAAGGAAGCGTGAAAACCTCTGCTTTATACAAGGCCACCCAACCCCACCGCTTACGCTGACTTGACACACCTAATACCTCGATTCCAAGTCTGTGTCCTTAGCCTCATGCCCGCCGTACCCCTGAACTAGAGTTCCACCCTACTGCCTGCTACTGCCTTTACTCCCATTCTTTCCTTTGCCTGAAGCCCTTTCTAACCCAATTACACCTGTCAAAGGGCCAGCTCTCGTGCAAGTCCCATTAAAATGTTGCTTCCTGGAAACTCACCTTGGTCACCCTCTCCAAGCTGGGCCCTGCAGCCGTTTATGGGACTGTCAGCACTGCCCCAGCCCTCCTTCAGCCATGCACACCCCTCTGTTGGTGTTCGAGAGCCTCCCGTCTGGGTCCTGTGCAGGGAGCAGGGCGAGGAGGGGCAGCCGCTCTGCCAAACGCAGGTGCTCTTAGACTGAATTCTGTTGTGTTCCTCCTGAGTAATGTGTGTGTGTGTGTGTGTGTGTGTGTGTTAATGTGCCAATGTGTTACTCCCTGGCAACATACTTAAATGAGAGCAGAAGCCTCTGGGAAATGGTATCTTTAGCCAGTATTTCTCATCATATGCTCCAAGGAACACAAGCGTCCAAGCGTCCTGGGTGGCAATAGGCATTGAGCAGAACAACAGACAATTTTGACTCTGCGTTAAGCAGAGCTACATTTCTGCTGAACTGCGACACTTCTCGCCACTTTAGATACCAAGGAGCTTTTAATAAAAGCAGTCCTCCCAAGGGGAGGAAAGGCGAATTTGCAGCCTTTTTTTTTCCAACACACTTGGCTTTTTTTCCTCAGGCTCATGGGACCGGTGGTTTTGAAAAACACCACTTTAGTCTAAAAGAAATGCTCTCAGGAGGCAGTGGGGCCACGCGTGTGCAGATGGGTCTTAGGGCAGGTCACATCAACTGGACTGTCACCGATTTCATGGGCGTGCAATCATCCCCCGCCTCCAATTAAGGTGACCTTTGCCCAGAAAAGCTCACATGTCCCGCCTGCTCCTTCTCTTTGGTCACCCCCAGGGACAGAAGCTAAGCCAGCCTTTCCCCTTCACCCCTGGCTTCAGTCAAGCCAATGAGTTTGTGGTTTCCTGAAAGCGCCACGCTGCTTCTAGCCTCTGTGACTGTTCCCCCACCGCATACTTCAGCTGAAAATCATAGATACAGAACTATATCTCCTGATGCATATAAAACCCCATACATGTAAACATATATATACATAAACTACATATCCATGGGGTTTGGCATGCATATATATTAGTATGTATATGTATATGTATATGTATATGTATATGTATATGTATATACCTAAAGGGGAGACGGAGCCAAAGTAAACAAAGTGAAAATAACAGGTCAAGTGGATTGGACTATGGATCCATTTTTCAACATCTCAAATGTCTTACCTCAAATGTCAAAACCTACCGTGTTTTTCTTCTCGGCTTGCTCTCTTACCCTCCAAAATGACCGCTTCTAACCTGTTCTCCTGAAATCTCCCATTGTCCGCACCCCCCGGGGCCCCAGGCGGTGACCCTGTCTCACTTCCCTCTGGGGGGGTTGGGGGCGGGGAACGTCCTCGCTTTCCTTCAGTTCCTCGGGCTGCTCCGTCCCAGGCCGCCTGCAGGTGGCGCTGCCTCCCCTGTTGGGCTCCCGCGGACCCTCCGCAAAGGAGAAGCCTGCTGCCCTTCTCCCCACCTGCAGTCCCCCCAGACGTTACCACGGCCACCGAACCTGCCCTAGAACCCCGAGCACAGGCAGGTTCCTCTGCCATATGTCCTGAGGGCACCCTCCCTTTTGTGCTTCTCATGTCTTCAACAGTCACTGTGAGATCTGGTAAACGTGGACATTTTAATCTTCTGGAAGAGTCTTAAAAGCACCATTTGAACAGCACTATGTCTACTTCTGCTTATTAGGTTCTCCCTGACCCTCAAACATGCTCCATAATACTAATGAAAGAAAGAAAGAAAGAAAGAAAGAAAGAAAGAAAGAAAGAAAGAAAGAAAGAAAGAAAAAGAAAGAGGGGCACCTGGGTGGCTCAGTCAGTTGAGTGTCCGACTTCAGCTCAGGTCACGATCTCACGGTTTGTGAGTTCAAGCCCCACGTCGGGCTCTGTGCTGACAGCTCGGGGCCCGGAGCCTGCTTCGGATTCTGTGTCTCCCTCTCTCTCTGCTCCTCCCCTGCTCACACTCTGTCTCTCTCTCTCTCAAAAATAAAGATTAAAAAAATTTTAAAAAAGAAAGAAAGAGAGTAAGTGAATGGATGAATGAAAGTAAAGTGTATAACACCAACATTGGAGAATCTTGATCCGATAAGAACAGAAGTTGTGGCTTGGCAAAGACCCTCCCTGAGACTGCCCCGCCCCTCCAACTCTTGATGTCTAATCAAATGCCTCTCAGTAATTTCCTGTCCACTGACCGCTCATGACCTTCACTCTGCCCTTTGGTGACACATCCCTAGCTTCCTCTGCTCTGTCTGGAGTTGGGCTCAGGGCTGCGGTGAAGCCTCTCTTCCCTGTTGCAGTTGCTCAAATAAAATCTGTCTTGCTGCTTTTAACAAATGTTCAATGAAATTTCTCTGTGATGGGCTATCAATGTGCATACACAGACCCCAGTCTGGGCTTCCCTCAGCTGCCTCGGACAAGTGTCAGTTAAGCATCCCAGGTCATCATCTTGGACACGCTGACTACTTGGCTTTTTGTGAAGAGCCGGAAGGTGACTGTCACAATGCTGTGTGTGCCTCCCCGGAGGGGAATTGGGGTGTCTGCCCTTCCGTCTGAACCAACACTGTATTTGTTGTTCATTATGTCAGAATTGAGTCTGGGCCCATATATCCCACAGCGGCAAAGTGTTATTGATCCATATTTGTCCTCTTGTCCCTCAGGCTACCAGAATCAAAGATGACATCGCTAGAATCAGCTGGGCATGGAAACTGGAGAGAAGAGTTGGGGAGTGAACACTGATCCAGCAGCTACTATGTGCCTGGCTCTGTGTTAAGCACCGTATCCGTGCCAACTCACCCAATCTTGACAGGACCCTCCTTAAGCGAGATGTCCTCACTGGGCTTCCCAGCTGGGTGCTCACCCATATGGCCCCTCTCTTCACATGGCCTCTCAGTAAGTGGTCTAGCCCGAGCTTCTTTATAGCATGGTACAAGCCTCCCCCAGAAGAAGCAGAAGCTGCCAGACTTCTTAAGGACCAGACTCAGAACTGGCTTAAAATTATCTCTTGCCTGCATCTTGTTGGTCAAGGCAAGTAAAAGATCTGGCCCTGGGTCAAGGTGCCAGGGACTGAGAGTTACTCTTAGAACAGAGCACTTTACAGGGAAGGGAAGATTGAAGGTGACTGTCTTTGGAGACCACTTACTGTCCACCCTGAACCTGGTGCTTCTACCTTGGGAAGGAGCTGCGGGTAGGTGTTCTGCTCACTAAGGCCAGGGAGCGGGTATCAGAAACCTGTGGGGTCATGAACGAGATGTAAATTTGACATACCTGGACCAGATGCAGGTGCTGAAGGAGTCAGAAAGGGATGAGGAGACTCAGTGCTGAATTCTAGGACAAACTGACACTTGCTGACTCTAAGCCCACATGCCACAAATCCAAGATGGCCCCAGAGAGGGAACCATGGCCTTTTCCAACCTAGGTCTGGCAATCACTGGGCCACAGCAACCGGGCCACCAGTCTGGAAGAAGCTTGGGAACCTGAGGAAACGGCTGTTCTCAGGGCTTGCTGGTGAGACTGGTCAGGGGTGGAGACATATCAGACTCCAAACCTCACCTTCCAAGCTTTCCCAGAACACAGCCTTGGAGGCGAAAACACCTCCTGGTTGTTCTCATTCCCCAAATGGCTGTGTTTTATGATGTGTTAAGTTTTGGGGGAAAAAAGAAAATTCTTCCAGATGTGGAGTTATCCCAGCTGAAGGCAGTGCAGGATGGTGATTTATGATCTGCTGAGTGCCAGCAGCGTGCTCGGCTCCACGAGAGGGCCTGTGAGGGGGAGTCCTGCCCGGGGCACTGCACCCCAAACCACAGGTACAACCTCCGTCGAGACCCTCCAGGCTGAGGTGCCTCCCCTGTGGGTTCACGACTCCCCACATGCTGGAACTTTCTCCAAGCCCTTTGAGCTATTGGCCTGCTGTTCCTGTTACAGTGACAGGTTAACGATCCATCAGGATATCTCAGAACATGGCCTTGGTTCCTGGAGATTCTTTGTGAGCAATGGCCTCCTAAGCAGGAAGCCCTGTGGGCATCTGACCTTGGCCTCAGACTCTGCAGCCTTGCCCCTACTCGATGCCTGGGCCCAGGGTGAGCAGGGTCTGTCTGTCCTGGAGGCCAACCCAGGGCCCTCAAAGGAGACTTTGTATGCCAGCTCCCCTCCGTTCTAGACCTGGATGTAAGGGCTGCTCTCCGCTGGTTTCCTTCCACAGGAGGCGAAGGCTGTGCCAGTGGAGAAGACTTCTCAGCTTCCTGCTTACCCAGTGGCTTTTGAGCAGAGTCACCTTATTAGAGGTGTCCTTTAGAGAGAGGCTCTCGAGGAGGGGCGTGCACAATGGTTGTTGTGTGTGGGCACGTGGGTGGAATGTGCTGGGGCATGACGGAGGTGAGACGGGGCTTAGTGGCAGGAAAACCATTTAGAGGCGACTATAAAGGATCTAACAAGGCTTGATCCGATGGCCTCCCCCCTTCCCTCTTTGGTAGTGCATATCCCACCCTCTCAGGGTTCCCCTGCAGGCGCACTTACTCGGCAGCTGCCTATAGCTCCGGGTCAGTGTTGACCGGAGACTGGAATGAGCAGCCTGAATCGTGAGAACTGGGGTTTTTAATCTCACTGCCTGTATCAGGGCCGTAGAAGTCACCTGAGCCAAAGGACGGGCGCTGGGCTCAGTGGGCTGTGTGGGCCAGTGCTGCTGGCAGGTAAATGACAGGTGCGCAGGAAGTGTCAGCATCCAGTGTTCCTGCCCAATGGGAGGCTCACTTTCAGCTCCAAAGCCAAGCAGAGAATGGCTCCAGCAAGAGAAGTCTCATACACACCACACCCATGCAGCCCACCCCTTCCCTCACCCCTGACCACAGGGGAGCCCTCAGCCCTACCAGGAGAGCCTGTGCTGAGCACCAGATGCAGGGAAGGAGCTGTGAGCTAAGCACTGGTCCTCACCTCCAAACAAGAACCAATGAACCTCCCTCTCCCTCCCTCTTGTCTGTGTTTCTCGTTTCCCACTGTTCTCAGTGAGTGAGTTGGCCCTGGTCAGGGTCCAGGATGAACAGGGCTCTGAGTCACTTGTCCACCTTTTATCACCAGCGCCTTCTTCAGCTCCCTGAGATACACGGAGCAGGGGGATTCAAATATTGGAGCAACGACACACGGGGAGAGCAGGATCCTGGGGTTGACATACACTGACTGTGGCTTATTTTTAACCAGTAATCTTGGTTTGTCTGTTATTAGCGGAGGCTGCAAGGCAAAACAGGAAAGAATGCCAAAATTCAGAAGGATTAGCTTCACGGAGATTTCCCAAAATGCCTTATACAGAGAACACCAGGAGTCGAGATGGTGACCCTACTCTCATTAGTTCTGGCTGGCCTCTCCTGAAACATGGCGGGGAGAGAATGAGGCCAAAGGTGCCATTTCGTCTGTCAGATGTTATCTACTAACAACTCCAGTAGGCAAACTCACTGTGTCGCTTTTTATTCCCCCAAAGGAGGAAAAGTCCTGAGGGCCCTCTGTGACAATCCTTAAGCTATTTATTCTTGGCCCCTCAGTGTCTCTTGGTTTCTCTAAAAGCAAAAGAGCGTTTGTGGCAGCCTGTTTCACCAAAACACGAGGAATATGCAGTGTGCAAATGAAGTATTTGCATTCATTTGCTCATGCAAAACCCTCAACCACTTGGAATTGAGCAGCAGGGACACGCCCAGAGAACAGTGTTGCTGAGAACACATTTAGAAACGACAGAGCAAAGTCCCAGCTGCCGGCTGGCCCAGCCCTCAGCCCTGACTCAACACCAACACCACCTACACCATTAGCTGGTAGGGAGAAGGGCTTCCTTTCAAAGGAGAGAAGAATGACCATGGAAGCCTTTCAAAGGTCTAGAAGGCAGGAAACAAACAGCACAAAGCTAACACTCACTAGCTGACAATTAGGGCTGCACAAAACAGGAGCTGAAGGTGAGAGACAGACACTCAACAAAAAGGTAAAGGGAAAAGAAAAGCTTAAAAGTGAGTTGGCAGTGCTTGGGGAAAAATTCTTGTTCCTTGATCTTCCTGCTGGTTCGGCCATTAATGAGTTAAATGAAAGCAATGAAATGTGCTCAGTATTTGTATGACAATTAGGTTTTCAACACAGTGGATTCCTCCATAACAGCATCCAATGCTAAGTAAGGGAAACAATATCTACCAAACACCCCAAGTGAGACAAGAGGGACCCATGGATTTTATACAGAGCCAAAATGCCATGTACACATCAAAAAAGTTTCAAATATGCCAGAAATCAAAGAATGTGGAACTCACGAGGGCATCTTGAAAAAAAGAAAAAACTATTGGAGGATGAATTCTAATCAACCTAATGGAATTTCTATAGATCCACTAGAGAGACAAAACAACCTAGTTTGTTACTGCATTCAGATATTTAATTCACTCATCCTTCGTCCTCAGGCCATCATTTCATACCAGAGGCTGAGGGAGAGATGGCATTTTTGCACGGGAGCTGCTCTCCAGGCCCAGCAGATGGGGGCGGGCTAATGCGGTCTCTGGAACTCCAAGAGGGGCATGCGGCATGCAGCGTTTCCCAAACTTCTTTGCTCAAAGAATCTTTCTCTTATTGACTCTCCCGGGACGTTTCTGTGAAAGAGCCTTAGCATTTCAGGCTCGTATGCCCACATCGCAAGCCAAGGCCTGCGGCGGGAACCACACTCCAAAACACTGGCATTGTGATAGGTAAGTACTAACAACGTCTCTGTTCATTCACTCGCCACTCATCTGACTTGTACTGAGGACCTAGGTCATCGTGGCCCAGAACAGAATAAAGCACAAGCGAGCTGTGGAAGAGCTCATAGGAAAGCCGTCAGTCAACAACGGCCTAATGTGATGTTTGCTGCCGCGATGGGCCACTCACTGTGAGAGTCCGGGGCCCCCAGTGACGGAAGCGTATAATGATTCCGCATCCGCCCCTGCATTTCATAACCGTGCTCACGTTTGGTAGGAGAGGGCTGTGACTGAGTAGGACACTGTTCCCTCCTGCCCTGCTCAGGAGAAAGCAGTGCTGTAGGGAAAGTGCAGAAGAGCCCGGAGGTACACGCTTGCCTGAACGTCCACGTACCCCGGTGTGGGCAACCAGGGAGCCTGTGAGTGGACTCGGAGGAGAGAGTGCCGAAAGTCCATCTTGGTGCATACCAGGAGCAGAGGCCTTGGCAAAAACAGCCTCCCCAGCCCAGGGCCCCTCGGCCCACAGATTGTTTTAGAGTCTCCCAGCCTGCCTCCCAGAGCATCTAGGCCAGCTGGAGATCCTCCTTGCCTCCCCTGTCCTCTGTCCCCAGGGCCCTGGCTCCTCACCCCGGTTCCTGGACAGGACCAGATGAGTCCTGGCCTCATCATTACAGCGAACCCCAACAATAGTGTATTCCCAGACTGTTTGTTCTCGTCACGATTTTGACTGTCTTTTAAAGCTCACCCTTTCATCTCCCTGCTCGTGACATACTCTCCCTGAAGGTCTGGAGCCAGAGGAAATAAAAGCATCCCCTGCTAAACGCCAGGCCCCCCTTAGAAATCCCTTATTCGTGGTCCTTGCCTCTGTCCAGAGCCTTGACAGTCTCTTTACCTCCTGGACGACTCTCTCCCGCAGAACCCGACCTGAGAAGTTAAGGGGTGGCCACTGTGCCCGAATGCCCTGGCAGGAAGAATGTCACTTAGCTCTGGAGGCAGCAATCATTTCCAGCAGGCACCAGCATTATCTCCCCCAAGAGGTCATTAGAACTCTCATAAAAATAAGCTGCTCCCATAAGTATGTCAGCCCAGGCACCTGAGGCCGGCCCCCACATGCCCCTATTCTAACTGGCAATCCAGCTTGGACGGTCACTAAGAGACCTACACACTATTTCATTTTGTAGGTCCAGTAACGCTCAGACTCTGGAATGCTGTGCCTCTTTGATCTGGCCCCTTGTTGCAAATGGCTTTAATGTTCCACTTTGTTTTCTGCTTCATACAGGCAGAAATAGGCGCTTTAGCACTAGAATGCTGTGCTCTTCAGATGCATTTTCCTGGAGAATAAAATACTGCTAATATAGGCATTTCTGTTGGGCCTGTGAAGTACTTTTTCTACATTGGGCTTTTAAAAGGCTTGGTACTGGATTGCTCACGTCTTCGTGGTGATCTTGAGCAGAAAGGATACTGGCAGAGAATTTTTAAAGTGCTCTATGGGGTATAATTAATCCGAATCCAGTCTCTGCATATCTGAAAGGGAACTTTAAGAATCATCACCAGTGAGGGAGCCATGATCTTTTGCCCAAAAGGACTTTGTCGTTTCCTTGGGGTTATTATCCCAGCCGCGTTATGTGGTAGACTCAGTTTCCCCAGTTCCACTCCCCCTTCCCCACACTTTTCAGAAGACAAGTCCAAGACAAGACTTGATTTATAAGAGAGGAACAGCCTTTACTATTAAATGAATATCCACTCTAAGTTTGCTGTAGCTATCTGCTCAGATTAAGGCAATTCCCTTGTATTCCCAGTTCGCTAAGTATTTTCTTTTCACTTTCAAAATCAAGAATGGATATCATATTCCATCAGAATTTTTCTTCTGCATCTATTGAAGTGTCCAGAGGATTTTCTTTAATCCATTAGTGTGATGATTTATATTCATTGGTTTTACAATGTTAAACCAACATGGTATCCCTAGAATAAGCCCAACGTAATCATGATATATTATCCTTTTTATATTGCCAGGAAAATTTGTGAAAGGCCCTGAAATGAATCAAAAGGGTTACTTGATGTTCTCAAAGGAAAACTAGAAATTTTCTAATTGTAGGTTTTCTGATTTTATGGGAACCATACTTTTTATAATCCTTGAGCTATTTTACAACTCTGTAAATTGTACATAACTAACAGCAATACAAATGATTCTTACCCATAGACATGCAAGTTAATTCTGCTTAGGGGAGGAATAATTGATCCTTATTCCTACCTGCTATGGTAAAAGTCAGTTTATCATCTATTTGTAAATTTCAGCATTTATGTGTGGTTTTTGAGTTTTCCTATGAAACAGCTTAAGGGCTCCCTCATTAACTGATGAGTTAAAATCTTTTGATTTGTGTATATTTAATATTAAATGAAAGGAATAAATACATTTTCTTTAAAAATTATCTTCTAACAGTTTATTTCTAGATTCAATTTGCTATTGCTTTAAGATATGCTGCATATATGCTCATAAGTGAAATTGACCTGTCATATCCTGACAGTTTCCTTTTTGGGGTTTTGGTATAGATGTTATGCTAACTTAATTCTTTTATCCCATATAATTGTATAAGATTGGAATAATTTCTAATTCACTATTTTGTAGAACTTGCCAGTGAAGCCACCTAGGCTTAAACTTTTTATTGTGGAATGTTTTTAATCATGAATTTGACTCCTTGCAATTTTAGACCTATTACAGTTTTCCATTTAGATGGTGTTGGTTTTAATACCATTTTAGGACTATGTCTATTTCAAATTTATTGGCATAAACTTACTCATAATATTCTCTCTTTTTTTCAGTTTTCTTAAAAGTGAGCTATATAACTGACATAAAACAGTATATGCGTTTCAGATATACAACATAATGATTCAATACTTATATATAATGCAGAGCGATCACCACACTAAGGTCAGCTAATGTCCATCACCACACATAGTTCCAAAAAAAATTTTTTTGTTGTGATTAGGACTTTTTAAGAACTTCTGCTATTTTAGAAATTTTCAAATATGTAGCACAGTATTATTAATTCAGCACCATGCTGCATGCTACACCCCTAAGACTTATAACTCAAAGTTTGTACTTCTTGACCTCCTTACATATTTTGTCCACCCCCTAAACCTTCCTCTAACAGCCACTAATCTGTTTTCTATGCCTATGATCTTGGTTTTATTTGCTTGTTTAAATTCCACATATAAATGAGATCATATGGTATTTATCTTTCCCTGTCTGACTCATTCCACTTAGCATAATGCCCTGAAGGTCCATCCATGTTGTCACAAATGGCAAAATTTCGCTTTTTATGGCTGTATAGTATTGGTGTGTGTGTGTGTGTGTGTGTGCGCACGCGCGCGTGCACACGCATGCCTGTGTCTATCACATCTCTATTCATTCATCCATTGATGAACATAACATGTAGGTTGCTTTCATATCTTTCCTGTTACAAATAATGATTCCTTTTCTTTTTTTAAATTTTTTTTAATTTTTGAGACAGAGAGAGACAGAGCATGAGCAGGGTAGGGGCAGAGAGAGGGAGACACAGAATCTGAAGCAGGCTGCAGGCTCCAGGCTCTGAGCTGTCAGCACAGAGCCTGATGCAGGGCTTGAGCTCACAGACCACAAGATCATGACCTGAGCCGAAGTCGGCCGCTTAACCGACTGAGCCATCCAGGCGCCCCTGATTTCTTTTCTATATATGTATTAAGGCTACAAATTCCCCTTTAAATACTGCTTTAGCTGTCTTACAGAAGTTTCTAAATGTAATATTTTCATTATCAGTTTAAAAGTTATTTCAGGGCGCCTGGGTGGCACAGTTGGTTAAGCGTCCGACTTTGGCTCAGGTCATGATCTCATAGTCTGAGTTCGAGGCCCACATCAGGCTCTGTGCTGACAGAGCAGAGCCTGGAGCCTGCTTCAGATTCTGTCTCCCTCTCTCTCTCTGCCTCTCCCCTGCTCACACTCTGTCTCTCTCTCTCTCTCTCTCTCTCTCTCAAAAATAAATAAACATTAAAAAAATTTGTTTAAGTTATTTTAATTTTGATTATGAATATTCTTTTGTCCTATTATTTAGAAATACATTTCTTAAGTTTCAAGTATATGGGGCTTTCCAGTTATCATTCTGTTACTTTCTAGCATAATTGCATTTGGCTTAGAAAATGCATACGATTTCAATATGGATTTTGGAATAAATTGGACCTTACTTTATGTTCCAGGGTATGGTCATTTTTGGTGGGGGCGTATTATATGTGTCACAAGTGCTTGAAAAAATCTATATTCTGCAGTAGTTGGGTGCAGTGTTCTATATATGTTCTTCGGTCAGCTGGTTACTTCATGTTCTTCTATAATCTGATTTTTTTTTTTGGCTTAAACATCAGACATCTGTTTTCTTACAATTCTAGAGGCTAAAAGTCCAAGAACAAGGTGCTGGTAGGGTTGATTTCTTCTGAGGCCTCTCTCTTAGGCATCTGGAGGGCTATCTTCTCTCTATAGCTTAAATAATTTTTGTCTACTTGTTCTATTAATTACTAAGAGAGATTGGTTAAAATCCTCAACTATTATTTGTATTCTTTATCATTTTCAACTTATATATATATATATATATGCTTTGTTTTATATATATGCTTTATATATTTTAAGATTCTGTTATTAGATGTATGCAAATTTAGAATGGTCAATACACTTCCAGTGAACCTCTCTAGTCATACCTTTTGCCTGGATTCCATGTTGTCTAAAAGCAATACACTACACCAACTTCCTTTTGGCTAGTGTTGGCATCTTTTATTACACCCTTTTATATTCAATCACTTTGCATTCTTGTGTTTTAGATTTGTCTCTTGATATTTTTCATTTACCTTAAGCATTTGACCCACTTAAAATTTATTGTAATAACTGATATCTTTGTGCTTCAAGCTATTCTTTTGTATGCTTTTTATTTGCACCACCCTCTAGGTTTCTTTCCTTTTATCCCTCCCTCCCATCCTCCCTCCCTTCCTTCCTTCCTTCTTTCCTTCCTTCCTCTCTCTCTCCTTCCCTCCTTCCTTCCTTTCTTTTTTTCTGTTTTGCCCATTGTTACTTTCTCTTAGTTTGGAGATTATATACTCTTTTCCTATTCTTTTAGTAGCTATAATAGAAATTATAAAAAAGCCTTTTTAAAGTTATCAAAACCTAACATTAACTTGTAAATTTACCCTTCTCCTGAATAATGCAAGGACCTTAGAACATTTTAAATTTATGTCATTTCTGAACAATATGCTAGTGTTATAATGTATTTTAATTCATTTTATGTGTACTCTAAATCCAACAAAAAATTTAACCCATTCTCTGGTCTTAATTCCATCATTAATCTGAGATTTTTTTTTTTTTTAATTTTTGAGAGACAGCAAGCAAGCACGTGAGTTGGGGAGAGGGGCAGAGGGAGAGAGAGAGAATCTTAATCAGGTTCTATGGTCAATGCAGAGCCTGATGCAGGATTTGATCCTCTGACCCTGGGATCATAATCTGAGCCAAAATCAAGAGTCAAATGCTCAACCGACTGAGCCACCCAGGTCCTCCTAATCTGAGATCATCTTCTGCCATTTTCACTTTTAGAATTTCCTTTAGGAAATAGTGCTTGAGGACAACTCTCAGTTTTGTTGTGTCTGGTAATGTCTTTATGTCACTCTCATTCCTATAAGGTTTAGAAACCAAAATCTGGGCACTAGTGATGCTCATTTTTACTGGTTGGTCACTGTTTGTTGGCCATTTAAGTGACAGAGTTTCTATCTATCATCTCTATCATCTATTATCTATCTATTTGTCAATCATATGAATACTATCTAGTTCATATTGTCATTTCTAAGTGTGAACTATAGGGTTTTTCCTTAACTTCTGTATTACACTTGTACCTTTTTTCTTTCACATTGAGAGTTCTCATTCACAAGGACACAAAGGATGGATGAAATCAAATATTCTATAATTACTCATTTACTTTACCCAATATTACAATAGTCTCAAAATAGCAATTCAATACAACTCTACCAATTGTTACCAAAAACAGTTAAACATTTTTTGCCTATACTATACCTACACTATTGTATTCTCTCCCATTTTTAAAAGATTATATCTACTTGTTAGGTAGTATAGCCATTGCATACTATAATTTCTCCCTTTTAACTCTTTTATATTAAAAAAACATATATCCACACATTTATAAGCATTAAATATATAAAAAATATTATATATATATAATTAGAATATGTATATAATATCATTATGTCAATGACTAAGTATTTTTGTTATTTAAAGTGTTCTTTAGTAGCTTCCCCAGAAAGGACACTCGGAAACAATTTTTCTCCCACGTTGACATCAATATGCACCTTTTATAAATTAAGGCATAAAATAAATAAATAAATAAATAAATTAAGGCATATATTTTTTCCTTGAAAATCTTAAATATATTATTCTATTTTTCCTGTCATAAAATGTTATTGTCAAAAAGACTGATAGTAATCTAATTTTATTTTCCTCTTATTCTTCCTGCATAGATGCCCAAAAGATTTTTTCCTTTTCTTCAAACTTCAAACTTTTCTTCAAACTAATTTTACTAAAACATTTCTTGGTATTGGTCAAGCTCATTTGGTATTTTCAGGTATACACTGTGGTATTCCAGTATGTAATTTTAAATATTTTTTACTTCAGGAATATTTTCTTAAATTATAGTTTATTGTGTCTGCTCTGTACCCTTTCTTTGGCTTTCTTCTTTAAAACTTCTAAGGGTGCCTCGGTGGTTCAGTCGGTTAAGCATCCAACTTCGGCTCAGGTCATTATCTCAGGGTGACCTTACCCCATTTGTTTTCTCTCTCTCTCTCTCTCTCTCTCTCTCTCTCTCTCTCCCTCTCCCTCTCTTTCTCAAAAATAAACATTTAAAAAATAAATAAAAGTTTCATTATCTACATGGTAGTCTTCTTTGCCCATCATTGATAAGTCATGCTCTCAAAGTTGTTTCCTTTCTTCACTTTGTTTTGAAAATGTTCCTCCTTGGAAACCTATTTTTCTCAAGGCATCAGTTATTGTGTTTGTGTTCTGAGTACACATTTAGTACATTTATTGTGTTTTAGTTCTAATTTTTTCAACTTTTGTTTCTAATTCTCGATTTGTCATACCACTTTGAATTTTTCTCATTCTGATTTTTGTTATTTGTGTGTCCAATGTAATTTTCCTAATGTCTTTAAGCTCATTAAGTTAAATATTAGGTTATAGTTTTGATCTGTTTTTTTACCAGGTCTTTCTGGTGTTTCTTCATTGTCTTTAGGGATGCTATTAAGTCCTCTAGCATTGTTTTTCCCCTTAAATTAACTTGTGTGGGATTTAATCATGATACTTTCCTATTGTTCATTTTCATGTGAATTTAAATTTCCTGAACTTAGAAGTGGTTTGTTCATATAGATCTGTTAACTTCATTGAGCTCACCTTCTGAAGTTTTCTGCCTCTGTTCCCTTCATTCACTTTTTTTTTTATTTAAAAAAAAAATTTTTTTTTAATGTTTATTCACTTTTGAGACAGAGAGAGACAGAGCATGAACGGGGGAGGGGCAGAGAGAGAGGGAGACACAGAATCGGAAGCAGGCTCCAGGCTCTGAGCCATCAGCCCAGAGCCCGACGCGGGGCTTGAACTCGCGGACCGCGAGATCGTGACCTGAGCCGAAGTCGGACGCTTAACCGACTGAGCCACCCAGGCGCCCCCCTCTTCATTCACTTTTATATAGACCTTCTCTTTTCTTCATTCCTATTATCCCTGTTTTGCTAAATGTTGATTCTACAGTTTCTCCTCAGTATGGAACTTGGTTCTGGAAAGGAGTCTTAGCTTATCAGCTTTTACAGTAGATAAAAGCTGGATTGCTCCAACTCCTTTAGGTTTTACCAAGTGCTCCTTGCACTTATTCACTTTTGAGGCGATCATCCAATTTCAGCTACTGTCCTCAAATTAGCTCACCACAATTTCCAATAAATATCTGATGGGTATTTTGGGGTCCATCTGTTTGTAAATAAAATGGGTTCTTCACCACAGAGTTTGAGAAGTACTGATGAAGGAGAGAGGAGTATTAGGAGGCTTCATAAAAGAGGTGGCTTTTAGGCTGGGCCATGAGGGCAATCTAGATAGGAATGAATGTTGACATTCCCTGTGGGGAAACAGGTTCTACTTACATAAATGGGTTAGAAAAAGCTTAGGATGGAAAGCCACCACCACGGGGCGATAGCGCCCAAGGTTAGCTAGCAAGATATTGAAACGGGATTACGAGTAACTTGTTATATCACCTGCAAGAAATTACTTTCCATCTGATGCCAATATACTATTATACTTTGGATCACAAACACCACTTGTCCCCCAGACCCTTTGCTTCCTACATACACAAGTTAATGATTACTGACCGATTGTTTTCTCCACGTTCACGTGTGCAAGATCTTGTTTTCTTCACATTCACCACATGGGTAATATCTTGTGAGCTCAATAAATATGGAGATGAAATCCCTGTTCAGGGCTCTTGTCTCCTCCTGGACATTAGCCTCTCTCATATTCAATTCTATGTCCGCTCTCTTGCTGGACAAGAGAGAACTCTGTACTCGTAGTCTGCGGCAATTCTCTAGGACTCTGCCGTTGGCCTCTGTCTCACTTTCTTTGGGGGAGCCATTCCCATGCCTTCAAACAGCATCTTTAAGGCAAAGATTCCTCCAGATCTAGGTCTTCATCCCAGACTTGTAGAGCCACTTGGCGGTCAGCATAATAAATTCAACACTGTACAAACTAAGCACATGGCTTTCTCCAAAACTTTTGTCACTGCATCCCATGTTATGTTTTTATTTTCACTTCAAAATATTTTCTAACTTCTCTTGAGGTTCTTTTTTTATTTGACCCATATGTTATTTAGAAGTAAATTGTTGGGGTGCCTGTATAGCTTAGTCAGTTAAGCATTTGTCTCTTGATTTCAGCTCAGCTCATGATCTGAGATTGAGATCACAATTCGTGGGATCAAGCCCTGCTCTGTGCTGACAACATGGAGTCTGCTTGGGATTCTCTGTCTCCCTGCCTCTCCCTGCTCACGCTCGCTCTCTCTCTCTCTCAAAATAAATATATAAAAAAAGAAGTACACTATTTAATTTTCAACTATTTTGAAGCTTTTGAAATATCTTTGTTATTGATTTGTAGCTAATTCCATAAACATACCTATAAAGCTCCTTTCCTAGGAATTATATTGAGGCTTATTTTATAAGCCAAAATATAATCGCTTTTGGTGAATGTCCCACATACACTTGAAAAAAATGTGTATTCTACTGTATTTTGGTGCAGTGTTATACGAATGTCAGTTAGGTCAAACTGGTTGGTAGTGTTATTCACATCTTTTATATCCTTACGGATTTTTCTATTTATTCTATCAATTACTAAGAGGGGAATGGTGGAATCTCCAAATACAATTGTGGACTCATCTATCTTTCCAATTTTATCACTTCTATCAGTTTTTGCTTCCTAAATTTTGATGCTCTGGATTTGAAATGCTACCATTAGTATATAATAAATTCACAAATATATGAGTCTGTTGAGTCTCTTTCTTGACTATGTTGTTCCACTGATCCATGCATGTATCCCTGAGCCAGAATCACATTGTTTTAACTGTGACTTTAGATGATACTTTGATTATTACTAAGGCAAACGCTCTCTCTTCCCCACAATTAACTTTTCTTTTTCAAAACTATCTTGATTCTTTTCATGTATTTACTACTCGTTGAGAGCGAGAGCATCAACTGGTCAAGTTCTTGGTAAGTTAAATCTTAAGTATTTTATACATTTTACATATCCTTGTTGCTCAGAGGTATTTTTCCTATTGAAGATACAGAGGGTGGCAGACTTTTCCTTTAAAGGGCCAGATGGTAAATATTTTTAGGATTTATGGGCCATATGATCTCTGCCACTACTAACTTGGCCATTGTCACTACAGCACAAAAGCAGCCATAGACAATATGTAAACAAATGGGCATAAAACTTTATTTACAAAAACAGGCAACATGTCAGATTTGGCCTTCAAGCCATCATCCGATGACCCCTGATGTAGAAAAAGAAATTTTTACACAGTTATCTTGTATCCAGACTTCATAATGATTTTTCTAATACTGTATTTTAGTTCAGTCTATTATTTCTATGTGAGCAAATATACAAACAAAAGATCGCTTTGTTCTAACTTTCCAGTATTTATATACCATTTATTCCTTTTTGTAGTCTTTCTGTATTGGCTAGATAACTCTTGACAAATACTATAGTGCTAACAGGAGTTACTGTTTTCCTAATGGGAAGGCTCTATTTTTTCACCTCCCAATATGATGTTGCTATTAGTTTCTAAAAAATGTTCTTTATCACATTCAAGTTTCAGATATGATAGTTACATTAGGCATGTTTTAAGATCCCTTCTAATTCAAATTGTTACATGATGAGGTCATTACTTACTTCCTTTTGATTATAGCTGTAGACAAATTGAGCACTCCATTGAGCAATCCATCATCCCCACTGAATACCACTAACCTGTTTTTACTTAATGGATACTTTCCAAATCTTCCAGTTCAATTACTTAAATCTCAAGACAACATATAAAGAAAATTAATTCTTCCCAGGTATTAAGAAAAAATAAGTAGGAAAGGAAACTTTTTTGTTTTAGAGTTAAGGTGTTTTCATTTAAGATTTTTCAGTAAGAATAAATCACTGAAATGACCTCTGAGTAGTAAATGCAAAGTTAATTGAAAATTCAATAATGTTTTAGATATCTTAGGGGCGAAAAGCCCAAGGAAAAATAAATTACCAAGACTTATAGGAGAATAAAACCTACAGTGTTTATTTCTGAAAAGATTTGGTCCAACATGTCAGTCCATCGAGGACATGCATCTTTAAAAATATGTATTTAAAGTTGAAAGTTAATAAATGCATATATGCTTTTATTTAAATGTTTTAAAAGTTCCTCTCCATAAGTGTTCATACACTCACAAAGGTGTCAATGGGAGTTTCGTATTCATAGTCTAGGCAAAGACTGATTTACTGTTGGTATGAAACTTAGTATTTCAATTAGTCAAACATTTTCAATTTGGAATTCACTTTCCAAAAATGAAATAAAACAAATGCAATCAGTATTTCCATGTTTACTTATTTAATTTCCCTGAAAAACTAAAAATTAGTCCAGCTATAAAAATATGAGGCACACATTAAAGAAGAAATATGCTTACCATCAAGAATTGTGGCATTTTTCTTTACAAGAACATTTCAAGGCCTAGATAATAAAAATACGTCAGGCAATTCATAGTAAGTCTTTTCATTTAAGTAACAGCATAGAATCCTTCTCAGGAATACTGCTGTACGTCATATCTATTATTTTACAATAACAGAGAGAAAATAAAATGAGGGATACAAATATTAAAGGCCAATCATCAAAATGAAATTAATGTTTAGCATAGATTATTTATATGAACAATGTAAATAGGTAGAATCATCAATTTGATTTAATATAAAATATATTTCTGGCATATAATTATTGTTAAAATGAAAATTATCAAGATAATTCAACAAATCCAAATATGCATTCAGCCAAGGGAACAAAGTAAGCCTCTTAAAAATTAAAGATTTACAGATTAATATTAGAAATTTTCTCAGTATAATACATGAAATATTCTGATCTCCATTGAATCACACTGTACAAAAACATGTATCATTTGCTTCATAGCTTATAATCAGGTAAAAATGGTCACTAAAATTCCTTGACCAAAATATCACTGTAATTATATGAGGCAAAGTCCTATAATAAGATGGATGTAATAATGGCCACATCTTTTCAAAAAGAGAACATGAAAATTTTCATTCTCACAGCTATGAATTTGGTTTTCCAAAACCTGGTTCCCAAAGCCAACTTTTAAATGTTACAGCAGAGGTGGGGCAGTAATGGAAAGAAATGATTTAATGGAACTCTTAAAAAAAAAACAAAACTATCATAGATCTTAGTTTAAGAAATATATCTGGCGTAAGAGAGAGATACACAGAATTATGTAATAATGCTTATATCAAAGTTTATTGATTAGCTAAAGGGCAAAGAGTAAGAGGCAAGTAAAATGTAATACGTGCTTTTGACAAAGCAGACTGAGTAATATGTTAAGTGTTAGGGTGGGATAGGAAAGAACTCAAGCTGGGCAAAAATTTCCTCTTGGACTTTCTATATAAACATCTATTTTAGTTTTGGCCTGTTCACCAGTGTGTTCATGTGATGGAGCAGAGGAGCTCTGCCCACCCATGAAATACTTCCCAGACTGACAGGTCCTTGTGCAGCTGCTCTAGAAAGGCAGCTTGTCCTCTGAGGTCCCTGGGGTCCTATAGAAACTATAGGAAAATGAAATCCAATTTGTGTAAAAAGTTAATCCATCCTAATTAGCGAACTGAGTTATTAAAATACCAGCTAAAAGTACATGCTCTAGCTAAAACACATGAGTTAAGTATCTGTCTTGAAAATGCCTCCAAGAGGTCATGATGTGATCTTGCCTTTACTGGCCCCATGTTCTCCCAGAATAGGGGCTTTATAAGGTCCTGGAAATCCTCAGCTCCCTTTAGCTGCCTGTCCAAATAAAATCTTAATGAATATAGTTTAAGTCCTTTATTGGCTCTGTAATCCCTTCAACCAATTAGGCTGCAATTGTTTTATGCAACTTCTGTTTCATTGGAAAATGTGGGAAGATATTTTTATATTACCTAAGTAAGATTAATGGGTAAACACTGTTCACCGCAAACCAAATGATGCTGCCTTCCGGGAGTTGTCAGAAAGACAGTCAAATGATACACCAAGAAAGTACATTGTACGCCTAAGCAAAGCCCTTCAGGACAGCTGGAACATGTTCTTTATGAGGAGACTCCAGGCCATTGGTAATTTCAAGTGTGAGGCAACGGAAGTCTTTCTTAATCGAAAGTCAGAATCTTCTGAAGAACTTCAAGCACAACTTTATAACAAAAGCAATACTGCTCCTATATACATATATATGAAAAACAACAGAATGTTAAGTAATTGAATACCAATATCCACTTTCAGAGAACATAGTTGTAATTTTCAACCATAAAGGTAAGTTCCCAAAAAGAGCAAACATCTAACCAAGAACTTCTTTATGTATATATTTTTTAAATATCAATAAGAAAAATGATCATACTATAGTGCTTGGTCTAGAGTTAGTTAACTCAAGGCTTAACTGAACACAGGGGAAACTGACCCCCAATCTCAATCTCCTTATATTGCCCTGGATAAACCTATGCTTAAAATTTTTTTAGGTGTAGCCTCAGGTCTCTCAGGCAACCTTAGTTCACATAAAATGCTTCATCTATCATTCAGCATTGGCTTAAAAACAGGTCAACCTAAAGATTTAGGTGTACCTGCTTGTTTTCATCATCCAGGCTTTCTCTCGATTCTCCTTCCCAATGATTAATAACTGGTCTGTAACATAAACGCTATCTTTTTATGACAGACCAATGACTTTGATAATTTAGTGACAAGTAAATATCTCCCAGCTGCTATCCAGAAACTTATAAATAACTTCAGATATGCTACTTAAATAACATGGCATTATGGACACGTCATGTGTTTGGGTGTCAGGAGAACTGTTTCCCTCCTGGCTCCCCCATGTGCCATATGAATGACCTCACAGAACAGACTTCATTACTCTGAATGTGAAGTACTTCATCAGTAATATCAGAGAAAAAATAAGGTCTACCTCAAACAGTGAGAATTCAATGACATCATGTAGGTAGAAGAGATTTACAAATTGTAACATGCTAAACATGTTAATCTTTATATTCTTTATTCTTTTTATTAGAATTTATGTGGTGAGGGCTTACCTTTGTTTGAATCATGCCATAACGCTGTTCTCTCATTTGGGCCACTATATTCTTGATGTTGAACTGCAACAGGATGACAGTGATTTTGTATTATTCACATGGGGGAAAATACAAACCCACAGATTGCCAAATAAGTACTCCATAATTCTTTCCAGTAAAAAAGATGTCAAGATATAACCAGAAAGGTCTCGTTTTCAACTGTAAGAAAAGGCACTATTTTTAAGCTAGTCTAATGGATAAGGAAGACTTTAGTTTAAAAGGTTTCCAGGAAAAAGCAGGAAGCAATCATTTATAATAAGAAATGCTCTCCAAAAGAAATAACAACAAATTTGCCCCTGTGTCTACTTTTCTGTTCTCCAAAGGGAAATCTTAAAGCAGGACTGTAATTCTGGAAAAGTCTGAGCATAGAAGACTTTTTCTGGCCACATTAGTAACACAGCTGTTTCTCATCTAAAGAGCCCTCTCAACTCAAATGGAGACCCTGAACAACAGTTGGCCCAATACCAGATTCTGCACCTGTGCATGGAGACCAGCTTACCCAGCGTGGTCACTGAGCTGGTGCAGGTCTGCAAGGGGCTGTTACTAATCCACAATGAGATGAGTCCATAAACTGGTAGTAAGTGTTTAGAGACTTTTATGGCAATCTGACAGTGGTGCAGCATCAAGGAGGATCACCAGTGGAACAGGCCTAGACCAGCTCAAGTGTTGCTGAACTTGCCTGGAGAGTCACAAGTGGTGCTGAGGACCCAGTCATGTCCAGCAAGACCACACAGACACATGAAATTTTAAGGTTTGTTAACTATAACCCCAAATTATATAAAAATCAGAGAAAATGTAACCATTCCTTGATTTTTATAACTTTTTGTTTTTATAATAATTTAAAATTTTAATTGAACCTTTAAAAATTTGTATATTGAAATAATTATAGATGTACAATAGGTTGCAAAAATATACATGGAAATCCTACGTACCCTAAACCCAATTTCCCCCATTATGCCATCCTACATAATTATAGTATAATATCAAAGCCAGGAAATTGACATTGGTATGATCCATGAATCATATTTTGATCATTATTCAGATTTTGCAAGTTTTATCTGCAATCATTTGTGAATTTGTGTACGTGTGTGTGTGTGATTTTGTGCAATGTTATCACATGTGAAGACTCAGATAACTGCAACCATAATCCAGATACATAACTGTTCCACCATAAGACTTTCTCATGTTATCCATTAGAACTACTCACCCAACCCAGTCCCTAACTCTTGGCAACCAGTCATCTGTTATCCATCTCTACTGTTTTGTTATTTCAAGAGGATTGTATGAATGGAATCATGTAATACCTAACTTTTTTAGGTTTTTTTTTCATTCAGTATAGTTGCCTTGAGATCCTTATAAATTGTGTACAGTAAAACCTTGGTTTGCGAGCATAAGTCATTCTGGAAACATGCTTGTAATCCAAAGCACTTGTATATCAAGGTGAATTGCCCCATAAGAAATAATGGAAACTCAGATGATTTGTTCCACGACCCAAAAATATTCATATAAAAATGATTACAGTACTGTATTATCACATAAAATAATAAAGGAAATACAAAATATAAAGAAAAATAAACAAATTAGCCTGCATTTACCTTTGAAAACCTTTGTGGCTGGTGTAAGGGAGACAAGAGAGAGGAGGGTTATTGTGTAGGATGATTTTCATTGTCACTAACAGATGGTGACTACAGTATAGTATTAATAAACTCTTGTCATATACTGTATTTAATGTAACTGGCAGTAAGGCAGCAGAGAAAAGGGTCTATATCTGCAGGCAGCCTGACCTAGAATGAAGCAAAGCATTCCTAAGCTTACTCTTGTATGGAAAAGCAAAGGACTGTCCATAGGTGCTTTAAGTGGCAAAAAATACACCGTTGTGGGTTGCCAGTTGTGGGTACCTTCCAACATTCTGAAAAATCACCAATTTCTGTCAAACACTGTGGCCTGAGACCAAGCATCCGAGCATGGGAGACAATCACCCAAAATCTCACAGTGAGAGAGAGAAAGAGAGGAATCATTGGCTCAGTTATGATCATGTAACATTCAGTGTCACGTATTATTCTTATTGCAAGATATCACTCATTTATCAAGTTAAAATTAATTATAAATGTTTGCTCATCTTGTGGAACACTTGCAGGACAAGTTACTCGTAATCCAAGGTTTTACTGTATATCAACAGTTCACTCCTTTTTATCTCTTAATAGTATTCCATTAAAAAAATAAATGAAATGGATATATACCAGTTTGTTTAATCATCAGCTTACTGAAGGACATCTAGGTTGATTCCAGTTTTTGTTTATTATTAATAAATCTGCTATGAACATTTACATACAGGCTTTTGAGTACTTGTAAGTTTTCATTTCTCTGGGATAAACACCTAAGAGTGCTACTGCTGATACTGTATAGTAAGTTTAGTTTAGTTTTGCTTTTGTTTTAAAGAAATTATAAAACTATTTTCTAGAATGGGTATACCATTTTACATCCCCACAAACAACAAACAACAAATAATTAATCCAGTGTCTTCAACTCTTCACCAGCATTTGGAGGTATCACTATTTTTTTTATATTAGTCTTTCTGATACATGCCTAGTGATATTTCATCATGGTTTTAATTTCATTTCCCTAAAAGCTAATGAAGCCCAAAATCTATTTACATGGTAATTTGTCATCTTTTTATCCTCTTTGGTGAAATGTTTGTTCATGTCTTTTACCCACTTTCTAACTGGGTTGCTTTTTTTGTTTTGTTTTTTTGTTCTTTACTATTAAAGTTTTGAGTATGCTTTATATATTCTAAATGGATATTTAGGTATGTTTGTTAGATATGTGATTTGCAAACAGTTTCTCTATGTCTGTAGCTTATCATTCTCTTCACAGGGTCTTTCACAAAATGAATCATTTTAATTTACTTTGCCCCTAAAAATGTTTGTTCTTACCACCTGTATTCAACCCAATACTTAAAGTTCTAGATAGCTGAATTAGGCCAGAGAAAGAAATAAGAGGCATACAGATAGGAAAAGAAGAGATAAATGTGTCCCAATTGGCAACTAGAATGATTGCTTATGTAGAAAATCCCAAGGAATCTAAATACAGAACAAAATAGAACAAAAAAAACCTCTTAGAAATAGTGAGTTCAATAAAATCAGAGCATACAAGATGAAAACACAAAAATCAATCACATTTCTACATATAAACTATGAACATGTAGAAGCTGATCATAAAAACACAACACCATTTACAATTGCTCCAAAGAAAATGAAATAGGATAAATCTAATAAATCACATATAGGATCTATATGCCCAAAATGACAAAATGCTGATGAGAGAAATCAAAGAAGACCTAAATAAATGGAGAGACATACCATGTTCATGGATTGGAGTATTCAACATATCAAAGATGTCAGTTCTCTCCAAAGTGATCTCTAGATTTAAAGCAATTCCTATCAAAATCCCTGTAAGCTTTTTTTCTGTAGATATAGACAAGCTAGTTAAAAAATTTATATAGGAAAGCACAGACCCTATAAAAGTTAAAACAATTTTGAAAAAGAATAAAGGAATCACTCTACCTTACTATATAGCTACAGGAATCTATAGTGTGATATTGGTAAAAGGATAGACAGATGGATCAATGGAACCGAATACAGAGACAGAAATAGGCCCATACAAACGTGCCCAATGGTTTTGACAAAGGTGCAGAAGCAATTTGGTGGAAGAAGAATAGCTTTTTCAACAAATGGTCCTAGAAAATTGGACATCTATAGGAGAAAGAAAGAAAGAAAGAAAGAAAGAAAGAAAGAAAGAAGAAAGAAAACATATGTAAACCTTGATTTAAATCTCACATTTATACAAAACTTAACTCAAAATGGATTATGGACTTTGGGGTGCCTGGGTGCCTCAGCTGGCTGAGCATCTGGCTCTTGGTTTAGGCTCAGATCATGATCTCACAATTCATGAGTTTCAGCCCAGTGTAGGGCTCCACACTGAAAGTGCAAAGCCTGTTTGGGACTCTCTCTCTCTCCCTCTCTCGTGAGGGCCCCTTCCCCCCACCCCCATCAAAATAAATAAATAAATAAATAAATAAATATCACACTGCTTCATCTAGAGTCTTGTTACACAAAACAAACAAACAAGCCCAACACTGCCAGATAAACTTGACAGTGTGCATAGTTGTGTAAATAATTTTTAATTATGTAAAGGCTAATGTGCTAAATTTTGGATTATTCACATCATTATGTGATAATACGGTAACCAGTAATGAACAACTGTTATTGTACCTTAAAGACTATTAGAAGAGAAAGGTCTATTGAGACCGTTCAAACTACAGAGCAGTCTCAGGGTTTCTGAAAGAAAAGAGGCAGTGTGTTCCCAATATTTTAAGAATTTTTAAGCAGGCGTGGTTAAAAACGAAAATGGCTATAGAAATAACAAACAAGAAAGAAATGGTTACATATTCTCCGATTTTCATATCTGAGTTATAATTGATTGGATAATCTTAAAATGTCTCAGGTCACAAATGTCCGCCTCACAGAGCTGGTATGTAGCTTGCTGCATGTAAGACTCCCCATGTGAGTTCCACAACACACAAACTGGTCTATACTCTGTTCAAGAAGACCCATCCACTGGTCATGTTCTTGGATGTCACAGCAATACATCAAACTGCTCTGAAAGTTTCTAAACATTCACTCTCAATTTCTAGGAATGTATCTTATGGTAGATAATAAACATCCACAGATTGGTGCTGGTCCAAGACCGCACTCTGAGTAGGTCTGGTGGGCAAAATTTCTGAAAAGAGTAGAAAGGGTATCGGTAAGAACATTTGACAGTTCAAGGTTCTGTGGGAAGCCAATAAAGAAACAATGGATGTATTTTCTATTTTTGAATTACTCCATCAAATCTAAGCATCCTTAATTATAAAATGCATCATTATTTTATGTACCACTAAGAAAAACACTGTCAATTAAACTGACAGATGGCTTATTATAAAACCCATTCTGAGTTTAAAGAAGGTATAAGGTGGGAGAAAACAGTGCTCCTTAGAAACATGAAATATAATATTTACAGTTTTTATAGTTTCTACAAGGAATATAAAATAAGGACAAATATAAACAAATTATTTAAGAAACTATGATGGGGAATATATAAAAGAAAATTATACTAACATTTTCTGCTAAAAGGCTCAAACAACATTAGTTATGGGAATGGGTAATATCAGACTTACACTACTAAAATTTTCAGCATTGTTTAGCACACCGGGGGGAATCACCAGTTTATATTAATCCACTGAGTTTGCTCTGGAAAACCATCCCTCTTCTCACTCTCAGTCTTATGGCCTGGAGTAGTCCTGACTGGCCTACATAGCCCAGTATCTCCCACAGTGATTAGTTCAGGGAAGGGGCTATAGCTCAGACACAGTGAAAGGCTGGGAGATACTGGCTCAGGTTTCTGACAAAAAGTAATTTCCTCTGTCCTCCAAGGAGCTACTGGGAGAGACCATTTTCCAACCCTCCCACATAATATAGCTTGAGGATAATGAGTTCTGGAACCAAAGTAGCCATTCCGCTGCCCCCGGAGAGAGTCTGGCACTGTTAGGGTTTAAGTGCAGAAGGCCCAAGACAGCAGAGACTGGACTGTTGTGACAACAACCTAACGCAGAATTTACCTTGCACGGTGCCTGTTTTCTCAGGATTGAGGTGTGGCTTTTCACATTCCTTGTGCCCCTGGTAAGAGTCACTCCTAGCCCCTATGCCTGCTAATAAACAGGTGTCTTTCCCTTCACACTCCTGCAGTGCAGGAAAACAATACAGTGAATCAGTCTTTCTGGCCACAAATCTAAGGTCACATTCCCTAATCAGTTTAATCAACAGTAAAGGTAATAGTATAATCAGTATGTGTCTAATTCTTGTGTCTATCTCTCAGCTGGTTCCAAATTTAGAGGAAAGCAATGAATTGTCAATGATTGACCCAAACCCAGCAATATTATTATCCTTATTTCACATATGAAAATACTGGTTTCAGAGAAGATGAGCAATTTGCACAAAGTCACCAAAATCTCAAGTGTGAGGCAAAACTGGCAGTCAAAGCTAGGGACCGCTCATTAAAATTCTGAAGTCTACATTTTTTCCAACGTGCTCATGTGCATGTATTTTCTGTTCATTAAAAACAGGCATACTTCACTGACATTATTTAACAGGATTTTAAAAGCTGTATGTGTGGGTAGAGGAAAAGAAAAGAGACATGAACTTGCAATCATTGTGCACCTGCTGTGTTCCCAACAATGCTCCATGCCACTAATCTGCATTATGTACTTTAATCATCACAACCCCCTCCCAGAATCTGCACCACTTGATTGAGAAGCAGGTACCCAAAGTTCACATGCCTTCTCTTGACTGAGTTCTCTTGAGGGCCAAATCATAGTCTTCAGGTACTAGAAGGCTGTTAAAAGCAGTAGAGTGTTTACTAATAGCATCAAGTTATCTGTTTAATGTCACTTACTGGAAAGTTCTTTTCGATGGCACAGAACACAACATCCACACAGAGGAACACCCCCGTCCGGCCCACGCCAGCACTGCAGTGAACAAGGACAGGTCCTGTAAGGTGGCTCTTCCTCACATAACGTACATACTTTATGAAGCCATCTACTGGGGCAGGAGTGCCATGGTCTGGCCAGTTGGTGAACTGCAAGTGTTTTATAAAGTGACTAGTTCCTGTCTGTTGAGAGAGGAGACAGGGAGGAGAAAGAAGGGGAAGAGAGAGATTTATCAACTTCTTGTGTTAAGGATCTCAATTCCATTTCCAATATAATAATAATAATAATAATAATAATGGCTCTATGGTCATACAGTAATGCAAATAAGAATACCAATAGGTAGCATGAATTAATAACCACTTTTGGGGGTACCTGGGTGGCTCAGTTGGTTGAGCACCTGACTCTTGATTTTGGATCAGGTCATGATTCTCATGATTAGTGAGTTCAAGCCCCACATCAGGCTCCCTGCTGGCAGTGTGGAGCCTGCTTGAAATTTTCTCTGCCCCTCCCCCCTTTGCATGAATGCACGCACCCTCTTTCTCTCTAAATAAATAAATAAATAAATAAGTAAGTAAATAATTTTAAAAAAAGAAATAAGCACTGATGACGCGCCAGGTACTATGCTAGAGACTTCACATGCACTCTTTCATTTAATCCTCACATCAACTCTGGGAGGTAGGTACTGTTTTATCTCCATTTTACAGATGAAACCGTAAGGATCAGGGTAATGGAGAGATGTACACTAGGTCAGAAATCTCCCATGTCTAGAGCTTGGACTATAATGTAGGCTTCCTGAATTCAAATCAACCATCTTTCTTCTGGACCATGGTTGTGCAGAAAAACCCAGAATCCAAAAACCAAGAATGGGCTAACACATTAGGAAAAGTATTCTATGTTAGCTTGAATGTTTATGATACAAAATTTAATGAAAACAGCTGGGTGCTGCAAAGTTGCTTGACCAGGGGTGCACCAATCTCTTCTGGTGATGAGGACAGGGTAGGTGGTGACCAGGCAAGTGGGCTGTGCCCCCACCCTTATGCTGAGCCCTCTGGCAGCACAGGCATGAAACTCTCCTCGGGGTCGACTATTAAACACTTCCAGTTGGCCCATTATCCTTTCCAAAAGGATGGCGCTTTCCCAGTGTCAAACCCTTCGTTTTGCTTCTCTGGGAACCCCTGCAGGGAAACTCAGGATGGGTTTCTTCCTCCTCCCTTGCTTTTCCCTAATGCAGCCCTTTTTCCTGAGTTCCAAATAGAAATAAGTTTTCCTAAGTCCCAAATAGAAAACTCAGGTTTAAATCATTGGTACGTGAAACTGAATGATGAAAACAATACTGAAAATCTTGTGAAGGCACCAAAGTGAGGACAGCTTTACCACATATGTCAGGAGTTAAATCTCTCCTGCCACCGTTGACCACTAAGAATCTGCACAAAGGCGGACTTCACCACTTTCCTGACCTAATCACTTAGACAGAAACCGTGATGCAGATTCTTCAAACACGAACCCCATGGTTCTGGAGCCTGTGGGCCTCAGCTCAAAGGCCACCACTGCTTGGACCCAAGCATTTGAGTTCCTGCAGACAGATAATTCCTCTGTGCCTTTCACCTGCCTATACTCTCTAAGCATACTGGCTTTCCCCTGCCATAAAATGTACCTCACACATCATTTGGAACTTCCTTCCCCACTAGACCATAAGTGTTCTAAGAGCTGATAATGTGTGTGTGTGTTTTCTGTCTCCAGCACCGGGCACAACACCTGGTTACAACAGGAGGGAATCCACAAGTATTAGGGGAGTGAGGGTTGAAGCGAATCCCCTCAACCTTAGTGCACAGACCAAGCACAGTGCCTAGCACACAGCCAGCAAGTAATCCATCAGTGTCAGCCATCATTCTTGGCCTCCCTGGTCACAACTATGCTCCAATCCTCCTCACTTTTCCCTCTCACCCTACTCCTGTATCTCATCAACTTCTCCCTTCCTACTCAGGTGCCCCATCCCACCGTAAACTTTTTGAAACCTTCATCATTTCCCTTAATGCTTCGTCCATTTCTTTCCTTGCCTCCCACAGCCCTTCACTCTCTGCAGCCCCCTCACCGAGGCCACCTATTCCCCCATTCTCCAGGTCCCACAGAGCCTAGAGATCAGGTCGCATACTCCTTGCTGCCCACTCGTATTTCCAATTCATCATTCCTTCTTGTGTAAATACCCCTCTTCCTTTTGAGTTTCATACCTCTTAGCTTTATCTTCTCATTGCTATTACCCAGTGGCTTTAGCCTCTGGTCAATTTGCTACGTTCACCAAAGATCCTGACCTTCTCTTTGCCACAGACTCTGACATCATCTAGGGCAAATCCAGGGTCTCTACAGCCCAACAGACACTCTAACCTCACAGCGTTTGTATTTCTCTCTTGTAGAGGAGACCACTTGTTCCTTCTGGTCCTCACAGTGATGGTCACTCCTTGAACTTATTATCACCTATAATCATGTCCAGTATCAAAAATCTTCCCTCCAACAACAATGTGACCAAATGGAGCTCTCCTGTCCTTTATGCCCTCCATCTACTCCTAGTTGATCTGCTCTTGATTCCATTTGTCTCCCTAAGTTTAGACTTCATGGCTGATTATCTGAATCATTCTCTTACCAAACTGTTAACTCCTTTCATCCTTTGAATTTTACCACACATAGTGGACAACACCTCACCCTGGGTCAGCCCCTTAACCTGTGTTCAGGAATCTCATAGTTAGGCTGCTGGGAAGGAAATAATTTCATAGATGCACATTTTATTGCTACTGAAAATTTACTGGTTCCTACTTCATCATCTCCAGCAACCCTTTTCCTAGTCATTGTTTGGCCTCCAATCAACTTCTTTGATCCTCTTGTCACGCTTCCTGTTTAACTCCCATCTCTTTCATTCCTGTTGAACACATGTATCACTTTCCTGCTAATCAAATCCACTTATACCAATGCTCCTATAAACCATTCCTTTTGTATCTTTTGATTCTATTAAAGCAAGAACTCTATGAGTTATTCTAGATCAACACTTCCCACTAGAACTTTCTACAATGATGCAAATGTTCTAAATCTGTGTGACCCAATGTGGCAGCCATTAGTAACATGTGACTAAACATTAGAAATGCAGCTGTTGCAAGTGAAATATTGAATTTGTTGTTTCATATAAATTTTAATGATTTGAATTTAAGCTTAAATAGCCACATATGGCTTCTGTATTGGATAACTTAACTTCTGACCACTCCTTCTGTCACTTATAAGTCATAAATCACATATAAGTCTGCCAATTTTATATGAAAAACACCAAAGTCTCTGCTTTTCATCTCCATGCCAACTGCCCTGCTTGATCATGATACCTTCTGACTAAAATTCTTCAATGTCTCCCAATTATCTTCATAATAAAGTTTGTGCTCCTTAGCCAAACTCCAAGATACTTCATGTTATGACTGGTCCCTGCTTACCTTCTAGAGCCTCATCTCACCTCTCACTTTTCCCTGAGTTAAACTGTTAAACTTTTACATTCCCTAAACACTTAACTACTTACATTTCTCTATACACACCGCATTTCATATCTTGATTACTGACTTCTTATTTACATCTTTCTTGTTTGGGTAGTTCTCAATCCAGATGTTCCCTCCTCCAGTAAACCTTCCCCCGAACCCTAAGTAAAGCTAAGTACTTCCCTTCCAGGCCCCAAAGCATTCCATACAGATCTCGGTATTACCACAGACCACAGTAACTAGGAGTATCAGTAAGGGTACCCGAATCTCCACTACTTGGTAAGGTAGTGATAGTGCCTGGCACAGTGGTTAGCAATATACCTGAAAGACTCAATACATATGTCATACTAGGCAGGAGCAGCCAAAGTGCATCCCAGGATTAGGCAACTTCCAATACTGATGCTCCCTGTCCCATCTTCCCTGTTTAGGTTTTTCATCTCTCCAGTCAGAGTTTGGTGTCTTGGTTTCTAGCACCAGGGAGCAGTAAAAACAAGTTACTCAAAAAAGTACCCCCAGTCTGTAACACAACCTAATCCTAACTTCTCCTCCTGATATGTGGCTTATCTAATGAACTATACATCTAATAGTGATTTTTTTTTTAAACTTACAGACTTCCTCACAACTTGAAATATTCGGATGATGAAACATTGAAGTATCTGGTAGTTCTCCATGAAGATACGACAGTTTTTCAATTCCAAAGGCTTCTTCATAGAAATGGGCCAGTAATGGTGGCATTTGACAACTCCACCTTCTATCTCTTTGGTTATCATGACAATAACATTAGAGTTATTTTCTAAAACCATTTGCCAGAAGTCATCTGTGGTACTTGGCAGTGGGCCTTGAGCAGCAATATAAAAATACTCTTCTCCAGAATTCATTATTCTAATATAACTAGCATTGATGTAGTCTTTGTTTTCTCCAAGAGGAACACGTGTTGAATCATCTATTATAAAAACAGAAATATCTGGTAGATGACAGAAAAGTAGGAGATACAACACTCTGGATTCATGAAAGTATTTCACACTGGTAAATTCATTCATCTCTTTGACAAGCAGAGAAGATGGCATAAGAGTGTCATTTCAAGAGTTATAGGAGTCCACGCATTTAAGTTCTTCCCTCCCCCAAATATAGTGGCATGACCTACAAAATACACAATGAGTGTTTTTTGTTTTCATCTGTTTCTACTAAATAGAGAAGGTTGCCATCGGTATCCAGACACTTTGAGAGATTTCTGTTAGATATGGCACAGGTATGATTAGGCCAAGGGAGTTACCTAACTCCCTTGAACTGAATACAGCCAAGGAGGAGCCCTCTGAGGGGGCAAGGGAATGCCATTCTCTATAAATCCAGACAAGCTGTAAGCCCAGAGCAGTAGGGACCAGGATTAAAAAAAAAAAAAAATGACTGTGATAGTTGATCAGATCCAAACCCTAGGATTAATGGAATTCTACCAATGCCCCAACTACATGATCGTCAACTTTTATGTCCATCCTCAGCATTCACTGGGTGAAAGAGTATGTAATCAAAGCAAAGGTATTATGGCAAAATGATGTTATGAAGGGGATTTGCTCCAAGTAACATGGGACTCATGAAACATGAACTATTGCAACAAATATGAAAGAGGAAGCCAATTACTTGGCCTACTCACAAACTCCATTGGCCCCAGAGCTCTTTCTTCATTTTACATAGACATCTGGACCTCTGGCTCAACCACTGCTCCCACACAGACAATAAATGCCCTCAGCAAAGGACAGACCTTCCCTGCCAGGCAGTGGTCTCACCAAGAGCCCCTCCCTATTACTCAGAGTCCTGTGGGCCACTTATCTGGCAAATAGGGTATGACTGAGATAACTAAACAGGGCCTTACACAAGCTCTGATAGAACCCTTTTCAAATTCCAACATAGCAAACATAAACTTTCCCTTGTAAATATGAATAAATAGGAAAAACAATCACTAGATATATGAAGAAGGCTAGTACTTCACAAAAGTATACAATTTTTAAAAATCATAGCAAAGGTTTTCCTTCCTATAAGAGGGAAGAATACTTTAAAAGCTATTTTCATTTAAAATGAAATACAAAAAAGTTAGAGAGGGAGGGAGCCAAACCATAAGAGACTCTTAAAACCTGAGAACAAACTGAGGGTTGATGGGGGTTGGGAGGGATGGGAGGGTGGGTGATGAGTATTGAGGAGGGCACCTTTTGGCATGAGCACTGGGTGTTGTACGGAAACCAATTTGACAATAAATTTCATATTAAAAAAATAATAAAAAATAAAATGAAATATGAGAACATTATTTTATTATTTAAAAAGAATAACATGTTTATTGACATGTTATTAAATTATAAAGGAGGTAACAAAAGCAAAAGGTCTTCCTCATATATGAACATATATACTAATACATTATATTACTTTATATAAACATATAATAATAATAATAATAATAATAATAACAATAATAAGCCTGGCAAGTATTCACCAAAATACTAGTAGTGGCTATTTTATTACCTAATTGTTTATAGTGAACTTGTACTACTTTATAGTAGAAAAGTATTTTATTTTTAAAAGGGAGATTAAATGTGTGAAAATCAAACAATCTAAACTAATAAAAGCTTGCCTTCAGATAAAACCACAATTACTCAATTAAAACCTCTAAAGTGAGAAGTGAATAGAAAAACAAATTAGTGATTTAGAAAATTGGCTTAGAGATTTCCCCTTGAACTCAGAAAAAAAGATGAAAACAATGATAATAATGAGTAAAATGTTAGGGAGTACAGAGCATATAAAGAAAATACATAAAAGGAATTTCAGAAGCAAAACTATGGAATACACAGTAGTAAGGAAATAGCTCAAGTGATCACAGGAGAAATGTTCCTCTAAGAGAAGAGACAGTTATAGAATTTAGTGCTAACATGCACCCAGGCCCAAGCAGCATGTATGTATTCTGCATGTATCACCTCATCTGAACTTCAAAACGATCCTTTGAATGAGGTATATTATGCATGCTTTTCAGATGAGACACTTTTACTCAAAGTGGCTAAGTAATTTGTTCCCTATTATGCAGCAGTTCTTCTAGATTCCACAGTCTCCACAAGTAACTCTATGATCTGCTGGCCCTCAAGGAAGACTCAAGGAAAGACCACTTCAAATGCCAGACATTACTGAAGACAGCCACTAAGACCTCAAGACTAGCGGAGCATAACGTCACAGAGATAGGAAGCAAAACTTCGCTACTGGATCACTAGAGGTCTTAGTGAGCTGTGCCACTCCCATTTCCAGTTCTCAGTTCCTGAATCCTGGCTGTGGCAGAAACATATACTGGATGCTAATTTGGAGCACATATGACCTCCAAGAGAACACTGCCCCAGCCCTTTAAGGTACCGCCACCTAGCTGGCACTGTAACTGAGTCTTCAAAAAGCCATGTCACTGTTCTATCAACCCAGCCGCTGTAGGAGGATGAGGAATATGTTAAGACCAGTGAATTCCATGAGCACGAGTCCACTGCCACAAATCATTTGCCTCAAGGTGAGCTCCTTGGTCAGAGGCAATGCTGTGTGGACTATCATGACGTTAGCTAAAGCATTCTGTGGGTCTCTGCAGGGTAGATTTGGTAGAAGTACTGCATGCAAAGAAGGCAAATCCATACACAATATCTATTCTGTAAAAAAACAAACAAAAAAAGGCACTGAAAAAAGCACCGTTCCTTCTGTGATAGAAGTAGTTCAATGTAATCAACGTGCTGTCAGGTATCTGGCTGAACAACCTAGGAAACAGTGCCATATTGGGCCTCACTGTTGATCTCTACAGCTGACAGATTGGGCACTCAGCACGGGCCACAGCAAGGTTGACCTTGGTGACTAGAAGTTAATGTTGCTGAGCCTATTCATAACTTCTATTCTTGCCAGAACATCCACTTTGTTCATGAATCCACTGGGTAATGCACGGGTGACCGGGAAAGTGACTGGTATGCACAGAATGAGTCATTCTATCCACCTGATTATTAAATCCTCTCCTTAAGTCACCCTTCAGTGAACATTCACATACAACACAAATATCTTCATTATTTTTGCCCATCCCAAGAGGTCTAGCCACATACCTCTTCCTCAAGAACTCCTTGTAACCAACTATCCAATCATGTTCCTTCCAAGTCCCTGACCATCCAGCTAAGCCATGGGCCACAGTGCCTGAACTGGTACAGATTTGTACCTCTGGCCATTGCTCCTTCCAAGCAAAACGGACAACCACGTATACTGCCCAAAGTTCTACCAACGGAGAGGATTTCCCTTCACCACTGTCCTTCAGGGATGTGCCTTCCAAAAAGTCTGTAGTGTTGCTGCTGTCTACTTCTAGGTGGTACCTGCATATGGTGCAGAGCCATCTGTAAAGAACATCCCAATTTTCTCTTCCTCAGTCAATAATCATAGGGAACTCCTCATGAGGTCACAGATGCAGGCTGCAAGAGAGGAGGTAAAGGAAAGAAGACCATGGACAGTTTGGTCCCTTCATCTAACTTACTTGTGCCTTCAAGGCCAGCTCAAACCCAACCTTGTATCTACAACTTCCATTTGATGATGGAGTGCTGCTTTGCACGCTCTTTCTGGTTTGATGGCCTATAGTTGAGTGTCCAGTCTCTACTAATACCTCATAGCAGGCAAAACTGTTCCTTAAAAGGTGAGTGGTTATACACAGAGATTGGCAGGGCTTTTCTAAAAGCCCATGGCCTGGGCTCTGATTCAGCCATAGGGGCCCACCAAAGGCTCAAAACAGTACCCCTAGCTTCCACTGACATGGCATCTGCTGGATCAACTGAGCAACTTGTACAGCAGCCTGGACTTGTAGAACTTGCACTTGTCCTGGGCCCCACTCAAAACCCATATTAGTAAAGGAGCCAGGGTAGCACACTGAAATGAGGAATATACTGTCTCCAAAGTCCGAAGAGGTTCGTGAGGCATTCTACCTCTTTGGGCTATAGGAGAGGCCAGATGCAACATATCACCCTTCTCCTTAGAAGGGAATATTTTTATATTCCCCACACCACTGGACCTCTAGAAATTTCAAAGAGGTCGAATTTTTGTTAGATTCATTTTCCACCCTGTGACACACAAATGTCTTACTGGTAAGTCTGGAGTAGTTAATTGCTACTCCTTATTCCCTAGATTCAATCAGCATAATGTCATCAATATAATGGACCAGTATAATGTCTTAAGTAAGGGAAAGGTAATCAAAATCCTTGGGAATTATGACATAGGGCTGGAGAACTGATCTATTCCTGAGATAGGGCATTGGATGTGTATTGCTGGCCATGTCAGCTGAAAGCAAACTGCTCCTGGTGGTCTTTACTAACAGATATGGAGAAAAAGCACTTGCCAGATCAACAGGTATACACTAGGTACCAGGGGATGCAATAATTTTCTAAAGCAATCAAATCACACCTGGTACAATGGTTGCAGTTACAGTCACCACCTGCTTAAGCTTATAATAATCCACTGTCATTCCCCAAGATCCACTTGTTTTCTGCACAGGTCAAATAAGTAAGATGAATGGGGATGTGGTGGGAATCACCACCCCTGCACCTTTTAAATTCTTAATGGTGGCACTAATCTCTCTGTGCTCTCTCAAGAATGCAGCATAGCTTTTAGTTTACTATCTTCCTAGACAGAAGCAGATCTACAGGCTTCCATTTGGCCTCTTCCACTATAACTGGCCTCACTCCACAGGTAGGGATTCTGCCAGTTGCTGAGTACACCTGTTCCAAGTATGCATTCCAGAACTTCAGAAATAACCACAGTGGTTCAGAACACACCGAACCCACTAGGAAATGGACCCAAGCTAAAACTCTGTTGCTTATCTGACCTCCATAAGTACCCCTCTTCCTGGTGGGCCAGGGTGGCACTTTTGGTCTCCTGGAATTAGTGTCAGATTAGTGCCAGCGTCAGTAGTACTGGCAAACAAGACTCTTCCGCATTTAGGGGTTTGATGTGCCTATCTTTACCAGGACTTTGCCATTATGTTCTCAGTTTTTCAGAATCCCATTCTTTCTCAAATTCTATGCCCTCACGTTAATAGCAAACACCCTGCAAAGTATGGAATTCAAATTGCAAAGTAAGTCAGCCATTCATAGGATGAGACTCTGGGTTTGATTTTCAACATTCTAAGCTCCATGGCTACAGGAGATAAGGGTTTCTTTCAGGGAAACCATGAACACTTTTAGGTCATTTATGTGATGCTTGAGCTGGAAATTCAAATCCCTGAGATCATCCTTTCTTTTCCCCTACTTGGCATAGCATAATTAGAAACAACCAGCCAATCTCATTATATTTGTTAGTTGACAAAAATGTTCTAAGGTATAAAATACACGGTCATCCAGACCTTGCTTCTTATAAGTATTTGTAAAGGAAAAGCCAATGGTGAGATTTTATTTATCTCTGTTACCATTATTACACCATGGATTATCACTGTTCTCTTCACTACTAGAAAGAGAGTCATTAGTGCCTTTAAATTTTATCAGAGGAGGAAACCAATTCATAAAATTCATCCTTAAGATTCTGTTCCTTTAGAATCATTCTTGGTACCTAAATTTATATTAGTCAGTGTTCTCCAGAAAAACAGAATTGATAGGCCATATATATATATATATATATATATATATATATAGTAGACAGATTTATTTTAAGGAACTGGCTCACACAACTGTGCAGCCAGTCTGAAATTTGCAGGGCAGGCTGTCAGGCTGGAGATCCGAAGAACAGCTGATGTTACAGTCTTGAGTCCAGAGGCAATCCGGAGGCAAAATGGCTTCTTCCTTGGGGAACTTCAATCATTTTTTCTTAAGGCCTTCAACTGATTGGATGAAGCTCATCCATATTAGAGAGGATGATCTGAATTTCTTAAATCCCAGTGATCTAAGTCTTAATTACATCTAAAAATACTTTTACAACAACATCTAGACTCATGTTTGGACAAATATCTGGGTAGTGTGGCCTAGCCAAGTTGACATATAAGATTAAGCAGCACACAAGCTAAAAATTTTAATAGATGATTGGAAGGAGGGAGGTTTTCTTGAAACTTAAATAAGTTCCCTAGAAGACCAAATGAAAGAAAGCAAGAACTAAAACTAGGTTGGGGGCGGGGGGGAGGAAGTATATGCAAAACTACCAAGAGCAAAAGTAAAGAGGTAATTAGGAAAAAGATGAAAGCCTTAGAAAAAAGATCCAAGAGACCAACCCTACAAATCATAGGAGCTCCAGAAAAAGAAAAACAGATTAGAGAGAGGAAGACCAATTACTAAATAACTGAAGAAACTCTCCTAGAGCTAAAGGAAGACTGAGTCTTCAGATTAAAAGGTTCTATGAATTCTACATAAGACCAATGAAATGAAACATACATGGTAACATTTCTGAATTCCAGGAAAAAATTAAAATGTCATAAGGTTTATGAATGAAAGAACATGTTTCTTACAGAATAAAGGCCAGGTCGCCTAGGTGACTCAGTCAGTTAAGCGTCTGACTTTGTCTCAGGTCATGATCTCACGGTTCATGGGTTCGAGCCCCGTAATGGGCTCTATGCTGATGGCTCAGAACCTGGAGCCTGCTTCAGATTCTGTGTCTTCATCTTTCTCTGCCCCTCCCCCACTTGTTCTCTCTCTCTCTCTCTCTCTCTCTCTCTCTCTCTCTCTCAAAAATAAATAAACATTAAAAAATTTAGAATAAGGTCACGATACCATTGTATTTATTACCTGAAACACCGGAAGCTGGAGGACAATGAAGTAACACTCTGGAAAACAGTGAGGAGTTTCCTCAAAAAATTAAAAATAGATCTACCCTATGACCCAGCAATAGCATGCTTAACTTTATAAGAAACTGTTAAACTCACTTCCGTTGTAGCGGATGTAAAGTGTATCTCATGTAAAATGTATCTTATTATAGTTTTAATTTGCATTTTCTTACTGATTAATGATACAAACATCTTTTCACATATTTGTCATCCATACATCTTCTTTCAAGCGGCCACTTAAATATTTTGCTCACTTATTGTTGGGTTATTTGTCCTCCTATCAAGCCATAGAAATTCTTTACATATTCTTCTTTTTTTAATTAAAAACATTTTTTAATGCTTATTTATTTTTGAGAGCAAAAGAGCACGTGAGAGCGAGAGCGAGAGCAAGCAGGGGAAGGTCAGAAAGAGAGGGAGACACAGATCCGAAGCAGGCTCCAGGCTCTGAACTGTCAACAAAGAGCCCAATGCAGGGCTCGAACTCACGGACAAAAGAGATCATGACCTGAACCAAAGTCAGACACTTCACCGAACAGAGCCACCGAGGAGCCCCAATTTCTTTACATATTCTAAACAAAAGCCCTCTGTCAGACAAATGTTTTGAATGTGTTTTCTCCCAGTCCGTTGTTTGCCTTTTCATTTTCATAACAGTACATTGAAAAGCAATATTTGTTTTAAATCAAAGAAGTCTAATTTGTTTTTTTCTTTTGCAATTTGGGGGTTTTGTGTCCTATTAAGAAAAGTTCTGCCAAACCCAAGAACACTAAATTTTTCCCAAGTATTCTTCAGAAGTTTTATGGTTTTAATTCATATTAGGCCTATGATCTATTTTGAGTTAATTTTTATGTAAGTGTGAGATAAGGGTATAGTTCATTTTTAAATATATGAAAATGCAACTGTCCAGAAACATTTGTTGAAATTATCCTTTCCTCATTGCTTGCATCCTAAAATTCAGAATCGTCTGCTCTGCCTTCCTTGCATAACTGTAGACAGCACTCCATGACATATATGAAAACGTGCTCTGTAAAGTGGAAAACTAATAGAAATCTAAGTCACTAACATTATTAGTTAGTTCTGAGTAGATCCTGACCCGAAGACAAGAAACAGAAAAAGTATTAGGCCATGACATGTGGTATGGCCCCACTCCTTTATTAGCCTTCAAAACACCTTTTAACCTCAGAGCTATTCCCTCTTCTGTGAAGTAGAAATTATGGTATCCAATGGTCTACTTCAGGAGGATTTCATAAAGATTATATAAGATTATGCATTTTAAAATGCTTTGCAAATTATAAAATGCTATACAAATGCAAGATATTTACTTTATACCTAAAAATCCCTGGGTACATAATAAGGCCCATTCCTGCTTTGCGTAGTAGTGTAGGGCCATAAATATGACTGCACAAGCTGAAACTTTGCAAAAGATCTTAATAATCAACAGGACAAATTATGATTGTTCTATAACCTTTTCCAAGGCACTATTTCTTCTTAACTCTATTCTTGTTCTATTAGGATTTCATCCCAGTGTTACTACTTTTCCTTTCTTTGCTTCAATTCATCTTTGTTGACCAAGCAACTTTTGATAACCCATTATAAAAGGTAATGTGGGCTTATCGCTAAAAAATAAGGAGGCAACGAAACTATGCGCATTGCTATCTGTGCATGAGCTGAGTAACAGGTACACAGTGACCAACTGCAGTAGTATTTTAAAAGAAGCAAAAAAAAAAAACGACATGATTAGTCACTGATCATGATGCACATCTGTTATTTACATAGTAATCTGCAGACTGAAGAGCTAGAAGTGAAGTTTGTACTTTATGCAATTACTCATAGTTAATATATCGTGATCACTGAAATTTGAATTGTGTTGTTGGGGGAATGGTGTTCTTCACTAAACACACTAACTGAAATTTGTGCATACTGGAGCCATGCAAAGTGAGGCTTGCATATACTTGCAGTGTGCCAAGATATGTGAATCTCCCAATTAGTGTTCCCAGAATTTGAAGAGAGGAATAAATGAATTATTTTCCTGGCTTTCTTGATGTGATTCTTTTTGAACCTTCTCTATTACTTCAAAAAAATGTGTGGTGAAGAAATCAAAGAAAGCTTTGAGGAACCCGGGTGGCTCAGTCAACTGAGTGCCCAACTCTTGATTTTGGCTCAGATCATGATCCCAGGGTCCTGGGGTTGACCCCTACATTGGGCTCCACACTGAACATGGAGCCTGCTTGAGATTCTCTCTCTCTGTCCCTCTGCCTCTCTGCCCCCCTGTTCACATGCACGTGCATGTTCTCTCTCTAAAAGGAAAAAAAAACTTTCTATGATTGTTACTTAAGGAGCTTATTTGAGATTAAATTACACTGTAGTATAAGGCAGATAAATCAGTGGGCTTTAAAACAAAAGTTGACTGAATAACAACTGATTTTCTTTTAAGAGAAAAGCAAAGGGTTTTACATGATTTTCCTTAGTTTTAGCCATTGAACTTTTGTTTTGTTTTGTTTTTTTTATTTCAGGAGTAAAATTTAGTCATTCATCCCTTACATACAACAACACCTAGTACACATCACAACAAGTGCCTGCCTTAATGCCCATCACCCATTTAACCCATCCCCCCAACCCAGCTACCCTCCAGCAACCCTTGGTTTGTTCTCTAGAGTTAAGAGTCTCTTGTGGTTTGCCTCCCTTTTTGCTTTTATTTTTCCTTCCTTTCCCCTATATTCACCTATTTTGTTTCTTAAATTCCACATATGAGTGAAATCGTATGGTATTTGTCTTTAACTGACTTATTTTGCTTAGCATAGTACATTCTAGTTCCATCTATGTCACTGCAAATGGCAAGATTTCATTCTTTTTGATGGCTGAGTAATATTCCATTACATATGTGTACCACATCCCCTTATCCAATCATCAGTTGATGAATATTTGGACTCTTCCCATACTTTGGCTATTGTTGATAGTGCTGCTATAAACATTGGGGTGCATGTGCCCCTTCGAATCAGTAGTTTTGTATCCTTTGAATAAATACCTAGTTGTGTAATTGCTGGTGCTATTTTTAACTTTTTGAAGAAATGCCATACTGTTTTCCTAATCACTGAACTTTACTTTTTGTATCTTCACATCTCTTTTCTCTTTAGTTGTCACTCTTCTTGTACCCAGAGTAAAGAGTTCAAGCCAGATCAAATGTCAAATGTACCCCATATCCTAAAACAAGCTTCTTGTAATCCTCATTTTAAAGTCTTGTTTGCATTTGGTTCCTTGAGGGATAACTGCACAGGTAGGTGTAGGAATTATATAACTGGAACCTCTGACTTCTCAGACTAGCACCAAATTGTTGGTATTATCTCTTAAACATTACCCTGATTTCAGGAATATTCATCAATGTACTTCTGCACACTCTCCCCATAGAAGATAGCAGAATTAATATTTTAACTATCTGGGAAGGTACTCATTAGTCTATAATAATAAAGCTATTTTAGATCTGAATGAACCAACTAAACATAAAGGTATTTATCTAATTATGGCAGTCACTATTCTTCCCTAATTTCTATGATAACCACCTCAAGTCAAGTGGGAGAAACAGGAGCATAAATAGATAAATAAAATAAAATTTGGTAAATTGGGGAGGTCAGTCACAAGGTGGTATGAGACTATTAGAGAAACACCAAACCTAGCTTTGAGGACCACAAGGAAGGTCGGGCTGAGCTAGCTCTGAAAAACAGTAGGAATTACCTCAGAAAAGAAAGGAGGATGGATGGTTCTTGCAAGAACCACAGGTTCAAAGGCCTGGAGACAAAGAAAGAGAATGAATTCCAGAAACCAAAAGAGGTTCTGTCAGAGAGCTGTGGCAACAGAGGTGGAATAGATGCCACGATGCTAAAGAGCTTTACCATGACAGTAACATGGAGCCAAAGAAGAGCTTGGAAGGGATTTGTGTTTTAGGAAAGTCATTTCAGTAGCTGCTGTGAGTAGATGGGCATGGAAGCAGTGAAGAAGACAGACCAGCCGAGAGATGAAATCGGCTCAATCCAAGCAGTGGTTAGAACTGAGACATGGGGGAAGATTCTGGGGGTATTAAGGAAGTAGAATTAAAAGGGCTTTGTGACCACTTTTGAATATTGCGCGTGACTCAAAGTTTTCTGGTGTGGACAACTGGGTGGTTACAGTAAATAAGATATAGGAGGAAGGAGAAAGGTCAAGATGGAGGAAGAAAAATGGTAAAGTAACACGAAAAATATTTTACTTTGAAAGGAATGCGAGGCATAGAATGAGATTTCCTGCCTAAAATTAAAAATGTCTTGTATTTTGTTTCTACTCTTTGGATGGCCTGAGACAGATAAATCCTGTGAGCAACTGGGTGGGAAGGAGAGGGCCACTAGCTTCCCCCAGTACAGGGAAGCAATGTGGAGGGCCCTTAGAGAAAATCAAAGAGCAACCTCCTATTGCAGGGTAGATTGGCAGTTTTATTGTCCAGGGCAGAGGATATAAATAGCTCCATTGTATCCGTGTGTCTAAACAAAATGGCCAAGGAAGGTGGTTAGGGCTTGGGGTACCAAAAGTGAGAGGTGTCTCAGACTACTAGACTTTATATTTTGGATATAGTTCATGGCCTGACAAGTAGCATATGCATAAGAAGAAGGTTTAAAGACTTCTGTAAATAACCCTATGTTAGTTGCTGGAAGAAGTACCTGGAATAGAAGACTTGAACTTGACCATGTTCTAGCATATTTAAGAATATGCCCAGGCCACCCACTAGCTAGCTACCAGAGCTCTTTGTCATGATCACAGGTCAAAATGCCTAATGCCTAATGCCTAATACTGAAAGCCATACAACCCACTTTTTATCTTTCCCGCAATGTAAACAGGAAAATAAAACCATTTTTAGCTTACATGGAAGAACATCTCGATATCTGTTTTTGTCTCTGTTGCGTAGGTCATTCCCAGAGTTGAACTCACCAGGTAGGTTCTGAAAATCTAAAGTCTTTAAAAGGTAAGAAATATAAGTCACATATTTACTACGATAAAAAGAAACAAGAAAAAAAATCTGCCTTTGCTTAGTGTTCATGATCCTTAAACCTCTATATGGCATGACCCAATGTTAAATGTGTTGTATGATAAGTGAAGTCAAAACCGCATTAAAAAATACTACAGAAAGGGGTACTTGGGTGGCTCAGTTGGTTAAGTGTCTGACTTTGGCTCAGGTCATGATCTCGTGGTTCGTGGGTTTGAGCCCCGCATCGGGCTCTGTGCTGACAGCTCAGAGCCTGGAGCCTGTTTTGGATTCTGTGTCTCTCTCTCTCTCTCTGCCCCTCCTCTACTCGTGCTCTGTCTCCCTTTCTCAAAAACAAATAAACATTAAAAAAAATACTATAGAAAATACCTCAAATTTGAGATGTCAATCAACAAGTTGTTTGATAAGAAAATGCTAATCTCTCTAAAGATGCTTTTTTCCCTTAAACTTCAATATTTTTCCTTTTTCATAAAAAAGCCAATACAGAACATTCCCTTCTTGGACTTCCCCATAAATCTATTATTTTATAAACAAACAAATAAAAATAACAGCAATATATATATATATAAACATATAAACCAAAAAAAATATAAGCAGACTCACAATTTACTCCTTGGCCCATGAAGGAATTATTGGATATCAATTAAGGAATTCTTCCTTTCAAAAAAATTTCATTACCAAGTGTGAATTCAGTAAACACTGATTGAACATTTAATACGTACTCAGCACTTTTCTAGATACTGGAATACAAAGATGAACCTGAAAATTTTCCCATCCTTAAGGAGCTATCAGAGCAGTCAGAGGGGGACCTATGAGATCAATGTACAGAGATGCTAGTATAATGGCAGCACTGATGACTGCCATCAAAAGTTAGTCATATGAAAGTATGTGTGTGTGCGGAAGGCAAGGAGAGCAGAGGTGAGCAGGTACCACTCCAGGTAAAAGGACAGGAATAAAGGCCCGGGGGCATACATCTCCTCTTGGGGAAACAGTGAATAGGATGATAACAAGAGAACAGAGAACATGATCTAGCCCAGAGGGAAACGAAAACTACCCAGGAAGGCCTTGTTTCATCTACAAAAGAAGCAGAGATGTATCCAGTCCTAGTCTATGAGAATATTTGTGGATAAAGCCTGTGAGTCTATACTTTTCAAAAGCTCTTCAGTAACCCTTCGGTAGCCAACCTGGCACCACCAGTCTTTAAATAAGCGCTGGCAACCACTGGCATGGCCGATGAGAAGCTAGAGAAGGTGTTAAGCAGTAGGATAGTAAGATTTTTACCCTTTTAATTTTTATGCAAATTAATCCTAAAATTAACTTGGAAAAAAATATCTGTAGGAAGAACTAGAAGAATTCTGTAAAAGAAGAGTAAATGAGGGAAGACTAGTCTGAACAAACAGTAAAAGATCCCATGAAGCTACACTAATTAAGAGAGTTTGGTAACAGCATATGAATAAACAAATCAATGGAAGAAGTCCAAGAATACATTAAAATGCATATATCACTTCAGTATATAATAAAAGTGGCCTTTTACATCACTGAATAGAAGTTTCAAGAGGATCTTGGGACAAGAGGATAGATATATAACGTGGGGTCCCTAACAAATACCTTATAAAAAATTAAATTCTAGTTGGATCAAAGATTTATACATTTTAAAAAATTCATACATTTTAAAAGATATTAGTAAGAAACATGAAATAATTATGATCTTAGAGTGAAAGGGCATCTAAAGGATACAGAAAACCCTGAAGTCCCAAAAGATTGCCATATTTGACCACTAAAAATTACCTCTCTTCTTACTAAATGTGTATGTGCATGTACGCACATGTATGTGTGGCACAAACAACAAGGGAGGAAAGTTACCATATAAAGCATATACAAAAGAGAATTTCTTCATTATATAAAGCTATCAATTGATAAGAAAAAGAATAAACAGAAATTGAGCAAAGAATTGGAACTAACAGTTCACTAAAATAAATATAAAAGGCTTAAAAAATATGGAAAGTAATTCCTCTGTTCTCAAATAAGTGTCAATTAGATCATCAACAAGAAATCATTTGTCATGTAAGAGATAAGCAAAGATCCAAAAATTAAATAGCACAAAATACTGGTGGTCTTCCTAGTAATTTGTTCTAAAGAATACTAATACAGGGGTGGCTCAGTCGGTTAGGTGTCCCACTTCAGCTCAGGTCATGATATCATGATCTGTGGGTTCAAGCCCCATGCCGAGCTCTTTTCTCACAGCTCAGAGCCTGGAGCCTGCTTCAGATTCTGTGTCTCCCTCTCTCTTTGCCCCTCTCCCCCGTGCTGTCTCTCTCTCTTGCTCGATCTCAAAAATAAATAAATATTTAAAAAATTAAAAGAAAAAACAAACAAAAAACAAAGAAAGATATACTCGTGATGGAGTCTTTCATTAAAAAAAAAGGATACTCATACATATGTACAGGCATATGAAGAGGGGTAACTGCTGTTCATAGTAGCCTAGAACAATCTAAATGAGCATGATAGGGGACTACGTAAAGAAAAGAAGGCCTTTAGAGCTATACAATTAACTATACTATGCAACCCTTAAAAAGAATGAGATTTTAGGAGATAGAGCTATATGTACTGATAATATATTTGGAAATTATTTCTCAGGTGACACATTTTTTTTTAAGGAAGGAAAGGGTAATGGTGAATAAAGTACATGCTAATGCTTTTCTGGACATTTGGATGACAAAGTTAATAGTGGAAAGGGAGCCTAGGAAGTCAAGAGAGAAAAAGAAAGATACTTTATCCATTTTATAACCTTTTATGCTATTTAACCTCTTTTTTTAACTATATACACCTATTACTTTAAAAACAAACTTAATATTTAAAAACAAAGTACTCAATTTAAAAAACACAGAAAAAAAAAAAAAAGAAAAAACCCTCTAGTAGTAATGTGGAAAATCAGAGACTTTTGTTAAAACCAAAATATTTACCATAAATTCCTGGAGGATTTCAAATTCTGCTACTTTTTTCTCAAGCACGTTAACACAATCCTTGATGGTTAATTGCTCATGAAAACTGAATATTAATGGTCGAACATGAGCCAGCTGAGCTAGCTCCCTTTCAGAAACAATTTGTATACCTAAGAAAAAGAAAAATTCACATTTGTTAAGTTACTTGTATGTATGTGAAGGGAGATTTTCTTTCTGTTGTTGTTTTTTCTTAAGTAAAGGCACAGCCATCTATGGATTACTGGAAATTTGTGTTTCCAGAAGTGAAGAAATCTGTTACTTTGAAAGAAAGTATTCTTGGTTTGAAAAATCATGATTATGTACTTTGAAATTACACAAAACCCACTATTCTTGGAAAAACTGTTAAGTGCTATATAAATAAAAGATGCTATAGACTGAGAAGTGTTCTATTTAACAATGTGAATTGAGTATATGTATTGACAATTATGCACAGCAAGCATGTGCAAACAAGACTTGGATGGGAATAAGTGAGAACTTTTGTCTTCCCTCGGACCAAGTATTTAACATCCCTAGAGTTTGAGAGGAGAGGATGTGGAGAGTCTAACACACTTCTCACTCTAAAATAGATCAAGGACACTCATGCACACACAGACATACAACACAAATACACCCCCCACAAGGACAGAGAGGCTCTATGTGATATCATTAATAAGACTAAAAAATACATATAATATATAACTTGTAATTATGTATTATATGCATATATATACATTATATAGTTACACATTTATAACCAATAATAATAGAAGAGAATACATGCTATTCAATAGTACACATGGAGGGGTTTTTTTTAATGATGATGTTGTATGTCATGTTGACAATCTAGATTCCAAACAGCCGAAATTTTACAGATCATGTCCACTGACCAAAATGCAATAAATCCAGAAGTCAGTATTAAAAGAATATTTTTAAAATTTCAGAATTTTGAAGTAAAATGCTCACGTGAAGCCAGTTCTCAAAATCTCTTTTCAAAGCCAAATAATATGAACAAAAATAAAGTTAACACCAGCAAATATATATATATATATATATATATATATATATATATGAAGCAATTCCACAAAAGAATGGGGATAAAAAGTAAAAAATTCTAAGAATGTGCACAGCCCTGTGAAACTCTTCTTGTCTTGGAACCCTATTTTAACCAAAAGCTCTTTGCAGGGGTGGAAGTGAGGGACTGTTGGTTGGGAGAGATAGTCACAGAAATCCTAAAATTTCTCACAAATATCTCTAACCTGAATATGAGAGGAGATCTAGGAAGCCTAGAGGGGGAGCTAAAGTTTGCAAGAGTAGAAGCCATTTTGATCATCGTTGATGCCCAACAGAAAAATCTTTAGAGCTTCCCATGTATTCCAGCCTTGCTAGAACAAAAGCTGAGAGAAGGGAGAGAGGAAACGAAAGAAAAGGTAGAATGATTGTAATCGACACTGTTGTTGGCTCTCCAACACTGATTCTACCCTGATGGTTAGTTAAAGCCATAAGTGATCATTCCACAATAACTACCTTGCCAGTGAATAATTCAGCAATATGTAGATGACTTGATCCAATGGGAAGCAAGAAGTATATTCAGGGCTTGCAGGCAAGGAAGAGAAGCAAGCTTCTCTCTCATCTCCATCCCTTGCCCAGACATAGATACAGACGTATAAGACCCTGATTATTACAAGCAGCCCTACTGTGACATAAAAGGAATGAGCTGAATACAGCAAATATGAAAAAAATACACATAAAGAACCTATGCTCTTAATGACATCACTGAGAAACTGATCAAATTGAACTTGGAACACTTCCTACCTCTCTACTTCCATTATGGGAGAAAATATATTTCTGTGGTTAACATCATTTTGAATTTGGTTTCTCTTTATTGCGGCCTGGTCCAAGAATTCCAATCAAGGTGGACAGGTCAGGCTTCAGCTACAATAATGGCAATGGGATTTTTGCAGAGGGGCAGTTCTTTTCTAGCTATTTGGTGCGACATCATTGGACAGGTTTGAAGAACAGGTGCTTCCCCCTAACATGGTCCAAAAATAACACTGCAGAATGGTCTACCACAAAAACTGCTAGCTTTGCTGTAAGGAGGAATCTGAGGGAGCTGGACACCGCTGCTCGAACCACTAGCTCCTGGATGACACTACTATAGCAACCATGGAGGAACTAGAAAGTCAGCACCACAACTGTTGGTGCTAGTGATGTACCACTTCAGTTATAATGAGACACGAGGAATACCATGCGTGTTATGGTGCGTACCAGCAGCTTGAGAGCGTCTCCACAGATTTAAGTCTTGGCTAAGTGCATACAACTGGTCAAACCCACATAACTTCAGGATTTCCGGGAAATGTAATTTTTAGTTTTCCTGCCTGGGCCATACAGAAAGACATGTTAGGAGAAGGATGTGATCAAAGCTGAGTAAGCTAATCTAGAATATCTTCTATACAACAATTCATCCACACCCTGTGAGTTTTCTGTTCCTTTTCCCCTAACCCTTCTGCACATTTGTCATTATCTGCTCAGCCAAAATCCAGCCCTCAAAGTGTAGTTTATAATGGAAGATAACTAATCAAATCAAATCAAATCAAATGGAATGAGACTCAACAAGAATTCATTCATGCTCAAACTGAAAAATCAAGGAGATGCAGAACTATACATGTTACTGAGCAAGATGGAAATAAAATGAAAGACGAAGAAAAAAAATGAGCAATGCAATATGGTAGGCAAAAAAAATTTAATCCATTCTGAATGGGACATAACTTATATTGTAGATCTATTATCTGTAGGAAGAAGTAATGGAATATAAATTATTTTAAATGAGTTTAAAAGTGAGATTTTAAAAAACAGAATGGCCTCTTTTTTTAATGTTTATTTATTTATTTTGAGAGACAGAGACACGAGCAGGGAGGGACAGAGAGAGAAGGAGATAGAGAATCCCAAGCAGGCTCAGCTATTCTCAGCACGGAGCCAGATGTGGGGCCCAATCTCACAAACTGCGAATTCATGACCTGAGCCAAAACCGTGAGTCCAATCGATACTTAACTGACTGAGCCACCCAGATGCCCCCCAAAAAACAGAATGGCCTCTTATATTAGGTTCCTAAAGTAGTCAAATTCACAGTACCGAAAGTAGAATGGTGGTTGTCAGAGGCTGGGGGAGGGAGAATGGAGAGTTAAGTACTTAATGGGTACGGAGTTACAGTTGAGGAAGAGGAAAAAGTTCTAGAGATGGATGGTGGTATTGCTTGCACAACAGTAAGAATGTACTTAATACCACTGAACAGTACACAGAAAAATGGTGAAGATGATAAATTTTATGTTCTGTGTATTTTACCACAATTTTTAAAATACTACTAATAACCCAGATTCTTTGCATCACTTATAGTCTGTTATCCAGAGATCGGCTGCTATTATAAAGCTAAATTCTCCTCACGGTCACAAAAAGATGGTCAACAGCAATCAGAGCCATGTATTTTCTTGCTTACAGCCTATTTATTTTCTTTTTTAAAAAAAATGTTAATGTTTATTTTTGAGAGAGACAGCACAAGTAGGGGAGGGGCAGAGAGAGAGAGGGAGACACATAATCCAAAGCAGGCTTCAGGCTGCGAGCTGTCAGCCCAGAACCCGATGTGAGGTTCGAACTCATGAACTGCCAGATTGTGACCTGAGCAGAAGTTGGACACTTAACTGACTGAGCTACCCAGGCGCCCCACATACAAACTATTTCTTAAATGCAAGGACAAAGTTTCCCCAAAGCATCCAACAAACCTTTACCTGAATTTCAGGCAGGCCAAGTGTCTGAAACATAGCCGGCAAAACAAAACTGGCAAAACCTAACTGGCATATCCTCAGATCATTCAGGTTCACACCCTGAGTTAAAAGCAATTTCTCAACCTGCCTTGCTGCAGCTTGATGGAAAAGAGATGAAATGAGTGCTGAAGAATCAGCTAGAGTGATCACTGGTGCCACTATACGTTTGCAGCAACCTCAACCCAAGTGCACAGACTAGGGTGCAAAAAAACCTTTGTGCAAAATTCAAGCCATCCTTCCAGCTCCTCCCTAGCTGTTCCCTACCGGTGCCAGCAAAACTCCCCTACATCTCAGTTCTGATGCCTCCCCAGGTCTTACCCTAGAGCCAGAGGGGAGGTCACACCTATGGGGGACAGAGGTTTAGATGGAGAAAGCATCAGAAAAGAGGCCAGATTTACTTTTTTAAAAAAATTTTTAATGTTTGTTTATTTTTGAGAGAGAGAGACAGAGCACAACTGGGAGAAGGGCAGAGAGTGAGGGAGACACAGAATCCGAAGTAGGCTCCAGGCTCTGAGCTGTCAACACAGGTCCAATGCAGCACTCAAACTCACAAACTGTGAGATCATGACCTGAGTCCAAGTCGGACACTTAACCAGTGGAGCCAGCCAGGTGCCCTGCCACATCTACATTTGTATCAATATCACCTGGGAAGTGCCTTGAAAATAATGGAAAACAGTGTGGAGGTTCCTCAAAAAATTAAAAATAGATCTACCCTATGACCCAGCACTGCCAGGAATTTACCCAAGGGATACAGGAGTGCTGATGCATAGGGGCACTTGTACCCCAATGTTTATAGCAGCACTTACAACAATAGCCAAACTATGAAAAGAGCCTAAATGTCCATCAACTGATGAATGGATAAAGAAATTGTGGTTTATACACATAATGGAATACTACGTGGCAATGAGAAAGAATGAAATATGGCCTTTTGTAGCAACATGGATGGAACTGGAGAGTGTTATGCTAAGTGCAATAAGTCCTACAGAGAAAGACAAATACCATATGTTTTCACTCTTATGTGGATCCTGAGAAACTTAACAGAAAACCATGGAGGAGGGGAAGGAAAAAAAAAAAAAAGTTAGAGAGGGAGGGAACCAAACCATAAGAGACTCTTAAAAACTGAGGATAAACTGAGGGTTTATGGGGTTGGGAGGGAGGGGAAAGTGGGTGACGGGCATTGAGGAGGGCACCTGTTGGGATGAGCACTGGGTGTTGTATGGAAACCAATTTGACAATAAATTTCATAAGAAAGAAAGAAAGAAAGAAAGAAAGAAAGAAAGAAAGAAAGAAAAAGAAAATAGGGATTTCTGGATTCAACCCAACAAATGCTGAATCATAACCTTAAATAAAAATTAAATTAAAAAAAAGAATGAGGTAAAAAATAAGTTTACAGACCTAAGAAAATAAAGATCAAAACTACATGATTACAGGGGCACCCAAGTGGCTCAGTCACTTGAGCGTTCCACTCTTGATCTCAGCTCAGGTCATGATCTCATGGTTTGTGGAAGAAGAGACAAAAAATAAAAGATAGTGCATGTATGGACATCATCAGAAGTTCAGAATAAAAACTTAAGATACAGTGAGGAACTCCAGAAATCATCCTTCCTGGTACAAGCGTACAAGCACAGAGAGGGAAGCAGCAGCTTCTACAGGCAAGGTATGATGTCCCATCCAGTTTCTTTCCCCTATCTTCCCTAAGGATCAGAAGCAGAAGAAGTTGGGAAAAGGGCAGCAAACTCTATTGTCCACAAAACACAAGTTAAGACACAATAACTTTGGGAATTGGGAGGGGAGGAAAGCATCCTAGGCTCAGACCATAACATATCCTCTAGCCCTAAAGAAAAGACAGGTAACTGAGAAGGCACCATCCCTAAGAACCAGGGACACTGCACCTGTCTACAACTAATGCTGAATAAAGACAACAGAGAACGCACTCCCACCCACAATTAGGTTAGCAAGTAACATAATTACAAACAAGAGCATTCTGTTGCTGGGAAATGAACAGGGTCATTGACAGAAACCTTCTCTGAGGTTCAAGTGCAATGCAGAGACCTAAAGCAGAGGGTAGACATTGAAATAAACCCTCTGGCATTTTCCATTCTAAGCACAAGGTAGCAATACAGGAATTTGAAGCTGGTGATGCAATAGGAGTAACCCTAGCAATATAAAAACTCAAACCCTGCTCAATTCCTGACTAAACTGACTTAACTCACCAGACTGAAGGCCTACAAAAGGAAGAGGTATGCCTATTCCTATTTATCCCAGTCTCTAGAACACAAGATATCCAGATTTCAACAAAGAAATTACATGTACACAAAGAAGCAAGTAAAGTAAAAAAATAAAACTGTCAAGAGATAAAGCAATCAAAGGGACCAGACAGAGATACAATATAAATGTTAAAACTATCAGACAATGAATTTTAAATAAGTAAGATTGAAGTTAAAGGCTTCAGTGGAAAAGTGGACAACATGCATAAACAAATGCAGAATTTCATCAGAGCTAGGGAAACCATAAAAAATCAAGCAGAAATCCTAAAAATGAAAATTTCTATAATAGAAATAAAGAATGCTATCAGTGGGCTTATCTATGGGCTTGATACAGACTAGAACAGAATTCGCAAACTTGAAAATAGGTCAATAGGGGGGCGCCTGGGTGGCGCAGTCGGTTAAGCGTCCGACTTCAGCCAGGTCACGATCTCGCGGTCCGTGAGTTCGAGCCCCGCGTCAGGCTCCGGGCTGATGGCTCGGAGCCTGGAGCCTGTTTCCGATTCTGTGTCTCCCTCTCTCTCTGCCCCTCCCCCGTTCATGCTCTGTCTCTCTCTGTCCCAAAAATAAATAAAAAACGTTGAAAAAAAATTAAAAAAAAAAAAAAAAAAGAAAATAGGTCAATAGGCATTACTCAAACTGAAAGAGAAAAAAGAGTCAGGGAAGCCACAGTAGACAGCATCCAAGAACTACAGCCCAATATCACACAGATTAATATTCCTATAATTAGAAACCCAAAATAGAACAGAGAGTGGGAGTGGAATTGGGCAGAAGAAATATTTGAAGTGACAATGGTTGGGGATCCTCCAAAATGAATGAAAGACACCAAGCCTCAGATACAAAAGCTCATCATCAACAATACAAGTTATAAGACAACCCAGAATCCTACAACCAACAAAAATGTCTTTCAGAACAAATGAAGGAGAAATAAACACTTTTACAGACAAATACTGAGAGTTCATTAGCAGCACACTTGCACTGTAAGAAATGCTCAAGGAAGATCTTCAGGCAGAAGGAATATACTACAGAACAGGAAACTGACTCTACACAAATGAAAAGTTGTAAAAATTCCATGAAAGTAGATAAATATAAAATTCTTTTTTCCCTTAATTTTCACTTTCCTGGAGGGTAACTGGCTATCTAAAACAAAAGCACTGAATACCTATTTTTCATAATTATTGTTATGTAAAAGAAACATTTGACAACAATTGTACACAAGATTCACGGGAATAATTAGGAAGACACTATTGGAAGGTCCTTTTGCCAAGTGTTATAATGTTATTTGAAGATAGAAAAAACAGGGCGCCTGGGTGGCGCAGTCGGTTAAGCGTCCGACTTCAGCCAGGTCACGATCTCGCGGTCCGTGAGTTCGAGCCCCGCGTCAGGCTCTGGGCTAATGGCTCGGAGCCTGGAGCCTGTTTCCGATTCTGTGTCTCCCTCTCTCTCTGCCCCTCCCCCGTTCATGCTCTGTCTCTCTCTGTCCCAAAAATAAATAAAAAATGTTGAAAAAAAAAATTAAAAAAAAAAAAAAAAAAAAAAAAAAAAAGAAGATAGAAAAAACAGACTGTGAAAAATTAAAGATGTACATATATTATAAATCCTAGGGCAACCAAGAGAACACTTTTAAAGAGGTATAACTAAAAAGCCATTGGGAAAATAAAATGTTATTACAAAATAATCCTAGAGAAATCTGCCAAAAAAAAAAAAAAAAAGGAAAAAAGATAAAGAATAGAAAGAATAAATAGAAAACAATTAGCAAGACGGTAGAGTTAAAAGATGGTAATATAAATGCAAACAGTCTAAATAAACCAATTAAAAAAACAGAAATCAGGAAACTGGGTGAAAAAGCAAGACCCAATCATACAATGCCCATAAGAAACCACTTTATATACAAAAATGTAGGCAAGTTAAAAGTAAAAGGATAGAAAAATATGTACCATGGGAACACTAATCAAAGGAAGGTGGAGTGGCTCTATTAACATCAGAGAATATCAAAAACAAAGTAGACTTCAGACCAAGAACATTACCAGGGTTAAAAAAGTCTTTACTTCGGGGAAGAAGGATGAATAAGGGGAACAAAGAGAATTTTAGAGCAGTGTAACTATTCTGTTTGACACTAAAATGGTGAAAACATGTCTTTACACATTTGTCCTAACTCATAGAATATACAACACCACCAGTGAACTCTAATGTAAATTATGGACTCAGAGCGGTATTGCTACGTCAGTGCAGATTCATCCGTCACAAATACACCACTCTGGTGAGGAACACTGATAGTGGAGGAGCTTATGCATATGTGAAGGCAGTGAGAATACGGGAAATCTCTGTACCTTCTGTTCAAATTTGCTGTGAACTTAAAACTGCTCTAAAAATTAAAGAGATAATTACTAATGGTAAAGAGGTCAAATCACAGAGAAGACGTAACAATGCTAAATGAGTATGCACCTAACAGAACTTCAAAATACATGAAAAACTGATAGTGTTAAAAAAAAAGAAAGAAAATTTACAATTATCACTGAAGACTTCAAAACTCTTCACTCAGGAATCAATGGAACATGTACACAGACATTCAGCAAGGACAGAAAAGAACTAAACAACAACGTCATCTAACTGGCCTTTATAAAACACTCTGTCCAACAACATTGTAAAAATTCTTCTCAAGTGCACATGGTACCTTCACCAGATAGACCATATTCTAGGTCAAAAATCAAACCTTAACAAATTAAAAAGAATGAATATAAATTATGCCCTTGGACCATAATGAGATTAAATAAAAATCAATAATATACCTGGAAAATCTTCAAATATTAAGAAAGTTAAAAGTATACTTCTAAATAACCCATGGATCAAAGAAGTCACAAGAGAAATTAGAGAACAATTTTTAAAAAAAGCAGACTTTAGAATAGATCTATGTTTACCAAAAAAATTAGTAGGTAGTACAGAGAGTTCCCATATATCCTCTGCTATAGTTTCCCCTATTATTAACAATTAAACTAGGTTAGTACATTTGTTAGATTTGGGGGTTCCTGGGTGGCTCAGTCAGTTAAGTGTCTGACTCTTGATTTCATCTCAGGTCCTGATCTCATGCTTCACAAGTTTGAGTCCCACATCAAGCTCTGTGCTGAAAGCCCAGAATCTGCTTCGAATTGTGTCTCTCCTTCTTTCTCTGTCCCTCCCCACTCTGTGTGCATGCACATTCTGTCTCTCTCTCTCTCTCTCTCTCTCTCTCTCTCTCTCTCAAAATATATAAACATTAAAAAAAGAATTTAATTAACCAATATTAATACATTATTATTAATATGTTAACTGAAGTCCATAGTTCATTCAGAGTTCCTTAGTTTTCCTTCATATCCTTTCACTGTTCCAGGATCCCATCTAGGAATCCATATGATCTTTAGTTCTCATGTCTCCTTAGGCTCCTCTTGGCTGGGATGCTTTCTCAGACTTTCCATGTGTTTGATGATTTTGGCAGTTTGAGGAGTAATGATCAGATATATTCTAGGATGCCCCTCTATTGGAATTTGTCTGATGTTTTTCTCATAATTAGCTTAGGGTTATCAGTTTTGGGGAAGATCACAGAGGTAAAGTGCCATATTCATCACAACATATCAAGGGGACCTACTATCAACATGGCTGATGTTGACCTTGTTCACCTGTTGCAGCTGTGTATCATGTTTCTTTACTACAAAGTTCCTCTTTTTATCCCTCTTTCCATACTGTACTCTTTAGAAGAAAATCACTATATACAACACACACTTAAGGGATGGGATGTTACGCTCCATCTACATTAGAGTGGAATACATCTACTTTAGAGTGGAATATCAACATAATTTATTTGGAATTCTTCTGCATCTCTTTCTTCTCCCCATTTATTTATATATTCAATTATTTTTTTATATTAGTATGGACTCAGACATTCATTTCATCCTTTGAGTTATAATCCAATACTACATTGTGTTGGTGCTCAAACTGTTCCAGCTGTAGCCAATGGGAATGAAAAAGCATTCTGAATGGAATGTAAATAAAAACACATCAAGAATTTGGGGACATTGCTAAAGCAGTATTCACAGGAAGATCTGTTGTATTAACTGCTTAATTAGATCAGAAGAAATAACTCTTATCAGAAATCAATAAAATTGAAAACAATAGGAAAAATAATTGAAACTAAAAAAGCTAGTTCATGGAAAAGATCAATAAAAAGACAAATACAATATGGTTTCCCTTTTATGTGGAATTTAAGAAACAAAACAAAGGAAAAAAAGAGACAAAATAACACACTCTTAAATAGAAAGCATAAACTGGTGGTTGCCAGAGTGGAGGTGGGTGGAAGGATGGTGAAATAGGTAAAGGGGCTTAAAGGGTACAAACTTCCAGTTACAAAATAAATAAATTATGAAGATGAAAAGTACAGCATGAAGAATATAGCCCAAACATTGTTTGGTGGCAGATAATGATTATACTTATTGTGATGAGCACTGAGTAATGTACAGAAGTATTGAATCACTATATTTATTGTATGCCCGACACTAATATAACACTGCTAACTATCCTTCAATTAAAAATTATCAAAATAAATAAAATTACACTGAATTAAAAAAAATGAAAATCTCTAAACTGATCACAAAACAAAGAAAAAACACACTTTACCACATCAAGAATAAAACAGAGGGTATCAAGTCAGATATTACAGACATTACAAAGTTAATAAGGGAATATTATAAACAGTTCTAATTCCATAAGTTAGACAACTTATATTGATGAGACAAACTGCCAAAGCTCATTAAAGAAGAGAAAGATGATTCAATAGTCCTTTATCAATTAAAAACATTGAATATTGTTATGGGCTGAATTGTGTCCCACCCCCCCCCCAGAATTTTATATGTTAAAGTCCTAACCTCTAATAATTCAGAATATGATTGTATTTGGTGATAGGATCTTTAAAGAGGTAATTAAGCTAGTAAGATTTTTAGGGTGCATCCTCATCAAATATGACTAGTATCCTTACAAAAAAAAACCAAACAAAAACAAAAAACACAGCTCCCAGATGCTACACAGGGAGAAGACAGCCATCTGCAAGTCAAGAGGCCTCAGAAAAAATCAAAACTGCCAACACCTTGATCTTAAACATCTAGCCTCCAGAATTGTGAGAAAATACATGTGTTATGTAAGCCATTCAGCCACTAGTACTTTGTTATGAAAACCCTAGAAAATGAACACAAATATGTATTTTAAAACCTTACAAACACATTCCAAGACCAGATGGTTTCACTGAATTCTAGCAAACATTTAAGGGAGCAATAATAATAATTTTGTACAAACTCTTCCAGAATATAAAATAGGAGGGGTACTTCCAAACCAACTTTATGAGGGCAGCTTTGCCCTGATACTCAAACCAGAAAAAGGCACTCCAAAAAAGAAAACCGCAAATCAATATCTATCACGAACGTAAATGCAAAAACCTCAACAAAATACCAGCAAATCAAATCAAGCAACATATAAAAAGGAAAAACCACAAAGCTGGGTTTATCCCAGGAATACAAAGCAAATTCAACATTTGAAAATCAAATACCAACAGTCCATAAGTCACCATATCAACAGACCAAAGAATAAAACCTATAAGATCATCTCAGTAGATACAGAAAAAACACCGGGAAAAAATTCAACATGCACTCATGATGAAAACTCTAGGAAACTAAAACTAGAAAGAACTTCCTTAATATGATAAAAGACATCCACAAAAATCCTCCAACTAACATTATTCTTAATGATGAAAAACAGAATGTTTTCCCCCTAAAACGGAGCCCACTCTCTGTACTCTTTTCAATGTTGCACCAAAGGTCCCAGCTAGTTCAACAAGTTAAGAAAAAGAAATGAAAAGCATATACATTAGAAATGTTGAAAAATAAAACCGTGTCCATTCATAGATAACATGAGTGTCTACATAGGCAAATTCCAAAAAGAATATACAAAAACACTCCTAGAATTAAGAGTGAATTTAATAAGGTAAAGGGATACAAAGGCAATATCAAAAATATCAATCATATTTCTATATACCAGCAGTGAACTATGGAAGTTAAAGTATTTTATAATAGCACCAAAATGCAGAAGATACTTAGATAAAAGTCTAACAAAACATGTACAAGATCTGTATGTTTAAAACTATAACACACTAACTACTGATAAAAGAAATCAAAGCCGACCTATAAAGAGAAATGCTTCCATCAGAGAACACAACAATGATCCCATTGATAACATTAGAAGTTGAGAATGCCACCAGCCCATTTTGGGCTCCTCATGCTACCAAACTGACAGAAAAAGAGGGGCTACTATAATGCTTGATATGACTAATTCTAATTATCAAAGGGGAAATTGGGTTCCTACTAAACAGCAGGGGTAAGAAGGAGTATGTTGAGAATGCAGGTGATCTTCTAGAGTGACTTTACAGTGATTAAAGTCAGTGGAAAATGATAACAGTTAAATTTAGACATGATTGCTACTAGCTTAGTGATGAAGGGATGAAGGGATGAAGGGATGAAGGGATGAAGGTTTGCATCACCCTACCAGACAAGGAACCACAACCAACTGAGGTGCTTGCTGCGGTCAAAGAGAATACCAAAGTAGTAGAAGAAGGCAGTTCTACCAGATACAACCTTGTGACCAGCTGCACAAATGAGGACATAATAGTTACAAGTAAGTCTTCCTTTTTCAATATAAATGTCTGACACAATATATCAAGTATTCACATACATTCAAATATGTAAGTTAACCACATATTTTTGTTTTCTTTTATAGGATAGTAAAGGTGAAGTGTTAATCAGCTGAACAAGGAAGACATCACTCAAAGACAAAAGGGGAGGGGAGCCTAGGTGGCTCAGTCAGTTAAGGGTCCAACTTCGGCTCAGATCATGATCTTGAGGTCTGTGAGTTTGAGCCCTGCACCAGGCTCTGTGCTGACAGCTCAGAGCCTGAAGCCTGCTTTGGATTCTGTGTCTCCCTCTCTCTCTGCCCCTTCCCACTCACACTCAGTCTCTCTCTCTCTCTCTCTCTCTCTCTCTCTCTCTCTCTCTCTCTCCTCCCTCCTCCTCTCAAATATAAACAAACATTAAAAAGAGAAAAAAAGACAAAAGGGAGATTTTTATATTCTCTTTTGAGGATGGGGTGAGAAGGTGTTTTCGGTTGCGCACAGGATAACTGTATCATCGTAGATGGAAACATATGTTTTTATTTGGAGATTAGGTATGGTTTAAAGAGATATATGTGGGGGCGCCTGGGTGGCGCAGTCGGTTAAGCGTCCGACTTCAGCCAGGTCACGATCTCGCAGTCCGTGAGTTCGAGCCCCGCGTCAGGCTCTGGGCTGATGGCTCGGAGCCTGGAGCCTGTTTCCGATTCTGTGTCTCCCTCTCTCTCTGCCCCTCCCCCGTTCATGCTCTGTCTCTCTCTGTCCCAAAAATAAATAAAAAACGTTGAAAAAAAAAAATTTAAAAAAAATAAAAATAAAAAAAAAAATAAAGAGATATATGTGGGTGCCAAGTTGAAAAAAGATGGACTGTGGTTATTTTGCAATATGTCAATATGGCTAGGCTGAACTTCTTCTCCCAGAATTCCATTTCCTAAATGTTTCCAGTTAAGATGATTGACGAGAGAGGTTCTTATGTGAGACTTTGGAAACCTGAAACAATAGCCATTTTGTAGTTCACACACACTATAGCTTATCTCCTGACACACCTCATTTTTTACACAGAGGGAAAAACTTGGTATCATAAAAATGGCAATACTTCCCAAATGAATATGTTGCCACTCCAATCTGAATTTCAAAATTTACATGGGGGTATATGCATCCTGATATTTATAGTAGCGTTATCAACAACAGCCAAACTATGGAAAGCACCCAAATGTTCATCAACTGATGATGGATAAAGAAGATGTACACACACACACAATGGAATATTATTCAGCCATGGAAAAGAATGAAATCTCACCATTTGCAATAATGTGGATGGAGCTACAGACTATGAGTAAGTAAGTAAGCAAAGTAAGTCAGTCAGAGAAAGACAAATACCTTATGGCTTCACCCATATGTGGAATTTAAAACATAAAGCAGATGAACATGGAGTGGGAAGAGACGCAAATGAAGAAACAGACCCAACTATGGAGAACAAACTGAGAATTGATGGAGGGAGGTGGGTGGGGGATGGGTTAAATAGGTGGTGGGCATTAAACAGGGCACTTGTGATAAGCACTGTAAGTGATGAATCATTAACTTCTACAACTGAAACTAATATTACACTGTATGTTTACTAACTGGAATTTAAATAAAAATTTGTAGAAAGAAAAAAAGGGGGGTTGTGGGAATGAACAAAATAATTTAAAATACCACATGTAGCAAGAGCCCAACTAGCCTACAAAATTTTTTATTAAAGCACTATTGGCATACAATATCTATTAGCTTAAGCTGTACAGTCATTTTTTATCTTTGTACATTATAAGATAATGCCCACAATAAGTCTAGTTACCACCTGTCACCAAAGTTATTACACTATTATTGACTATACACCCTATGCTTTACGTTACATCCCCATGACTTGTTTATTTTATTACTGGAAGTTTGTACCTCTTAATCTCCATTACATTTATTTTTTTAAAAATGAAGGGAAGGATTTGACTTTCTAGGTAGCACTTAGAACTACTGTCACATTTTAAAATTTTTAACAATTTAGTCATTGTAAATTGTTGCTTCACTGTGGTTCGATTTTCACTTCCCTGACTAAAAATTAGGTTGAGTACCTTTTTCAGATTTCCTCTTCTGTGAAGTGCCTACTGACATCTGTCTGGTCAACAAGTAATAGACTCGGGGGCTTAAACAGTACTTGGGCTGCTACAACAAGTAATAGACTCGGGGGCTTAAACAACAAATATTTCTTTCTCACAGTTCTGGAAGCTAGAAGTCTGAGCTCAGGGTGCCAGCATGGTTGAATTCTCTGTGAATGCCCTCTTTCCGGTTTAGAGATGGCTGCTTTCTTCCTGCATCCCCACGTTATAGAAAGAGAGCCTCTAGTTCCTTCATCCCTTTATAAAGGTACCAATGCCATCATGGGGCTCCACCTTCATAACCTCATTTGAACTCAATTACCTCCCCAAGCCCCCATCTCCATCTGTCATCACATTGGAGATCCAACATGAATTCGGGGAGCTGGGGGGAGGGCAAAAAAGTAGTCCATAGCAATGTCTTCTGCCCATTTTTCCTATTGTCTTTTCCCTATTAATTTGTAGTTCTTTATGTTTTCTGGCATTAATCCTTTATTAGTACAGATCTCAGTCTCAGTAACAGACCCCAGGACAGACCTAACCCTAAAGTGAAAATGAAAAAGAGGGGAAAAGAAGGGGACTGGGAAAGAAAAAGCAGCTCCTGTCTGCTCTCCCTGGGGAGCTGGCCTTGCTTCTGAGGGCCGGGCCATGCCACTCTCCTATCATACAGAAACCAATGTCACATAGCACTGATATTAGTTGTCATTGCAAGACTGTAATAAAGCAAAACAAAACCATCTAATCATCATATCTGAACACAGACAGAACTCAAAAGAATAACCCGTAATATACCAACTGCAAGCTTCTTGTTCCTCATCGCTCTGAATCTCAGCTCTCAAAACCACCTGCTTGGTTAGACACTGATCTTAGATCATAAGCTTCCTGCTATTGCTGCAGCAGCAGTACCATGAATAAAGCTTTCCTTCTTTTTCCCAACCCAATCCAAGAATTTCCCCAAAGGTTCAGTTCCATGGATGTTTATCATATTACTTTATATTATAATAATATTTTTAAAAGAACTACCCTAACTGACCAACAAGAAGAGATTGACTATGCAGATAATTGTGCACTCACACAATGAAGTATCATTCAGGTTTTAAAAACTGTTGGGTAAATATGTGTTTATTAAAAAGCCATGTTTACAAAGGAATGTGTTCATTTTTATTTTAAAAATAAATTTGTATTAAAACTTCCGCTTCTGCCTAAAACGTAGAAAGCTGGTATCACCCATCACCCATACACTAACAACATGTAAAAGTTGAAAACTGCAAAATAAAAACCAATAAAAAAAAATCCACTGGAGAGCTGTGGCTGCAGGACAACCAAGTAGTCTGAAGTCTAAGGAAAGACAGACGCCTCCAAGGAGAGACAGGTCACCAACACGAGTTCACTTGTAGCAGCTAATGGGAGAAAGAGATGCCAGACACCATACAAGTGTAAAAGAAGTATTCAGATAAAAAAAAAAAAAAAAAACTTGATGTATTCCTGAAGGCTGAATGTGGCCTAATGTGACAATTTAAAATTCCGGGAAGCCACAGATAAAAGAGTTTTGCAACAGTCTTGCAGACTCAACAGGCCTCCAATAGGTGCTCATTAAAAAGCAAAAAATAAAGGAAACAGAGTAGGAAATGGAAGGAATCTTTCCCTCAGTGGTACAGGCTTGGAGGAGAAGAGTTACTACCACTGCAGAAAATGTATAAAGCCGTTACTTGGACCTACACCTCCGCATTGAAGAAAAGTCTTCATTTGCAGGCGGAACAGCAGCAAACCCCACTGTGCACAGGTGAAGAATCACCGCCTCTGGGACAGGCAAAAGAAAAACACTCCACTCCTGGAGGAAGAGCAGGAAACAGTCTTAAGCTCAGGATCCTAAACCAATACTATAGTAAGTCTCTCACCACTAAGGAAACCTCCTCCGACAGGAAACCTCCTCCCACACTAAACCTGCCAAAAATATAAAGCAGAGTTTGAATGCCATAATGAGGAGAGGCAGCATCACTGACAAAGCCCCTCCACTGACAACCAGGAACAGAGAAGTTGCCTAAGGCCGAGACTGGACTACGACCACAAAACACTACCTGCCCTCCTCTCCAGGCCAGCCAGCACCAGGCTACCTACCACTAGAGCAGGGCCATGAGTGTAGGGAAGAGCACTTCTGAAGCACAGGTACATGGGGAAGGCCTGAAGCTAAGGATGGAACAGGAATGAGAAGGGAAACTCTAGCAGTGCAGTTGCCACCCTAAGTACAATTCAAATCTTGAGAAAGATTTAAATTTTAAGTTAATAGTTCGCCGTAGGTCATGACAGCAACACAAAAGCAAAGTCCAGCTCATGTCCTAAACACACTAACTCAAGTACCTATACTAATGGCCTAACGGGGAATAGGCATAAATTGCATTTATCTCAATCTCTACTCTTCTACACCCAATATCAACACTCTATCAAAATTTACAAGATATACAAGAAGCAGCAACGATGACAAAATCACTGTCAGAAGAACAAGGCAATCTACAGAAAAAAAAAAAAAAAACAACTTAGAAATGACCCATGTGTTAGAATCATAAGAGAGGGAATTCTAAATAACTATAATTAATATGTGAAAGCTGTATGGAAAAGGTGAACAAAGTACATGAGCAGATAAGGAATTTGAACAGAGAAGGAAACCATAAGATAAAGTCAAAACCTTTGTGAGAGCTGAAGAATGCTTTCAAATGGGTTCATCAGTAGAAGACTAACACAGCTGAGGAAAGAGGCAATAAACTTGAAGATGAATTGATAAAAATTACCTTAACTGAAACTCTAAGAGAAAAAATAGGAGGAAAAAAGGTAAAAAGCATATTTGTACAGCCCCTTTGGAAAACAATTTGTCAATTATATACACTTACAATTTCAAAATCCCAATCATAGATACATTTACCTTAAAGAAATGAAAATGTAGCTTTACCCAAGACCAGTATGTGAAAGTTTGTAGTGTTTTTTATCCATAATTGTTAAAATGTGGAAACACCCAACTGTGCCTCAACTGGTGAGTGGATAAACAAACTGGTGTAGCCATACAATGGAATACTATTCAGAAAAAAAAATTAAATACCAATAAAAGCAATGGTGTACATGAATATCAAGAGCATTACAAAAAAAACTGTACTCAAAAGGCAACATATTTATGATTCTGTTTATACAACACTTTGGAAAAGAAAACTAACAAGAATGAAAAGAGATTACTGGTTGTCAGGTGCTTGTGTTGGGTTAGGGGAAGACTCAAAACAGTACACGAGAAATTTAAAGGGTGAAGGAAATGCACTGTATGCTGGCGGTGGTGGTAGACGTTTTGTCTAACCTTACAGAACTGTACGCTAATTTTCTCATTAACTATTTTTGTGTCAGATCTGTATTTTAATAATTACATAAGTGTGAGATTGTCAAAATCAGTAGATCTGACATTTTCCAACTTTAAAAAAGTCATTAGACAAGATGATTCTGGCACTTGATCTAAGGTTGAAATGGGTGATCTCTATAGTCCTCTCTAGCTCCAAGGTTTTTGAGGTATGGGATTCCCCAATCTCACACAAAAATTTTACATATATATAAATTTATATGTTTTTATAATTTTTATAACTTTATATGTAAATCTATGTATGTTCATGGTTATATTTATGTTTACATTATATACAAATGTAAATACATATACACAAAAATTTTGACTATCTTCAGTATTATGATTTATTTTTTATACAATTTGTATTTTTATTTTTTCCTCATAATATACCCTATGTGTAATCCAAAAAAAAGTTATTATTTTACTTACAAAGTATATATACTGTGCAACAAATTAAAATTTAAAAAATGAGGAAGCAGGTCATGTGCAAGTCTACACAAATCTATAATTCCTAGTATAAAAAAATATAAATAGCTCATTTTATTAAATTGACATGTTTGGATTGCAAGCATAATTCATTCTAAGTCGATTAGAATGGAAACATGCTTGTAATCCAAAGCACTTGTATAACAAAGCAAATTTCAGGAACCATTAGCTCAGTTGTGATCATGTGACATTCGGCATCACATATTACTTGTATCGTAAGACATCGCTCATTTTTCAAATTAAAATTTATTAGAAACGTTTGCTTGTCTTGCTGAGGACTCTCAAAACAAGTTACTCACAATCCAAGGTTTTACTATAAATTAAAATATTTAAAGAAAGGGAGAGATTTGCCCTTATGAAGGTGAGGTGTGGAGCATTTTCTTCATTCTTAAAAAAATCCTAGGAAATCATGTTTGCTCCATCTAAAAAAGTTTTTCCTAGCTCTTTCCCACATTTATATTAGAAATTTCTTGGTTCATACCTCTGAAATATAGCTTCTTCAAGAATGTGATAATAAAAAGAGGATGAAGTCATACCGTGGAGCTGAGGAGGGACAGTCTGGGATGGCCCTGCAAGTTCTTCATCCTCACTGCTCCACTTGTCTCGTAGGAAGCCACTGGTGGCCCATATGCCTGGGTCACTGTCACTAGAAAAGAAATATATTTCACTGTTCATGGTTTCAAACAATGTATACATTTTTTAAAGAATCTCTGATAATCTATATTAGTTATTCGGTTGACATTCATCTTTATTTCAACGTTTTTTATTTATTTTTGGGACAGAGAGAGACAGAGCATGAACGGGGGAGGGGCAGAGAGAGGGAGACACAGAACCGGAAACAGGCTCCAGGCTCCGAGCCATCAGCCCAGAGCCCGACGCCGGGCTCGAACTCACGGACCGCGAGATCGTGACCTGGCTGAAGTGACCTGGCTTAACCGACTGCGCCACCCAGGCGCCCCGATTCATCTTTATTTCAGTTTAGCCATGTACATCTGTTGTCAGCACCCAGAATTGGCCCACTTCAAAAGGGATCACTCTGAAGTCCCAATGTCTGATCACAAACTCCATCTCTTCCCGCATTTATCTGGCTTGCAAACTAGCCATCTTGGATCAATCTACCTACGCCCCTTCTTTCCTCCTTTACCCAGGCTGTGAGAGAAAAGTACTGAGGTCACTGGGATTTCTGGTATCAGCACAGAGCCATGTGGAAAATACTGTGATGTATGTCCCTGTTGAGTCTCCTCTACTTTTCTTCCACGACAGCTAATTCTGAACCACCGCCCTCATTTAGACCCTATCTTAATTCTCTGCCTTAGTATAAACAGAGCCCCTTCTGGAAAATGCAAGCCAGGAAGCAAGAATTCGTTCAACTAATTCTCTTTTAAAATGTGTACTTATGGGGCACCTGGGTGGCTCAGTCAGTTAAGTGTCCGACTTCAGCTCAGGTCATGGTCTTGTGGTTTGTGAGTTCGAGCCCCACATCAGACTCTGCACTACCAGCGCAGAGCCTGCTTCTGATCCTCTCTCTCCTTTTCCCCTGCCCCTGCCCTGAACTCTCTCTCTCTCTCTCTCTCTCTCTCCCTCTCAAAAAATAAACATTTTAAAAAATAAAATGGGTACTTAGATACATCAACATGTTTCATTATTCTTTACTTTCTCCCTGATCAAAATTAATCCTTCCACATTCAACTCCACACCTTCTATCTCCTAACTCTTTTCTTTGAAATGACATTTTCATACATATATAATTAATCTCTCCCTATGTACAAATTCCGCCATAACATAAGAATACTCAATTCTCCCTAATCTTAAAAATAGAAACTCTTTTTCACCCATAGCTAATATCATCCTCAATGGGGAAAAACTGACAGCTTTACCCATAAGGTCAGGAACATGACAGGGATGTCCATTCTCACCACTGTTGTTCAACAGAGTGTTGGAAGTCTCAGTCTCAGCAATCAGATAACAAAAAGAAATAAAAGGCAACCAAATCAGCAAGGAAGAAGTCAAACTTTCATTCTTCACAGATGACATGATATTCTACGTGGAAAACTCGAAAGACTCCACCAAAAAACTGCTAGAGCTGATATATGAACTTAAGCAAAGTCACAGGATATAAAATCAACATTCAGAAATCAGCTGCATTTCTATACACCAATAATGGAGCAGCAGAAAGAGAAATCAAGGAATTGATCCTATTTACAATTGCACCAAAAACCATTAAATACCTAAGAATAAACCTAACCAAAGAGGTGAAAAATCTATACACTGAAAACTATAGAAAGCTTATGAAAGAAATTGAAGAAGACACACACACAAAAAAGGGAAAAGATTCCATGTTCCTGGGTAGGAAGAACAAATATTGTTAAAATGTTGATACTACCCAAAACGATCTACACATTCAATGCAATCCCTATCAAAATTACACCAGCGTTCTTCACAGAGCTACAACAATTCTAAAATCTGTATGGAACCAGAAAAGACCCCAAATAGCAAAAGTAATGTTGAAAAAAGAAAACCAAAGCTGGAGGCATCACAATTCCAGACCTCATACTGTATTACAAAGCTGTAATCATCAAGATAGTATGGTACTGGCACAGAAACAGATACATAGATCAATGGAACAGAATAGAAAACCCAGAAATGTGCCCACAAACATATGGCCAACTAATCTTTGACAAAGCAGGAAAGAATATCTAATGGAAAGAAGAGTCTCTTCAGCAAATAGTGTTGGGAAAACTGGACAGTGACCTGTAGAAGAATGAACCTGGACCACTTTCTTACACCATATACAAACAATAAACTCAAAATGGATGAAAGACCTAAATGTAAGACAGGAAACCATCAAAATCCTAGAAGAGAAAACAGGCAACAACCCTTTTGACCTTGGCCACAGCAACTTCCTACTAGACATATCTCCAGGAGCAAGGGAAACAAAGGCAAAAATGAACTATCAGGACCTCATCAAGAGAAAAAGCTTCTGCACAGGAAAGGAAACAATCAACAAAACTAAAAGGCAACTGATGGAATGGGAGAAGATACTTGCAAATGACATATCGGATAAAGGGTTAGTATCCAAAATCTATAAAGAACTTATCAAACTCAACACCCAAGGGGCACCTGGGTGGCTCAATCGGTTAAACATCCAAATTCAGCTCGGGTCATGATCTCACGGTTCATGAGTTCAAGCCCTGCGTTGGGCTCTGTGATGACAACTCAGAGCTTGGAGACTACTTCAGATTCTGTGTGTCTTTCTCTCTCTTCCCCTTCCCCACTCGTGCTCTATCTCTGTCTCTCAAAAATAAATAAATGTTAAAAAATTTAAAAAAAACTCAACATCCCCCAAAAAATAATCCAGTGAAGAAATGGGCAGAAGATAGGAACAGACACACTTTCCCAAAGAAGACATCCAGATGGCTAAGAGACACATGAAAAGATGCTCAACACCATTCATCATCAGGGAAACACAAATCAAAACAATGATGAGATACCACTTCACACCAGTCAGAATTCCTAAAATTAACAACTCAGGAAATAACAGATATTGGAGAGGATGTGGAGAAAGGGGAACACTTTTGCACTACTGGTGGGAAGGCAAACTGGTTCAGCCACTCTGGAAAACAATATAGATACTCCTCAAAAAATTAAAAATAAAGCAACCCTATGACTCAGGAATTGCACTACTAGGTATTTATCCATAGGATACCAAAATGCTGACTCAAAGGTGCACCTGCACCCCTATGTTTAAAGCAACCCTATCAACAACAGCCAAATTATGGAAAGAGCCCAAATGTCCATTGACTGACAAATGGATAAAGAAAATATTACACACACACACACACACACACACACACACACACACTGGAATATTACTCAGCAATCAAAAAGAATGAAATCTCATTTGCCACAATGTGGATAGAACTAGAATGTATTATGCTAAGTGAAATAATATGTAAGTGATGAATCACTAAATTCTACTACTGAAACCATTATTACACTATATGTTAACTAACTTTGATTTACATAAAATTTTTTTTAAAAAAGAGAAAAAAGCTGTGTATACATACATACATACAATGGAATATTACTCAGCCATCAAAAGTAATGAATCTTGCCACCTGGATGGAGATGCAGTATGTTTGTTATGCTAAGCAAAATAAATCAGTCAGGGAAAGATAAATACAATAGAATACCACTCATATTGTGGAATTTAAGAAGCAAAACAGATGAACATATTAGATGGGGGAAAAAAGAGGGAAACAAATCATAAGGCTCTCATTACAAAAGAAAATAAACTGAGGGTTGATGGAGGGAAGTGGGTGGGGGATGGGCTAAATGGATGACGGGTATTAAGGAGGGCACTTGTCATTATATGTATGTCGTATGTTTATGTCATATATTGAACATTGTGTGTTATATGTAAGTGATGAATCACTAAATTCTACCACTAAAAACAATATTACAGTATATTTTAACTAACTAGAATTCCAATATAAATTGGAAAAAAATAGAAACCCTTTTCAACCTATCTCAAACAGACTTTTCAAATACTAGCCATACCCATTTTCTGTTCCTTTCCAGCTTCTTACTACTCCGTTTACTTGTTGTGCTTTCATTCATAGCCCCATTTAACAAAAGCCTCCTAATTTGACTTCTGGTTCTAATCTCTGATGTCTAAAGACAACTGTTCCTAAATTCAAATTTAATTATGCCTGCCCATCACCTTCAAGATAAACCCAGGCTCCTTACATAAGTTTAAGACACCGGCAATCTGGCCCCAGCCAATCTGTTCGTCATCCCTACTAATCTCCTTTATGTATCTTATGTTTTAATCTTAACAAAAAAAATGCCTTTTTCTTTTGCTTCTGGAAGATATTTAAAGTTTCTTACTCTTTCTCCTTCTCATCTTTTTTAAGATTACTGTAAATATCTAATTGCTCCCCACTTCTTGCCACCTATCATCCACCTGGCAACCAGCAATCCTCTTTTTCTAGATAAACAGACAGACATATGCATGGATACAGCAAAAAAAAAGTCCCTGTACTTTCTTTTCATTCCAACAAATGGACTAAAATATGTACTCCTTGATCTCACATATATCAACTTCCTTCACATTCTGGCCCACCTTACGTTTGGCTGTACCTCTTACCTTCTCAAGCTTCCTGGCATTCCAATTCACATGTACCCTACAACTCTTGACACATAACATTTATCACCATTAATAAGATATTTTCACAACTTCTTACCTTTGCTCAAACCTCTTCCTCCAGCTTGACATTTTCTTCCTTTCCTTTTCTTTTTTATTTTTTTTTAACTTTTATTTATTTTTGAGAGACAGAGACAGAGCGCAAGTGGGGAAGGGGCAGAGAGAAAGGGAGACACAGAATCCAACGCAGGCTCCAGGCTCTGAGCTGTCAGCACAGAGCCTGATGTGGGACTCAAACCCACAAACTGTGAATCATGACCTAAGTCGAAGTTGGACGCTTAACCGACTGAGCCACCCAGGCACCCCATCTTCCCTTCCTTTTCACCTGCTAGATTTCTACTTATTTAAGGTCCTAAATCCAACCTATGTATCTTTTCTTCAAAGAAGCTGGTGAAGCCCCCTATACATATTTATCTGTCTTCTATATTCACAATCCTTGGACATTGACTCTATAGTAGTATTTACTACATTGTACTTAAATTTGTCTTTTACATATCTGTTTCCTTAATTAAACTATAAACTAGGGGTGCCTGGGTGACTCAGTCAGTTAAGGATTTGACTTTGCCTCAGGTCATTATCTTATGGTTCACAGGTTTGAGCCCCGCATCGGGCTCTGTGCTGACAGCTCAGAGCCTGGAGCCTGCTTCAGATTCCATGTCTCCCTCTCTTTCTTCCCCTCCCCTGTTTTCACTCTGTATCTCTTTCAAAAATAAATAAACATTAAAAACAATTTTTAAAAACCTATAAAGGGCAAGAGCTGTGTAATATTTTGCAGTTGTTTACAGTGTTTAGTATATAATCAGTATCTAGTAAATTAATATAAACTATTAGATTATAATAGTATCTCAAAATGCCTTTTGAATTATTATTTGTTCACCTAACGCACTTTTGAAAGTTATATATGCAAGTTACCTATTATACACATTATTATGCAGTGCTATGCCACTAATATTAGTTATAAATCTCTAAGGAAATATGGCTCACTAAAATGTTCTCTTATTTGACATGATTTTGCATGTAACACCTAAATGTGAACAGTTTATAAAGATGAATATTATTTTTGTTTTGTTTTTCTAATGGAAATTTACTTTTCTTTTGGTTCCTTAAATTCTTTCATATATAGTACCAAAAATTCACCATGCTAACAATTCTATTGTTTCCAGCACATTATTTTCTTTCTGGAACCAAATATCATTTCTAGTAAAATTTAGTTGTGTACTGAGCTTTACCTTACTTCAAGTACACTGTCCTCTCCAAAGTTCCAAACACCATGACTCTGGAAACGTACAATTGTTGAGATGACAGAGAAATTACATTCTTTAGGGATATCTTTTTCATCTGTTAATACTATATTTATGAGATCATAAATACATCTTATTTCTAGCCAAATCAGGCTGTACTTACTACAAAGAGCTGTATCTTGAAAAACTAACCAAACATTTGAAGGCCATTATTCACTGTCTCCACTGAGAGAGCTAGCTATGAATATGAATAGAAAACTCACTAAATAAGCACATTATACCTTTCTGTAGCATCTTTTAAAATATCCTCATAATCATTTTGGGAACTCTGAGGAGAGAATTTTACCTCCTCTGAGCTATCTTCCTTTGCCAAAACCTACAGGAATAAGAAAGGAAAGAAAATTATGGCTATGATTTTAGGAATGTATAGTTTAAAAGAAATATGATTTCTATAGATTTTTTATTTTTTAATGTTTATTTATTTTTGAGAGAGAGAGAGAGAAAGCACAGGGGAGGGGCAGAGAGAGGGGGAGATAGAGAATGTGAAGCAGGCTCCACACTATCAGTGCAAAGCCCAACATGGGGCTCGAACTCACAAACCACGAGATCATGACTTGAGCCAATGTCGGACACATAACCAACTGAGCCACCCATGCACCCCCGATCTCTATAGCTTATTAAGAAGAGTGCTAAGGTATTTAATAACAGAATTAAGACCACAATCACAGTTTGATTTCTATTCCTATAAAATCACTTGAAATGTATTTCTCCCTATTAAATATTTTCCAAACTGTAAAAATAGAGTATAAAGTACTATGCACACACAAATGATTTTTACTGAGTCACCCAAGTTATTTTACAAAAGTTGATAAAAATAAGCTTCATTTGTGATAAGAAAAAAAAAGACTATCACTGTAGCCCAGTGAAGATTCTTATAATGAATGCTTATCACATTTAGTTTACATACAAAATTCTTAGCACTATATTTATCTTTATTTTAATACTTATATAATCTAATCCAGTAATTAATTCTAAGTATGTTTCTGCCATAAGATTTTCTTCTGCCCCCTAGACTTTTTTCCACTTTGTTGCATTCACAGAGTCCTGTATAGTAAATAAATAATAATAACAAAAAAAATGAGAGTAGAGGGGAAAAAATCACATTAAATTAAAAATTCAATCAATATTTTAGCCCTCAATTCTGTTTCAATTAATCCATTCATTTGACAATTATTTTCTGAGGACCCAGTATGCACAGATAGTGGTCTAAGTGCTATGGATAAAACAGTGAACAAGAGAGGTATGTGTTCTGCCCTTGCAGAGCGTATATACTCTCATGGGGAGAAAGAAAACACACAAGCAAACATATACAAATTACAGCTGGTGGTGTTACTGCAGTAACAGAGTATGGTGATACGTAACTGCCATGTACCTAAAAGGCAAAAGGAAGGGCTAAGCAAAGAGACAGGGAAGCATCCTGAGCGAAAGAAACAGCAGATCCCAGGTCCAGGCAGAGCCTCTGGCCTCTGCCTAACTGACCACCCTCACCTCATGCCTAATTCTCATGCAGCATCTCAAGTCACAGCCTATATACCATGTCTTTTCATCTTTTCTCAAGTATCTTTGACGACTCTGATTGTGTAAAAGTTATTAATCTTTCCCCGCTCGCAAGTATGTGTGTGTGTGCATGTGCGTGTGTGTGTTTTGCTTATTCCATGAAATTTTTTAGACCTGGAATACCTATTGTGGGCATATATACAGCCATCATTCCAGAACATGGACTCAAACACAATCAATTTTAGAAACAAGCACGTTAATGGAAAGATGTAAACAATTACCCAGCACTGTTCTTACCAAGCATATTCATTTGGTTGAACAAATCAAAACATATAAGTTATTAGGTTTTTAATCTAATATGAATAAGGATTGCTTGAAATTAAAGTTAACTCATATTTTAGCAGTAGTTTTCTAAATATAGTAAATTCTAGTGGATTAGCTAATTGTCATTTTGAATAATACATAAAACATAAAAAGTCTTTCCTTGTGGTGACACAAGTATAGCACAACATACCGAGTTGTTGAGTCATTATGTTGGACACCAGAAACTAATGTAATACTGTGTGTCAACTGTACTTAAATAAAAATAGGTAGATAAATAAATAAAAATTGAAATAAAAAGATAAAAAAGTCTTTCCCTATGCAAGAAAACCATCTACTCTCAAATACTTTTCCAAAATTTTTTAACATTTGCTTTCAATATTTGGGGACTTAATTCACCTAGAAACAATTTCGATGTGAAGTGTTCCTCACCCACTCTGCCCAACCACCAACAATGATCCTGCGTTCAACTGGACATTCACAAGATCCAGTAGGCCACACCTGGTACCAGATGAGCTTTGCAGAGGATACGGTGGAAAACCACAACATGTGAGCAGGACAGTCTTAGGCTTGCCCTCATTAAGAGTCCTAGCAGCATTCTAGTGTAAGCTCAGGTGTGAAGCAATGGGTGGGTGGGTACCTAAGTCCCCCTCCTTAGAAACCTCAAACAGCACAGGAACCCATGTCTCTTGTAAGAATGCATGAACCTAACCTAGGGCTCACTGCAAGGGGATTCCCACATTCATGCCATTAGTACTCTCATTAAGACATTTATTGTCCTAGTCATAATCCTCCCAGTCTGGGGATCATTTTTATCATAGCCAATGCCACCTGGTAATACAGCTGATAGTCCAGTTTTACCAGGTTTCCAGAGAAACAGGGTGCTAGAAGGCTAACACAAGATCATTTTCTCGTTGCGAAAAAGAAAAGGTTCATTCATCTTTACTCACAGGCAATAATGTCATTTTATTTTTCCTGTTGGAATAACCAATTATACCAGCACCATTAATTGAGCACACCATTCTAGAAATCTACAATGTCACATGAAAAGTTCCCATATGTGTATAGGTCTTTTCTAGAATTTCTATGCAGTTTCATAGATCTTATTTGCCACTTCCTATACTGTTTTCACATTTCCTTAATTCCTACAGCGTTCTAATAGGCCTTGACACTCTGCAGTGCCAATGGCCCTCTCCACCACATATATACTCTTGCTTTCTTTCCTAATACTGTCTTGCCTATTCTTGACATTCTGTTTTCCCAAAAGCTTTTTGATCAGTTGATCAAACCTCAAATATACACTAACAAAACAAAACTTTGGAATTTTTACTGAAATTAAGTTAAATTCATTTCGTATTTAAATTAGAGATAACTGTTTTCTTTAGTATATTAACTCCTCTTATCCATTAATATGATACAGCTATACACCAAAATATTTTTAAATATTCTCAGGAAAGGCAATTCATACCATTTATTAAATTGACTCTCACATACTTTATAGCTGTAAATATAATAGTATAATCCATTATGGTAGATAATTTGTATTTAATATTTGGTATACATTTGCTAACTACTGCATAATGAGAAAATCACGTTTTTATATACTGTAATTTTATACTTATTCTATTATAAATATTTTAAATTTCCATTATGATTTCTTCTTTGACCCACGAGTTTTGAGTATGTCTTTAAATTCCAAATGCATATTTTTTCTATTTGTGGTTGATTTCTAAGTGAATTTCTTTATGTCAGAGATCACAGTCAGCGCTATAAACTTAAATATATAGTATTATTTGAAATTTGTTAAGATATATTTTGATTTGGTACATGGTAAATTTTTATAAATGGTCCATGTATGCTTGAAAAGAATATGGGTTCTCTAGCTTCTGGATGCAAGTTCTATATATATGTTCATTATATATATCTTGCTAAATTTTTTTGTTATTTCTCTACTCTTAACTATTATCTATTCTATTAATAAAGATATATTTTTAAATGGTCTACTCTCATAGTGAAATTATCAATTCTTACTTGTAATTCTGATTTACATATTCTGGTGCTTATGAATTTAGAATTTTATATCCTCCTTGTGAACTAAACCTTCCCGTAATATATATAGTGACCTCTAAAGCCTAATGTTTTTTGCTTTTAAGTTCATTTGTCTGACATTACTATAGCTACATTACCTCTCTTTTGTTAGTGTTGCTCTGTGTATCAGGGGGAAAATGTTCCCCAAAGATTCCTTCTCATTAACCTATACAGATGACCAATGAATTAAATGAGTTCTACAGAGTTGGCTTAGTCCTGAAAGCTAGTTTATCAATGCTAATTGGTAAAACAAATCCCTAAGCATCAATTTCAGGATAATTAAAACAGGAATGTGAGGATGGAGAAAAAGGAGAACAATACTATTGCACCAACACAGTCCCTCTCTTCTTCCAACAAGACATGTTTAAAAAGCCATTTTCTTAGCACTTGCTCACTGAGAAAAAATGACATCACCTGAGTAAGAATTCCTACCATAATTTAAACCTGAGACATATTTCAAGTCACACTTCAAAATCAACTTGATTACATTTATCCAAGAAGCGAACTGTTTTAGATGGCTGCAATTCAAATTAAAGACTCACTTAGGACTCTAATACATCTTTGATTGAATGAAATGTGATTTGGCCAGCAACGCCAACAAGGTACAAGGAGAAATATACTAAATTACCAAGATGTCAGGTCTTTTCAGAGATTGCTCACTGAATCAAATTTGTGTCAAATTAAAGAAAGGGCTAGATAAATTTTTACAAGGAGCCTAAGTTGGGTTTTTTGCACTGCATATGCCAAGGACATATGAAGACAAAGTGAAAGCAGTAATACGAGGAGACAAGAGCCTGGTTTCTAGTCTTTTCTCTGTGGTTGAAGAGCTGTATGATCACAGACAAATCATTTTAGCTCTCCAGGACTTAGGTTCTTCATGTCTAAAATGATTGTTGGAATAAAAATGATTTGACCTAGCTTCCAAATACAATCATCTACAAGTCTATGAGTCTAGATAATTCTTACAGACAGCATCATAACTCAAAGGGCATCAAGTGGCTGTAACATCAAATTAATTCATGAAATGTTAAAAGCAAATTCTGGTAAAATCAGCTGGTTTTCCCAACATACTCTAAAAACCATCCAGAAATGATTGCTAAGATACTCTTTTCTAAAATGAAACTTTAAAGGATATCAAAACTTATCCTAGATATGTCAAGCCATAAAATATGGGGGTAAAAAAAAACAATAAAATGTATTTAGTTCTAGAAGGGAGTCAAGCATGGTTATAAAAACGATCTACTTGGGACATTCTATGAAGGTGCTCATTTTGAAATTATCAGTCCTTCAAGTAGAAAATCCTTCGGATCAGAGAAAAGTATCAACGATGGAGCTGAGAGCCCAGCAGTACACTAAAGATTGGAGACTGCCAGTCAGATATGTGATCGTGGGTGGCCCTGATGCAGCCACCTTACATGTCACAGAGGAACGCACAGATGCTTACAAGAGAGAACAATCAAACCATAGCACTGTTTTTCAAAGAGCAGCATGACTGTCAGCCCTTGGGTGGGGATGGCAACCAAACTGGAAAGTTAGGACAGCAATGTCTGTTCTTGGTGCTTATTTTTATCTCTAATAATGCTGCAACTTACAGAATGTGAGTATGAGGACAGCAACATGGTAGAAGTCCCAAAGTTCCAGTAGATAAAAAAAAACTGCAAGCCACCCACACGATGACAATGCATTTCGCTTTTTGTGCTTTAATCCTGGCAGTTAACCTCCACAAGGGAGGAGACACATGTCAAGGTGAGAGTTTTTGCCCCAGATTTTTCCCAACTCTCTACCTTTCCATGGTTTGGAGATACTGCACCATGTCTCTATCAATTAAAAATTCCATCATCAATATACCTAAAAGTGCTTCAAATTTTATGTGAAATTTATTTTGTATCTCTATCAGTAGCACAAAATGAAATAGATGCCAAAATAAGTAAACTTTCCAGAATAGTATCAAAGGTTTTTTTTTTCTTTAGAGTCACAAAGAGTTGCACTCTTTCAAATAGATATTTGGGTCATCTTCAACACCAGAATGAAATGGAACTGAGAATTATTATGCTGAGGAGAACAAAATAGACACCTATTCCTTAGAGGGCTTACTCAGTGATTTAGGCATTAGTCACAATCAATTAGCAGAGATTCCCTCGTCTAGTTTTACCTCACGAGTCACTGATCTAGGTGTCTGACTTGATGAAGGCAAACTCTCCCAGGAAATCACGTCTTTCAAATTAGAGTCCTCTCCCTCCATATCTTTTCCTGAACAAAGAGAAGGGAAGAATTGATCAAATGCAAAGGGCTACACAGAGAAAGGGTGTGCCTTAATGAGAAAAGCCAAGCTACATAAGGGGAATCTACTTTCTTGTTGTAGAGTCATCTCATCTTTATCTCCTGTATTAATCACTTTTCTCCCTGCATTAAAAAAATAACAGAGCAAACATGATCCTTCTTCTAGGATCATTCTCAGTTAATTTAAGTTAATTTTGAGTGGTCCCTTTGTTCCTACTTCCATATTATTTAAGAAAGTACTCTTCAGATAAATCCTAAATATATACAACTTACAGAACATATGTACTAGGTATTACAGAATATAATTCTTTCTTCAGGGTCTACTTCTGGGATAAAGAGCAGCGTGTTACATATGCCTCACTTTGACTTCTTGAATTATTAATCAAAAAATAAATAAGCAAAATGTTAATGTATATAGAAAATCATTTCAGACTTTATTGAAGAATATAATATGAATCCTCCCTAGGAAACTCTGTGCTGGTTTTATTATAGGAGCATTGTTAATTACTCTCTTTCACTGAACAGAGTATTTCAGAGAGGATCCAAAGGAAATATTTTTCTCTGATCTTAGAACTAAGATTTCAGAGTACTGTCCCCCATATCATAGCAGCCATAAATATTATGATTTAGAAATTTTGTGACATGGTTATTATAAAATCAATAGTATAAAATATAGTAAAAAATATAGTAAACCAGTACTTTGTATCAAAAAGTGCACTTGTGAATGTGTTAAAAAGAAAACCAAATAGAAATTGTGAACTATTAAAGCACATGAGTTGATTTTATATACATATACATATGTATATATATATATGTATCTATCTTAAGAAACATCAATGAAAAAACAACATATCAAAACTAATGTGAAAGTTAGCTAAAGCAGTGTTTAAAGGGGAAATGTACAGTTTTAAATACATTTATAACAAAAACAGAAAAACTGACAAATATTAGGTTTATATGTAATCATAAAGGCTAAGAAAAACTGAGGAAATCTCCAAAAAAAGTAGAAAGTAAGACATCATCAAGAAATACAGCAAATAGAAAATAATTTAAAACAATAGAACAATCAACAAAATCAAAGACTTGAAAAAAAGGCTTAAAAATATGCAAACTTCTTTCACTACTCAATTTAATTAACATTAAGCAGGAAAAAGGGCACAGCCACAGACCCAACTATCACTTTTATTTATTTATTTGTTTGTTTGTTTGTTTTTGACACAGACAGAGCGTGAGCGGGGTAGGGGCAGTGGGAGAGACAGAGAGAGACAGAATCCAAAGCAGGCTCCAGGCTCTGAGCTGTCAGCACAGAGCCGGACTCGGGACTCAAACCCACGAACTGGGAGATCATGACCTGACCTGAAGTCAGATGTTTAACTGACTGAGCCACCCAGGCACCCCCCAGCTATCACTTTTAGAACTAAATCCTTTCGGGGTGCCTGGGTGGCTCAGTCGGTTAAGTGGTTAAGTGTCAACTCTTTGATTTCTGCTCAGGTCATGATCTCACAGTTCCTGGGATTGAGCTTAGCATCTGGCTCAAGGAGCATCTGACAGCAAGGAGCCTGCTTGGGATCCTCTCTCTCCTTTGCTCTCTGCCCCCACCCCCACTCACACACATTCTCTATCTCTCAGGATGAATAAATAAACTTTAAAAAAAAAAAACTTAAAAGAAGTAAGTATCTTTAGACAAATTTGATGAAATGGAAACTTTTATAGAGAATTATAAACCATCAAAATGTACTCAAGAATGTGTAGAAAGCATGAATAATATAATAGCCAGTTTAAAAGTTCAATAATTAAAAATCTCATCCCCAGGAGGTAAAAGGCATCTGGAGCCAGAGAGGCTTCCAGGTGAAATTTTATCAAACTTTCAATGAACAAAATATCTTTCTTATACTAATTTTTTAGAGATTTTTTAATGTAAAGTTACCAAATTTATACTAAAAGGTTAAGAAAATTCTCACATAAAAACAAAATATGTAAAATACAAGTAAGAAAAATCATAAGCCAAATTCAAAAATGGACATAGGTGCAAATATCCTAAGTAAAATATTAGTAAAAAGTGCAATGAAAGAAATGTGTAGATTTAAGTAACATTTATCAAAAAAATTCAACGTATGCTCAATATCATACAAATCTATCAATGTAAATGGGTACATAACAAATGTTAACTAAAGGACAGAAATCACAGTATCATCTGAGCATATAACAAAAAATCATTTGAAAAATTCAGTCGTCTTTCAAGGGAGAAATAGAAGGGAACTTCTTTAACTAATAGAAAAGGTTATCTATTCAAAATATTGAGCCAACATTATACTTAATGGTAAAACTTTAGACATATTCTCATTGTTTAAGGAAAACATAAAAATGCCTGCTACTACTACCCTTATTTAACACTGAATAATATATGGGGTCGAAGCACTAAAACAAAAGAAGAAAGGGGGAAAAAAACCCTAGGGATTAGAAACAAAGCAAGTAAATCATATATATAAATACTGTAATTGTCTTACACAGAAAATTAAAGAGACTCTATAGTCAAACACTAGAAATAATAAGAAAGTTTGACAGGATAGCTGATAATAAATTAGAAACATTCCATAAACCAACAATAACCAACTAGACATTGCAACAAAAGAAAATGTATCATTCACAATAGAAATAAAAATATAAGGTAACTAGAAATAAACCAAAAATATATAGTAAAAATTGCAAACATTTTATTGAAGTGTAAAAAAAAAATACAATTACTAATGAACCCATATTCATATAGAAGAAAACCCAGTATCATAATAATGATAAGAATCCTTTAAACTAATTCACAGATTCAATGTAAATCCAATCAAAATTCAAGCAGGATGTGTGTGTGTGTGTGTGTGTGTGTGTGTGTGCGCGCGTGCGCGCTCTGTATGTAGACAAACTAGAGAATACAAGTCTAAGAACAGCAAAGACAACTTGGACAAGGAGAACAGTTTGGGGGCATTTGCCCTATCAGATACCAATACTCATTATAAGCTAAAGTAATCAACAACGTGAATTAATGTAAGAATAGAAAAACAGATGAAGAAAAGAGAACAGGGATTCAAAAACAGACACAGGCACATGAGAGCCTTTGCCATTTCATAGTGGTGGCACTGCCGACCAGTAGGGAAAACACTAAAACAAATGGGGTTGGGGAACTGGCTTTCCCACCAGAAAAAAAAAAAAAAAAAAAAGATTATATCCCTATCTCAGAGTATGATAAGATCAAAGGTCAAAATATACAAGATAAAATAAAAGAGGCTATTTTTATTATCTCAGCATAGGAATAGATTTTTGAATTACAAAAACACAACTTATAGAAGAAAATATTGATAGGGGCGCCTGGGTGGCGCAGTCGGTTAAGCATCCGACTTCAGCCAGGTCACGATCTCGCGGTCCGTGAGTTCGAGCCCCGCGTCAGGCTCTGGGCTGATGGCTCGGAGCCTGGAGCCTGTTTCCGATTCTGTGTCTCCCTCTCTCTCTGCCCCTCCCCCGTTCATGTGCTGTCTCTCTCTGTCCCAAAAATAAATAAAAAACGTTGAAAAAAAAAAATTTAAAAAAAAAAAAAAAAGAAAGAAAATATTGATAAATCTGAATATTCAATAAAAAATACTGTCAACAGGGGTACACCTGGCTGGCTCAGTCAAAAGAGCATCTGACTCTTGATCTCAGGGTTGTGTATTCAAGCCCCATCTTGGGTGTAGAGATTACTTAAAAATAAATTCTTAAAAAAACAAAAATAAAATATACTGTCAACAAAGCTTTAAAAATGCATTTACCAGGAAGAAGGGATATAAAGGATATATATCTAGGATACATATAGAATTCTTGAAATTCAATAGGAAGACAAGCCAATAGAAAATAACGAGTAAAGTAAATTAAACTAGCGGATACTCTTAGTTGGAAGTAACAACAACCAACCTCTGCTGATTTGAGAATAAATAAAATTCATTGCATGTCCTCTGGACAACTCCTCTAACCACCAAAAAAAGCTGAGCAAAAAGTCATTGGTCTCCTGAATGGTGAGGGTGCACATTTAACACTCCTGATACTGAATGCTAAAACTGCACCATACTAAAAATCACTGAATATATATGTGTAGAATTATATCTGGACTTTTTACTTGGTTCCATTGATTCCTACTTCTGTCCTTATGCTAGTGTCATAGTATCTTAATTATTACAGCTCTGTAAGATGTCTAGAAATCAAGTGGTTTACGTCTTTCAATGTTGTTCTTTTTCAAAACTGTTGCTATTCTTAAAGCATTTTTTAAAGTTTATTTTTATTTTGAGAGACACAGAGACAGCGAGAATGGTGGAGGGGCAGGAAGAGAGGGACAGAGAGAATCCCAAGCAGGCTCTGTGCTACCAGCAGAGAGTCCGATGCAGGGCTCGAACCCACAAACCGTGAGATCATGACCTGAGCCAAAACCAAGAGTTGGATGCCTAACCGACTGAGCCACCCAGGTGCCCCCAAAATTGTTGCTATTATTTTTGGGGGGTAATTTAATGGTAATTAATTTCAAAAAGTAATTCTGAAATAGCATGGAAAGAAAAAGAAAATCCTTATGTCACATCATTTAAAAAAAAAGAAATGAAATAAATCAGAGATCTAAATCTAAAAACTAAACTGTAAATTTTAGAAATAAACAGGAGAGAATGTGATTTACAATTATGCAAATGTCTTAGTACACAAAAAACATGAAAGGTAAAAGAAAAACTGATAAATTAAATTTCATCAAAATTCACTGTTTAATAATTTCTCAGAAGGTTTCTCTTGATTTATTACAATCAGTAAATTTCCAAGTGTCATATATCATACCTTAATTTCACCTCTTTGATCCCAGTTCATTCATGTGGCTCATGATTTTGCTCAAGTTCCCTAATCTTTCTATGCTTCAGGCTCATCATCTATAGAACAGAAATACTAACAGTGCTTGTGTCATAAGGATGTTATAATGATGGAGGGAGTTAAGATGGCAGAAAAGTAGGGGAACTGGGATTTTCCTCGTCCCTCAAACACAACCGTATCAAGGTCAGATCACTTCGAACATCCAAGAAATCAATCTGCAGAGTGGCAGAAGGATCTCTACAGTTGGAGGGAGACAGCTTGGCAGGATCGAGGTGTGTGTATGTGACTTGGGGGAGATAAAACAGCATAGGCACGAAGGGGAGGGAAACCCTTCTGTGGAGAGACAAAAGGGACAGAAAGAGGGGTTGTGAAAGGGTGGTATGGAGTTAGCACAAGAGGAAAACCTCTCTGGACCACAGACTGAGGAATGAGAAATACAGAGAGCGCCAGTTTTTCTTTTTTGCAAACAGCCTTAGGCGCTAAAACTTAGAGGTTCGAGTGCACAACCTTCTCTGGAGTGAATCCAGGAGCCTTGGCATACGCTCCTGGGGAGGAGCAAAGAGGCCCTGGAGTGCATAATGTGGTACAGCAATCTCAGAGGTGCACTGAGAGAGAATGGTCCCTTTCTCGGACTCTGGGAAGAGGGTTTATTGTGTACCCAAGGACAAAAGACCCTGCAGGCGCCAGCCAAAGGCCTTTTATCAGCAGGTGGAAAGGCTCTACTCTGGAACAGGGGAGAGGAGACACACCAAGCTGGGTCCTTTAAGGCTTCGGGTTTTGAATCCCAGAGAATCAAAGATATTTATGTCCTAACGTGGAGGCACCCAAATATATAAATCAATTAATCACAAACATAAGCAAACTTATTGATAATAATACCATGATTGTAGGAGACCGTAATACTCCACTTACAACAATGGACAGATAATCTAGGCAGAAAATTGGTAAGGAAACAACAGCTCTGAATGACACATTGTACCACATGGACTTAACAGATATATTCAGAATATTTTATCCTAAAGCAGCTGAATACACATTCTTCTCAAGTGCACATGGAACATTCAACAAAATAGATCACATATTGGGTCACAAAACAGCCTTCAACAGGTACAAAAAGACTAAGATCATACCATGCATATTTTCAGATCACAACACTATGAAACTTGAAATCAACCACAAGAAAATATTTGGAAAGCCCCCAAATACATGGAGGTTAAAAAACATCCTATTAAAGAACGAATGGGTTAACCAGGAAATTAAAGAAGAAATTTAAAAATACATGAAAACAAATGAAAATTAAAACATAACAGTCCAAACCCTTTGAAATGCAGCAAAGGCAGTCCTAAGAGGAAAATACATTGCAATTCAGGACTATCTCAAGAAGCAAGAAAGGTTCTAAATATACAACCTAACCTTACACCTAAAGGTGCTAGAAAAGAAGCAGCAAATCAAGCCCAAAGCCCACAGAAGAAGGGAAATAACAAAGATCAGAGCAGAAATAAACAATATAGAATCAAAAAAAAAAAAAAATAGTACAAGAGATCAATGAAACTAAAAGCTGATGTTTTGAAAGAATAAACAAAATTGATAAATGCCCACACAGACTTCTCAAAAAGAGAGAGGACCCAAATAGATAAAATCACGAATGAAAGGGGAGAGATCACAACCAACACCACAGAAATACTAACAATTATTAGAGAATACTATGAAAAATTATATGCAAACAAACTGGACAATCTGGAAAAAAATGGAAAAATTCCTAGACAGTCACACACTACCAAAACTCAAATGGGAAGAAATAGAAAATCTGAACAGACGTGTAGCCAGCAAAGAAATTGAATCAGTTATCAAAAAATCTCCCAAGAAGTAAGAATCCTGGGCCAGATGGCTTCCCAGGGGAATTGTGCCAGACATTTAAAGCAGAGTTAACACCTATTCTTCTCAAACTGTTCCAAAAAACAGAAGTGGAAGGAAAGCTTCCACACTCATTCTATGAAGTCAGCATTACCTTGATTCCAAAACCAGACATAGACTCCACTAAAAAGGAGAATTACAGGCCAATATTCCTGATGAACCTGGATACAAAAATTCTCAACAAGATACTAGCAAATCGAATTCAACAGTACATTAAAAGAATTATTCACCATGATCAAGTGGGATTTATTCCTGGGCTGCAGGGCTGGTTTTAATATTTGCAAATCAATTAAGTGCTAAGGTCACATTAATAGAAGAAAGGATAAGAACCATATGATGCTTTCAATAGATGCAGAAAAAACATTTGACATAAAACAGCATCCTTTCTTGGTAAAAACCCTCAAGAAAGTTGGGATGCAAGGAACATCAGAAAAGCCATATATGAAAGGCCCACAGCCAATATCATCCTCAACAGGGAAAAACTGAGAGCTTTCCCTCCAAGATCAGGAACATGACAGGGATGTCCATTCTCACCACTGTTGCTCAACATAATGTTGGAAGACCTAACCTCAGCAATCAGACAACAAAAAGAAATAAATGGCATCCAAATTGCAAAGAAGTCAAACTTTCACTCTTCACAGATGACATGATACTCTATGTGGAAAACCCGGAAGACTCCACCAAAAAACTACTAGAGCTGATACGTGAATTCAGCAAAGTCGCAGGATATAATAGCAATATACAGAAATTGGTTGCATTTCTATAAACCACATAATGAAACAACAGAAATAGATATCAAGGAATCCCATGTACAACTGCACCAAAAACCATAAAATACCTAGGAATAATCCTAACCAAAGAGGTAAAAGGTATGTATGCTGAAAACTATAGAAAGCTCATGAAAGAAACTGAAGAAGGCACAAAGAAATGGAAAAGCGTTCCATGCTCATGGATTGAAAGAATAAATATTGTTAAAATGTTGATACTAACTAAAGCAATCTACACATTCAATGCAATCCCTATCAAAATTACACCAGCATTCTTCACAGAGCTACAACAAACAATCCTAAAATTTGTACAGAACCAGAAAATATACCGAATAGCCAAAGTAATGTTGAAAAAGGAAACCAAAGCTGGAGGCATCACAATTCCAGACTTCAAACTGTATTACAAAGCTGTAATTATCAAGACAGTATGGTATTGGCACAAAAACAGACACATAAATCAATGGAACAGAATAGAGAACCCAGAAACGGACCCATATATATATATATATAGCCAACTAATCTTTGACAAAGCAGGAAAGAGTATCCAGTGGAAAAAAGACAGTCTCTTTAGCAAATGGGAGAACTGGACAGCAACATGCAGAAGAATGAACCTGGACCACTTTCTTACACCGTACACAAAAATAAACTCAAAATGGATCAAAGGTCTAAATGTAAGACAGGAAGCCATCAAAATCCTACAGGATAATCCTTCAGCCACCTCTTTGACCAAGGCCACAGAAACTTCTTACTTAACATGTCTCTGGAGGCAAGGGAAACAAAAGCAAAAAATGAACTACTGGGACCTCATCCAAATTAAAAGCTTCTGCACGGAGAAGGAAACAATCAACATAACTAAAAGGCAACCGGCGGAATGGGAGAAGACATTTCCAAATGACATATCAGATAAAGGGTTAGTATCCAAAATCTATAAAAAACTTACTAAACTCAAGACCCAAAAACCAAATAATCTAGTGAAGAAATGGGCAGAAGACATGAATAGACACGTTTTCTTTTTGTTGTCTGATTACTGAGGCTAGGACTTCCAACATTATGTTGAGCGACAGTGGTGAGACGCTTTTCCAGAAGACATGCAGATGGCTAACAGACACATGAAAAGATGCTCACCATCACTCATCATCAGGGAAATGCAAATCAAAACCACAATGAGATTCTATACAAATTTTAGGATTGCTTGTTCTAGCTTCTAGAAGAATGCTGGTGCAATTTTGATTGGGATTGCATTGAATGTATTGAAGGCATAGATTGCTTTGGAAACCAATTTGACAATAAATTATATATTAAAAAAAACACAATCACAATGAGATACCACTTCACACCTGTCAGAATGGCTAAAATTAACAACTCAGGAAACAACAGATGTTGGAGAAGATGGGGAGAAAGGGGAACCCTTTGTTCTGTTGGTGGGAATGCAAACTGGTACAGCCACTCTAGAAAACATTATGGAGGTTCCTCAAAAAAATTAAAAAGAGAACTACCCTATGATCCAGCAACTGTAGTACTAGGAATTTATCCAGAGGATACAAAAATGCTGATTCAAAGGGGCACATGCACCCAATGTTTACAGCAGCACTATCAACAATAGCCAAATTATGGAAAGAGCCCAAATGTCCATCAAATGATGAATGGATTAAGGTGTGGTATACACATACACACACACACACACACACACACACACACACACACAATGGAATACTATTCAGTGATAAATAAGGAATAAAATCTTGCCATTTGCAACAATGTGGATAGAACTGGAGGGTATTATGTTAAGTGAAATAAGTCAGAGCAAGACAGGTATCATACAATTTCACTCATATGTGGAATTTGAGAAACTCAACAGATGAACACAGGGGAATGGAAGGAAAAATAAAACAGAGAAGGAGGCAAACCATAAAAGACTCTTACACACAGAGAACAAACTGAGGGTTGCTGGATGGGAGGGGTGGGGGGTGGGGGGTGGGCAGGGGCAATGTGTTAAATGGGTGATAGGCATTAAGGAGGGTACTTTTCAGGATGAGCACTGGGTGTCATATGTAAGAGATGAATCACTGGGTTCTACTCCGGAAGCCAAGACTACACTGTATGTTAACTAAAGGATATTTAAAAAAAAAAAGATGTTATAATGATTAGATGAGGTATTATACCTGAAGCACTCAACAAAGTGCTTCACACAGGGTCAGCATTTAACATGTTGGTTATTACTGTTAATGTTTCAAGAATTCACTTTCTTCATTTACATTTTTTAAGATTTATTCCATTAAACCATGTGATTATTTTTCAATCTGTTGAAAAGAACTATCCAGAAGCTAGAAGCAATGATACTACAGTAGCAACAAAAAGCCCAGTGCCCAGATCTTGGTTCCTAAATACTATTCTCCAATAAAAGGAAACAAATCTCTGTGGATAAATGGCTGAATTTAGGGCTAGGGTGTGGGTAAATACAAGATAAGCCTGCAGTATCTTGCAAAGCAATAAATTAATGAAATGCTAAAAAAAAAAACCCAAAACACAAATATGGGATAAAGACAAGACACAGGAGTCAACCTGAAAGACATTCCAAGGGCCAAGGCTAGAACAATTTGAACAATAAGCTAAATGACAATTGGATTATAATAAAGTATAAAATAAATACAAATGATTCCAAACTCATAAACAAATGATCAAATAAATAAGTAGGGGAGAAGAGAGAAAATATTTTTATAGAATAATCCCAAAAACCATATATATACCTCCTCTTCCAACAGGTAGAGTTTAATTCTTGCTCCCTTCCCCACTCATGAGAGCAGACTACACTTAGTGGCTCACTTCCAAAGAGTGAGAAAAGGGAAACACAATAAATTTGTAGTAGAGAAAACACCTCTAGTAAATACCACCTTAACCATTGTCAGTAGTGCCATATGGATGTCATGTGCCTCCTGATATCATGTGACAAGAAGGAAACTTCACTTCTGTGGTGTTCCTCTCCCAAACCTATAATATTTTATGTCAAATACGTTTCTTTAGAAAACTTCTTGGAGCAGCACCAAATTCTAGTCCTGGGCTGTCTATCTCAGACCTTTATATGGGAAATAAATAACCTTACAGCTCTTAAAAGCCATCAGTGTTTCAGTTTTTCTACCATTCACAACAGTACCTAATCCTGGCATTCAATGGGTCTAGTAGATTTGGGAGATTCACTTACTTTCCTGGTCCTCCCAAAAGTTGTTTCAAATCTTGCCTATTCTCCTAAGCCTGTAACATATCCATATCTTCCCCTCACTCCCAGCAGTGGACCAACCTGCACTTCACAGACAAAATAAATCCATCAGTTGGAATTCTCTTGCATCCTTGATGCATAACAGACCAATCCTCCACCTCTGCACATCTGACCTCTTCCTAGGGTGGTAGGTAACACAGGAGCCACGCGCCCTCCATTTAGGCATTGGATCCCTATCCCTACCCTGCAACCACACATACATTCTGCTCTTCATCAAAATTTTCACCTTGTTTAACATCCATTGTTGCTTTTTGCCTGATTCAGTCTTTTATAATGGGTACAAAATGATAATTTTCCAACCCTAGCACTGCCCCCCACTTGCTTTTGTTGTGGTACAAAACATAAAACATAAAATTTACCATCATAACCATTCTTAAGTATACAGCTCAGAAGTGTTGACTACATGCATATCGTTGTGAAGCAGACCTCCAGAACATTTTTTATCTTGCAAATCTGAAACTTAGTACCCATTACACAACAACTCCACTTTTCCCACTCCTCCCAGGCCCTAGTAACCACTATTGTACTTTCTGTTTCTATTGATTTGACCATCTACGATACCTCATACAAGTAGAATCATACAGTACTTGTCCTTTTGTGACTGGCTTATTTTACTTAGCATAATATCCTCAAGATTCATCTATGTTGTAGCATGTGACAGGATTTTCTTCCTTTTTAAGGTTGAATGATATTCTATTGTATGAATATACCACATATTGTTTATCCATTCACCCATTAATTCCCAGTCTTATCAGCTATAACTGACAGGCAGCATTGTATATGCTTAAGGTGTACAGCACAATGATCTGACTTATGTACACCCAGAAATGACTACCAAACCAGTTTAGTTAGCATTCAGCATCTCATACAGATCCTCTTAACAACTTTCACATACAACACACAACACTGTTAACCAGAGAGACATCAGGTTGTATATGACATCCCTAGCACTTTTTTATCTTATACCTGTAAGTTTGTACCTTTTGACTATCTTCATCCAAATCTCCCCCTCAACCCACCCCCTCCACTTCTGGTAACCACAAACCTGATCTCTTTTTCTAAGGTTTTGTGCACTTTTTCATTTGTTCAGATTCCACACATAAGTGAGACCACACAGTATTTGTCTTTGTCTCTCTGATTTTTTTCACTTAGCATAATGCCCTCAGGTCCCATCCATGTAATTGCAATAGAGGGTTTTCCTTCTTTTTTATAGCTGAATAATATTCCTGTGTGTGTATAGTTCCATTTTTTACATGTGAATATTTCATTTTCCCAGTACGATTTATTGAAGAGACTGTCTTTTCTCCATTAAATATTCTTAGCTCCCATGTAAAACAGAAGTTGACCATATATGCATGAGTGTATTTCTGGGTTCTCAGTTCTGTTCCATTGGTCTATGTATCTGTTTTTATGTCAGTACCATACTGTTTTGATCACTATAGCTTTATAATATAGCTTGAAATACAAAGTGTTATGGTCTTTTGTGGTGCCATATAAATTTTAGGATTGTTTTTCTACTTCTGTACAGAATTCCATTGGAGTATCAATAGGGATTGCACTGAATCCATAAACAACTTTGGGTAGTATGCACATTTTTAACAGTTTTAATTCTTCCCATGAACAGGGTATAACTTTCCGTTCATTTGTGTCTTCTTCCTTTTCTTTCATCAATGTAAAGACACAAATTTTAAACACAGACACAGTAAGAAACAGAAAGTCCAAATAAAGAAGTTGAATTTGGGTCAAAAATCTTGGAAAAGACATGCAAACAACCTCTAGGGTTCTATGACTTCACTTATACCAAATATTTCAGGAATAAATAATACCAATTCTACACAGAGAATTTCAGAAAATAAAAGAAGATAGAATACATCCCAAAAACGCTTTATGACACCAGACATCCCCTGCTATCAAAAAAAAGACAAGAATATTAAAAGAAAACACCACTACCTCTCATGAACATATTTAAAAAAAAATAAGTCTTTAATTACCTGGTGCTGGTTCAATTAAATATCCATATTCAAACATTCCAGAAGGATCACAGATCTAAATTTGAGAAGTTAAACAATAAGCCTTTAGAAGAAAATATAAGAAAATATCTTCATGACCTTCAGAAAATGAATATTCCTAAAACAAACACCAGTCATAAAGAAAAACATTGAAAAACTGGACTTCCTTAAAATTAAAAATTTCTCTTCATCAAATGATATTATTAAGAAAGTAAAAAGGCAAGAGTGCCAGGGTGGCTCAGTCAGAAGAGCATACAACTCAATCTTGAGGTCATGAGTTGGAGCCCCACATGAAGTGTAGAGACAACTTAAAAAAAAAAAAAACCTTAAAAAAAAGTAAAGACAAACTACAGAATGGGAAAAGATATTTGCAATACACATATCCTATAATAAACTCATTTAAATGACACATAAAGAACTTCTGCAAATGGGGGCACATGAGTGGCTCAGTCGGTTAAGCGTCCAATGCTTGATTTTGGCTCAGGTCATGATCTCATGGTTTGTGAGTTCAAGTCCTGCAACAGGCTCTGTGTTGCTTGGGATTCACTCTTCCTCCGCATCTCTCTGTCCCTCCCCAGCATGCACACATATGTGTGCTCTCGCTCTCTCAAAATAAATATTTTTTTAAAAAAAGGACTTCTACAAATGAATAAGAAAATGAGAGTACTTAATAGAAGAACAGGAAAAGTGTTTGAACAGCTAACACAGATAAAAATAATAGATAAGGAAGGATATGAAAAAGTACTTAACTTCACTAATCAAGAAGGAAATAAAAATTAAAATCAAAATGTAATGTTACTACACAGCCACTAGGTTGACAAAGTGAAAAACACAAATAATACAAATAAGTTTTGACGAGGATGTGGAACCACTGAAACTTTCAAACGCTGCTGGTGGACTAACCACTTTGGAAAATTGGTAGGCACGGCTACTACACCTCAACAGATGCATACTTTATGAACCAGCATCTCATTCCTATGTATATATCCCCAATGTACATATATTCCTATGTATATATCCCCTATGTACATATCCTATGTATATATCCTATGTATATATTCACCAAAAGACATTTACATGGATATTCATAGCAGTACCATTTGTAATAAAGACTACTAACACTCTGTTTACTTAAAACAATGAATAAACAAACTGTAGTATATCCATTGAGTAGAATATTACTCAGCAGTAAGAATGCACAAGTCACAACTACATACAGTAACATGTTTGCATCTCACAAATAAAACATTAAGTAAAAGAAGTCAGACTCAAAAAAAAAAGTACATAAAATGTGATTCCATTTACATAAAGATCCAAAGCAAGCAAAATTAAACTAAGGTATTAGAAGTAAGGGCAGTAGTTATCCTTAGAGAAAGGGACTCAAAAGATGCACTAGGATTCTGGTAACATCCTGCTTCTTGATCTGAGTTCTGGTTACAAAGGTGCACTCCCTTTGTGAAAATTCACTGAGTTTGTACATTTATGAGTACTTTATCATATGTATATAAAATAAACTATATTGAGATAGTACTTTATTGTATTTCAATAAAAATTCAAGGAAAAAAAGACAAGCTAGAAGCTGGGAGATTTTTGATTTATGTATTCAAGATAAGGTTACTAGCTATAAAATACAGAATATATGAATTTAAAAAAAAAAAAACAGAAAATTCAAATGAAATGGAAATAGCCTAATAAATAAAAAAGATGACAACCTTGCCAGCATTCAGGAAAATGCTTATTAAAATAGTGTGATACCACTTTAACTGATCAGTTGGGAAAAATCATTAAAATGGATAACATTCACTATTGATGAGGGTTTAGGGAAATAGGCTAAAGGGAAAGTAAATTGAAATAGTATCAATCCCCTTAAATGTACATAAATTTTAACTAGAAATCCCTCCTCTATGTATCTCTCATAAAGAAATACTGACACATGTAAATATTGATCGAAGAACAAGGATGTTTACTGTAGTACTGTTTGGGACAATAAAAATTTGGGGGAAAAAACCCAAAATGTCCTTCAATTATGGGACAATTAATAAATTAAGACATCCATAAAATGGAAATCTAATAGACCATCCTAAATTTCCCTGATTTCTATCCCACTGCCCTTTCAAAGGCTTTCAAACTTCATAAAGTTCTACTGAGTCAAAACAGTTGGTGACATACAGCACAGTAAGTTATAAATAATTAAATAACTAAAAATTAAATAATTAAATAAAGTTATAATAATTAAATAACTAAAATTGCAGGTTATATATTCATATCAGAAGTAAAGTTATTAATTTAACAATATTTTATTAAGAGCCCCCTGACAGAAAGGCTGTGGTTTTGATGCCCTGTAGAACACTAATCAGTTTTATTTCTAATTCAGCAAAGTTATTTCGAAATGCCTTCCCTAATAGACAACACATACCCTGTTGCTCAAAATGCTCTTTCAACCAGCACTACTCCCTGATTATTTAATGAGTTGAATAAATTACTTGAGACAGCTTTTTTCCATATTTGGAAGGGTTTTCCTCTAATACAAGGTAGCTAAATGAAGTGACACTTGAATGCTGAGTGATTTTTCAAGCATATATGATTTTAACCTTTAGAAAAAAGGGATTGTCTCCTTGTCTACAATGCTTTTGAGAATTTTGTCAAGTCTGAGGCTTTCAAAATTTGATTTGAATAAGTGAAAAACCTTCAAGTTTACTAGACCTTGCACTTTTTAAATAACCTACCTTCTTTAAAGGAATGCAGGGCTCTGTTAAGAATTTTTTAAAACTAAAAAACCCGCTAGATTTACTGACCCACTTTTTGTGCCTATAACAGCTTCCTCTCTACAAATTTATATACATAATGGCATTTATTGTTACAATAGCATCTCATCGTCTAGTTAGATTTTATATTTAATAGTCTAGCAGTCTCTCAAGAGATTCCCTTATATGATTCTATTCAAATTTATATAGGCTCATATCAGACAATCAAGATTTCATCAATGAATACCACAGGTCATTCACAAGTTCAGCCAGAGTCTCCCTTTGTAATCTCGGATTCCGTGCCCTGCCCTCTGGAGCACCACAGAACATGCCCTTTCACAATAGCTCTTGGCACATTTGTACACTGGTGTAACATCTACTATTAGGTTCTTTTCTCCAGGATTCACATCCCTACTTCCTTATTCCACTCCCTTCAATTCCTGTCTTATTCTACATTGAAAATAAATGTGAAAAACTTACTTCATGTCTGAGAAGTCCTTTACTGTAGCTTCCAGTGAGATAATTTGATAAGCTAATAATAGGATGCTTTTCTTTTTTTTTTAAGTTTATTTATTTATTTATTTATTTATTTTGAGAGAGAGAGAGAGAGAGAGAGAGAGAGAGAGAGAGAAAGGCAGCAAGAGAGGGAAAGAGAGAATCCCAAGCTCCGTGCTGGCAGCATGGAGCCCAACTCAGGGTTTGATCCCATGAACCAAACCATGAGATTATGACCGGAGGTGAAATCAAAAGTTGGACGCTTAACTGCCTGAACCACCCAGGTGCCCCAATATGATGCTGTTCTGACTCTAATGCACAACCTGGGACCTGTTTTATTCACCCTCACTGAAAGCTTTTGGGATTTTCCCCTGTGAGTGGAAATTTTACAGTAATGTTCCTTGATGTGGTGTCTTTTTTTCCTTTTGTTTCACTAGTACTTGAACTCACTCTCAAACCTAGAAACTTATGTCCTTCAGTCTGTGAACTTTTTAGTAAGTAGCTCCTCAGTTGCTTTTTTTTTTTTTTCCTGAATTCCTATTAGTTACATGCAGACTATCTTGAATTCATCCTCTAATCTTATCTTTTCTCTATTTTTTATCTCTTTATCCTATTTTCTGAAAGATATATCTAACTTTATATTCAATTCTGGTATTTCTGTTAGCAGTTGCTAAATTTCTAACAGCTCTTTTTATTGATTGATTGGTCCTTGTTTTGACAATCCTGTTCGCGTTTCTTATTGCACTATTGTCTCAGTTCTCTAAGCATATTAATTACAGTATTTACTTATTTGTTTTCTACCTGCATTGTCTCTGAATTCATTCTTTTTTTAAATTTTTTTTAACATTTATTTTTGAGAGAGAGAGAGAGACAGACAGACAGACAGACAAAGCATGAACAGGGGAGGGGCAGAGAGAGAGGGAGACACAGAATCCAAAGCAGGCTCTAGGCTCTGAACTGTCAGCACAGAGCCCAACACAGGGCTTGAACCCATGAACTGTGAAATCATAACCTGAGCCGAAGTCAGACACTTAACCGACTGAGCCACCCAGGCGCTATCTGAATTCATTCTTTTCCCATTTGTTTATTTTACTCAAAGGCTTTCCTCAGATATCTATCTGGTGACCTTTGGCCATTCATTCATGCATAACACTAAGATATTAAGAAGGTGTGTGTGTGTGTGTCTTTGACTAGTAGTAAGTAGTCCTTGTTATATGAAAATTCAAAGACAGAGGGAGACACACATGCATTGTCCTTTAATTGAGAACTTCCCAAAGTCTGTAGATGTTTCCTCAGAAAAGCCAATTTCCCCAGAGATAAATCCTCTGATTTCCTGCCTATGGTGTATAAACCTGGCTACCAGCATTGTTAACAGCTGAGTGGAGGAAAATGGACGGTTGATGGGAAGGAGGGAGGGAGAGTCTTAACCTTGTGCTAAGCACAAACTTTCTACTACCACTCCATTTTCAGTGTAGCAGCCCTCTCCCCTCCCAGTCCAACCAACCTCCAAACCAAACAACTCCTCCACCTCCACCTCTACAGAGCAAGCCTCCTGTGCTTAGCCAAGGTAAGAAAAGAACAACTGTCTTGTGTCTAGAAAATTCTAATATTACAGGCTTTCAATAATTTTCCTGTTTCACTCAGTACCTTCAATTCCTGAATACTTCTTAGTTCTAATGCAAAAATCTAGCTATTTCTTATATTGGCAGCTTCTCCTACCTCATCCCTTTCTGGCAGTGGGTTTCTTCTCCTCTGCTCTGCTAAAGTCATCACCCATCTGCCTTCCATCTTCCAAAATGGTTAGACTCTTTCACCTTCCAGTGTCTCCTCTCCTGTCAAGATGTCTGTATGGGTTTACATCTTTCCATTCCCTCACTACCTCTTTAGTAGAATTTCTAGAGGGAGCATACACTAAAGCCTGTACTTAGTCTGCCGTGTTTTAGTGCAAGGATTGCTCAGGTTCTTGTCTCCTAAATACATTTTAAACAGTTTACCTTGGTCATATTCAGAGCTGAATTTCTAACATAACAAACAAAAAACTTTAATTTTATTCTTAATATATTTTACCTTGTTTAGTTCCTTTTCCAAATCCGCTGAGATTACTATAGCACTTTCCCCATATGATTATTACAAGATAAACATTTATATTATAATCTACCTGCATACAAATGTCCACAATATATTGTAATCTTCTTGGGAGAGACCATGCTTTCTCTACTTCCCTTCCCTTCCATGTCTGGCCAAGCCAAAACATGCACTAGAAAAATGTTTGTGGAACGATGAATTTTGTTACTAACTGTCATTGTGTGGTCCATCTTATCACGTTTCTCTAGCAATAAGAGTACTTTTACCAGGTCTGGACAAATGCAAGGTGTTGGGCAACATGGAAAGCTTTTCTGTTAGGGTGTGGACTTCTATCACAGGTTCTAGATTAGTAGACTAAAATGGTATTTTCCCAAAACCAGGAAAATCCCTTGGCCAGAAGAAGAGTGCAAATAAAAATCAAAGAAGGAAAGGAACAGGTCAAAACTGGAGAAGAGGCGCTAGGCATCTGTGCAAGGAATGAAATATGAAATGGAAAGTCATACAAGGCACAAGGCCATAAATTCTTTAATTTATGGTCCATGAAAATGAACACACATAAGAGACCCATTTTTATGTGTGCTCATGTGTTGTTTATGGGCAGACATGAAAGTTTAAAAGCACCAGGCTGGAGAGAACATCCTCTTGTCCCACCCTACTCATTCCTAGATTCCCTAGCCTTGGGATAAGACAAGGTGTCCCTTTTTTGCTCAGTCTGAGATCCTGTCCCTAAAAAAGTCTGAGCCTCAAGCTCCTATGAATTACTCTGGTGTCCAACCTTTTTCCTCGGCTCAGGCACTGGAGCAGGCCTTGAAGAAGGCTATTTGTAGAGCATGTCCTGAAAGTCCGGGTGCATGGCATTATACACTGGCATATGGGAATGGTCAGGAAGTTAAAAACCAGGGAGAATGTGAATGAATTGATTAATGGTAGTAGAAAGATGGCAACCTTTATTACTTCAGTGATTTAGGAAAAATCCAGAATGTGGTTTCTTGAAGGGTCAGGTGGTAGAGATTTCACAGGAGTTGGGTAAGCCTGTGGGATTTTTCCAATGGCGAGCAAGGCTCGCCGAGGCCTAGTAGCAGCCGAGGCTGCTAGCAGCCGAGGCCTAGTAGCCTAGTAGCTAGGCTAGTAGCAGCCCCTGGTGTGGTATCCTATAAATCTTTCTTGTGGATGGAGACCCCTTGACCAATGGCCAGAGTCAGGATGATTCTAGAGAGAGGAGAACTAAGAGGGAAGGACATAATTATTAGGAAAGATGTGTGGACTGATCTCATGACCTGCTGTACGTTAACTCAGCATTTATTTAGGAGCTATGCAGCCTGTCATTATACTCATATGAGGCACAGTACCAAACGTACTTCCCAGTGACTCCTCTAAATACCCCATCTGGCTTATTGATAAGGGGACATGAACTTAGAGAACCTTAAAAAGTACAAGCTACAAATGTTGCCCTTTCTCAGACACATGGGTGAGAAGGTGATAAAGAAGTATCTCAAGAAAAAGTGGGGTTGGCTATAAAAACTAAAAGTGAACTAGCGCAAAGAACTTACTGGTCTATTGTGGCCTGGACATTTACCATAATGAAAATGATGCTCTCTTCCAGGATCCTCAGGAACTAACAGAGAGTAGCATAAACTCTGGGCTAGGTAGCTAGCTCAGGGCCTACACGGTTCTGAATAATTCAGAATACCGGACCTGATGCATCAAAATCACCAGAAATTTCAGGTCACTGTGGTTAAGTTTTAAGGAGACTAAAACATGAAGAAGGCTGATGATCTTCACATAGACTTTGCCAATGGGACATATAAATGGCTAGTAAACTAGTTAAACTAGTAAATGAATCTCCTGTGTATTCTACCACTTTTGGAATCCTAAAAGGATGACTCCTGACTTCAGCAAACATTGCTAAATTCAAGCACCTATTTCACTTTGCAAAGGGATTCCAGGGAAGCTTCAGGGCCATGAAATTCTCCAAACAAATAATTTCCTGGGGTTTGGAGGTTTGGGTCATCCTAATCTTAGGGTAGCCAGGAAGGAGAACAATTACACTATCAGGATGAAGAAAGCTTCGTCTTGATCCAGGGCTGCTCTAGATTACTCTAGATGGAGATTGGTTTAATCCCTCTTGTTCTTAGTGAAGCTCAGTTCTTAAAGATCATTTCATTCACTCAATGTGTCATAAGCTATCTGTTTGGTTCATCGACATTTGGCATAAATCAAAACTGCTAATCTGTCATTTCTTTAAGGACAATATATTGCAGAAACCATAGATCAGGGGTACCTCTTTTGTTCTTTGATTTCTCCCACCACTAAAAGCAGCTCTGAAATCATGTTCAACTCAACATTTATTAAACATTATATATTTACAATATACAAAGCACTGAGCGTGCTTAAGCAAAGAGGAAAAAGACTCAACCTTTATCCTCAAGAAGTCTGTACTTCAATAAGGAAGTATAAAAGTAACTGTAACATGAGACAATAAAACAAACACTCAAATAAGAATATAAATAAAGGCTTAAGGGAGCCCAGAAAAGAGAATATAAATTCAGCTGGAATTCCATGAACACTATAAATGCTTTTAAAGGTGATTTGGGGACTGTGTATGTGACTACAGATTTTAATTCATTTAAAGTAATTTAGTTCTTAGGGTGGACGAGTTAAGTTGACAGAAAAGTAGGGGACCCTGGGCTTTCCACATCCATCAAACACAGCTGTGTTGAGGTCAGATCATGTGGAACACTTAGGAAATCGATCTGTGGCCTGGCAGAAAGATCTCCACAGTTGGAGGGAGACAGCATGGCAGGTGCAAGGCTTATTTTAACAAACAAATCAAAGCACACCTAGTTAAAGGCCCAAACACCACATGACAAGCAAGAAGGAGCTCTGATTGACCAGTGGGAAAGGGCAGCCAAAATGCAACAGCAGAATACACACAGCACATACCAGAAACACTTCCTGAAGCGTCAGGCTCTGGACAGTGTGAGACGCCTTTTAAATATAGCAGTACTCTCAGGTGCAAGAAATATAACAAGCTTTCAAAACACACACGAGACAGAAACATAGCCAAAATGGCAAGATGGAAGAATTCCCCCCCAAAAGAAAGGTCAAGAAGAAGTCACATCCAGAGACTTGCTCAAAACAGATATAAGTAAGGGGCCCCTGGGTGGCTCAGTTGGCTAAGCATCCGACTTCAGCTCAGGTCATGATCTCACAGTTTGTGGGTTCGAGCCCTGAATCAGGCTCTGTGCAGACAGCTCAGAGCCTGGAGCCTGCTCTGGATTCTGTGTCTCCCTCTCTCTCTCTGCCCCTCCCATGCTCATTCTCTCTCTCTCTCTCTCTCTCTCTCTCTCTCTGAAAAATAAACATTAAAAAAAGGTTTGTTTTTTTTTTCCAAAAAAAATAGATATGGGGTACCTGGTGGCTCAGTCAGTTAAGCTTCCAATTTCTGCTCAGATCATGATTTCACGGTTCATGAGTTCGAGCCCCATGTCAGGCTCTGTGCTGACAGCTTGGAGCCTGGAGCCTGATTCAGATTCTGTATCTCCCTCTCTCTCTGCCCCTCCCCCACTCTCTCTCTCACTCACTCTCTCTGTCTCAAAAATAAATAAACATTAAGAAAATTAAAAAAAGATAGAAGCAAAATATCTGAAGATGAATTCAGAACAGTCATATGACTACCAGCTGGGCTTGAAAAAAGCATAGAAGACAACAGAGAAACCCTTGCTTCAGAGATCAAAGACATAAAAACTAGTCAGGCTCAAATAAAAAATGCGATAACAGATGCAAAATTGACTGGATACAGTCAAAATGAGGATTAAAGAAGCAGAGGAGAGAATAGGTGATATAGAAGATAAAATTATGGAAAACAATGAAGCTAAAAAGAAGAGGGAAAAAAAACTATTAGATCACAAGAGGAGACTTAGGGAATTTAGTGATTCAATAAAATGGAACAACATCTGTATCATAGGATTCCCAGAAGAAGAGTGGGGAAAAGGAGCATAAGGTTTATTAGAACAAATTTTAGCTGAAAGGAAATCTGGGGAAGGAAACAAATATTCAAGTCCAAGAGGCACAGAGAGCTCCTTTCAAAATCAACAGAAACAGGTCAACACCATGACATATCATAGTGAAACTTGCAAAATACAAAGATAAAGAGAATTCTGAAAGCATCTAGGGACAAAAGGTCCTTAACCTGCAAGAGTAGGCACACAAAGTAAGCAGCAGACCTGTCCAGTGAAATTTGGCAGGCCAGAAAGGAATGGCAGGATATATTCAACGTGTTGAATGGGAAAAATTATGCAGCCAAGAATTCTTTATCCAGAAAGGCTGTCATTCAGAATAGAAGAAGAGATTGAGTTTCCCAACAAACAAAAACTAAAGGAGTTCATGAACACTAACCCAGCCATGCAAGAAATTTTAAGGCGGACCCTTTGGGTGGAGGAAAAAAAAAGACTAAAGCAACAAAGACTAGAAAGGACCAGAGAACATCACTAGAAACATCATCTCTACAGGTAACAAATGGCACTAAATTTATCTTTCAATAATCATTCTGAATGTAAACAGACTAAATGCTTCAATCAAAAGACATAGGGTATCAGAATGGATAAAAAAAAAAAAAACAAGATTCATCTATATGCTGCCTACAGGAGACTCACTGTAGACCTAAAGACACCTGCAGATGGAAAGTGAGGAGATGGACAACCATTTATCATGCTAATGGATGTCAAAAGAAAGCCAGAGGAGCCACACTTGTATCAAACAAACTAGATTTTAAAACAAAGACTGTAACAAGAAATGAAGAAGGGCATTATATCATAATTAAGGAATCTATTCATCAAGAAGAGCTAACAATCGTAAATATTTATGCCCCTGACTTGGAGGTACCCAAATATATAAATCAATTAATAACAAACATAAAGAAACTCATTGATAATAATACAATAATAGTAGGGGACTTTAACACCCCACTTACAACAATGGGCAGACCATGTAAGCAGAAAATCAACAAGGAAGTAATGGCTTTGAATGACACACTGGACCAGATAGACCTAATAGATATATATATAGTCAGAACATTTCATCCTAAAGTAGCAGAATACATATTCTTCTCATGTACATGGAACATTCTCCAGAACAGATCACATACATGGTCACAAATCAGTCGTCAACAGTCATCAACATCAATCATACCATGCATATTTTCAGATCACAACACTATGAAAGTTGAAGCCAACCACAAGAAAAAATTTGGAAAGCCCTCAAATACATAAGAGTTAAAGAACATCCTACTAAAGAATGAATGGGTTAACCAGGAAATTAAAGAAAAAAAATTCATGGAAGCAAATGAAAATGAAAACACAGCAGTCCAAACCCTTTGGGATGTAGCAAAGGCAGTCCTAGAAAGAAAGGATACTGCAATTTGGACTTCTCTCAAGAAGCAAGAAAGATCCCAAACACACTACCTACCTTACACCTAAAGAAGCTCGGAAAAAAACAGCAAATAAAGCTGAAAGCCAGCAGAAGAGAAATAATAAAGATTAGAGCAGAAATAAATAATATAGAAACAAAAAAAGCAGTAGAAGAGATCAACAAAACTAAGAGCTGCGTCTTTGAAAGAATAAACAAAATTGATAAACCCCTAACCAGACTCATCAAAAAGAAAACAGAAAGGACCCAAATAGATAAAAATCACATTTTTTATCACAGCTGACACCACAGAAATACAAACAATAATAAGGGAATACTACTAAAATTATATTCCAACAAACTGGACAATCTGGAAGAAATGGACAAATTCCTAGAAACTCACACACTACCAAAACTAAAAAAGGTAAAAATAGAAAATTTGAACAGATCAATAACCAGCAAAGAACTTGAATCAGTAATTAAAAATCTCCCAACAAGGGGTACCTGGGTGGTTGAGTTGGTTAAATGTCTGACTCTTGGTTTCGGCTCAGTTCATGATCTTACAGTTCATGGGTTCAGGCCCCATCCTGGGCTCTGTGCTGACAGCGTGGAGCCTACTTAGGATTCTTTCAAGATTCTCTCTCTCCCTCTCTCTGCCCTACTCACACTCTCTTTCTCAAAATAAATAAACTTAAAAAAAAAAATCTCCCAGCAAACAAGAGTCCTGGACCAGATGGTTTCCCAGAAGAATTCTACCAGACATTTAAAGAAGAGTTAATACCTATTCTTCTCAAACTGTTCCAAAAGAATAGAAATGGAACAAAAGCTTCCAAACTCCTCCTAGAAAGCCAGCATTACTTTGATCCAAAACCAGACAAAGACCCCACTAAAAAGGAGAATTAAAGGCTAGTATCCCTGATGAACCTGGACACAAAAATTCTCAACATGATACTAGCAAATTGATTTCAATAGTACATTAAAAGAATTATTTGCCGTGGTCAAGTGGGGTTTATTCCTGGGCTGCAGGGTTGGTTCAATATTCGTAAATCAATCAATGTGATACACTACATTAACAAAAGAAAGGATGAGAACCATATGATCCTGTCAATTGACGCAGAAAAAGCATTTGACAAAATACAGCATCCATTCTTGATAAAAACCCTCAACAAAGTAGGGATAGATGGAACATGCCTCAACATCATAAAGGCCGTATATAAAAGACCCACAACTAATACCAATACTGGAAGTCTTGGCCTCAGTAGTCAGACAACAAAAAGAAATAAAGGGCATACAAATTGGCAAGGAAGAAGTCAAACTTTCAGTATTTGCAGACAACATGATACTCTATGTAGAAAACTCAAAAGAATCCACAGAAAAATTGCTAGAACTGATACATGAATTCAGCAAAGTCGTAGGATATAAAATCAACATGCAGAAATCTGTTGCATTTCTATACACCAATAACAAAGCAGCAGAAAAAGAAATCAAGGAATCAGTCCCATTTACAACTGCACCAAAAACAATAAGATACTTACGAATAAACCTAACTAACAAGGTAAAAGATCTGTACTCTGAAAACTATAGAACATTTATGAAAGAATTGAAGAGGACACACAGAAATGGAAAAGCATTCCATGCTCACGGATTAGAAGAACAAACATTGTTAAAATGTCTCTACTACCCAAAGCAATCTACATATTTAATGAAATCCCTATCAAAATACCACCAGCATTCTTCATAGAGCTAGATAAAAAAATTCTAAAATTAGTATGGAACCACAAAAGACCCCTAATAGCCAAGGCAATCCTGAAAAAGAAAAGCAAAGCTGGAGGCATCATGATTTCACACTTCAAGCTGCATTACAAGCTGTAGTCATCAAAAACAGACACATAGATCAATGGAACAGAATAGGAAACCCAAAAATGGACCCACAACTATATGGCCAACTAATCTTCAACAAAGCAGGAAAGAATATCCAATGGAAGACTGTCTCTTCAACAAATGGTGTTGGGAAAACTGGACAACAACATGCAGAAAAATGAAAAACAGACCACTTATTTACACCATATACAAAAATAAATTCAAATTGGATGGAAGACAACCATGAGACAGGAAACCATCAAAATCTGAGAGGAGAACACAGGCAGCAACCTCTTTGACTCTGCCATAGCAACTTTCTACTAGACATGTCTCTAGAGGCAAGAGGGAAAAAAGCAAAAACGAAATACTGTGACTTCATCAAGATAAAAAGCTTCTGCACAGTGAAGGAAACAGTCAATAAAACTAAAAGGCAGCCTCTGGAATGGGAGAAGATATTTGCAAACAACATATCTAATAAAGGGTTAATATCCAATCTATAAAGAACTAATCAAACTCAAAACCTAAAAAACAAACAACCCAGTTAAGAAATGAAGACATGAACAGACACTCTTCCAAAAAAGACATCCAGATGGCTAACAGACACATGAAACGATGTTCAACATCAACATTGTTGATGTTCAACATCGTTATTAGGGAAACACAAATCAAAGCCGCAATGAGATACCACCTCACACCCGTCAGAATGGCTAAAATTGACAACCCAAGAAACAACAGGTATCGGCAAGGATGCGGAGAAAGGGGAACCCTCTTGCACTGCTGGTAGGAATGCAAACTGGTGCAGCCACTCTTGCAAAGAGTATGGAGTTTCTTAAAAAGACTAAAAATAGAACTACCCTACAATCCAGCAATTGCACTATTAGGTATTTACCCAAAGGATACAAAATACATATTCAAAGGAGTAGGTGCATCCCAACGTTTACAGCAGCATTATCAACAACAGCCAAACTATGGAGAGGGCCCAAGTGTCCATCGACTGATGAATGGATAAAGAAGATGTGGTATATACAAACAATGGAATATTACTCAGCTGTCAGAAAGAATGAAACCTTGCCATTTGCAAGGACATGGATGGAGCTAGAATATATTATGCTAAGCAAAATAAGCCAATCAGAGAAAGTCATTATATGATTTCACTCATATGGGGAATTTAAGAAACAAATTAGATGAATATACATATGGGAAGAGGGAGGGGAGAGAAGAGAGGAAAACAAACCACCACAAGAGACTCTTAATGATAGAAAATAAACAGAGTTGACGGAGGGAGGTGAGTGGGAGATGGGCTAGATGGGTGATGGGTATTAAGGAGGGCACTTGTTGTGAGGAACACTAGGTGTTCTATGTAAGTGACGAATCACTGAATTCTACTTTGAAACCAATATTGCATTGTATATTAACTAACTAAAATGTAAATAAAGAAATAAATTTTAAAAAATAAAGTAACTTGATTCTTGCTCTTTTTTACTGTGGACTTTATTTTTTTTATTTTTTTAAGTTTATTCATTTATTTTGAGAGAGAGAGAGAAAAAGAGAGACAGCAGGAGAGGCAGAGAGAGAACCCCAAGCAGGCTCCGCACAGGGCTCAAATTCAGAAGCCATGATATCATGACCTGAGCCAAAATCAATAGTCGGATGCTCAACTGACTGAGTCACCCAGGCGCCACTTACTGTGGACTTTCAATCCATCTATATGTTTAACTTTTCAATTTTGCAAGCACACTCTTTCCTCGAGAAAAGAATATTGCCATTCACTAGGTGGCAATAAAGAACAAAGCTGTAAGTTACCATATACATTTAGAATCTAAAAAGTTCTGCCAATAAAATATGACAATTGCTACTTTCATTGTAATTTCTTTCAGGAAAACCCACCCAGTTTGGTCACGTGCACAGTAATTGCAAAGGTCTTGGGTAAATGGGTGCCTCAACTATCTTTTTGTGTGCTGTTTTTGTCCTTTTCAAAAAACCTAAAATAAAGGAATGGAGTGGTTAGAACATAAAATAGGAAAGAAACTGATGCAAAATTGTATTTTAAAAGACCTCAGTAAAATTCATATGTTGATCATATTCTTATGGGTTTTTTTATTTTTTTAAACACTTATTCACCTTTGAGAGACAGAGAGTAATTGGGGGCGAGGGGGGACAGAAAGAGAGGGAGACACAGAATCAGAAGCAGGCTCCAGGGTCCAAGCTGTCAGCACAGAGCCCAACACGGGGCTTGAACCCAAGAATCGTGAGACCATGACCTGAACGAAGTCGGACACTCAACTGACGGAGCCACCCAGGCGCCCCAAATTTGATCATATTCTTTAGTAGAAGGTCAGAAGATAATTGATAGAACTGTTGGTGAGTACATAGCTATCTCAAAAAGGAAAACGCAGAACACACACTAAAAAAAAATCAAGTTACACAAAATGAAATAGATAATCCTGAACAGTAATCATAGAAATGGAAGAGAAAAGGAAACTCAAGATATCATTTCATAAATTACCTTTCTTCTTGCTGTGATAACACCAAATATGGTGAGGTTACAGTAGAACTGGTATAATCCTGGTAATATGATTAACTTTTTCTGGAAAATAATTTGGCAATAGATAGTAAAAGCAGTACAAAATTCTTGGGGTGCCTGGGTGGCTCAGTCAGTTGAGCATCTGACTTGATTTTGGCTCATGTCATGATCTCACAGCTTGGGATTCTCTCTCACCCTTGCTCTCTGCCCCTCCCCAACTTGTGCTGTCTCAAAATAAATAAATAAACTTAAAAAAAAAAAAGGCAATACAAAATTTCAGACCTGTTAGCTCAAGGAGCCCAATCCTGGGAATTTATCCTAAAGGAGGAATTCAACCAAAGAATAAACCTGCAAGTGTTAACATGTTGTCAATAGGAATGTCTATGATGGAAGGAAAGAAACTGGAAACAACATATATGCTTGGATAAGTAATACCACAATGAGAAAAAAAGCTGTCTCCATGTCTTTCAGAATGTAGACAGGACCAGAAGGACTTCTGGAGTCAGAGGTGAAACAGCAGAGAAGCAGCCCAGCAAGGACAGCCCTATGTAGAGCTCTGGCTCAGCCCTCTAGGCCAGGGAGTAACACTGATGACAAGGAGGGCAGTCTAGGAGAGGGACCAGCAGCTGAGCCCAACATGGAAAGAATGAGGACAGGTATAAAAGAAATGTTGAAAAATGATGGCAAGCTGCTAATGTTTGAGACAAGACAATGACAATATGGATCACCTGGGACACAGTGGCATCTCATCTAAACACCGTGTTAGTTATTACATACCAAAAGCCTTCCTTGTGTTTCTGTGCTCGTTTGTACTTTCCAAATTCTCTGCAATAAATACATATTACATTTATTATTATATATAATTATATATTACATGTTATATAGGTAACATATTATTTACATAATTGGAAAAATGTTCTATGGAAAGAGTATAATAAAACACTAGAATCTATTCCTTGCTACTCAAAATGTGACAGCTTGTTAGACATACAGCATCTTGGACTCCTGCACAGACCCAGTGAGTCAGAATCTGCAGGTTAACAACGAATTCACAGGTGGTTCCCACATGTATTTATAGTCTGAGAAGCACGGCTCTGGTTCCTTCTGCTCCACATCCCCCAAAGTGTGTGAGGCATGAGAACCTACCAGACTCTGCTGTGGCCTTCCTAGGTGCAGACATGTTGTCCCCACGCCCGGATTAGATGGGTAAAAGGCTTCTGCAGGTACTGAGCCTTGTGCCTTGAGAGTCAGGCAGAAGTTCTGATTAGTATCCTGGGGCCAGCACACAATTGTTGTTCACCTGGTCAAACACACAATGCAAAGAAATTGCTATTAGATTATTACTGATATTTACCCAGTCACTGTCACTCGATGACTTAATTCTTTGAATGCCACACTTATGCTAAAGTAGGTGTTGGGGATTCAATATTGAATGGATAAGAACTGACTACAGAGCCCGTCTTCAAATAGTTCATGTTCAATCTATTAAAAATCCTCAGATAGAATAAGCATGTTTTCTTTTCTAATCTTTGCCTGTAAATAATAGGCCTGTAAAATCATGGTACATTACTCCTTCTGGTTGAAACCTAGAGTACTTTTTGTTTGGCAACTTCTCCATTAACTACCTGCAAATGATAATGGGATTGCTGTAATCTGAATCTAAAAGTTAATGTTTTGAAACATATTTTATTTTTTTTAATTTCTTTAAATGTTTACTTCTGAGAGAGAGAAACAGAGACAGAGCATGAGCAGAGGGAGGGGCAGAGAGAAAGGGAGACAGAATCCTAAGCAGGCTCCAGGCTTTGAGCTGTCAGCACAGAGCCTGACATGAGGCTTGAACCCACAAACCATGAAATCATGACCTGAGCCGAAGTCAGACGCTTAACCAACTGAGCCATCCAGGTGCCCCTGAAACATACAAATTTTAGAATTTTGAGATATAGGATGTTAAAAAAGATTATTTAAAACATGGATATAAGGCAAAAAGGTAGGTGGTATGTCCTTTTAATGTTGACGTTGATATTTAACAGGCCTTTCCAAGGATTATCAATTATGTAGAGAATTGTTAACTACGACTCATTGTTTAAATCCTAGACTTAATAAAATTACATGTTAACCTATAGATTTTTCTTCTAGTAGGAGAGATAACATCAGAGATTATCATCTATTGCCCTGTCAGACCTTAAACCAGGCTTTCTAAATCTAACCTAGAGTTCTTATTCTAACATTCATTCCAATTGCCTATAAAAATCTGGATCATCAAACCTTCTCTGAACTACTTTCACCAACTTCCTGGTTTCTTCATTAATCAATAAATTGAATACAATCTCTATCATGGTTTCACTTCATATTTTAATGCATCACACTTTTAATTTTATTTTTAAATGCTACTTTGACGAAAGGAAAAAAAAATCTCTTCTTTTTAAAAGGACAGCAGTGGCCTCATGACTGGTACTGTGGTAATGGACTTCAGTGGTGAGCCTTCCTTGGAAGCAGACCTGAGAAGTTAAAGACCTCACTGGTAACTAAGAACCACTGAGAATAATGCCCAAGTTTCTGCCTTCCAAATACATGACTGAAAATATTTAAAATGACACAATCTTAACTAAAGACAAAAAAATGAATATTTTTTAGAAATTTTGCCAGACAATTTTAAGATGCTCTTTGGTAACGGGAGATATTCTTAATTAAATATCAGGGTTTAAATATGCTATATACTGGGGGCGCCTGGGTGGCTCAGTCGGTTAAGCGTCCGACTTCAGCTCAGGTCATGATCTCATGGTTTGTGGGTTCAAGCCTCATGTCAGGCTCTGCGCTGACAGCTCAGAGCCTGGAGCCTGCTTCTGATTCTGTGTCTGCCTCTCTCTCTGCCCCTCCCCTGCTCACGCTCTGTGTCTCTCTGTCTCTCAAAACTAAATACATGTAAATAAATAAATTAAATAATTTAAATATGCTATATGCTGCATTCCACCAAATCAAACATATAAATGGTCCTGCACTCCAACAGCTCATCATCTTTATGTGAATACACACCCCCACACACACACAAGATCTCTCTAGCACACAGGTAAGTAGACTGAAATTCATATTAATCCATACCAACAGTCACCAGTATCAAATCTTTCATATAAGCCAGTACTTCTCCCAGAGCAAACAACTCTGATCAGAAACACATACCCATTTCTAGCATTTATTAGTGCGATGAGTTTGAGACAGCCTATAGAAATATAAAAATAAAACTGGATGAATTTCCCTTCTCTTACACTTGATCTAGTATATTGCAGGACAAATAGATAAAAGAAGATCTTAATTAAGCTGATTAACATTTAATTCAGTTTGTGAGTTGCAGCTACTATAGTAAATCAGCAACAGCATAAGATTATAAAACTCAACAAGTGTGTATTAAAGCCTAGAGGCTCTATAAAGTCTACAAAAGTAAATTACATAATAAAAAACAGAATCTTCACTTATTATAATGCAAAAGAAAACTTCTAAGGGAATATAGTGAAAGCTTCTACCATATTACACACCTCCTCCAATGCTTGACTAAGTAAGCCCCCATCAAGGCTTCCCCCCATAATTTCTGTTTTTTATAATACTTTCTGGACTCATCTCCCCAAGTTGAACCATAAACACCTTGAAGGCAGGAACTTTAACTTGTTGTATCTTCAGTGACTAACACATTCTACACACTCAAGAAATGTTTGATGGGTTGACTAATTATTTAATTCCATGAAAAATGTGTATGCATCTGCATAGCATGCCAAGAACTCTGGGAAGTCCCAGAGGTCAGATCCCTAAATTAAAAATTTCTCTCCCAACTCCTGAAGAAGTTTTCTACACTATAGAAAATCAAGGAATTAACCCTGAGAAGGGGGAAAACATTAAAAAATTATTACTTGCTTGGGCGCCTGGGTGGCGCAGTCGGTTAAGCGTCCGACTTCAGCCAGGTCACTATCTCGCGGTCCGTGAGTTCGAGCCCCGCGTCAGGCTCTGGGCTGATGGCTCGGAGCCTGGAGCCTGTTTCCGATTCTGTGTCTCCCTCTCTCTCTGCCCCTCCCCCGTTCATGCTCTGTCTCTCTCTGTCCCAAAAATAAATTAAAAACGTTGAAAAAAAAATTAAAAAAAAAAAATTATTACTTGCTTTGGGATACAGCACTGAGGACAGACAAATAAAGTTCCAATATGGCACAAAGTGGTCCCATGTGACCACAAGAGGAAGAAAACACGTGTTTGGTTTCCCAAGAAACAAATGCAGGACATTTTTCTTTAGGAGTTAGAGTGACACAGAAGAACCAATGAATACCGTACATATTCTCCAATGCTTAGTTAAGGTGCGATTGTCAGTGTGTCTCACATGCTCTCAAAAGTAAAGCAGATGCCAGCAAAGGCCATTCCTGTATATTGGACTTTATGTTGGAAGCAAAATGCCAAAATATAGTTTGAAATGACATGCTCAGCACCTTGTCCTGACAATTCTAACCTCTAGGGCTGAGTACTTCCAATTCTTTTGAAAATTCTTCTCTGAGACCTGTGTTGGCCTAGCAAGAAGAGAATGAAAGAAATCCAAATGCCCAGTACTGAGTAACTACTGCCCTACCTGAAGTCCACCTCAGGTATAAGAGCTCTTTCCTGTGAAATCTGTATTTCCGGTGACTAAATTCTCAGGGCAAGCTTCTTGGACTAGTATTATGTAGCATGTTTTACGCCACTTAAGAATTGCTTTTAGTGTTGTTGTGTTTTTTAAAGGAATAGCGTTACTGCTTTTTCCAATTATAAAGATAACCAGTATTCATGTAGAAAGTGAAGTTCCCATCAGGAAATTTCGCTTTTGATCAGTGGCTTACTAGTCACTCTGAAGTATGTGTGTGTGAGGGTCGGGGGGGTACAAAGCAGGGAGGGACGAGGTGCTGAAGTGCACAAGAGCCGCTGGCAGTTCTGCCTGGCACAATCAGGCAAGAAAAAGAAATAAAGGTATTCGAATTGGGAAGGACAAAATAAAACTGTCTTTATTCACATGATTAAGATTTGTGTGCATAATTATACCTCAATAAGGCTGATTTTTAAAAAGCCATAAAAAAAGGGGCGCCTGGGTGGCTCAGTCGGTTAAGCGGCCGATCGGGTCATGATCTCGCGGTCCGTGAGTTCGAGCCCCGCGTCGGGCTCTGTGCTGACAGCTCAGAGCCTGGAGCCTGTTTCAGATTCTGTGTCTCCCTCTCTCTGACCCTCCCCTGTTCGTGCTCTGTCTCTCCCTGTCTCAAAAATAAACAAAACGTTAAAAAAAAAAGCCATAAAAAGATAATCTACTTCAGTAAGAGTAAAATAAAACACAGAGGTGATTGTGCTAAAATGATTTTAAAAATCAAGTTGTTAATGGAAGTTTAAACATTAAAGAGCTGTTATCCACCATCATGGAAATGAGAGAACTGTTACCCCTTCGCGGGTCCTTACCATCTTGTTTGTATTATAAAGCACTGGAAGTCTGTGTCAACAATGCTCAGTCACTTGCAACCCAGGGACTGACATAGTTACCATGAGCCACACTCTGAGCAAATACTTTTTCAATTATTAGAATGGCATTAGTAAAAATAACTACTTACTAACAACATTTGAAAATGACTTCATTACCTAGATGTTTCTGCTATTTAGGTGCCAAGACAAACAATCTTCTACTGCTTGTTTCATTCATGACATAACTTGCTTTGGCATCTTCCCTCGAACCTCCTGAACATCATATCCATCTGTCTGTTGTTCTTCTTTTTTTATCTTCCTTCTTACCTTCCTCTCGCTCTTTAGGAAATAAAGTTTGCCAGTAACTACATGAGAGTGCCTGCCTGTTTCAAAATATGTAGCTCCTGTACCTTTAAGCAATAGACCTTGGCTTGTATATCCCAAGGAACTATTTATTTATAGGGTACAGCTGAGCCTTTCCATAACTAAGATTATGTCAGTCACAAACATATACACATGACATACGTGTGCAGACAAGAGTTGACATAGCAGGCCTTAGGCTGCCACATTCAGAAAAACCTACTTGCAAGGGTGGCCCTTGGTTGTCATCCGGGAACTTTCCTGGCAAAGTCATTTCCAGGAATTGCCCTATATGAGAAGTCATTTCCCTAAATGAGAAGAGTGACTCACTGTGCCTACACTGTATAAATGATGTGGTGTATGCTGAACATCTGTTTTCCTTCTGGACATCTGGAATTTCAGTGACCACCATCAGTCACACAAATACTGTGTGTCTTCATGACTGACACCCAAGAAAGACCCTCAATGCCTAACCTCAGGTGAGCTTCCTAGGTAGACATACTTCACAGGAGCTGTCACAATTTGTTGCTGGGGGAATTAAATACATTCTGTGTGACCCCACTAAGAGTGGACTCTGGAAAGCTTGCACATGGTTTCCTCCTGCAAAAGACTGAATGTTTGCGTCCTCCAAAATGCATATGTTGAAACCCTAATCCCAATGTAATGGTATTTGGAGGTGGGGTCTTTGGAAGGTAGGTCGTGAGAGTGAGACCTCATGAATGGGATTAGGGCCCTTATAGGAAGCAGAGAGCTCTCTTTCCACCAGTGAGGACACAACAAGAAGATGGAAGTCTGCAACCCGGAATAAAGTCCCCATCAAAACCTGACCATTCTGGCACCCTGATCGTGGACTTTTAGTGTCCAAAACTGCGAGAAAGAAATGTTTGTTGTTTAAGCTACTCAGTTTATGGTATTTTGTTGAAGCAGCCTGAACTCGGACAAAAATTGGTTCTGGGAAGTGGGGGTGCTGCTGTCATGCAGGAGTGCTTTAGAACCGGGGTAAATGGGTGGAGCCTGTTAGAGTTTCAAGGTGCATGCTAGAAAAAGCCTAGACTGCCATGAAAGGACTTCTAAAGGCAATTTTTGTGAGAGCTCAGGAAGCAAAGAAGAGTGCTACAGACAAAGTTTCCATTTTCTTAGAGAATACATAAGTAACCACGAATAGAATTTTGGTAGAAATATGGATGGTAAAGGTGATTCTGATGAGGTCTCAAACTAAAATGAGGAACATGTCACTGCACAATGTTAAAGGGTCGAGGGGAAAAGGTGGACAACATATATGAACAGGTAGAGAATTTAAGTAGAGTGACAGAAACTACTTTTAAAAAATCAAATGGAAATGCTAGAAATAGAAAACAATATCAGAGATAAAGGATTTCTTAGATGGATCTATTAGAAGACTGAACACAGCTGAAGAGAAAAATCGTAAGCTTGAAGACAGGTAAATAAAGATGATCCAAAATGAAATAAGCAGATGAGTGAAAATCAGAAGATCGTTCAAAAGTAGTGGATCATTATCGAATGGCCTAATTTCTATATAAGTGGAGTCACCAAGAGAGAGAATACCTGAGAAATGTCCATAATTAATAGATGATAAGAAATCACAAATCAAAGATGTGTTCAGAACCTCAACTGGGGGGAGGGGGGAGTGTATGGATTACACACATCATAGTCCACATGCTGACAAACAAAGATATTGTGGAAATCTGGGAGGGACCTATGAAAAAAATGACAGAATTCAGGGTCAGCATACTTGCACTAAAAGATGTTAAAAGAAGTTCTTCAGGAAGAAAAGTAGGCCACAGATGGAAATTTGAAGTTACATGCCAAACATGTGGAAAATACCAAAAATGGTAAGAATGCCAAAGAATGGTAAAAATATAAAGGATTTTCTAATCTCTTTAAAAGATAATTGCGACTTCGGGTTTAGCTTTAACAGGCAAAGAGCTAGGAAGTCATCACTCTCATCTTCACAAGAAAAAAAGATGAAGAAAGTAAAAATCAATGACTTTTCTTAGATCCACCAGCGGACTGAGGTAGCAGAGAAAATCGCCACCCCAAATCTGGAGAGACAGGCAGATACAGACAAGTGCTGCTGAGATCAGCTTACCTACAACAGAGGCATCAGAGCCGGTAGGGAGTAGGGAGAATTAAGCTCACTGCTTTTACAAAGTGCTGTAGGCTGAGCGTGGACTACTTTGAAAGTGAAAAACCCCTGAGGTGAAGGAGGTCAGAAGGTACAGACTTCCAGTTATAAAGTAAACAAGCCCTGGAGATGTCACATACAGCAGGTGACTAGAGTCAATAAAACTGTAGTGTATATTTGAAAGTTGCTCAGAGAATGGGTCTTGAAAGTTCTTACCACAAGAAAAGAATTATAATTGTGTGGTGACAGATGTTATTTAGTCTTATTGTGCTGATCTCCCAATATATACAAATATCGAATCATTATGTGGTTCACCTGAAATTAATATAACATTCCATGCCAATTCTATCAATTCTTTAAAAAATGGGAAAAAGACAGAATTCGCCTAAAGGAGGGAAAGAAATTGACAACACGCCTTGAAAATAACCCAACATGATTAAATAACAGGAAAATGCAAAATAAAACTGCAGTAAGATACCACTACTCCCCCAACTAGAAATCCCAAAATTATAAAGGCTAAAAATTGGAAGTGTTGACAATGATTTGGAAAAATTACAAGTGTTGGCAATGATCTGGACAAATTATGTATTCTCACGTATAGTGGGAGGATGTAAAATGATACAAATGCTTATAAGTAAAGTGTGGCAGTTTCTTTTTACATTACATATGTACTTACCACAGAAGCAGCATGCTCACTCTTAGATATTTACTAAGAAAAATTTATTAAGCAAAATGAAAACTTACACGCACATAAAGACTTGTTCATCAATGTTCATAGCAGTGCTTTTCATAATAATTCCAACCTTAAAACAGTCCAAATGCCCCTCACTGGATGATGTATAATCATAGAATGGAATGAAATACTGTTCCAAAATAAAAAGGGGTGAAGTGAAAAAAAACAAAAAACAAACAACTGAGGGTCCAGACTTGGAAAAGCCTCAATACTTATATGAATTTTAGCTCCAAGAACTCCACTGGGTTCCCATGAGAAAAAATATTTTAAAAAATACCCTTGTGTTTTAGATGGGGGAGGGGAGAACAGCGTAACCAATTTGGGACAATAGGGACAATTTGCATTGTCCCTAAAGCATTCTCCATAACAAAGGCCTACACTCCAAGGAAGAGTACTTGACTAGAGCTTTATCTGACCTGGAGGAAGAGCTACCTCCAACTCTAGCCTCCTCTAGCCATCTGTCTTAGGTAAAGAGATAAGAAAAGAGACTAATCAACAATTCAGAAAATCACATCCTAAGGACTCAGGCCCACCAAGAATACAAGATCTAATCCTAAAATTACACAATGCTTTTCTTCCTCAAAGCCCTACCATATCATCTAGGCTTCAGTATGCTAGCATATGTTAGCAGTGCATTATAATTGAAAAAGCTGCAAGCTGCAAGTTACAAACTCTATGTAAGGAGGAGTTCTTAGGAAAACCTAGAGACAACAGAGGTATGGAAAGATTTTTTTTTAAAGAAAGAAAAAGAAAGAAACTAGAAGAAACTGCAAGCTCTGACACCTACAGCTATAGGAAACATTAGACAAGAGTCCAGTTTCCAGCCAGACTGACACAAAATCTCACTCTAAAAGCCTAAAGGAGTGCCTGGGTGGCTCAGTTCGTTGGGCAGCTGACTACAACTCAGGTCATGATCTTGCAGTCTGTGAGTTCGAGCCCCACGTGGGGCTGTGTGCTGAGAGCTCAGAGCCTGAAACCTGCTACCAATTCTGTGTCTCCCTCTCTCTGCCCCTTCCCTGCATGCTCTCTCAAAAATAATAAACATTAAAAAAAATTTTTTTTATGAGCCTAAGGACCTCAGTTCTTATTACTCAAATACTATGTCTGACTTTCAAGAAAAATTACAAAACATTCTAAACAAGCAAAAGAAAAACCTTACCATCTAAAGAGACAAAGCAAGTTCAGAACTAGATTCCAATATGACACACATATCCAGTAGGGATTTAACAAAAACTAAGAGCTCTAGGAAAAAGAAGTAATAACGTGTAAGAATATATGGGTCATGGACACAAACAGATGGCAAACTGTAAAAACAAATAAATAAATAGGAAATGTTCAAAGTAAAAAACACTGTAACATAAATGAAAAATGCTTGTGATGAACTCATCAGTAGATTGGGCCTGGTTGCAGAAAGAATCAGCAAGCTTGAAGACACGTCAACAGAAACCTCCCAAACTAAAAAGAAAGAGAAAAAAGAAAGGGTGTGGGGGATAGAACAAAATATATAAGAACTACTGGACAATTTTAAAAAGTGTAACATATGTATAATGGGAATGCCAGAAGGAGCATAAAGGAAGGGAGGGAGGGAAGAAGAGAGGGAGGGAAGAAGGTGGGGAAGGAAGGAAGAGAAATACCTGAAGTAAAAATAATCAAGACTTTCCTCAAATTAATGACAGACATGAAACCACAGAACCAAGATGCTCAGAAAACACCAAGGAGGATAAATATCCAAAGCATATTGTATTCAAACTGAAGAATACCAAAGACAAAGAGAAAATCTTGAAAGAAGTGAGAAGGGGGATAAATACAATACCTATAGAGGAACAAAGACAAGATTTACATCTGATTTCTTGTAAGAAACCACACAAACAAGAAGACCATACAGTACTTTAAATGATGAAAGGAAAAAAAAAACCCAATTTAGAATTCTGCATACAGTGAAATTATCCTTCCAATGTGAAGGAGAAATAAAGACTTGCTCAAACAGGTAGAGAGGAGTTCCGGAAGATGGCGGCGTAGGAGGACGCTGGGCTCACCGCGCGTCCTGCTGATCACTTAGATTCCACCTACACCTGCCTAAAGAACCCAGAAAACCGCCAGAGGATTAGCAGAACGGAGTCTCCGGAGCCAAGCGCAGACGAGAGGCCCACGGAAGAGGGTAGGAAGGGCGGCGAGGCGGTGCGCACTCCACGGACTGGCGGGAGGGAGCCGGGGCGGAGGGGCGGCTCGCCGGCCAAGCAGAGCCCCCGAGTCGGGCTGGCAAAAGCGGAGGGGCCGGACGGACTGTGTTCCGACAGCAAGCGCGACTTAGCGTCTGGGAGGTCAGAAGTTAACAGCTCTGCTCAGAAAGCGGGAAGGCTGGAGGACAAAGGGAGGGAGAGCTGCTGAGCCCCCGGACGGCAGAGCTCAGCTTGGCGGGGAACAAAGGCGCTCGCCAGCGCCATCTCCCCCGCCCATTCCCCAGCCAAAATCCCAAAGAGAACCAGTTCCTGCCAGGGAACTTGCTCGCTCCGCGCAAACACCCAACTCTGTGCTTCTGCGGAGCCAAACCTCCGGCAGCGGATCTGACTCCCTCCCGCTGCCACAGGGCCCCTCCTGAAGTGGATCACCTAAGGAGAAGCGAGCTAAGCCTGCCCCTCCCGCCCCCGTGCACCTTGCCTACCCACCCCAGCTAATACGCCAGCTCCCCAGCACCACAAGCCTGGCAGTGTGCAAGTAGACCAGACGGGCCACACCACCCCACAGTGAATCCCGCCCCTAGGAGAGGGGAAGAGAAGGCACACACCAGTCTGACTGTGGCCCCAGCGGTGGGCTGGGGGCAGACATCAGGTCGGACTGCGGCCCCGCCCACCAACTCCAGTTATACACCACAGCACAGGGGAAGTGCCCTGCGGGTCCTCACCACTCCAGGGACTGTCCAAAATGACCAAACGGAAGAATTCCCCTCAGAAGAATCTCCAGGAAATAACAACAGCTAATGAACTGATCAAAAAGGATTTAAATAATATAACAGAAAGTGAATTTAGAATAATAGTCATAAAATTAATCGCTGGGCTTGAAAACAGTATACAGGACAGCAGAGAATCTCTTGCTACAGAGATCAAGGGACTAAGGCACAGTCACGAGGAGCTGAAAAACGCTTTAAACGAAATGCAAAACAAAATGGAAACCACGACGGCTCGGATTGAAGAGGCAGAGGAGAGAATAGGTGAACTAGAAGATAAAGTTATGGAGAAAGAGGAAGCTGAAAGAAAGAGAGATAAAAAAATCCAGGAGTATGAGGGGAAAATTAGAGAACTAAGTGATACACTAAAAAGAAATAATATACGCATAATTGGTATCCCAGAGGAGGAAGAGAGAGGGAAAGGTGCTGAAGGGGTACTTGAAGAAATTATAGCTGAGAACTTCCCTGAACTGGGGAAGGAAAAAGGCATTGAAATCCAAGAGGCACAGAGAACTCCCTTCAGACGTAACTTGAATCGATCTTCTGCACGACATATCATAGTGAAACTGGCAAAATACAAGGATAAAGAGAAAATTCTGAAAGCAGCAAGGGATAAACGTGCCCTCACATATAAAGGGAGACCTATAAGACTCGTGACTGATCTCTCCTTTGAAACTTGGCAGGCCAGAAAGGCTTGGCACGATATCTTCAGTTTGCTAAACAGAAAAAATATGCAGCCGAGAATCCTTTATCCAGCAAGTCTGTCATTTAGAATAGAAGGAGAGATAAAGGTCTTCCCAAACAAACAAAAACTGAAGGAATTTGTCACCACGAAACCAGCCCTACAAGAGATCCTAAGGGGGATCCTGTGAGACAAAGTACCAGAGACATCACTACAAGCATAAAACATACAGACATCACAATGACTCTAAACCCGTATCTTTCTATAATAACACTGAATGTAAATGGATTAAATGCGCCAACCAAAAGACATAGGGTATCAGAATGGATAAAAAAACAAGACCCATCTATTTGCTGTCTACAAGAGACTCATTTTAGATCTGAGGACACCTTTAGATTGAGAGTGAGGGGATGGAGAACTATTTATCATGCTACTGGAAGCCAAAAGAAAGCTGGAGTAGCCATACTTATATCAGACAAACTAGACTTTAAATTAAAGGCTGTAACAAGAGATGAAGAAGGGCATTATATAATAATTACAGGGTCTATCCATCAGGAAGAGCTAACAATTATAAATGTCTATGCGCCAAATACCGGAGCCCCCAGATATATAAAACAGTTACTCATAAACATAAGCAACCTTATTGATAAGAATGTGGTCATTGCAGGGGACTTTAACACACCACTTACAGAAATGGATAGATCATCTAGACACACAGTCAATAAAGAAACAAGGGCCCTGAATGATACATTGGATCAGATGGACTTGACAGATATATTTAGAACTCTGCATCCCAAAGCAACAGAATATACTTTCTTCTCGAGTGCACATGGAACATTCTCCAAGATAGATCATATACTGGGTCACAAAACAGCCCTTCATAAGTTTACAAGAATTGAAATTATACCATGCATACTTTCAGACCACAATGCTATGAAGCTTGAAATCAACCACAGGAAAAAGTCTGGAAAACCTCCAAAAGCATGGAGGTTAAAGAACACCCTACTCACGAATGAGTGGGTCAACCAGGCAATTAGAGAAGAAATTAAAAAATATATGGAAACAAACGAAAATGAAAATACAACAATCCAAACGCTTTGGGACGCAGCGAAGGCAGTCCTGAGAGGAAAATACATTGCAATCCAGGCCTATCTCAAGAAACAAGAAAAATCCCAAATACAAAATCTAACAGCACACCTAAAGGAAATAGAAGCAGAACAGCAAAGGCAGCCTAAACCCAGCAGAAGAAGAGAAATCATAAAGATCAGAGCAGAAATAAACAATATAGAATCTAAAAAAACTGTAGAGCAGATCAACGAAACCAAGAGTTGGTTTTTTGAAAAAATAAACAAAATTGACAAACCTCTAGCCAGGCTTCTCAAAAAGAAAAGGGAGACGACCCAAATAGATAAAATCATGAATGAAAATGGAATTATTACAACCAATCCCTCAGAGATACAAACAATTATCAGGGAATACTATGAAAAATTATATGCCAACAAATTGGACAACCTGGAAGAAATGGACAAATTCCTAAACACCCACACTCTTCCAAAACTCAATCAGGAGGAAATAGAAAGCTTGAACAGACCCATAACCAGCGAAGAAATTGAATCGGTTATCAAAAATCTCCCAACAAATAAGAGTCCAGGACCAGATGGCTTCCCAGGGGAGTTCTACCAGACGTTTAAAGCAGAGATAATACCTATCCTTCTCAAGCTATTCCAAGAAATAGAAAGGGAAGGAAAACTTCCAGACTCATTCTATGAAGCCAGTATTACTTTGATTCCTAAACCAGACAGAGACCCAGTAAAAAAAGAGAACTACAGGCCAATATCCCTGATGAATATGGATGCAAAAATTCTCAATAAGATACTAGCAAATCGAATTCAACAGCATATAAAAAGAATTATTCACCATGATCAAGTGGGATTCATTCCTGGGATGCAGGGCTGGTTCAACATTCGCAAATCGATCAACGTGATACATCACATTAACAAAAAAAAAGAGAAGAACCATATGATCCTGTCAATCGATGCAGAAAAGGCCTTTGACAAAATCCAGCACCCTTTCTTAATAAAAACCCTTGAGAAAGTCGGGATAGAAGGAACATACTTAAAGATCATAAAAGCCATTTATGAAAAGCCCACAGCTAACATCATCCTCAATGGGGAAAAACTGAGAGCTTTTTCCCTGAGATCAGGAACACGACAGGGATGCCCACTCTCACCGCTGCTGTTTAATATAGTGCTGGAAGTTCTAGCATCAGCAATCAGACAACAAAAGGAAATCAAAGGCATCCAAATTGGCAAAGATGAAGTCAAGCTTTCGCTTTTTGCAGATGACATGATATTATACATGGAAAATCCGATAGACTCCACCAAAAGTCTGCTAGAACTGATACATGAATTCAGCAAAGTTGCAGGATACAAAATCAATGTACAGAAATCAGTTGCATTCTTATACACTAACAATGAAGCAACAGAAAGACAAATAAAGAAACTGATCCCATTCACAATTGCACCAAGAAGCATAAAATACCTAGGAATAAATCTAACCAAAGATGTAAAAGATCTGTATGCTGAAAACTATAGAAAGCTTATGCAGGTAATTGAAGAAGATATAAAGAAATGGAAAGACATTCCCTGCTCATGGATTGGAAGAATAAATATTGTGAAAATGTCAATACTACCCAAAGCTATCTACACATTCAATGCAATCCCAATCAAAATTGCACCAGCATTCTTCTCGAAACTAGAACAAGCAATCCTAAAATTCATATGGAACCACAAAAGGCCCCGAATAGCCAAAGTAATTTTGAAGAAGAAGACCAAAGCAGGAGGCATCACAATCCCAGACTTTAGCCTCTACTACAAAGCTGTCATCATCAAGACAGCATGGTATTGGCATAAAAACAGACACATAGACCAATGGAATCGAATAGAAACCCCAGAACTAGACCCACAAACGTATGGCCAACTCATTTTTGACAAAGCAGGAAAGAACATCCAATGGAAAAAAGACAGTCTCTTTAACAAATGGTGCTGGGAGAACTGGACAGCAACATGCAGAAGGTTGAAACTAGACCACTTTCTCACACCATTCACAAAAATAAACTCAAAATGGATAAAGGACCTGAATGTGAGACAGGAAACCATCAAAACCTTAGAGGAGAAAGCAGGAAAAGACCTCTCTGACCTCAGCCGTAGCAATCTCTTACTCGGCACATCCCCAAAGGCAAGGGAATTAAAAGCAAAAGTGAATTACTGGGACCTTATGAAGATAAAAAGCTTCTGCACAGCAAAGGAAACAACCAACAAAACTAAAAGGCAACCAACGGAATGGGAAAAGATATTTGCAAATGACACATCGGACAAAGGGCTAGTATCCAAAATCTATAAAGAGCTCATCAAACTCCACACCCGAAAAACAAATAACCCAGTGAAGAAATGGGCAGAAAACATGAATAGACACTTCTCTAAAGAAGACATCCGGATGGCCAACAGGCACATGAAAAGATGTTCAACGTCGCTCCTCATCAGGGAAATACAAATCAAAACCACACTCAGATACCACCTCACGCCAGTCAGAGTGGCCAAAATGAAGAAATCAGGAGACTATAGATGCTGGAGAGGATGTGGAGAGACGGGAACCCTCTTGCACTGTTGGTGGGAATGCAAATTGGTGCAGCCGCTCTGGAAAGCAGTGTGGAGGTTCCTCAGAAAATTAAAAATAGACCTACCCTATGACCCAGCAATAGCACTGCTAGGAATTTATCCAAGGGATACAGGAGTACTGATGCATAGGGGCACTTGTACCCCAATGTTTATAGCAGCACTCTCAACAATCGCCAAATTATGGAAAGAGCCTAAATGTCCATCAACTGATGAATGGATAAAGAAATTGTGGTTTATATACACAATGGAATACTACGTGGCAATGAGAAAGAATGAAATATGGCCTTTTGTAGCAACGTGGATGGAACTGGAGAGTGTGATGCTAAGTGAAATAAGCCATACAGAGAAAGACAGATATCATATGGTTTCACTCTTATGTGGATCCTGAGAAACGTAACAGAAACCCATGGGGGAGGGGAAGGGAAAAAAAAAAAAAAAAGAGGTTAGAGTGGGAGAGAGCCAAAGCATAAGAGACTGTTAAAAACTGAGAACAAACTGAGGGTTGATGGGGGGTGGGAGGGAGGGCAGGGTGGGTGATGGGTATTGAGGAGGGCACCTTTTGGGATGAGCACTGGGTGTTGTATGGAAACCAATTTGACAGTAAATTTCATATATTAAAAAATAAATAAATAAATAAATAAATAAAAAAAAAAAGACTTGCTCAAACAAACAAAAACTAGGGGATTTTTCCCAGACCTCCACATAAGAAATTTTAACAAAGTTCTTCAAAGAAAGGAAAAGGCCAGAAACTAAGAACATCACAGAAAGAATAAATGAAGGTCAAGTAGAATCTCTTGTTTTTCCTATTCCTAATTGATCTAATAATTTTTCAAGTAATAATGGCAACAATGTACTGGGTGATTACAGCATATGGATAAATGAAATGAATGACAGCAATGTCATAAGGGATAGGAGGGAAAAATTGGGACTACTGTGTAATAAGATAAATATGTAAGGCAAAATGGGGAGTACCCATGAAACAGCATAATGTTATTTGAATGTAGACTTACACTTATTATAAATGTATACTGCAAACACTAAGGTAACCACTAAAAAAATTAATTTTTTAATTAAGAGGACAGAAAATGATTTACCATAAGTGACTGACCACAAAATGATCAATTAAAATCAAGGAAGGCAGAAAAATGGAGGAAGATAAAGAAACAAAGAACAAGTACAAGTAGAAAACAGTTACAAATACAGTAGATATTGACCCCACTATATTATTATCACTTTAAATATGAATAGTCTAATAAATACATTCACATGTCAGAGTAGACTTTTTAAAAACCTCCAGTATAACTTGTCTCTCAGAACCCCACTTTAAATATAAAGACAAAGATAGATTTTTTAGATAGGGAAAGAAATAGATATAGCATGCTAACACTAATCAAAAGGAAGCTAGAGTATCTATATTAATCTCAGGCAAAGCAGACTCCAGAACAAGGAAAATTACCAGAGACAAGAGGTGGCACTACATAATGATAAATCGTCCATTCTCCAAGAGGATATAACAATCCTTAACAGGTACACATCTAACAAAGTGTCAAAATATGTGAGGCAAAAAGTAATAAAACTACAAAGAGAAATAAACAAATCCACTATTTTAGTTATAGAAATCAGCACCTTTCTATCAGTAGTGGACAGATTCAGCAAGCAGAAAATCAGTAAGGATACAGTTGAGCTGATCAACACAAGCAATCAACTGTATCTGACATTTATCAAATACTTCCTTCAACAATAGCAGAATGAGCACTCTTATCAAGCTTACATGGAACATTCACAAAGACAGGTCACACCTCAAGCCACAAAACACACTTTAAGACAAATTGGAAAGAGTATAAATCATACAAAATATGCTCTCAGAACACTGTGAAATTAAACTAGAAATAAGTAACAGAACGATAGCTGGGGATTAAACAACATGTGATTAGATAACACAGAAGTCAAAGAAGTCTCAAGAGAAATTTTAAAATATTTTGAACTAAATGAAAATTGAAATACAACTTATCAAAATTTGTGAGATACAACAAAAGCAATGCTTAGGAATAAATTTAAAGTACTAAATACATATATTTAAAAAAGAAAGATAAAATCAATAACTAAGCTTCTACCTCAAGACATTAAAGAAAAAGGGGCAATATAAACCTAAAACAAGCAAAGAAAGAATAAAAATTAAAGCAGATATAAATGAAGTTGATAACAGCAAATCAATAGAGAAAATCAATAAAACCAAAAGCTGGTTCTTTGTAAAGATAAATAAAATAGATAAACCTATAACCAGGATAACCACGGAAAAAAGTGAGCCAATGCCAAGTACTAATATCAGAAATAAAAAAGGATTATCACTACTGATTCTACGGACATTAAAAGGATAAGAGAGGAATATTATCATGCCCTCATATTTGATAACTCAGATTAAAGAGATCAATTCCTTATAAAACATAAACTACCAATATTCACAAAAGAAAAAGTTGATCATCTGAATGAGCCTATGTCTATAAAAGAAATTCAATCAATAAATATATACCAATTACCTCCAATCTCTTCCATAAAACAGAATCATAGAGAACACTTTCTAACTCATTCTATAAAGCCAACATTGCCCTAACATCAAAACCAGATGAAGACATTAAAAAAAAAAAAAAACCATAGGCCAAAATCACTCATGAACACAGATACAAAAATCAACAAAACTATCAGCAAATGAATCCAAAAATATATCAAAATAATTATAACCATGACCAGCAAAACTTATTCCAAGTATGCAAGGTTGGCTCAACATGTGAAAACCAACTGACGTAATGCAACAAAACAGTCTAAAGAAGAAAAATTATATTATCACGCCAATATACATAGAAAAAACATTTAACAAAATCCAAACACATTCATGATAAAAAAAAAAACTCTCAGGAAACCAGGATTAGAGGAGGGGAACTTCCTCAACTTGACAAAGAACATCTACAAAAACATCTACAGGTAACTTAATGATGATAAACTAGATGCTTTCTTCTAAGATGGGGAACAAGGCAAGGATATCCTCTCCCACCACTCCTATTCAAGACCAAATTATAGAAGTCCTACCTAATGCATAACACAAGGGAAATAAAAGATACACAGATTGGTAAGGAAAAAATAAAACTACCTTTCATCTCAGATGACATGATTGCCTAAGAAGAAAATACCAAAGAATCAACAACAACAAAAGAACTCCTGGAGCTAATAAGGAATTATAGCAAGGTTGAAGGTTGAAGTTAATATACAAATGTCAATTCCTTTCCTATATACCAGCAATGAACAAATGAAATTGGAAATAAAAAACACATCATTACATTAGCTTCATCCAAAATGAGATACATAGGCATAAATTTAACAAAATATGTACTGGATGTACATGAAAAACTCTACAAAACTAATGAAAGAAAGGAAACGTCTAAATAAACGAAGAAATATTACATGTTCATGGATAGAAAGACTCAAAATTGTTAAGATCTCAATTCTTCCAAATGTGTTTTATAGAGTCAGTGCAATCTCAGTCAAAATCCCAGCAAGTTGTTTTGTAGTTACCAATAAACTCATGCTAAAGTATATGTACACAATGGAATACTACGTGGCAATGAGAAAGAATGAAATATGGCCTTTTGTAGCAATGTGCATGGAACTGGAGAGTGTGATGCTAAGTGAAATAAGTCATACAGAGAAACACAGATACCATATGTTTTCACTCTTATGTGGATCCTGAGAAACTTAACAGAAGTCTATGGGGTGGGGGGGGGGGGGGGGGAGGAAGAAAAAAAAAAAAAAGAGGTTAGAGAGAGAGAGAGCCAAAGCATAAGAGACTCTTAAAAACTGAGAACAAACTGAGGGTTGATGGGGGGTGGGAGGGAGGGTAGGGTGGGTGATGGGTATTGAGGAGGGCACCTTTTGGGATGAGCACTGGGTGTTGTATGGAAACTTGACAATAAATTCTATATTAAAAAAATAAATAAAGTATATGTGAGAAAGCAAAAGATTCAGAATAATCAACACAATACTGAAGAACGAAGTAGGAACTGACACTTCAGGATTTCAAGATTTACTATAAAGATACAGTAATCAATACAGCATGACACGGTGGGAAAAAAAACAAATAGATCAACAGAGAGACCAGACACAGACCCACACAAATTTGGTCAACTGATCCTTGATAAAAGAGCAAATGCAATTCAATAGAGAAAGAACATTCTTTCTGACAAATGGCACTGAAACAACTGGACATCCATATGCCAAAAAAAAAAAAATCTAGACTGTACACTTTTAAAAAATTAATTCAAAATGGATTATAGGCCTAAATGTAAAGCACAAAATTACAAAACTTCTAAAAGATAACTATATTGGTGTCCAAGGGCTATCATAACAAAGTACCACAAACTGGGTGACTTTAAAAAAAAAAACAAACTGGGGTGCCTGGGTGGCTCAGTCGGTGAAGCATCCGACTTCAGGTCAGGTCATGATCTCACAGTTTGTGAGTTCGAGCCCCACTTTGGGCTCTGTGCTGACAGTCTGGAGCCTGGAGCCTGCTTTGGATTCTGTGTCTCTGTCTCTCTCTGCTCCTCCTCCTCCACTCTGTCTCTCTCTCTCTCAAAAATAAATAAACATTTAAAAAGTAAAAAAAAACAAACAAACAAACTCCTAAATAGCTCAACAATTAAAAAAAATATTTAATGGGCAAAAGATCTAAACTGATGTCTCACCAAAGAATATATGCAAATGAAAAATAAGCATATGAAAAGCCGTTCAACATCATATGTCATTAGAGATCTGCAAGTTACAACAATGAGATGTTACTACATACCTATTAGGCCAAAATCCAAAAAAAACTGAGCAAACCAAATGCTGTTAAGGATGGAGATACATTGCTGGGAATGCCAAAATGGTACAGCCACTCTGGAAGACAATTTAGCACATTCTTACAAAGCTAAGCATAGTATTTCCATATGATCTGGGAACTGTACTCCTAGGTATTGACCCAATTGATTTTAAATGTATATCCACACAAAACCCTGTGTTCAAATGTTGATAGCCGCTTTATTCACAATCATCAAAAACAGGGGTGGGGAGGTGGAGCTGGAAATGCCCAAAATGTCCTTCATTAGTTGAATTGACAAACAAACTGTAGTACATCCACCCAATGTAGTATTATTTGGTGATAAAAGGAAATGAGGGGGCACCTGGGTGGCTCAGTAGGTTAAGCGTCCAACTTCAGCTCAGGACATGATCTCACCGTTCCCAAGTTCAAGCCCCACGTTGGGCTCTGTGCTGACAGCTCAGAGCCTGGAGCCTGCTTCAGATTCTGTGTCTCCCTCTTTCCCTGCCCTTCCCCCGCTCATGCTCTGGTTCTCTCTCTTTCTCTCAAAAATAAAAAAATATTAAAAAATTTTTTAAAAATAAAGAAAAAGAAAAGAGCTATCAAGCTATAAATAGATATGTAGGCACCTTAAGTGAATGTTGCTAAGGAAAAGAAGCCAGGCTGAAAAGGCCACATACTGGATGATTTCAACTATATTACAAGTCTTTTATCATATATGTATTTTGCAAAATCATCTCCAAGTGTGAGACTTGTCTTTATTCTCTTAACAGTACCTTTCACAGAAGTTTTTAATTTTAATAAAGACTAAATTATCATTTTTTTTTCTTTCATGGTGATCCATGGATGATTCCTTTTGGTGTAGTATCTAAAAATTCATTGCTGAAACCAAGGTCACCCATATTTTCTCCTGAGTGATTGTTGTGGGCAAACTGTATTCCCTAAAAAGATATTTTGAAGTCCTAACCCCCAGTATCTGTGAACATAAACTCTTTTGGAAATAGGCTATTTGCAGACGTAATTAAGGTGAGGTCCTAATGCAATGACTGATGTCCTTTTAAGATAAGGAAAATCTGGACACAGACAGAGGAAGAAATCCATATGACAAGAGAGGCAAAAACTGGAGTGATGTGTCTACAAGCCAAGGACAGCAAGCATTGCTGGCAACCACCAAAAGTTAGGAAGAAGCAAGGAAAGATCCTTCTGTAGAAACTTCAAAGAGAGCATGGCCTTGCTGACAAAATCTCAGAATCTTGCCTCCAGAACTGTGAAAGAATACACTTCTGTTTTCTCACAGACATCCAGTCTGCGGTACTTTGTTATGGCAACCCTAAGAACCAATACATATTTCGGTACCATGAAGTACAGTGTTGCTGTAATAGATACCCAAAAAAAATGTGGAAGTGGCTTTGTAATTAGGTAATGGATAGAGGACATAAGAGTGTTGAGGCACATTATAGAAAAAGCCTAGTCTGCCTTGAAAAGACTGTGGGTAGAAATGTGGACATTAAAGGCGACTCTGGTGAGGGATCAGAAAGAAAAGAGGGGAATGGTGTAAAAAGCATCTCCAGTCTTAGAGAATACATGTACCATCCAAGAAAAGAATATTGCTAGAAACATAAACTTTAAAGGTTCTTCAGGCTAGGCCTTAAAAGGAAATAATGAGAGACGCCTGGGTAACTCAGGTGATAAGCATCCGACTCTTGATTTCGGCTCAGGCCATGATCTCATGGTTTGTGAGATCAAACCCCACATCAGGCTCTGTCCTGACAGTGTGGAGCCTGGAGCCTGTTTCAGATTCTGTGTCTCCCTCTCTCCCTGCCCCTCCCCTGATTGTGCTCTGTTTATCTCTCTCTCAAAAATAAATAAACATTTTTTAACATTTTTTTTCCAAAGGAAATAATGAACATATTATTGGATACTGGAAGAAAAGCAATCATTGTTACAAAGTGGCAAAAACTGCCTGAAATGTGTTCTACTGTTGGGTCGAAGTAGAACTTGTAACTACAGTTGCCTTAAACAAAGTGGAGGTGAGGGGCACTGACCACCCCCACCCCCGCCATGGTAAAAAGTACACCTATAACTTTTGACTCCCCAAAAATGTAACTACTTATACTCTACTATTGACTGGAAGCCTTACCAATAACACAGGGTCAATTGACACATCTGAATGTACCATATCTACGGATATATCACATCTGTATGTCTCATATACTGCATTCTTTTTTTTTTTTTTCAACGTTTTTTATTTATTTTTGGGACAGAGAGAGACAGAGCATGAACGGGGGAGGGGCAGAGAGAGAGGGAGACACAGAATCGGAAACAGGCTCCAGGCTCCGAGCCATCAGCCCAGAGCCTGACGCGGGGCTCGAACTCACGGACCGCGAGATCGTGACCTGGCTGAAGTCGGACGCTTAACCGACTGCGCCACCCAGGCGCCCCCATATACTGTATTCTTAAAGTAAGCTAGAGAAAACATGATGTTATTTAAAATATCTTAAGAGAAAATACACTTATAATACTACATTTATCAAAAAAAAAAAATCCACATATAAGTGGACCCATGCAGTTCAAACCCATGTTATTCAAGGGTCAACTGTAATGAACTTGGATATTTAGCTGAGGATATTCCTAAGCAAAGTGTAGAAGATGTGACCATGGGTTCTCCTTGCTGCCTATATAAGAAAATGCAAGAGGGAAGAGATAAATTGAGAAAGGAATTGTTAGGCGAAATGGAACGAGCATTTGATGATTTGGAATATTCTCAACCTATCCAATATATCATGCTCTGGAAACAAGACTAAAGGTATGGTTTGACAAAGTTCGGTAAGAGCACGTCCCTGCTAATAACTTGATTTCAGACTTCTAGCTTCCGGAACCGTGAAAGAATGCATATATTAGGACACTAAGAGCACAAACCACAAAAGAAAAAATTGGAAGACTCTTAAAAATTTTTCTTAATCCCATTCTTCAAAAGATTACATTAAGAAAATATAAAGATAAGCCACACACTGGAAGAAACACCTATATGGAAAAGGACTTGTATTCCAAACATGTAAAGACCCTTATAAACTCAAGAAGACAAACAACCCAAGTTTTTTTTTTTTAATGAGCAAAATATTTGAATAGACACTTCACCAAAGAAAAAACTACAGATGGTAAATTAAACATAGGAAAAAAATGCTCAACACCATTTGTCAACAGGAAAATGCAAAAGGAAACAATGAGATGCCACTACACACTTATCAGGATGGCTAAAATGAAATACAATTACACGAACAATATAAAGCAGTTCTGGCAAAAATGGAACAACTGGAACTCTGATGCACCGCTGTCAGGACCCCTTTACTTACTACCTTGCCTTAGTTTTCTTAAAAGTACTTTTCATTACCTTAAGATTTACTTATGTATGCAAGTCCTTGTGTATCTGCTCATATGTGTACTGTCTATCTCCCTCCGTATAAGTACCATGAGGCTGGTGACCTGGTCTGTCTTGTCACCACAGTGTCACCTCAACACCAAGATGAATGGTAGAAAGTGGGCACTCAATACATATGTATTAAAAGGCAGTAAGAAGCAGAAAGAAGTGACACAAAGATAAGTAAATTTGCAAAAGCAAGGAACCCAGTCATAGCAGCCCAAAGAGGGGCAACCTGATGTAAAAGAAAGTAAATTTAGACCGCCAGGACTGTGCGCATTCGAATTATCTGGGGAGCTCTGCAAAATACCGATTGCAGGTCACATCAAATGAATGAAATCAGAGAATGGGGTCCAAGTATTGATCATTAAAGTTCTCCAGGTGATCCTAGTGTGCAGTCAAGATTAAAAACTACTGAGGAAATGGAACCTAGGCTTTGGAGCTGTACCTACTTGGGTGAAAATCTTGGGCAAGTGACATAACCTCCCTCTGCCCCAAAAATCTCATCTATAAAATGGGAACAATATATACCTCCCAAAGACTGAGATTCTATATAAAGCTCTAAGTAAATGTTAATGTGCCTCTCCAGGGCAAGCTTGATGAAATCTTCATTGCTTGGTATGACAAATGCTAATTCAATCATCAATTCATATCTTCCATTGTTACCTGATTATTGAAGTGAACATTTACATTGGTGAAGTTTAGAAATGCTAACTTTCTCAGTGTTCTGATGATAAGATGCCACCTGAAGCTATGTCCATTTTAAATCTATGAGTAACTAAACTTTGAAGGGAAATCTAATTTATTATTTATACCAGCGATTCTCAAACCTGGATGCAGGTTAGAATCAACATAAGCTTTTTTAAAAATAACCCATACCAAGTGTCCAGACCATGCGAAAGCCCATTAAATCAAAATCCTTGGGGTAGGTCCAGAGCATGAATATTCTTTAAAAGGCTAATTGATCTGTAATTGTAAAACACAGTCAGGGCTGAAAAATACTTATTTGCACTAATGACACCCCATGCTAACTACATATCTGAGTCATTTGTGGAGCTCTCAAAAAAAAAACAGATGGATTCCAGAATCCTGCCATAACTTAGTGATTCCGAGTCCATGGACATGGAACTTGTCATTTTGCGAAGCATCATAAAACTTCCCCCTGGTGATTCTGACAGAAACCCGCAGGGAAACACTACTTTATACTATGAATTTACTCTCCCTGTTGTGTACCAGCAAAGGTCACTTAGAACTTTCCTGGCATGTTTAGAACTTTCATGGCCGCCCATGCCAAGCCTTCTCAGTTTCTTTTAATCAGTAACTGATGCAATACATCACAGCAAGTCTAAAGTCTACAGACCTTTTCAAAACATTTTCATGTGCAGACTACTGACCCACATCATTTACCACACACTGTGCCCAGCACCAGCTATGCAGTCCGCTGGCCTTTCTAACCAAATCCCATTAGGCTGCCGATTTGGGAATGGCAAAATGGAATGCCCAGGCCTCATTTCCCTTTAAGTGGTATGTGATACCAGGACTAATGACATTAACCTCACTGGTCAGATGAGTCTGAATGAAATCCAAGTTGTTTTCTGCACCTAGAGGCAAACTTAAATTTGCTTCCCTCAGACATAATAAAATCTAAGGAAAGGCGATCTCTTAATTAGGAGCATTAACAGAGTGCCCTGTAATTTTCAAACTCTACTAAACCCAGCAGCAGGACCCTTAGTGAATGATTTTAGGGGAGTCAATCAGTACACATATCACCCTGGCTGCATTACCAGACAGATGGTAATAGCATTTAAACAACCAGGCATTATTCTTAAGTTTATTAAATACATTAATTCATGTGATCCTCAAAATAACCCTATTGAGCACATACTGTACTTTTATTATTCCCATTTCATGAGTTAAAAAAAAAAATGCACACAGAAGTTAAATGAGTTGTCCAAAGACACAGAGCCAGTAAGTGGCAGTTTTTGAACCCAGGCAATTTGCTTCAGTCTGTTACCTTAACTAGTAGATGAGTGATGGCCAAACAATCTTTAAAAAAATTTTAAAAAAATGTTAAGTTAGTCCGCAGCAAACACTGGATATCAGACTATGTGTACTGTGGGTAAGTGACTTAACCTCTCTGTGCCATTTCTGCACATGAAAAATAGAGATGACAGTACCTGCCTCAGTGAGTTGGGGTGAGGATTAAACAAGACAATGCATGTGAGGTGCTTAGAACGGTACTTGACATTTTTAAGAGCTGTCAATGTCAGCTGTTATTGTTATTTGTACCATAGTATGGCCCAAGTGGTTGGGGAGAAATGACAACCTACTAAACTGAAAATCCTCTCTGGTGATCTTAGGTCTGTAAATTCTGTAAAGTCCCAGTATATCAGACCCGATAGGAAACGCAAAACAGACTTTCACGAGAACTTTTTAACTGTTACTGTGACAAAGCCCCAGCCCATCCAGGCCAAGACTGAATGAGTCTGCCAGTGACAGCCCCGTTTGCTATAGTTTAGCCTTTTTTAGCCAACATCCCCAATTATCAGGCTATATAAATACAACACACTAGGAGACAGACTTTGAAATAGCTGCAAACAGTGGACTCAGGTTTGAATGGAGAGGACCCTGTCAGTTGCTAAAGGTCAGCACCCCTCCCCTGGTTATATTTGCATAAACCGAAAGAAAAACAAAACAAGAGCTCAAAAATAGGTAACATTCATCATGTGCTTGCCACTTATTAAATGTTTTCCATATGTTGCTTCATTTAATCTTCAAAACACCGTTCCAGGGGCTAACATTCCCAGAGAAAACCACACAACCTCACTGGTCGATCGCACTCTAAATTCATTTCTACACACCTCGAACAGGTATTCAACACTGCCTGACAGTCCAATCCCATTTCCCTAGTCACTTCACTTCTCCACTCTGCGGAAGGACTACGTCACATGCGTCTCCTCAAGAGTCTAACACCTCTTCTCCTCTCCCCTACTGTCCTTTCAGTCAGTGACTGCATTACAGACAGATGGTGCCACTACCACCTGCCTGCATCTGCACCTGTTGTCTCGGCTTCCCCTCTAGTGATACTGGAATATGTGCTCCTGATCAATTCAAAGCCAACCACCCACCTGCTCTGGATCTCCTCCCCTCTCAGATATTCTACGACCTACCCCTGCAATGTTCCCCTCTCTCATATCTGCATCATTTCTCCCTTTCTAGTTCAATCCTACTGGCATATAAATATATTCTAGTTTCTTCTATCTTGGGGAAAAAAAAAAAAACCCACTTGACCTAAAGGCCCCTCTAGTCCAAAAAGTTATTCTTGTTAAAATGATTAAAATCCTAATTCCAAATCCAACTTACACAGCGGCATTCGCCACAGTTAACCACCACTTCCTTCTTTTTTTGGCTTCCCTTTTTCTTTTCTGGGTACACTCTCAACCTAGGTGGTTTCAGCCAGTCCCTTAGTTTAAATTTTTTTTTCAACGTTTTTTATTTATTTTTGGGACAGAGAGAGACAGAGCATGAACGGGGGAGGGGCAGAGAGAGAGGGAGACACAGAATCGGAAACAGGCTCCAGGCTCCGAGCCATCAGCCCAGAGCCTGACGCGGGGCTCGAACTCACGGACCGCAAGATCGTGACCTGGCTGAAGTCGGACGCTTAACCGACTGCGCCACCCAGGCGCCCCAGCCAGTCCCTTAGTTTAAATACCATCTATGTGGCAGTGATTCCAAAGCCCTGACATCGCGCAGGACTTCAGATACAAATTTCCAATGGCCTCTCTGGCATCTCAACTTAAAAATCTACTAGATTTGTCATGTATATTTCACCATAATAAAACAAAATAAATCTACAAGGTGACAGATGGAGAGAGGGATGGAGAGATAAATCAATATGTGAGAAAAAAAACAAACAAACAAACAAGAACAAGTGTGGTTAAATGTTAGTGGTGGGACCTAGGTGGCGGGTATACAGAGTTCAGTGGAAAATTCTTTCCAACTATGTTGTTTGTATGTCGCACGTTGGGGGAAAACCTAGTAGGCATCTCAAACCTAACATATTCAAAACATTAATTCTTGGTTCCACCCCTTCCAAAAATGAAACCTACACCCCACCTACATTTTTCCCCATCTCATTAAACAGCAAGGCAAAAGAGTAGGCGAGGCAAAAACCCAGGACTCAGCCTTGACTAGCTATCTTCCCCCCTGGACTATAACTCCATCAAAGCAGGGGCCCTGCCTATCTTGTTCATGTATATTCCCAACTTCGAGAGCAGTGCCTGGCACACAGGAGGTGTTCAAAACTAGCTGCTGAATTAACTGATGAATTAATGCTCTGTTTCTTGCTAGGCCCCTCAACCCTCATTGGTTCTTGAGTGAGACCGGAGTTCTTGGCCTCGAAACCTCCCCAGCCCAGGCCAGCGAGGACCATACCATGTCTTAGTATCTGATTATGGCTTCTTACCAATCATATCGGCTCCATGCTTCTCAATGAGAGTTCAAGGCCTTTCTTTACCACAGAGCCAAAGTGTTTCCTGCCCCAAACCTGTCACACACACAGGAACCACAACACATGTCACAGTACAGCTGGACATCACACTACGCAGGTTGAGTCTCCGCCCCCCCCCCCCCCCCCCCCCCCGCCTCCTTGGCTTCTCTTTGCCCAGGGCCTGCCCAAAACCAGCACCTGCAGGCCTCCTGGGGACTGGGGCCACAACACACTCCTTCTGCCCCTGGGCATCAAAGGCATCTTCCTCTCCGGCCACCGAGTGAGCCCAAGTCGGCCCTCTCACGCTGCTGCGCAGCAGCCTCCCCCACCCTCCCCGCTGCCACTTGGCCCCAGCCACCATTCCTCACCTGGCCTGCCCCGCCCTGCCTGGCACCAACCGCCCCCTGCCCGCCCCCAGCCCGCCTTGCCAGTTGGGTTCTCGCGGGAGCCCGCAGACCCAATCCCAGCCACGCCTGCGAGCCTGCGCACTGGAGCCTCACCCTGCGCCACCGCCCTCTGCTGGCCTGGCTGGAGCCTGCAGTACCTCCCCTGCTGGCCTTTCAAGGCTATACAGCGCTCCCTGCGGACCCAGCTGACGCCTCCCTGCGGGTCGCTGGTCCACCACCCCGCTGTACATACCCCTTTCCTAAACTAAGCCCTGACGCCAGCAACTCTGAGCCATGCCCACATCTTGAACCACTGACTTTGTTCCCTAGGGATGGCCTCTTGGTTCATACGTACCTCTGACTGTCCCCCTCTACTGAGTCGCAGAGCGGCCAGAGTAGGAGTGGATTTGCAGTGTCAGAGCAGGACAGACAGAGTATTTAGGAACGTTGGACAGGATAGACTACTGCAGAAGTCACTAACCCGTGCCGGAGTGCGAGGTCAGTTGGCTACAGGTCGGTTGAGAGTTTCTGTTCGGATCGTCGGTGCAGGGGCAATTCAGGATGTAAACATTGCCTCAATCCACGAAGCTGGAATCTTTTTATCTTGGTGAGTACATCTGTCTCCATTTGGTCCTGACCCGAGCCATTCTAGCAGATCCATTTCCCTTGAAGTCATGACAAGACCTGCCTGGCTCAGCCCACGGTCGTCAGTGTTGGTCCAAAGAAGACAGCCATATCCTTAAGCTGAAGGCGGACTCAGCAAAAACGGCCACCCTCTGTCCAGGCATGGAGGGGTCAGCTTCCTGCTCTAGGAGTCACTGACAATAGGTAGCTGCCTTCTCTCCATCAGAGTCCTGGTTTTCCCTTAGCAGCCAAGGCACCCTCCAGGCAAGCTGTACCAGTGTCAGGGTAAGATTCCTCTTAAAGACGGACCCCCTTGTCTGATGTATCTTTTGTTTTTCATAGTCTCTAATATCAGAAGTCTGCCGTGGTCACCATTTCACAAACATGAACAGCATGAATGAATTGAAATGTTATGTATACTGTTATATGTCCCTACATAGAAGGCTATCTTAGGGACACACAGAAGAAAGAATTCCCACCCACAGCGTCAGGAAATCCCCGAATGGAGACTAAATGAACACTTGGTCAAAGTGGATCCTGAGGTCTCTATCCACCAACCTTCCACTAAACCACACAATAATCTCAGAGGCCACCAACCCAAAAGGCTTTTCTTGGTTGCTTCTGTGGAAAATTGAAAGAATGATGTAGTATGTTACCAAACTTTCTGCCATGCTTTGGAGGCCTTTTCAAACTCTTGTGTCTAACCAGTCACCAGTAGTGCAAAGAGTCTTGCAGGCCTAAATTTCAATCCCTGCTCTGCTACTGAATAGCTGGTGACCTGGAGCAAGTTACTTCCTAATTTCTGCCTCGGTTTCTTTAAAAAAAAAAAAAAAAAAAAAAAGTCCAGGGGCACCTGGATGGCTCAGTCGGTTAAGCACACTCTTGATTTCAGCTCAGGTCATGATCTCATGGTTCATGAGATTGAGTCCCAGCACAGAGCCTCCTTGGGATTCTCTCTCTCCCTCTCTTTCTGCCCCTCCCCCGCTCATGCTATCTCTCTCAAAATAAATAAACTTAAAAAGAGTCCATAAGGTTGTAAGTGCTTAATGAGACAAAGTACAGAAGCATCCAGCACTGTGTCTGGTGCTAAATCCTGTTTCCCTTTCCCAGAAGGATGGATTCACAGAGTTTGCTAGGGCTGTGGATCTTTCAGAGTTTCTGTGCTGACTGTTTCTATCTCTCATTGTCTGTTTCTCTCTAAGCAAAGGACCTGCTGCAGCCATGGTCTCTATCCTGTTGTGGGTAAGGCTGGATACCCTCCACAAATTAGACCAGGCATATTGATGTTGCGGTCATTCCAAAAGCAGGTCTAGGAGACTAGGTTGCTAATATTCCCTTTCCTTTGGGCTCCAGAACTCAACCTTACAGGACTCTTCACCACACAACCCTTGGTGCTTACTGCAGGCCTGGTCCCAATGTGGTCCTCCAGCCCAGTTCTGCCTCTCGTAGTCCATCCATCCAGGTTCCCTTTCCAGGCTAGCTATGGAGTCTCTTGGTTATCCCCTCTCTGCTCCCCCCACTCCCCCCCCCAGACACCACCTCCTCCTGTCCTGCTTTGCCTGGGGCTCACTACAGATCCCTGGGAAAGCTCAGATGGGGGAATACCAGTGACCAGCACAAAGAGGTAACGCTGACTGTGTCATCTCACAGTCTGCACCCCCACCCCTGGTCTGGACATCCAGGCTCCCTCTTGGATGCACCTGAAGGCCAGCCAAAGACCTGCTTTCTGCTGAGGTGGGGCCCTTCTGCTTCTTTCAAGTACAAGAATTTACTGACAAAATGGCCCCTCATCCCAAGCCATGGGTCTCCAGACACAATCAGAGAGGACCCATGAGGGGCTTCCAGACTCCAGTAAGCAGTGTGCACCTAGGACCTCAGAACCCAAAGGCATGTTTTCACAGTCCGCAAGGTCCACGCTCAAGTCCAGAGTTTTCTAAACTTGGTTTGACCCAGGGAAGAGCACATAACTAAGAATAAGAAACACCGGCAGGAAAGAAAAGAATCTTTTCAGCAACACTACCCTTCCGTCGGATCCGTCACGGCCCAGGCCTCTGCTTGGCAGCCTGATTTATTTTTAGATGATGTTCTTCACACCCAGCGCCACCAAGTGTGAGTGGATGGGGATCGTGAGCTTGGAAGAAGCCATGGGGCCTTTCTGTGTGTTTCTTTCTCTCTGCTTAGCTTTGAGACACTTCACATAAAAGGCTCTATAAAAATAAATTGTGGAAAGTGCAACGCCAATAAAAAGCCCAGTGGGAGCCGAGAACTGTTTTATTTAAAGAGCAGAAGGACACACACTTACCTCGTTGTGAATTCCCCACTGCCCGGTCCCTGAGCCTGGCACATGGTAGATGCCCAATAAATATTAATTGATTGACCATTAGCTGCTGCTCTTCTGTTTGCAGAGTGTCAACCAGCCCATCGTTCCGCAGGCACACACCACACGGAGAGGGAAGGAACCCGGAGGCTTTGACAAGGAGAGTCGCTAAGTTGGCAGGCTCTCCTGTCACCAACTCTTGTACATAAATGCCCGGCCTTCTGCTTCCAGCTCTACTTATTAACAGTAAAATCATGATGTGGCAGAAAGTGAACTGCAAACACTGACAGATTCTAACAGGGGAGCTGGATGGATGCCTTTCAACCCTCATGTATTACCTCTTGGTCTGTGCCAAGCCCTGGGCTCTACAGCAAGAATACAGATGTCATCAGCTGATTGCATCTTATTAGCTAGACAGAATAGGGGGCACACGGAAGACAACGTCTTTGTTTCCTTCCAGTGCCATTCAAGTTCAATATCCAGATGCATTTTTTTCCTGGGCCCATGTATATCAAATCTTGGGCAGGCCCATAACTATGAGCACCCAGAACAGTTCCATTTCAGTGTAAGATTCCCTCTGTCTTCTGATCTGTTAAGCTCTCTGCCCTTGAGGCTGGGACTGCTTTGGGTTGGAAACGGGTATGGGAAATGGACATATCAGTTTCTCCTCCTCACTCAGCTTCACACCCACATCCTACTTTGTAGACCCAGTGCCTGATATCTCTGCAGCTGGAACGCCGCCCTGGGCCCTCTGGGCTCTGCAGGTATTTTGAGTCAGCTGTTTGTGCTGGGAGAGAATCTTGTGGCTTCCCCAACAACTCCCCTGCAAGGTGTCTCCAGGCGCAACTCCATTGCCTGGGTGATGTTGTCTCTGGACAGCTGTTTACAATGCCCTCCCTCTGCTCCCCCACTCCAGAGTACCAATGAGTTTATTTAGTCTGTGCTATGAGTACAGGTGCCAGACAAATGGGTAAGTGGGGGCCAAAATGCCAACTTGATTTTTGTCCCCCGATGAGGGGGTTTGTCAAAGGGAGAAAAGGCCACCTTTGTATAATGTATCAGCCACAGAAGGGGGCTTTTTAGGATTCTCACTGACACACCCTCTGTGTGAGCGGAGGCTCTGACACTCCTCTCTCTCTCTCTCTCTCTCTCTCTCTCTCTCACTCTGGTTGGGTCATGCCTACTTATTTTACAAGAGCTGTAGGCTGTGCCCAACCTGTAGGGCCACTTGACTATAAGAAAAGCTTCCAGGGGCGCCTGGGTGGCTCAGTCGGTTAAGCGGCCGACTTCGGCCCGGGTCATGATCTCGCGGTCCGTGAGTTCGAGCCCCGCGTCCGGCTCTGTGCTGACAGCTCAGAGCCTGGAGCCTGTTTCGGATTCTGTGTCTCCCTCTCTCTCTGACCCTCCCCCGTTCATGCTCTGTCTCTCTCTGTCTCCAAAATAAATAAACGTTAAAAAAAAATATTAAAAAAAAAAAAAAAAAAAAAAAAAGAAAAGCTTCCACATCCTTACCCTACCAAGGGTATGACAATTTATTCCTGGGCAGTCCTTTTTCTCTTTGCTCCCCCACCAGGCTTATTTTTTCTGCCATCACCTCTCACCTTTACACGGCTCAGGCATGGATTAGACACGAAGACTTTTGTCCGGTACGTGCTGGATAGCTAGCTTGTGCGAGCACACTGTGAGTGTCCATGTTCATCGCTATCTTGAGAATGCAGAGATCCCATCCTCCTTGTATAGTCCCATCAAGCAGAATATGCAGAAGAACATGTTGTTCAGCACTCAAGGTCAGGGGCTCTGGGGGTAATCAACCCGGAGCGTCTCCCTTGTAATGAAGAATGTCCAGACAGCAGGCCTTCATCTCCTTGGAATGCTGGCCATGTAGGAAGGAGAGGCTACAGATAGTTGCTAGGCTAGTTACTACATTATAAAAGCTTGCTGCATGTAGATCCCAGCAATGGTTGCTTTGTCCAGTCAGCCACTTACGGACTCCTTGTATGTAAGTTGCAGGTGTAAACCGATGTCTTGACATCTGTGTCTGGGTCGTTTCTTTGGCCTCACTGGACCATCACCCACACTTGGCTTAGAGTCTGTTGAGATGCAGCTACACACCCGTGTGTCCCCCCCACCACCACCACCTCCAACTTCAGGAGACATACATCAAGCCTTATAAATTATTCTCTTAAAGTTCTCTCATACGGGGAAAAGCGCCACCCTCCCTCACAGGTATGGAAGGGAAAATACCATAGCATTCCAACATCTGTTTTCAGGGGAATTGTCCATTCCTGGCCTCCTTACCCTCTAAACCCTTATAGGCTATGGGTGGGTGATCACCAGTGCTGCTGGCTTGCCAGGGGAGGTGACTGGAGTAGTTCACTGAATGAAGAAGGGAGACCGCTGCATGGGGCTGTCCCTCTGCTGCTGCTCCCTTTATATGTTAGCACCTCATAGCACTGTTAGCCTTAGGGTCTGTTCTACAGAAACTCTCGTAGATAAAACCACACCATGGCATTACCTTGAGCCCTCAGTGATGGCGCCCTTTGCAATGGAATTCATGATGATCCCATCTTAATGAAAACATCCTTCTGGGGTACCTCAGATCCAGAGACATCTCAAATTCAGAATGGATAAAACCAAACTGATCACTAAATATGATATTCCTTGATCATCCCCATCCTAGTTGACGGGCCCACCATTCCTTCTGCTCTGGAATCAGCAGTGGTCTCCAAAGTGATCTGATTACTTTTTGTCTCTCCCTATACCAATCCTTCCTCCACCCCACAAACCAGACTAATCTTTCTGATGAGAGTTCTTATTATAACAAACACTGCTGAAAAGCCAAGCTTAGTTCATAATCTGTCCACACCCCGTCCTCGGCTCCTCTCCTGCCTCTCAGCCCCCTGCTTCCTCTGTCTTTATGCTGAATCATTCCCATGCTCTTCAAGGCTTATGCCTCTCCTCTTAGAGGAACATCTTGCTACCCCATTGCAGACCCTCCCCTCAGGTAGCATTAATATTTCCTTCTGGGGAAAAAAAATCCCTTTTCTCTCTACATTACTTTTTTCTATACCATCATTCTAGCACTATTCCCATTGATAGTAACGTGTCTGTGTTTTATCTCCTTCACAAGACACAAGCCCCCAGCGAGTAACTGCCATCCATGGTCATCTCTACCCCCTGCGCCTTGCCCAGAGCCTGCTATATGGTAGGTACTCGGTGAATGTGTGTCAAATGGAAAATGGGGCAGAAACATGTAGAGCTGTTCCGATATTCTTCCTGATTATTTCTCTCTAGGATTGCTTGACTCTGAAGCTGAGTCACTTATTCGGCAGCCGAGATTTGTGTAGCTGAAGGATGAAATTGCAATTTATGAAAAAAAGATATATACTTGAAGTGTCGCAGCAATAGCATGACGTAGATGTACTGTGGGAGAGTCAGACACAGACTGGCGGCAGAAGCTGAGAGCTCTCACTCTTGGTCAATGGATCTATGACTTAATGCAGAACCCGCCCTGCCAGTACGTGGAGCAGCCGCAATATGGTTAAAGCAGAGTTGAGAAAACCATTGTTTTTAATTAAACTTTTTTATTTTGAGGTAATTATAGATTCACATGCAATTATAAGAAACAATACAGATGATCCCCTGGACCTTTACCAGTTTGCTCTAAGGATAACAACTTTATTATTATACAACTAGTATAGTATCACAACCAGGATATTGACATTGATCTATCTCTCAATCAGATAGATTGAGTGTGTGTGTGTGTGTGTGTGTGTGTGTGTGTGTTCTGTTCTATCCAATTTTATCATACGGGTAGGTTTATATATCCAACACCACAGTTGAGATATAGAACCATTACCATCAGGGTCCCTCCTGCTGCCCTTTTATGACCACACTCACATACCTGCCCCCTCTTTCCCTGCTCCCTCCTTGACCTAAGGTAACCACAAATCTCTTCTCCATTTCTAGAACTTCGTCACTTCAAGAGTGTCATACAAATGGAATCATACTGCACACACTTTTGTGACTGGCTTCTTGGCGGAATTCTCCAAAGAACCATCCAAACATGCATAATTCGCCCTTTGGGGTATGGATATACCATGGTTTGTTTAATGATTCGCCTGGTTGAAAAGCGTCTGGATTATTTCCAGTTTGGGGCTATTATAAATAAAGCTTCTCTGAACATTAACATACAGATCTTTGTACGAAAATGTTTCCACTTCTCTGAGATAAATGCCTAATCTCAAGTTCTGAGTCTCATGGTAACTGCGTACTTACTTTTTTATAAGAAACTGCCAAACTATTTACCAGAGTGACTACACCATTTTACAGTCCCACTGGCAATGCATGAGTGGCCCAGGTTGTCCACATCTTCACCAGAATTTGGTGGTGTCACTATTTATTTACCATTCTGATATGTATATAGAGATACCTTATTGTGGTTTGATTTTTGCATTTCCCTAATAGCTAATAAGGTTGAACATCTTTTCCTGTGCTTGCTTGTCACCTGTATATAATCCTCAGGGAAATACCTGTTCATACCTTTGCCTATTTTCTAATTGGATTTTGGCTTTTTACTATTGAGTTTTGAGAGTTCTCTGTATATTCTACATACTAGTCTTTGTTGGATATGTGGTTTGCAAATACTTTCCCCCACCTTTCTTTTTTTTTTTAGAGAGACAGAGAGAGTGCAAAAGAGAATGCATACATGAACAAGAAAGAGGATCAGAGGGAGACAGAGAGAGAGAGAGAGAGAGAGAGAGAGAGAGAGAATTTTAAGCAGATTCCATGCTCAGCATGGAGCCCAGCACAGGGCTCTGTCCCACAACCCTGGGATCATAACCTAAGCCGAAATCAAGAGTCAAATGCTCAACCAACTGAGCCACCCAGACACTCCTGTTTTTTCACCCTTTTAATAGAATCTTTCACAGAGCAAAATACCAATTTATCCATTTTCGTTTTATGTGTCATGCTTTTGATGTCAAGTCTAAGAACTCCTTGCCTAGCCTTCAATCCCAAGGCTTTCTTGTTTGTCTTTGTTTGTTTGTTTTCTGAAAGTCCCATAGTTTTACATTTACATTTAAGTCTGTGATCCACTTTGGGTTCATTTTTGTACAAGTTGTGATGTTTAGGTCAGTCCCTTTTTTTTTTTTTTTTTTTTTTTTTTTTTTGGTCTGTGGATGTCCAAATGTTTCAGCAATATTTATTGAAAGGCTACTTTCTCTCCATTAAATTTCTTCTGCACCTTTGTCAAAAATCAGTTGGAAATATATGTATGGGTTTATTTCTGGGTTCTTTATTCTATTCTATGGATCTGTATGTCTATCCCTCTGCCATACTACACTTAATGAAGGTAGCTATCTAGTAAGCCTTGATGTTGGACACAGCTATTCCTCCCACTTCATTCTACATGTTCAAGATTATTTTAGTTATTTTAGGGCCTGTGACTTTTCAGAACGTATTTTTTATTTATATAAATTATATTTAAAATACAAAATGCATAAAATAAAGTTTAGAAGACGCTTGTCTATATCTATGAAATAACTTGAAGGGAACTTGACAGGAATCCCATTACACCTCTAAATTAAACTTTGTCAGGGAGAATTCACATCTTTGCTAAGTGGACTTGGGAAGCCCGCCTTAGCTCTACAATTTAGTGGTGACCGTGTATATGTTTGGGCAACCTCATACACATGGCGTACTGGCACATAACAGAAGCTTAAGAAATATTTATAGCAGAGAGGAAGGATGGGAGAGCCAAGCAAAGTCTTGAAGAGTGTGCATCCATGCTTTCCAAATCTGGCCATATATACAATCCTCTGCTGAGCTTGATAAAAGGACAGTTCTCTGGTTTTTACCCCAACCCTGCTGGTTTAGAGTCTCCAGGGGTGAGGCCAGTGAAGCTGTATTTTTAACACCCTCTGTAGTTGACTTGACTTAAGTACAGCCAGATTTGAGGATGCTCAATGCAGAAACCAGGCAGGGAAGCAGTTTGCGCTCAGTGGTCTGAGTCCCTTAGGACTGCACTGTCCTTTCCAACATTTGCCCTGAAACAAAGCAAGTAGCAGCTGCAGTCAAGTCCACCCAAGGCAAATTAACATGTTCTTCATGAGATATGGCTCAACTGGGTTAACAGCCCTGGGGGGAAGGGGGGTCCTTTCCCCTAAGGAGGAGGACTAGATTCATTTTGAACCTGTAGGCATCCATTTCTTTTCCAAAAAGGAAATAAGCAACCAGGGTTCAGCAGAGCACAAGCAGTTCCAAAATTGTAAATACTGTTATTTATTCACTTCATTGCATGCTTGATTAATTCCCTAAACTTGACGTCTGTGAAACCATGTAATAGTGCACCGAGGAAGCTGGCTCCAGCCCTGAGTGCATTTGAAACAAAACTGTTCAGATGCCCGGAATTTCTCTTTAATTAATAACAAAACAAGGCAATGGATCTATCAGACTTCTCTCATAAAGAAAACAAGAAATTAGGAATCAAAGCACATGGAGAAGAGTTAGTAAATTAAATTTTAGAACATAGGCTTTTCTAAACCTTTGTATTTGTCTGTTGTCTCTTTTTTTTTTTTTTCTGGTCCAGTCTTTTTATTTTCAACTTAAAATTCGTTATACAAGTAATAAATACAGAAAAGTAAAGGTATTTTTTAACAAAATGTATTCTCTTAATCTATCATCCAACCCCTGGGTGATTTCTACTCCCTCACTACACTAGTCTGTGTGTATGTGCATATGCCTTTCTGTGGATGTCATCAGTACCCCATTTCAACTTGCAACTTGATGTTGTTATACCAAACACTGCTCTAAGTCGTGACTTTCCGTATTTGGTTTATTGTCCTCTTCGCTACATAATATCCCATTATGCTACCATCCCATAATTGTCTCACTTTTCTTTTTCACCATACTGTCTTTAATATCACCATATTTTATTCTATTCAATCTTTTCACCATGCTGACATAACTGTCTTTAACATTACTATATTCTAAGGGATTTTCACCATTTTCAAGTTGTTTTCAGAGACAGCACTCCAATGAACATCTTGAAATATGTGGGTATTTTTTTCTTATTCTGAATTATTCCTTTGGGATAAATTCTGAAGACTGGCGCGGTGAGGTATTGGGCATAAGCATTTATATGGCTTTTGGTATTTCTGATTATACCAATTTCACCCAAATTTTGCCAAAATTGGATAGGATTTTTTTTAATTTTGCAAATGTGAACACAAACTAATCCATTGAGATTATTTTGATTAGACTATATATTTGTCAGGGTGCCTGGCTGGCACAGTCACTTAAGTGTCCAACGTCGGCTCAAGTCATGATCTCATGGTTCAGGGTTCAAGCCTCACGTTTGGGCTCTGTGTTGACAGCTCAGAGCCTGGAGCCCACTTCGGATTCTGGGTCTCCCTCTCTCTCTGCCCCTCCCCTGCTCACACTATGTCTCTCTCTCTCTCAAAAATAAACAAACGTTAAAAAGAACTTTTTTAAACAGAATATGTATTTGTCCACCATTTGCATTTTTATTGTGTACACCGGCTACTGAAATCCTTTATTAATCTATTATAAACTATAATGGGATTTCTAAATATTATAGGTATTAATCTTTATTCACAATTATGTAAGTGCTTCCCCATCCGTTGCACCTATTTCTACATTAATTTTGTCATCGTTGCTGCACAGAAGTTTTTACGTTCTCAATACTGTCAACTCTGTAGTTCTTCCTTGCTATGCTTTTTTATTGCTGTAGGCCAGAAGAAGTGTGTTATTCCTGTGTAGATCTGGTGAGACTTGAATCTGCTTTGACCAGCTTTTCTCTGTGTTGCTTTTTTTTTCCTAATCAAACGGTCTGTAATTGTAATAGATGAAGTGAGATTTGAATCAAATCCTCTTTTCCAGTTATGTGTGTGAAGGCGTCTTCCTTCCCCATGTTGAAATGCTGACTGCCACGTATCCCCTCTTGCGTCATGCTATGCGTGTTCCTTGGCGCACACTGTGTCCACCAGCTAATCCCACGTAATATTAGCTTCTTATTATGGCCGTGGGTATATATCATAATATCTGATAATGCCGGATCTACCACTTTGCTCTTTCTTTTTTATTACATGTTCCCATCTTATTTTTCCTTCATAGAATCTTTAGGATCAGGTTGTGGAGTTCAAAAGGAAAATGTTTTTAAAAGAATCTACAACCATATGGAGTTGCACAGGAGGAACACAGAAAGATGTCAAAACACATTACTCCCATGGCTTTTGAGCCATCTCTCAGCAGATTCCCTTGAGGGAACTGACAGCACTTTGAAGGCCATGGAAACTCCTTCAACCAATGGAGAACTAAAGAGTGGAAACTGGAACACTGCATCTGTCCCAGAAGGTGTGTACCAGGGCAGCAGCGAGACCTCACCCTGGGCTGGCTTATCTTGACATAGGTGGTTGGTTCTCAAATCCTTTCACAAGGGGAAGCCCTTGTGAGCGCACTTGTGCACGCACACACACACACACACACACACACACCAAGCTTTATTGGACATAAACCCCAGAACCGAGGAGAGGTCATGACCACTATTCAAAATGAGTCTCAGAACTGACAGGCATGATCTTCTTGAAGTTAGTTCTCAACTGGGCCAGACCCTCCATTGCATGTTGCCTTCTCGGGGACCCACAGGCTTCTTTCCTGGTTGTAGAGCTTGTGCGTACATTCTCTGGACCAAGGGCACCTGAGGCCTCTTCCATGTGATCACTGTCAAAAGGATGTGCATGCAGAAACCTTGGGTTCTGCCTTGGGTGACTGTCCAACTTTCTCTGTTCACCTAAAACAATAGGCAGCTTTTACTGGTTGGCCTCACCATTTGGCCCTAGCCTTTCCCAAAGAGAACAGTTTAATTGCCTTCTCGATCCCACCAGACAGCAGGGATTGTTTTAGCCTCCTAAGAGAGAAATATTTTGTGAGAGAACTAGTAGGACTCATGACATCTGAGGCAAAGACATGTGTGTTACACAAGTGCATGTGGAACACACATTCTAGAGGAAATGTAAAAATGCACCAAGAGTTCAATCAGACAGATGCAGCATGAATCTGCCCCTTCTGGCTGTGTGATTTTGGGCAAATTAAGTAAGCCTTCTAAGTGCCATTTATAAAAGAGGAATAAGAATATCTTTCAAAGTTGATATGAGGGCTAAATGAAATTATTTATTATCTCATTGTCTAAAAGGACCAAAGAAAATAATCTGTTATATGGTTTTAAAGAATGCATGACTCCATCCATAAGGAAAATCCTCTTTATACCCTCCCCACTTCCAGGATGAAAGAGAGAATATATACAACAGAGATCCTTAATCTTTAGGGGATTGTGGACCACTTAGAGAATTTAAAGAATGTTAAGAGTTGCTTTTTCAAACAAAAAAAAAAAGAGCTGCTTTTTCCAAAAGAAGCATGCAAGTCAATATTCTAACTGTAGAGATGCACAGATGCCTTGAAGCTCATCTGTGGGCTGCTCCAAGAAGCCCAGGCTGAGAGCTCACTTAAGCACTTCCCTGCAGGCCTGCCTTCTATCAGCAGGGTGGGATAAGTGACTGTGGCGGGCCTAGGCCTAATGACATCCCAAGCCACTGTCATAGCAGAGGGCTATTCAGTCTACCCAGATCCTGACACCCTTGCCATGGACCAATACTTCTTCCCGCCCCTCAAGTTAGAGGGCAAGTCTGACAAAGTTGCCCAGTTCTTTGTCTGCACAGAAAAAAAACAAAAACAAAAAAAACACAAAAAACAGTATTGAACGGATTCCTAAGGTTGCACCATCTCACTGGAGAGATAGTCTCCTTTGTGATTTATGACTAAAATGCACTAACACTTCTTGAGTTCTTCCTCACCAGGCAGTGTGCTAAACCTTTGACACCCATTGTCCTCTCTTACAGAATGAGGTAGCTTTTGCTATCTCCATTTGGTAGTCAGCTGAGTCTTAGATGGTTTAAAAGTCGTTTGCTGCAGGTTACCCGCCTAGTAAGTGATGGAGGCAGGCTTGGAGCCTGAGCCCCTCCAACCAAAAAGCCCTATTGTCTCTTCTCTGCTACCTGCTCCAGTCTCCAGAGGAACAGCAGATTTCCTGGGACATTTCATAAGTACTGACACTTGGGGTCCTTACTTGTTTCCCTGTAGGTCCCAAAAGCATTGCTTACCCCATCTTCTCTTAGCTCCCCAGCCCTGAGGAGCCCACTCTGGAAATATTTCCCTCCACATATAAGCCACACCCTGCCTGCTCCACACTTGTATGAATCCATCATTGCATCATCCCCAAAGCCGTCAGTGTCCAACTTTCCCATGGATGGTAGGCACGGTCTTCAAAGCCCCCACGTGATCTCCTCTATGAACTTGTTGCTTCCTATTTCAGATAAGAACCAGTCCTTTAGGCATATTTGAATTTCAAATAGCCACCCACCTTATTAGCTTGCCTGCCATTGTCCTCTGAGAAATCCAGGTCAGTCATTTGTGGTGAAAATGTAGCTATGACACAATGGGCTAAAAGTGAACAAGACTGTCTCAGGTACACCCAAATCTTCATGAGCTGATGCCTCGGTAAGTTTCAAGGTGCCTTGAAAATGTGTTTATATGAAAGTTTCTTGAGTATTTAGCATTTTTAAAATAATGGAACAATTCTCTGTCTCCCTCTCTCTGCCCCTCCTCTCTCTCTTTTTTTTTTTTCTCTCTCTCTCTCTCACACACACACTCAAAAATGAATAAATGTTTAAAACATTTTTTTTTAATTTTTTAATGTTTATTTATTTTTGTGAGACAGAGAGAGATAGAGCACAAGCAGGGGAGGAGAAAAGAGGGAGACAGAATCTGAAACAGGCTCCAGGCTCTGAGCTGTGAGCACAGAGTCCAATGCAGGGCTCGAACTCACAACTCACTTCAGATCATGACCTGAGCTGAAGTGGGATATTTAACCAACTGAGCCACCCAGGCACCCCTAAAAAATTCTTTTAAAGAAAAAGGGGCACCTGGGTGGCTCAGTCAGTTGAGCATCCCACTTTGGCTCAGGTCATGATCTCCAGGTTCATGAGTTCTAGCCCCACGTCAGGCTTTTTGCAGATAGCACAGAGTCTGCTTCTGATTCTCTGTCTGTCTCTCTCTCTCTCTGCCCCGCCCCCCCCCCGCCCCGCACTATCTCTCTCTCTTCGTCTCTCTCTCTCTGTTTCTCAAAAATGAACAAACATTTTTTAAAAATTTTAAATAAGTAAATAAATAAATAATAAAATACTGGAACAACATATATTATAGGCACTTTAACAGAAAGTTGGGTGGGTTTACCAACCTGTCAAGAGTTTAACCTGCTCTGCTCCTAGTCAGAGGATTTTTGTCACATTTACTCTTCCCTCATCTTCATCGGTACAATCTGCCTCCAGCTCTCTGACCCAGTCCCAACTTCTGGTGGCATCCTGAGTTAACAGAATGACTTTCTCGATCAAAAAAGCTCGCTGTGAGCCACAGAGGCTGTTGAGAAGGACTGCACTACAGGGCACCGAGACACTTCTCTGAAATCTATGTAGCCCAAGGGTAGGCAAGAGCACACAAAAGAGGAATGAGCACTTAACAAGCAGCCCTCCCAAAAGACACAGGGCACTGGGCCACATATAGATGGCAGCAGAGGAAGGCCCTGAACATGTGGTCCATGGAATAAAAGAGCTGGGATGATTTATGGCTGTCACTTACCCACTGTGTGACCTTGGGAAAGTCCCAAATGGGAATGACAGTGACCCTATCTTATAGGGTGTTGTCATGGAACATGGGCCGTGGTGAATGCCATGACGAGGTGTGACCCCCCCCGCCGAGGGGATGCAAGGGGAATGAGGTGATGCCCATAGACCATCACCCAGCCAAAGTGGACTGAACACTGAGCCCAGCCTCAGTCCACCCAGAGTGACACCCACCTGAGGGTGCCATCTTCCGGGTCCACAGCCTCCTCCAGGTCTTCCCACTCACTGTCACTCTCACAAGCCTCTTCTGCAGGCAAAGACTCCGAGAGGGCACTCCAAGAACAGAACTGTGGCAAGGGAATGGTCCCCGAATCTGCCTCCAAACATTCTTCACAGAGTAGCTGGCCTTCCCATGCAGAGTTGATGGTAAGATAGGCTTCATTTTCCACAGTGGGAGAAGTGGCTTCAGGTAGATGGCACATGTCCCCTTCGTCATCATCCCTGTCCAATTCAGGACTAGAAAACAGAAACCCACGTGTCTTCCAGCATTGATAAGAAACTCCTCTCCCCATCTTGCCTTGCTTTCAGGATGATCATCACAGCACATCGTAGGAGAGCCAGCCAGGATCCAAACAGCTCCTGCCAGAGACTGTTCTGAACATTGGATAAGATATGGATGGCCCCTGTGCCTGAGGATCCCCTGATTTAATGGGAAGAGTGAGTGGTGAACAAATGTTACAATCCAGGGAGAAAGTGCTATAGGAGCAGCAGCACAGAGCATTATGGGAGCAAGGGGAGCTCCTTACGGAGCCCAGGAGACCATGGGGGACTTGCCAGAGGACATGGCATCAAAAGCAGAGCTATGCCTCAGTTCTGGGCCATGACTTCGGTTCTCGGGAAAGCTTATTAACTTCTCTGGGACCTCAGTTTTCCCATCTGAAAAGTGAGAAGGTCGAGAAATTTAGAGGATTTCTGGGATGCTTAGAATACATAATTCTGGTACATCCGTCCATGGCTCCTGGTGCAGGGTAAGTCCTCAGTAAATAGGAGGGGCTGTTATCGCTACGACTATGAATGCCGTTTCAACAGAGGGGTCAGAGGGAAAGGGCCAAAGCGGGAGGCTGGGAACAACTCAAGCAGGTGACCTTCAAAGCACTCTGTGCAAATATCGAGTCCTTTTCTGAGCGCTGAGAAAGTGCCTATTTGGAAAGGCAGCCAGCTGGAGTGACATTTACTCCCGGTGTGACACAAGAGGCAGATGAACAGTGAGTGGGGCGCATTGTCTGGCGGTGAAGACGCAGTCACAACATGAAGAATAAGCCTTCCAGGGGCTGCCCAAAGGTCACCACACACGCCTTTTGATTAGAAAAAGCAGTCCACACAGACGGCAGAGCATTTTGTACAGTGCTTCAAACATGCAGAGAATGTGCTCAGAAAATATCTGTCGAAAGCCTGGTTAGAGAGGGTGAGTAGGAAAATCTAAAAAAAAATGCACAGGTTTAGCTTTTCACCAAACACGCAAATCCTCATTTATCAGCCTCTGTCCCCACACCCAAAGCAATGGGTTGGCTTTATTATGTGCCCGCTGTCCTCCCTTCCCTTCCTCGAAACGCCTCTTTCTTGTAAACTCAGCTCTGGTGCCCCTCAATAGCTACAGGCCCCCAAACCCCCAGAGAGCCTGTCCTCCTCCCTGGGAGAAGTGGCATGTCTGTCCCAACCTGAGTTTCACTGTCAAAAAGACGTTATTTCTGCTCGGGAGACCTACAGGTATATGTCAATGTGTGTTTCATGTAAATATATGCACATTCACATGCACAAAAAGGAGACTGTATGCTACCAGGAATAAAAGGAGAACACTCACTTTAAGAAAGTAATATTTAAAATCACTATGCACTTTGAGGAAAAATCAGTTTAAAACCTTAAAGCACTTGACCAAATTGTGTAGAAAATACATTTTCTTGTAAACATGGAAGGGGACAATGTGGAAGTTTCATCAGAAAATGGGAAATCCAGCCTGCTGCTGAGGTCCAGCCCACACCACACCCCACCCCGTCCCGAGCAAGAACCTGCCCCCCTCCTCCCTCCAGGCAGAGGACAAGCAGGTGGCAACACGTGCCCACGGGCCACTGCAGTGCCTGATAGTTCACCCCTTACCGCCCGCCACCATCTTCCTCCAATCTTTCTAGTAAGCTCCTTGCAAGAGGTGAGGGGGTCAGAGTGTGTGGAGAGGGCGTGGTAGCCCCTAGGCCAAGTGGAAGCCTTGAATCTGCCATCCCCATTCATTCCTCTGAGTCCAGCATTTAAAGATAACCATTTGGCAGACAGCAAGGCCCTTCACCTGAGGCTCAACCAAAGAAGAGGTGATCTGTCCCCCTACCAAGGGAGCAAATAACATTGCGCCTTCCAAAGTGATGTTCCAGGGAGATGTGACTTGATGTGATTTTTGCCTTATGCCCTAACTTTAGAAATAAACCTTGCATAAGATGCAACTCTAGCCAAGTGCCAAGCCATCCTTCCAGGAGGCACACAGTTCTAACCTTCCTCCATGGAAATATACTGTACTGCTTTATTAACATGCTTTCTAAAGATCTACTGCGATATGGCAGTCTCCAGATATACAATTGTAAAAGAAAAGAGAAAGGAAGGAAGGAAAAGTAAAACCTCATCTTCTATGAGTACTCTGGGCTTGCTGGGGTGCCGGCAGCCACCTGGCTTTAAGAGTAGCCACCTGGTAGACGGTAAATTCTGGCAGTTTGCTGGGAATTTCAGTTGACAGGACCTGTTCTTTAGCTGGAAATAATTCAAGAAAGAGAAAGAAACTGACTTGTGTTAAGTTCCCGCTGCGAGCCAGGAGCCAGGCGCTGTGATAACACTCTGCCTGTGTTACTTCTTTTGACCCGCGAGGTGCCCTGTGGGGCTGTTGTGGTCTTTGTTTACATTTGAGAAACCTCAAGCTCGGAGAAGTCAACACTCCAGGCACACACAGTATGTGGTAGAGCTGAAGCCAAGGCTAGACAGTCAAGGAGTCCTTGCTCTTTTTGTTCTAAACTGCAGAAAGAGCAGTTGCCTGGGACAGCCACCTCAGAACTGAGGTACAGACACTCCTAAAAGGCATCTGTGAAGAGCCACAACCCCACCAGGAACTGGTGGAATGTGTTCAGAGACGGCTGGGCATGTGTCGTGCTTCTCTTCCCATAGGAGACAGTCACTATATATGCATCTAGAGCAAGCTAGTGTCCCATTAGAGGAGAAGCTAACGTGGTTTGAGTCCTTCCTTCAGAGACAGAGAAAGGTCCCTGAATAGGGGGAAGAAAACATGGTAAAAGTGAAGTAAGGAAATGTGAGAAGACAGAGCATCGTCATTACCAGGACCATCACAGGAAAGGTCAAGTGCAAAGGGGAGGTGTTGACCATGGAGGGAGCCAGGACAGAGAAACAGTAAGACTGTCCTACTTGTGGCTCCCTGGACCACATCGGCCTGGACAACAAGCATGGGGCAGCAACCACAACCAACTGAATATCAAAAGCGCTCCCAGAATGTTCTGGAAAAGCCCTCAGGATTCTTGTGTAACTCTAGGAGAGAAAAACCCCCTCCAAAGATGGAATATTTTGGACACCGGGTACACCCTTTCAAGTAGGAACACTAAGTCAAATTTAATTTGATTCAGAAAAATAATATAATGTGGTATTTCTTGCAAAAATAATGACAAAAAAGATAGGAGGACACAAGCATCTATGTATCAGTAGAAGACAGAAAAAGGCAGATTTCACTTTAACACAAGGAAGCACTTTCTGATCAACAACCACATGGTGATAAAACGGGCCACTTTAAGAGGTAGCAAGTTCTGGGGTGCCTGGGTGGCTCAGGTGGTTGAGTGTCTGACCAGCTTAGGTCATGATCTCACAGTTCATGGGTTTGAGCCCCGAATAGGGCTCTGTGCTGACAGCTCAGAGCCTGGAGCCTGCTTCGGATTCTTTGTCTCCCTCTCTCTCTCCCCCTCCCCCACTCATGCTCTGTTTCTGTCCCTAAAAAATGAATAAACCTTAAAAAAAAAAAAAGAGGTAGCAAGTTCTGCATCCCTGGAAGTATTCAAGCAAAGCAGGCCCCCTACTGCGGGGATATTACACAACAGATTTCACGACGGGATATGAGGTTGGATTAGATCATTTTTTATCGAACAACCCCCAGATTCTGTGACTCCATGAATGAAACAGTGACCAAACTAACAATTAGTAAAAACAAACAAGCCAATTATTAATAGCTATATCAGATTACAGGATAACTATATCAGATTAAAAGCACATGGCAAGTTAAACTCCAGTATTGTACCTAAACCCACAGTCACCTTATAATCCAATGCTCGCCATTTCCATCCAACACCCTGAACTCTCTGGCAGTAAAACTTTTAAAAATCCAAAAGAGGAGCTTCATGCCTATAAGGAAGTACAGTTCCTTCTATATTTCCTATAAGATAACACTAAAAGTTGTCCTTGGATAAACCTCTGTAGATTATTTCCTTTATCATGTGATCAAGTGTATCTATTACTGCCTAGAATGCAATTGTAAGAAGCTATAAATACACTTGTATTTATGCATTTTCAGACAATGAAAATGAATTCTACTGGTGAATCGTGCTTGCCCACTCTGTTCTACTTGGCACACTAGTTTTTGTTTGGCGGGTGCAGTATACTTATAAAAATTGTGTCTGGATGCTTTTAGGGAACACATGCCTGGCACCTGTTAGTCACAGATCTCGCCCTGCCTAACTGCATTCATTACACCTGCTGCCTCAGACTTCATGTCACCTATCAGTCCCTACAGATCTGCCCTAGTTAGTCTTCCAGGATGAGCAACAAAAAAGAGCCATTTCATAGCAGTGGGTTTATACAGCGTCAAACACAAACCATTGTTCCTCATTATTTGCCTGCTTTGTGCCTGTGTATCTAGCTAGCACATGCCCCGAAGTAGTATCTCACCCTTTCTTAGTATTTGTACCTTCTCTCTGCTCCTAACAGGTTCCCCTGCACCTTGACTCTACATGATAAATACCGTCAAATTGAATCAAAGAGAATGTTTTTCAGCAGAACAGGATGGAAAACTGGAAATACTTGTGGGGGATGGGCACAAAATGAAGCCTGAGTTAAAATGGCTATTAATGGGGCACCTGGGTGGCCCAGTTGGTTAAGCATCGACTCTTGACTCTCACAGTTCGTGGGTTCGAGCCCCTCATCGGGCTCTGTGCTGAAGGTGCAGAGCCTACTTGGGAGTCTCTCCCTCCCTCTCTCTCTGCCCCTCCTGCCCCCACCTCTCAAAATAAATAAACGAACTTTTTAAAAGGGGCTATGAAAATGAACGTTTCAGTCTAGTGTTTGAAGACACAGATTTTTTTTAAGCTGGTGTTGACTGTAAAGTGTAACATTAGCAATAAAAAATGGTGATGCATACCAGGGAACTTCTTTCTTACCACAATGCTTTAAAAGGCCATGCAGAATGCACCACAAAGGTTTGTGTGCTGGGAAAAAACAGAGGCCTGCCATCCGCAGGCTCCAAGGGTACTAGGGGACCATGGGGTGAGGGTAGCTTTCCCAAAAGCTCACAAACTGTGGTTGCAGCCACTCCAAACCTTATGCTTCTTTTTTTTCCCACCTCCCCTCCAAAGGCCTAGCAGAGTCCTGGGCCCAGTAAGCATCTGAACACAGTTATTAACTGATTGCAATTTCTAGCAATGAAATGATACCATTTACAAAGTGTCTGTGAACGTGGTGATTCTTACCTTTCAAGTCCCCTGATATCGCAAACTGAATAGCAGTTTTGCCTCATATCCCTTTCCAAAGAGGTGGCCAATGTGGATGCATCCATTTCTTGCTGAAGTCTGCATAAATGAGGGGGGGAATCCTGAGGACGCATCGAGGAAGTGGCCCAGGGTCTCTCTATGTCCTGGTCCCATTGTGCCTTGCCAGTGGCCTTTTGGAAAGACTCGGGCCTGGGACCCAAGCTTTCCCCTGTGTCTGGAGAGGCACTGTCCCTCCGGCTGTCCTCTTGATCCAGACTCGGGCTCTGCTCAGAGTCAGTGCAAGTTGCCCTGGTGAATTCTTTGTCTGCTGAGAGCACGGGTGTCTATTAAAAGAAATGCTAAGGGTTATTGGATCAATGGTGCACACTAAGCAAAGTCTAAAAAGTGCTTCTTTTAAAAATAACCATTTTTTTTTTTTTGTGATTGTAGGGCAAAGCAGTTAAAAGATGGACTCTGGGGTCAGTCTCCCGCTGTCAGGACCCCAGCTCCCACTGGGCCCGAGATGACCCAAGTAACCATCTCTAAACCCCTTAGCTTCAGGCATTGGAAGCTCTTGATAAATGTAAACATTATTTTTAATAATTTAAAAACTTCAAAAAAACATGGAAGCAGAAGTAACACTGACTCTTTCTCTCACTTTCCAATAAGAAATGAGTTTTGTAAACTCTTGTCTTTATCTGTCCTCATCCATGATGGTTCCTTTTCACAGCTTCATCTCCCTTCCCATCCTGATTCCCTTCCCTAGGTGTCCCCCTCACTTCTCCAAACATTACTTGATTGCTCTCAACTGTTTACATCCCTGTTGGGCCTTTTAGGTTCTGATTTTGATGACACACTGTGCACATTAACACCGTTCAACTTTCGGGGCGCCTGGGTGGCGCAGTCAGTTAAGCGTCCGACTTCAGCCAGGTCACGATCTCGCGGTCCGTGAGTTCGAGCCCCGCGTCAGGCTCTGGGCTGATGGCTCGGAGCCTGGAGCCTGTTTCCGATTCTGTGTCTCCCTCTCTCTCTGCCCCTCCCCCGTTCATGCTCTGTCTCTCTCTGTCCCAAAAATAAATAAAAAACGTTGGAAAAAAAATTAAAAAAAAAAACAAAACAAAAAACACCGTTCAACTTTCTATTGGAGAAAAAAATCTAGACATCGATGGAAACTATGCATTGTTTACAGCACAACTTTCTGGGTTATCTGACTGTACTGTATTTTCCACTTTGACCTATTTCATAACTCTGTATAAACAAATTTGTTTTCCTTTGAAATCTCTTTCGAACCAGTTTTAACATCTACCTGGTTCCTTCACTGAATGAGTTAGATAAAATCTTTAACATATATTCATTTTTACATCTATGTGAGAGTCATGATTTTACCTTTTCCTGAAAATTATCTTTTAGCACTTCCGTCCCATGACCTACACCCCTGATGTGACAGAGAACACAGACTTTAGAGCCAGACAGGGCTGAGCTCCCATCCCTGCCCTCACCTGTATTACTCTGCCCCCGACACTGGATATCTCCTCGCCTTGCCGATTGCCCACTCCTCCAAACGAGAGGGGGCTATGTTTCCAAAGCTACACTTGTATTTAATTATAAACCATGAATTCTCACTAGTCTACTGATATACAATGTAAATTATAAGGGATATACCAAAAATTAAAATTTGAAGTGGATAAGAAATAAATAGTAAGAGCATTTATATTTTCTCTTGTAATGAGACCTCCAAAATCTCATTTTCAACCATTCCTCTCCCGCCAACTCATCATCCCCAGTACTCACTCTATAGCGATCCTTCACCCTCTTCAAGGCTTCCAGTCCATGGTACGTTACCACCACCACTTCCCTACTAACTCCACCCTCTTCCTCTGCTAAGATTCCATGGTTCTATCCCATAAACACTCCCTTAAAAACCAAGAAAACCCCGAGTTCCCATTCTGTGTTATGTGCCTCCATTTTGCCTCTATTCAGTGCTATATGCAGGTGCCATATTGTAATTCCAATTCCTAGTGACATTCTATGTGGGCTTTATGCCTGCTTCTGAGCCACTGACTAATGCCAAGCATATGGGCACAGGTGTCAAGTGGGCACTCAAGACTTCTAGATAATCGTTCTCCACTTCCTTTGTGAAGTCAGTTTCCTGTTCTCTCCTGTTCTCTCTCCCTCTACTCTATTTCTCATCTCTCTCCTCAACCATCCCCCTGACCTTGACAGTGAAAATGGTTACATTCAGATAAGAACCCTTCACCTCCCCACAGCAATCAGTCGACCAGCCTGCATCCCTGTCCCAACCTCCTCCAAGCACCAAGCCATTCATTTCTCTGTTCTTCAAATGCGTGCCTGTACTCACTATTTCTGTCAGTGTCTCCCCACTTCTCCTTGCACCCACTCCACCCAGGCCTCTGCCTACATCATTCAACTAAAGGAGCTCTGATCAGGGTCTCCAGTGACCTATGTCTTCTAAAGCCAAAGGACAATTCTCTGTCTTCACCTCACTCTGTCTCCTGGCAACATAACTGGTTTCTCCGTCCTTGAGAGCATCCTTTACTCACATACTCTACTTGAGTTTCCTTTGAACTCTGACCTTGCTGGTTTTCCCACCACTCCCAGCCCCCTACTCTTCTGCTGTCTCATTTCTTTTTTTTTTAAGTTTATTTAGTTTGGGAGAAAGACAGTGCGAGTGGGGAAAGGGCAGAGAGAGAAGGAGACAGAGAATTCCAAGCAGTGTCCACATCACCAGCGTGGAGCCCAGTGCAGGGCTCAAACTCACAAACTGTGACATCATGACCTGAGCTGAAATCAAGAGTTGGACGCTTAACCGACTGATCCACCCAGGCGCCCCTGCTGTCTCATCTCTTTGAATTGGACCTTTCAGTGTTTGGGCAGATCCCATGGCTTACTTCTCTGCACTCTTTCCCAAGGTGATCTCATCCACGTCATGGCTTCAAATAACATTATTTGCTGACAATTCCCAAATCTACCTTTTCCAGCCCTGACCTCATGCGAGGTCTCCATAAACAAATGCCTAATTGACATCTCCCCCTGACTGTTCTATGGCATTTCAGTTCTAGATGCTACTAAGAACTACCACTTCTCTGCCGCATACTTTAAACTGCATTCTGTAAATACATTCCGTCTCGGCAAGTAGTATCGTCATTCAACCCGTTGTCCAAAGCAAACTTTGCTCTCTTTCCATCTGACCACATCTAAGCCAAAAGTAATCCTTTGGGCTCTACCCCCCAGATGTATCCTACATCTGACTACTTATTATCAACTATTTGCCTGCAACCTGATTCCAAGCTGCATGCAGTATCTTACTTGAATGACTGAGGGCTTCTGTGCTCCAGTCCATCTCCAGCTCAGTGGTCTTTCTAAAGTATAGACCAGACGAGGGTATGCTCCTGCCTAACCCTTCACCCTCAAACCACTTCCAGCCCCATGGCCTCCTACCGCAGCCAAGATGCAGTCCGCACATGGCCAAGACCTGTAAGTCCCTACACGATGTGGCCCCTGACTCCCACTATAGCTTCTCCCCTTCCACGTTCCCCTCCATTAACTGCAGTCCAGGCACACCTGTTACTTTTTGTCCCTCAAACATCCAGGTTCATTCCTTCACACCTGCTATCACTTCTGCTTGGATTGACTTTACTCTAGATTTTGTATGACTGACTCCTTTCCATGATTACTTTATTCTAGTTATGAACTAAATGCTCCCTTCATTGGTCTTCTATCTGACCTCTGAAGCCACATGAATGAATGAAAATTCTTCTTCCACTTGGCCTTCCAGTCTGAGGAGAAAGAAAGCATGCCTACCATACCTCACTCCAAGCCCTCACACGGGACTTTTCTGGGTCCTCCTAGGTGGATCTATTCTCCAGACCAGAAAGACCATTTTTTCCTGGCGTTTCCCAGATACCTCAGCAAAAACACAAGACACAAGCCCTGTGGCCTGATCTTTGTGCATGTGAAGCTTGACCTTCGCACCCTGGTCAGTTTCTCAACACAACTGCTGTACCTACCTTCTTTTCCAAACTGGCAGCTTTCTGATTTCCTTTCCCTGGCAATTTTACACACCAAAGTGTATATCAAATGACCTCTTGGAGTCCAAGAATCAAAATGAACTGGGTCACAAAATCCCCTGTGATATCTCTAGTGACTGTCACCCCAGTGATAAGGGACCGATTTTATCCACATCTTATAAATGAAGACTCATGAGACCTAGAGAAGTCAGGCAATTGTCCCAAGGTCCATGCAGCCAGTGAGTGGCAGAACAGGTGCAGGTGATTGCAGGGTACCCACACAGATCCCTCCCCAGGACGAATCCCTCATCTCCCAGCTGCTGGGAATGCTGGGTACTGACAGCTCACAGCTAGCCTTTCCGCAGGAATCATGCTCAACTCAAGGGAGCTGTCTCAGCCAAAGTCAGGTCCCCTCTGGGGCAGCCCCACTCCAGCGCTGGTTGATACAAAATGCAAAGGCACAGGCTCTCTTGCCCTAATTCAAGACGGCTCAGAGGGGCCATCCCAGCTCCAAAGCTCCCTATGGCATGAACACAGGCCCCCGCTGCAGCTGCACACAGTAACTTCCCTGACTGTCCAACCCTGCCTCCCTCACCCTCACAGGGGTGTCCCCAAGAGCTGGCTCCATAAACCTCCTGCACTCAAATCTCTGCTGCAGAGTCTGTTTCCCGGGGACCCCACAAGTGGCATTGCGATCAATTTTATCTGTCAACTTGGCTAGGCCACAGAACCAAGGCACGTGGTCAAACAGGAGTCTGGATGTTTCTGGGAAGGCATTTTTTAAATGAGATTTGCATTTTAAATCAGCAGATTTTGAGTAAAGCAGATTACCCTCCATGATGTGGGTCAGCCTAATTCAATCAGTTGAAGGCCTTAGGAAAAAACAACTGAGATCCCCAAGAAAGAAGGAATTCTGCCTCCAGTTTGCCTTGGGATGCACACTGCAACATCAACTCCTCCCTAGGTTACCAGCCTATTCTTCAGAATTTAGACTGCAGCCCCCACAACCACGTGAGCCCATGCCCTAACTGCCCCCCACCTCCAACTACCCATATACCCACACACATACACACCCTGTAGATTCTATTTCTCTGGAGAACCTAATATAGGTATCAAAGCAAAAATTCTGAATTTTCCTGATTTCGATACCTCTTCTTTGCACTAGACCATACATGTCTAATTCACGCTTTAGGAGGGTGGACATACATCCTGTTCTCCATTTCATTCCTCACAATGGAAATTCTTACCTTCCCTCAGTCTGGTTTTGTATGTATTCCCCTTGATCCTCGTTTCCCCTCTCTGAGGCTTGGGCTGCCAGAGGCCCTGGCTCCAGAATATTCACAGACAAGATCTAAACATGTTACTTCTCTACAGGAAGACCCACACATTGAAGAGGCAGAGTAGGGAGGACAAGGAGAAGAGAGAGATAGAATCTCATGAACTTCTCACAGACTGACGTTTGGAGGCCAGCTATTTTCCTGCCCCAGTGGAAGAAAATGGCATTGAACCCTACCTAAAACAAAGTGGGGTTTCTCAGGACCCACCAGACAAGAAAAGGGGTGCTTGAAGGCACCAGCGGGTACCACCCCATCTTACCTGCCATCCCTGGTCTATCTCAGGCAGTGCACCTGGAGGGGGTCGGCAAAGTAGGAGCTTGACTTCCTGTGATGCCCCTCGCAGTAAATGGAGCACCTCCTACGAGAAACCAAAATCTGTGGTTAGATGTGGGAGTGGCATGGCTGTGACAGCTCCTCCTTTGGGCTCCCCCCTATCTCTCTGGCACCATCCCCTTGATCTGTTTCTCGCCTCCAGAGAATTCTGGAGAACACTGCTCTGGGCCTGACTTCCTGAAGGGAGAGAAGCCAAAGCCACGGGCCTGAAGTTCCCATGCAGGCAATGCAGACGTGCTGGGCTAGAAGCGGCCAGGGTCTGCCCAGGGTCTTTTCATGGCAGCACCTGCCAATACTGATGCCTTTTCTTCACTGAGAGAATGACTCAAGCAAATAGCTATTCATCACTTCAACCTCCCTTTCCTCTCAGCACCCCCTCATCTCAGGGGCCATCAGTCATGTACGCTCCGCCACCCCAATCTCTAAAGCTTGCCCCTTGGCCCCGAGCTTTGCTCCACTGCTCAGCTCGGCGTTCAGAACCTCTCACCTGTGAAATTGCAGTGCCTTCTTCTCTGCTCCCTGCCTCCTCCAGTGTCACCCACCTCCTTTCCTCCACATTGTTCAAGAGAGCTCTTTCCAAGCACAGATATAACCAGGTCCTTCTCCTGCTGAGCTCCCCCTCTGGCTCACCTCACACTCAACGAGCTCTGCAGCCCAGCAGGCAGGACCTGTTCTCACCTGCCTCTCGCCCCCACTCTCTCTCCCACCTGGCCCCTCTGCTCCCATATCCTAAGCTCCCACCGTGCTGAGCCTCTCCCTCCAACCCACTCTCTCAGAGCCCAGGGTGCCTTGACAGCTCCTGTTTCTTATCTAGGCCAGGATTTCTCAGCCTCTCGGCATTACTGACATCTTAGTCTGGATAACTCTGCTGTGGGGCTGTCCTGTTATGGTAGGATGTTGAGCAGCATCTCTGGTCCCTGCCCACTAGATGCCAGTGGGCACCCCCCAGTTGTGACAACCACAAACATACGTGGATTTTTTGCCAAATGTCCCCTGAAAGGTAGTATCATCCCCACTGGAGAACGGCTAATCTGGACGCCACATAATACCCGCCCCCCCCCCCCCCCTTGGAGACAATGGACTTCCACAGAATGTGTTTCTTCCCTCCCTGGTTCCCCGGGGCAAGCAGCTTTGTCTCTCATGACACTTTTTTCCACAGTCGGGTCTGTTTTCTTGTTTGTCCACCTCACTGCGAGCTCTGAGACCACGTGTATGGCCCGCCTCTGTGTCTTTAGTTCCCCAGAGAGCTGCTGACCCAGCACTGGTTCTCTCAAAACAGTTGGCTCCCACACTAGATAGATGAAGGTATCACCACCCAAACACGTTGTCCCGAGGATTCCCCACCTCTCACCACCCGGTCCAGAGTGACTAATCCACCTTGCTCTGTGCTCTGGAGGTGGGCCTGTGCAGACTGCAGCCACGATTCCTGTTGGGCTCAGCCAATGGGAGCATGGGCGGGGATCAGAGACAGGAGGAGAGGGAGGTACTTCCTGTTGGGCTCAGCCAATGGGAGCATGGGCAGGATCAGCGGCAGAAGAGAAGGGAGGTGGATGTCTGTTTTTCTGTCTTCCTCCCCATGGGGTTGTGCAGAATGGCTGGGTCTGCCACCTAATATCACAGCTCATGTCACCACGTCCACTTCACCAGCTCTCTCAGTTTCCCGGGTTGTATAATTGCTCCTTCCCATATGACTTTGGACTTGAGAGGGGTGGACAGGGAAACTGCACCCATTGTTCCCAGCCCCAGGGCTCTATACTCTCCCTTGAGCTTCTTAACAACCAGCTCACACCTTTATTAAACTCTCCTCAAGTGACTCAATTTCCGGCCAGGACCCTGACTGATATGCATAATACTTCATTGAGATTTTGTGCATATGCATAATACTTCATTGAGATTAAGAGAAGTGTCCACTTTTCACTCTCTCTCTTCTTTTAATTACATTTTTGATCACATACAGGACAACCAATGCAACACGACACATCAAAAACTGTAAGTTTAAAAGAGAAATGTGAGGAAGGGCAGAAAAGGACCTACTGTAATCTCTTCAGCCCATATATCCCCCTTCTGGAATTTTAGGTGTTCTTTAGCCAGCACAGAGCCAGGGTTTTATCTTCACTTCCATTATAAACCTAATTAAAAGCAAGGCTTACTCAAGGTCAGATATTTAAGAACTGAGACAGAAAATTAAATGTGAGAATGTTCCACCAATTGCTCTCTTTAGCTGATCCAGGCCCCTGGTGTGACTTTCGAGAGCCCAGGGTATTCCTTATGTTAGGTGGGCCTGAAAGAAACATGGGTGGTGTCAGTGTTGCACACAGGGCCAGATGGTCTCCTACCTGGAAGACAAGGCCTTCTGTGGGCCTTCCATTCACCGCCAGGATAATGTCACCAACTGCAATGGCCCCGTTCTCCTCAGCCGGCTGCCCTGGGAAAAGCCTCTTAATTCTCACCAGATCATTCTTGAGATGGCTGCAGCTCTCTCTCTCCATCTGCATGAAGCTGAATCCCAAGCCACTGGCATTCTTTTTCAGAGTGACTTCAAACTTAGGACCTGTATTGTGGGATGCGAACAAGATAAATCTGACAGCAGATTACGAACGAAACTGACCAGCCTTAAAATGCAAACTGTCAAGCAGGCAAGAATTATTTCTGCTTTACACAAAAAGATTTCATTTTGCTAATTTTTATGACAGAGTCCGTTACACTTAGATCCATTAGATCGGTGCTGTCCAATGGAAACAGGTGAGGTGCAAATGCAAATGACGAACCATGTATGTAATTTCAGTTCTCGAACAGCTACATTTTAAAAAGTAAGATGGGGCACCTGGGTGGCTCAGGCCCTTAAGTGTCCGACTCTTGATGTCAGGTCAGGTCATGATCTTACGGTTCGTGAGTTTGAGCCCCGCACTAACAATGCAGAGCCTGCTTAGGATTCTCTATCTCCCTTTCTCTCGCTGTCCCTCCTCCACCTCTCTCTTTGCCCCTCTCCCACTTACACTCGCTCTCCCTCTCTTTCTCAAAATAAATAAGCTTAAAAAAAAGTAAGAAGAAATAGGTAAAAATAAACTTAATCATATAGTATCCTTAACCCAATATATCTACAATATTACCATTTCAACATGTAATCAATATGAAAAAATATTAGTGAGAGATTTTGCATCCTTCTTATGAACTAAGTCTTCAAAAACTGAATATGTATTTTATCAATTTGGATTGGCTATATTTCAAGTACTCAATAGCCACACGTGGCAAGTAGCTACCATATTGGACAAAGCAATTCTAGATAATCAGCAAAGTTTATATGTAAAGATATAGTTTATAGACAGACATAATATGCCCATATTGTTTAGTAAAACGTATATCATATATATTCCTACTACTCCTTTAGAACCTCAATCACTTTTAGCACACTTGAAACAAAATTTTGATCACTAGACCATGGAGAAAATTATGGTAAACTCTGTGGCAATTTTTTAGCTGCTGTTTTGTTCAGCCATGTGGATGGACCATAAGACAAAACAGCTACCTCTGGGCACCAAAGAGGGACACAGCCTCAGGAACCTCCATAGTCTAACAGCAAAAGAGGTCTCTGGGTCTCTCCTGGTCTGCCTTCAACTCAGTTGGCAATCGATCAATAGGACAGAGCACTGGCTGGTAAACCTTAATTTGGGGCAAGAATGAAAGCATCTAACGCTTTTAGGTTCAGGTGTATTGTGCGACCAACTTCACCATCACTGCCATTAGGCCCCTCCCCTCATCTGATAGTCAGTTTGTCAAAGGGCCTCATTTGAGTGAGCAGAGGAGCAATGAAAAAGGAAACAGACTCATCTTATGCACACGTGTCCCCCTCCACCCAACCCCATCACTCACTATGGCTACCTTATATTCAACCTGACTTACACCTTCAGGAAAATCTCTATAAAGGGATTGAAAAATGGCTAAGCTCCAAATCATGAAATACAAAAGAAATACATGTTTTCCTAGCAGGAAACAAAGTCACCAGGGAAGTGCAAAGAGGCCACCTCTCAGAAGATATGCAAATGATGTCCCTGCAAACCTATGGAGGTTTATGGTTTTAAATGATGCTAATAGCAAGGTTAGATTTCTGAGCACCTTCCTCTCCCAGCCTGCCTCATCATTCCCCAGATCTTTTGTTACAAATATCTTGGCTGGAATGTGGAGACCTGGTCAGGAAATGCATGACCCTTTCATTCCAATTTCATTCCTACATATTTACACACAAGCCTTCGGGCAGCTGATCAAGAAACCTCAGAAAACTTGGGGAGAATTATGCCTAGCAATTGTTTGGGGACAATATATTTTTTTTCCCCAGAAACATATTCCATCAGATTGGCTTCCACTGCATCCGAAATCCAGCCACATTGTGCTCACTGTCCTTTGAGAACCCAGAGGAAGCCTTCCTGCTCTCTCTTTTGAGTTGAGAATTCAAAGGCAGCACAGGATGACATAACAATAGTAACACTCAATTCTCTCTTCTCTCACCATCTGTCGCTGAGACACAGCTCGCGGGCCTGCCGGGCAAGGCTGTTGCCAAGGAAACAGCCGTGCATCCGTCTGCCATCCTGCCATTAACAGAAGGACACTGCTGTGTGGTCCTGGGGCCTCTTCTCTCTAAGACCAGTCTTGCAACCTAGAAGATGGGTGGACAAGCTCAGTTTACACTTCATATAGCCACCAGGAGGCTCTCCCTTCGCCCTGCAATTGCTTCTTAATTTTCTGATACTTCCACCAGCCGCTTCGTTTGAATCTCAAATGAAAATCTTCAATCTAGCCTCCTTGTTAGGATCCAGAGCCATATTTTCAAGTGCCTGTTAGACAAATGTTCCTGGAGGTAACACATGTACCTCCATTTCTGTGCATTCAAGGCCACATTCATCTTCTTCCTCTCTCACATCCTCACTACCCTCTCCCCATACTGCCTAAAACATTCCTCCCCCCGCACCTGCTTTCTCAGAACATGGAACCATCCCTCAATTAATTCCTAGAGGCCACACTTGCAGTGATCCAGCTTGCCCCCTTCTGCCCTCCAAATGTCCATCTGTTTTCTAAGACTTGCCTGTTCACCATCAGAAACATCTCTCCCCAGGGCTCCCCCTCCCCCATTTCCTCCCCTATTGCCAATGCCCAGCTGGACTGTGGCAAAGCCCCAGCTAACTTGGCTTCCTGGACCCTATCTTCTCTTCCTCAGTCCATTCTGCCCTTGGCTACCCGTGGATTGATCTAAGACACAAACTGAACATGTAACACTTTTTTTTTTAACTTACACCCAAGTTAGCATATAGTGCAACAATGATTTCAGGAGTAGATTCCTTAATGCCCCTTCCCCATTTAGCCCAACCCCCCTCCCACAACCCCTCCAGCAACCCTCAGTTTGTTCTCTATATTTAAGAGTCTCTTATGTTTTGTCCCCCTCCCTGTTTTTATATTATTTTTGCTTCCCTTCCCTTATGTTCATCTGTTTTATATATTAAATTCCTCATATGAGTAAAGTCATATGATATTTATCTTTCTCTGACTGACTAATTTTGCTTAGCATAAGACCCTCCAGTTCCAACCACTTGGTTGCAAATGGCAAGATTTCATGCTTTTTGATTGCCCCATAATACTCCATTGTGTAGATATACCACATCTTCTCTATCCATTCATCCATCGATGGACATTTGGACTCTTTCCATACTTTGGCTATTGCGGACAGCACTGCTATAAACATTGGGGTGCATGTGCCCCTTCGAAACAGCACACCTGTATCCCTTGGATAAATACCTAGTAGTCCAATTGCTGGGTGGTAGGGTAGTTCTATTTTTAGTTTTTTGAGGAACCTCCATGCTGTTTTCCAGAGTGGCTGCACCAGTTTGCATTCCCACCAGCAGTGTGCAACACTCTTGATCAAAAGATATTTGAAAATGACATATCAGATAAAGGGCTAGTATCCAAAATCTATAAAGAACTCACCAAACTCCACACCCAAAAAACTAATAATCCAGTGAAGAAATGGGCTGAAAACATGAATAGACACTTCTCTAAAGAAGACATCCAGATGGCCAACAGGCACATGAAAAGATGCTCAACATCACACCTCATCAGGGAAATACAAATCAAAACCACAATGAGATACCACCTTACACCTGTCAGAATGGCTAACATTAACAACTCAGGCAACAACAGATGTTGGCAAGGATGCGGAAAAAGAGGATCTCTTTTGCATTGTTGGTGGGAATGAAAACTGGTGCAGCCGCTCTGGAAAACAGTGTGGAGGTTCCTCAAAAAATGAAAAATAGATCTACCCTATGACCCAGCAATAGCACTGCTAGGAATTTACCCAAGAGATACAGGAGTGCTGATGCATAAGGGCACTTGTATCCCAATGTTTATAGCAGCACTCTCAGCAATAGCCAAATTGTGGAAAGAGCCTAAATGTCTATCAACTGATGAATGGATAAAGAAATTGTGGTTTATATACACAATGGAATACTACATGGCAATGAGAAAGAATGAAATATGGCCTTCTGTAGCAACGTGGATGGAACTGGAGAGTGTTATGCGAAGTGAAATAAGTTATACAGAGAAAGACGGATATCATATGTTTTCACTCTTCTGTGGATCCTGAGAAACTTAACAGAAGACTATGGGGGAAGGGAAGGAAAAAAAAAAAAAAAAAGGTTAGAGAAGAATGGAGCCAAACCATAAGAGACTCTTAAAAACTGAGAATAAATTGAGGGTTGATGGGGGGTGGGAGGGAGGGGAGGGTCGGTGATGGGTATTGAGGAGGGCACCTGTTGGGATGAGCACTGGGTGTTGTACGGAAACCAATTTGACAATAAATTTCATATTTAAAAAACAAAAGTTTCCAATGATTCCCATCACCTAGAGTCCAAACCCCTAGCAGGGTATCCTCAACCTCTGCCAATCTGGCCTCCCTTTTCTTTCTGGTTTGATTTCCCATCCTTCCTCCCGACACACTCTTTACTCTTGTTACACAAAGCATATTTCAGGAACCAGTGGCTGGACATCACCTGGAAGCTTTTTAGAAATGCCAAGTTTCCATTCAGGGGACTTGGCCCTGCTAACATTCCTTCTGCTGCTATTGTCATTCAGCACCAAGCCCGTGATCCCAGAGTGACAATTCTTACCTGTTATCACTGCCAGCAAGATGCCAGCAGCAAGCAAGTACCTTTTCTAATCACGTTCATTAGAAAAAGTCTAACAGAGAGTACTAATAAATTATGACTCTGTTCTCAAGCTAGGTCAACCAAGGTCACCAGCATAAGTTAATTGCACTACAAACCAGAAGACTGCTTTGGGAAAAGAAGCAAGCAGGGACCCTTCTGCTCCCTCAGTTTGCCAGAAGGGCCCACAAGAGTCCTTCCTCTCTCTGCCAACTCCCCAGTTACTTAGAGGGCAACGCCAGCTCTGTGGCTTACACACTGAGACATGTAAAGGCTCCCACCTTCAGGACGAGAACTGAACACAGCATGGTAACATCCACATGCTGTTTGGGCGCTGCACAGAATAACGGCTTCATGCCTTCGGCTCAGGGTGTCTTGAATTTCTACTTCACTGGGAAAAGAATCCCAGGACAATGTGGCCTGAATTTACCCAGGGTGATGGGAATAGCATGAACTGGGAAGAGGGTGCCTACAAGTGCAAAGGCCAGCTGGTGACAGGTCCTGAGAGCCGATGGAAGCACTGGTCAGCTCAGGCTGGAGCGGAGAGTGTGAGAGGGCAGCCAGAGCGAGGCGCAAGAAGTCACTCCAGCACATCAGCTCTGTTAAGCTCTCTGATTCTAGAATCTCAGCAAGGGAAAAGCAAGTTTTTCAAGGGTCTTTGCAGGGGTGAGGTATTCCGCTTGGGAAATCTTTCTGCTTCCTCCTGGCTTTCACATCACCATAGAAAAGTGAAGAAGTGAAAGAGAACAAAAAGACAAAGAAGAAAGTCTTGTTTGGTTTCCTGCCTGTCCGCCTCCCACCCAGAAGCAACTGCAGCTTCTGATGTTGTCCAGGAAAGCTCTGGAAGGAAGAAGAACAGCTCCCAATAATGGTGCACTCACCTGCCCAGAACCCTTGAGGCACTGCACAGCCTGCTTGTGGGTGAGGCCACACAGACTCACTCCATCCACCTGCAGGAGCCGGTCACCTGGGAGGGGGACAGATGTCATGTCTCCGAGGCTGCAGGAAGCACTCCTCTGGGAGACCCTTGCCCAGCACCCTTCCATGCAGCCTCAAGGAGGGACAGGAAGCTGAGCTGTGAGGAGCCCAGATAGGTCCTGGCTGCCAGCCACCTCTCTGGACATCTTTATAGATCAATGATACAGAAATCTTTCTATTATTGGCTCACAGAGAGGTTGAGCCAACTCTGTAGAGCCATATCCTTCCTCCTGTTTTCCTCCGAAACCATTTTTGAAAGTATTTTCAAGTCACTTAGGGATTGTATTTATATCCCGAGGATGTTTTTTATCTCAAAACAGGTCAGAAAGACCTGGTTGATGCCAGAGACACAGGAATTCTAGAGAAATTAGAAATAACTAAGATCCGAGGTGCCCTTTCTAGCTCAACTGGCCATTTTGGAGAGCAATAAAAGTCACCCCCTTGCTTCAGTGTAGTGACTGTGAGGAAGGCCAGAGAGGAGGCTTGCCAGTGTCCTCCCTGGATACAAAAAAGTGGGGTCACCAATGCATGCTCTGTCCTCCATGGGAAGCACTACTTTCTCCCATGAAGGCCAGCAGCAATGGGCTTATTTAAAATCTCATATTTTAAAATCACCTTTTGCTTCCCAATGTGCCGCTACAAACATTTGATCCCCTTGTTAACTTATCATGCAGGTGGAACAGGTTAAATCAGCCCCTTTCCCAGGTGAGGAAACCAGGACCTGGAGAGGCCATCATTTGCACAAAGTCTAGGGAGGGAGTGAGGCAAGGCCTGGAGGCTGTACCCCCCAGGCCAGGGCTCATCACACAACTCAATGCAGTTCCCAACATACTCCGTCCCTTACCCCGCAGGATCTGCCCTTCCTTGGCAGCTGGCCCTCCAGGAACTATGGATTTCACGTAGATACCCCCATAGGGCACGCTTGTGTTAATGCCACCCTGGAAAACACAATGAAAAATTCACCACCTGTCTGCCCTCTCCTGAAAGAGCCTCCCCAACCTTCCTAAGAGATTCCCCCATCTGCCTGACACTCTATCCCAATACCTCATTTCCATGTGACAACGTCTTATATACTCACTTGTTCGTCCAGACTACATTATTCGCTGTGCGGCAAGGTTAGATGCCCAAAAGGACATGAGGGAGCTGTGCCCCACACCCAGCCCAGCACTGACCCATGGCAGGTGTTCAGAAATTGAAGTCACATCAACGCACCACATCATCTCTCCATAAGTAGCAAACAGCATACATGGATGCAGGCATAGGCCCAAAGGTGGGCCTGACACATCCTGTGTGCTTGAGTTTTGATTTGTAGGTACAAACTTAGAATTAACTACACAGTGTTCTATAACTTACTTTTGTTTTTCTAACTTAACAATAGATCGCGAACATCCCTACAGGTCACGAGATGAAGATCTAAGTTTATCTTTTCTTCTGATTTCTTCACACACGTATCCAGCAGTGGGAGTATATCATTTTTGTGCAGTTTTTTTTTTTTCCCCTTCCCTCCTCCAGGGTCTGCAGATAGAGCTTAGAAGCCAGTGCAAAGTGACCACCCTGGACCCCACTCTGGCCAAGATGACTCTGTTCTGTCCTTGGAAGCGGGAGCACCAAGCTTCACCGTGACGCTGCTCTGGATGACCATGGGTCACCCCCACTCACCTTCAGCTTATGTCCCTGCAACCCCACTCTGCTGCCCCTTCCTGGTTGTACAGCACGACCACAGAGTCAGGACCCCATCACCCAATCCCACCCGCACTGCTTGGAGTGCCTGATCATCCTAAATCTGCCCTGCATCTCCCAGTTTGTCTTTGAACTCCTAGCCCCACCCCAACGGAGGCCCCAATGACTTTCTTGGCTCACCACTTCTCATGTGCTTCTTGTACCCAGAACCACATTATCAGAGGTTGCTATATGAGTGGAATTCCCACCAAGGCTACAGATGAACATCTTTTCAACCGTGTACTTCCCGAGCTTGCCTAATCATTCTTACAGTCACGCTGAATCCAAGTGTCCCATCTTCTTTAACCAGTTCCACAAAGTAGATTTCACTGGCATTGATTTCTGAAGGTGGTGGAGGACAAGACGAACCAGCATCCTGCCCCTAAAGAACACAAAAATAAAGAAGGCATGAAGGCACTTGCCCTAAGTAAGCCGACAGCACCTCTCAGCTCTCACCAGGATTACGCACCGAAAGAAGCATGAATTTCAGCTTCAACAGAGCTCTACTTAACAGTGGTTGAATGCCTGAGGAAAGGTCAGAAGACAAGAATTATCTACCACGTGCCAGGGATTTAACTCCATACTATGACAACTATCGTGTGTGACTTGTTTGGTCATTCATCCAGTCATGTAACAACGTTAATTGAGCACCAATTATGTGTCAGGCATTGCGCAAGTTGAGGGGACAGCAGTGATAATACGGACCTGCCCCTACTGAACTACTGTTTAGTAGGGGAGAAACTTTTAATGAACTGTACCCACGGGTGGAGAGAGAGCCACGGGCTAGAAGCCCAGACTTCTGTCGTGTCTGCCCCCCTTACTTAGCTGCTTTTGGTTCACCATATTGGAAAATACCATTAATACCATAGGAAAATAAACAGGCTGAAGTAAGCTAGAAAATTATCAGTCCAACAGAGGAGGTTCCAAAGAGACCGGCATAAAACAGACGAAACTCCAATTGTTCCAGAGACAGTCCACCCTACAGAGTCTGGCAAGATGTTTTGTCCAAACTTTAAAATCCAAAGAGTAAAGCAGCCACTAAGGGTGAAGTCCAAAGCAAGAGTGTAAACCCCACTAGGCCACTGAAAGTTACCTGCCCGCAAAACTGGCCTTGTGGCCCAGAAGAGCCTGTCTTGCACAGGTTCCATAGCCTGTACCATGGTCAGCTGTGGCCTTGGAACACCATCACTCCTGTCAACTGCTCACCAAAAACTAACTCACAGGTTTGCAGCCTCAGAGGCCCCAACCTGAATCCCTCTTGGCCCTGCTTCCTGCCAAGGAGGACCTTCTGAAGTACAGCCCTATGGTGAAAGCTTCTGCTCTACAGTCCCACTTCGCGGATTCAAATCCCATCTCTACCACTCACTCCCTGAGAGACCTCGAGCATATTCCTTTCCTCTCGTGCCTCAGGTGCCACACCTATAAAAAGGGTTGACGATAATAATTATCTCATAAGCTTGTAATGGCATCTACAGCCATACCACCCTGAACGCGCCCTATCTCATCTGATCTTGGAAGCTAAGCAGGGTTGGGCCTGGTTAGTACTTGGATGGGAGACCACCTGGGAATACTGGGTGCTGTAGGTTTTGGCCTTTGGCCTTTGGCCTCCTTTACCTCTCCTTTGGCACCCTCCCTCCCCAGGGAGCATGGCTCCAGCCAAGCTTATGTGATATAAAACATATAGGTGCTCAGGATCCTGCCTGACACATGGTTAATCACTCCATAAATGTCCCCTGTTAAGATTATCCTCATACTGACCCCTTATCCCTGCTCTTCATGGGGTGCACTGTCCAGCTGAGGCACCATGACTGATTAGGAAGGAGCTAACATTCCTGGAGCCCTACTGCGAGGCAGATCCCGGGCACTTCTGTCCCCACAGCTCTGTGGATAGACATTACCTCTACTCATAAAGGATAAAAATGAGATGGAGAGAAGTGGGATAACTTGTCTGTGTGAGCCAGACTCCCAGCAAGAAAGCAAAGGTGTACAGGCTCAACCTGGGCCATGGATGAGAGCCTGCGCGAGGCCTGCTTTCAGAGGTAGTGGCATTTAAAGAAACCAGCAAGGAGGGCTAAGGACACTGGGGCCAGAAACAGTAGGGTCTCTTACTTTCTCTGAGCCTGAGAAGCAAGAGGAGGGAATGAGTGATGGAATATACAGAGTAGTTCTATGGTGAAGAGCACCTCATACAGGCTGCGCTTTCAGAAGAGGGACGAGGCCAACCTGAGCACAGGCAGGGTGACAATATTGCCCCCACCCACCCCCAACTACTGGCTCAACCAGGGTATAAAACAATAGCATATACATATATTGGTCTCTCTTCGCTTCCTGGCACAGAGCTCCTTCTGCCCTTGTAATTTCTTAAGTCTTAAGAGACTGGGAGAATCTTTTATACTAATTTTTGGTCTTTGACCCCAGTTCCTGACACAAAGCTCTCAAATCCCTTGGAATTTCTTGAGTAATAGTCTTTTGTTCTAAAGGGGCAGCTCTCGGTGGGTTTCTGGATAGCTTCAGGATGGGGGCTAGTTACCAGAAAGACCAAGCCATGATTAGAAGCTTGGAACTTCCACCTCATTCCACCCTCCATCCATTGGGGGGGTGGGGGGGGGGGAGGGTGAGAGGAGCTGGAGATTGAGCTAATGATCCACCATGCCTGTGTGATAAAGTCTCCATAAAAATACCAAAAGCATGTATGTGCTGGAAGGATGGCATACCTCAACCCCACGAGGACAGAAAGTCCTGTTTTCAGGACCCTTCCAGGCCTTGGCCTATGCACCTCTTCACTGGCTGTTCACTTGCACCCTTTCAAACATTCTCTGTAATAAATTGGTAATACCAAGAAAACTGTTTTCTTGGGTTTCATGAACTGCTCTAGGCAATTATCAAACCCAAGGGGGAGACATGGGAACCTCCAATTTGTAGCCAAATTTGGACAGAAGTGTGGGTAACCTGTGGATCTACTACTTGTGATTGGCTTCCCAGATGGAGGCAGTCTTGTGGGACTGAGTCCAATCCCACAAAACCTGTGGGACCTGGTGCTAACTCCACTCAGTTACTGCCAGAATTGCTTCTGGTGAGAAACCCACACAACAGTGTCGTAAGTGTGATGTCGTAAGTGGGGTCCTGGTGTGAGAGTAAAGGAAAGCAGAGAATTTTTTCTAGACACAGGGCCTCTCCTGGGCACAGCCAATGAGTGGAGAGAAGGCTGACATCGTCTCTGAACATCAGCTTCGTGGGGCCCAGAGCAGAAGGGAGAAAGTTCTGGAGGGCAAAAGGAGACCTTTCTACCAAGTGTCCAAGGAGACACAGCTCAAGGCGGTGGCACTGGGACTGAAGTTCATAGCCCTCTGTATCCCAAAGGTGGCTTGTCTTCTTCCTCCCTGGCATTGTCAAGAGCAAAGCCATTGAGCTGGATCTCGAGGGACAACTAGAGGCCAAGAATTATGGAATGCCTGATTGTCCATACATGGCCCTTGGTAGCAGTCAATGTTATTACCAGTAACAATTATAATCAGTGACTGAGGACACTGAAGGTTCAAAGACTGAGCCCTACAGCCCGGGAACGGCCCAGACATGGCTTTGCCTTTTCCCCTTTATGTTCTTCTCCATAGCCATGCAATGCAGCCATTTATTTCCATTTCGCAGATGAGAAAGCTGAGGGTCAGAGGGAGTAAGTAAATTCTATCTAGCTAACATGGCAAAAAAAGAGCAAAGAAGGAATTTGGAGCCACGACTATTGGAGTCCACACTGTTCTCTTTTCTCCAAATTCTAGAGAGTGAACCAAGGGATGATTACCATTAATGACAGAGGGGAAAGCTAAGGCCTCACCCTGGGCAGTAAGCTCTGAGTCTGAGCCATTTCTAGTTCTTCAGTATTTTTCTCCTGGTCCTGTGCGCGTGATGAAAAACTTCCCAGGTGCCCGTGGCTTGGGCTGTCTGTAGAGAAGACCCCAGAATTGGCTGGGCTATTCTTTTCCTCACTTGGGGTATTTCCACAAATACCTATGAAAACAAGCCAAGAAGTCAACAGCTTGGAAAGGCTGGCATTTCAGTGGCATCATGCTACATGGGGTACAGTATTTTCCTTCAATGACAGAGAGACCTTTTATAGCTGCTGGGAACGATGTCAGTTTAGCACCTCGGAAAGGATGGTGCATTTAGAATAGAGGAAGGGAAGATTCTGAGTGTGATTTAAAAACCTAAGTAGAGGTTTGTGACCCAACTATGAAAATATGGGAGCAAATGGAGAGTTAATGATGCCAGCTCCACCTTATTAATTTATTGCCATGTGATGAGCAATACATCAACACACACATAAGCACACATATGTATACACACACACACACACACACACACACACATCTTTTCGACATATCCACCAGGATGGTGTTATCCCAGTTCAAATATGAGAAAGCAGAGTCAAAAGGATTAAGTAGCTTGCCCAGGATCCCACAGCAAGCATGTGGTGGTGCTCTTAAACTCAGCCTCTTCCAGAGATCCCGCTGAGCGTGCCTGTAATCACCATGTGATCCAAAGACTAACATGTTAGGTCTTTTGGGGAGGATTTGGTAATAACAAGATGGTGGACTCCTTGTGGGTGAAGGCTAGGCAACTAATTCGTATTTACCCCATGTCTGACCCTTGACCTGGCACAAAACTAAGGGAAAGAACATGAGGTCAGGAATCAATAGACAAAATCTTGGGCAAGGTACCTAACATTTCTGGACCTCAAATTCCTTATTAGTTAAAATATAGATAGTATCAACTACCTTTTGGGGTTGGTAGGGCTTAGAAGTTACATATGTAGAGAGATCTTTCATATAGACAGAGAGAGATGAAGAGAAATTAGTTAAGTACATGCTAGAGCCTCAATAAATGTATTTACTATTTTTTTTTAATGTTTATTTATTTATTTAGTTAGTTAGTTAGTTAGTTAGTTATTGAGAGAGGAAGTGCAAGTGTGTGCAGGGGAAGGGCAGAAAGAGAAGGAGAGAAGGAATCCCAAGCCAGCTCCACACTGTCAACATGGAGCCTGACCCAGGGCTCGATCCCATGATGGTGAGATCATGATCTGAGCCCAAATCAAAAGTCTGATGCTTAACCCACTGAGCCACCCAGGCACCCCAATGTATTTACTATCAATATGTTAATATTAGCTGCTTAACAAATAAATGTGGGAGGAAGGTATACTAGTCTGACTTTTTTTAGATCTGGATATATAAACACACAAGTAGGTTTACTTTTGATACAGACTCATTAGCACACAGGGAAGTACCCAAACTCACACATTGAATGAACTGTAATTTAATGAATTAGATTGGAAGTTATTCGAGCATAAAGGTATTCAGTAGGGAATGGTGGGGCCATTGTTCTTTAATGCCTTATCCCTAACCATTTCATTCACAGATTCTATTGTCATTGTCCTTCTGGCAATGTTGTAAGCATCTGTTCATTTTCTTCCACACACTCCATGCGAGATGAGGACAGGATTTATGATTGAAATAAAAAATTAAGCTATATAACGTGAGCCTGCCTAACGGAAATACAAGCTAGGAGACCTTCTGCGGAAATTAAAACTCAATCTGTCGTAGAGAGCGATGACTCCCATGATGGGAACGTTATCTGTCTTGTCCTTGACCTCGGGTCCAGAGCGCCTGCCCCCAACAGCAGCCTAACCACAGACAAATGCACAGCAGTCAAGCGGTGCCTGGGTGGCTCAGTCAGTTGAGCATCCAACTCTTGATTTTGGCTCAGGTCATGATCTCGAGGTTTGTGGGATCAAGCCCCATGTTGGGCTCCGTGCAGACAGCATGGAGCTTGCTTAAGATTCTCTCTCTCTCTCTCTCTCTCTCTCTCTCTCAAAAAAAAAAGAAAAAAAGAAAAGAAAAGAAAAAGAAAGAAAGAAAAAAAGAAAGAAAGAAAACTTTAAAAAAATGCACAGCAGTGAAGCCTTGGCAGCTGTGTGAGGAACGCCAACTGTGGTGATTCACACTTACCAACAGGTAACCGGGGCCCTAAGGTGGAAAGACATGTAATTCACAGGCATTATGGGAAGACCGCTGTCCAAAATTCTAGTGTGAAACTGTGGTTTGACCCTCACAGACTCTAGGGGTCAACTGCTGACACCTCCCATCCCAATAGCCAGCCTTGAACGATGCCGAACCGATCCCAGCCCAGTTGCATCGTTTCCTGACAAAAAAAAAAAAAAAGGATGGTTCGATTCCTCCTTTCTGTCCTAGTCCTGTGCAAAATGTGGAAGGGAATGAAAGGAAGCCTAAACTAGGATGTGAAGAACAGGGACAGTGCTGGGAAATCCAGCAGACAGTGTGAACCGGGGCTGGTGTCTCGCAAGTGCTGGGGCCGAGCCCCCAGGTCAGCTCCAAACACAGGGTAGAAAGCACATGGCTGATGCTCCAGCTTTGCTGCCACCTCCCATCCCCTGTGGCTTCTGTCCAGCGGCAGCTACCACACCTGGGAAAACCATCTGGCCACGGGGGTCAACGTGTGCAAGACTGAGAGAACGCACGTGCCTTTCACAGGGCAAGGCAAATGGGGTGCCTACGTTTAGGACCAAGAAAACGTTGGCTGGTGTGATGTGAAGCATTTCTGTACATACGGGGAAACTGTCCAGAGAACCGGGAATGTGAGAAAGAAATCCAGGAGCTGGGATTTGCGGGCAGTCTGCAGTTCAATTACAGGATCGTTCAACCGAAACGCAGTAGTGATTCCAGGTAACTGGGAGGGAAGGGAAAGTTAACATCCCTCCTTACTTCCACTCATCTCCCCAAACCTGCTCCAAAAAAATAGCACGTAATAATATTATTCTTTGATGTGGGAAATTGTTGCTCTCTCATACTTACCTAAAGGATAAATAAAAGTGTCTCTTAAAAGAATTTGACTCTCTAGGTTGATCTCCAACGTGCCAAGTCTTAGCCAGGTAAGACCAGTGCGCTTGCTATACGAGCTCACCTTCAAGAACAGCTCTCCAGTCTCCTCCCCAGTTGATTGCCATATCCAAGCCCTAGCTATGTACAAACTCTGGAGCAGCCACTTTCCATAAGGACTTGAGTGACAAAAAGAATGTCCTCCCTGTCACGCAAGAAGAGTGAGCAGGAAAACACACAATGGCTGTATCGGTCACATCTGGTAAAGAACTCGATGGAGGAGACCACTCCCATTGGGCAGACCAAGCAAGAGTAGAGCCCATTCTGCCCAAAGAACTACAGAATTTAGTGCTTTGTGCCACAACACTGCCTCTCTGCAAGCCACCAGCATGAGAAAAGCGACGCCAAACCTATGTAATCTCAAAGATCTAGTACCTCGTGGTGATAACAAACTCCTGCAAATGGGGGAGGTTCTCCGGCTTCTGAACACAGATGAAGACATACACACCTTTTGACTGAGAAATGGTTAATTCTATGCTCTCGGGAGAATTCTGAATCATTCTAACAGCCATGTCGAACGTGAAGCCCTCCAGACGGATGTGATTCAAGGCTAGAATCTGCCCTCCTGGAAAAATAAAGCATCTTAATAATACCATCAAGGAAAGAAAGAGACATTCCTTAAGGTAGTGTGTCTGGCATTTTAAAAAGACATACCTGGTTTGATCCTTTTAGCTTTTTCAGCTGGTCCCCCAGGTATAATAGAAGATATGAAAATGCCAGGGTCAACTTTGCCAACATCTCCTCCCTCATTGATGACAAAACCTATAATCCAATGGTATTTAATAAGATGATACTTAATGATTTTGCTGCCCAGAGAGGTTAGGTTATTTGCTTGAGATCACACAGCTACCAAGTGGCACTGCTTGTATCTAAGTCCTCTGATTCTCAAACAGCTCTTTCTACTCTGCCAGACACATGGATAAAAGTTGACTGCCCCCCATTAGTAAGCACAGCTAAAGCTGGGAACACGATCCATCAATGGGCACTGAATTTTGCCCCTAGATTCAGAAATAGGAAAGAGATTTTTTTTTTAATTTGGGTGTACTGGAAGCACAATGTTACATTAGTTTCAGGTGTACAACATAGTGATTCAACAAGTTTATATATTATGCTATGTTCACAAGTGTAGCTATGATCTGTCCCCATACATCACTATTACGGTATCAAAGGAAAACTTTGACCCAGAAATTCCATTGTTTGTTAGGGACACTTAAAGGGAAGAAAAAGAAGTGATCACTGAAAAAGGCAAGTTGAGAGAGAGGCAGGAGAGGGGAGTAGAAAAGTCAAAAGGGAAAATGGCACAAGCCTCCCTTCTGCCCAGAGGGAGAGGCTGGGTCTCACCTACCAGAAGCCCTCTTACCAAAACCACGACGTGGATCCCGGCGCAGTGTCACATGCACGATTTCTCGTTCCGGCTCAGCTATAAAGCTCTTTCTCCTGTTACTTTGTGGCTCTAGAGGTGGAAACAAAGCCCCACGTTGTGCTTTTCCTCAAATTATCTGAGACCTAATACAAAAGGGGTAAACAGTGTTTTACAGACACAGGTCCACATGCACACACAACACTGGGAATGGATCACTGAACACACACTTCTGATTACCATCACTGGGTCAACACGCTTGCTTCATAGAGCCTCACTGGGTCAGTACAGGCTCATGATGAGCAGAGACAAGAGTGGGGGTGGGGAGCATGGTACTTGTTTTCTATACAACTTCCTATAGCTAGTATCTTTCTGCATTGGTCTTGGGACAAGACAGAATTTGAGCAAAGATGTACTTGTGGGCAGTGAAAAGTCAAACTAAAGTTAGAGCACGGACATGGGACAGCAAAGCCTTCCCCTCCTGGGTCTCTAATAATCGGGGGTGACATAGTCCCATAGCTCAACAAGGGTACCCTGGAGGGCTTCCCCCAGAGCCTGGGTCTTAGAGGGGACCCAAAGCAGAGCTCTGAGGTTGTTCTGGATGAGCTGGAGTGCTGGGGTGAAGCGCTCCAATTCAGGCCACAGAGCACATGGGAAAATCCCCAAATATGACACACAGCTCAGAGCTGTCCACATCTCTCCTCCCCCCAGGGACCTTGGCAGACCCTGGCAGACAATTATGGTACAGAGCAGCACAGAAGGGACTGGGTGGCTCAGTCGGTTAAGCATCTGACTCTTGATTTGGGCTCAGGTCATGATCACAGGGTTGTGAGGTTGAAGCCCACGTTGGGCTCCATCCTCGGTGTGAAGCCTGCCTGCTTAAGATTCATTCTGTCTCTCTCTCTCTCTCTCTCTCTCTCCCTCCCTCCCTCTCTCTCTCTTTCCCTCTCTCTCTCTCAAAAAAAAAAAAAAAATGCTGCTCAGTGGGATTCCCCAGGCTTAGGGGGAATTGTCAAGCCTAAATATCTTCTCTAGTTCTGGAATAATTTTGTCTTTACTTTCCCTAGAGTCCTCCCCAGAGGATGTATGACAGGGAGAATGCTGCCTACCCTGTCTATTTTCTGGTGATATTCAGAGTCGGGGAAGAGTTGTAGCTGAAACGGATGGTGCATTTCTGACCACAGCACTCCACAGAAGGTCTTCTTTGTGTGGGACCAGAGTGCTGAGAACCTTCACCAGCACTGACACATTTCAGACCCACATGCCCCCGGCCCAAGCCAAAGTGGGACTGCAAGGGCTCTTCCTGACCATAAGTCATTTTGACATTAATTGAAAAATCACAAAGACTGTGAATACGACTGGGAAGGCAGCGTGCAGTGGTGGCAAAAGCTTTAAAAGCAAGTGTCACGTGTAGGATTGCCTTTTTCCCAAACCTAGCCCACGCCCCGGCCCATACCCCTGTGCACGCTGGGAACAGGCGGCCCGGAGAGATGGTCACGAGTCGTCGGCTTCTGGATCAAAGAGATGGTCTCCAGCTGCTCCCGACCCATGCAGGGGCTGCAGGGAAAGGCCACCAGATGAGAAAAGATGACTCTAAGAGGCAGTTTCCTGGCATTTCTGAGTATGGTTCGTGGGGAAGGTAGCCGCATGCCTGGCCAGCCAGCAGACCCACAGACACACCCCATCACAGGCTGACGTGGCTGTCAGGAGTGTACTAGAAAGAATAGCTTTGGGGTCTTTCTGACTCAGAGGGGACCCTAGAGTCACCTGGGCCCCCTATAAGCCTCCTACTGTCTCTCCTTTGTGTTGGATATGCGGCCCTTCCAAACCCCCGTTTTCTTAACCATATAATAGGAATAGTATTCTTATTTCCCACACTCGTGAAGTAATATCACACGTTTGGCTCCAAAACAAAGTAACGAGTATGAAGGGTCCTGATTTTTTGTTGTTTGCTTTTGTGTTTAATCCAGCGCCCCCACTGTGATGGGCCCTGAGGGCTCCACGCAGTAACTCACCTGCCTGACCCTTGCAGGCTTTGGGTGGGCTACCCCCTAATCATACCAAGCTATGAACAAGAACTTCTCATGCAGGCATCCAACTGGCCTTTGCAGAGCCAGCATTCTAGAGAACAAAGAATATCCTATGCCCTAGGGGAATAATGAATTAAGCGGTGACACTGCCCCACCCCCAGGATCAGCTGTACACACGATAAGCTACCTTGAGGGATGAGCAAAGTAGAGAGAGAGTAAGAGGGAAAAGCAGATGCACAGCCACAGGGGCTCAGAGCCCTGGAAGAAGCCGGCGTGGGCCTCATCTGAAGAAAGGAAGGCCAGGAAGGCCAACCTTCTTCCCCCAAGACTGTCTCCAGCCTCAGTGAGCTCACAGCAGCCCCACTGCTTCAGGCAGCCGGACTAAGGCAGGGATGCGGGCGCAGGCAGCTTCCCACGGAGCCTCTTGCCTTTCCCTTGGATCAGTGATGCCAGGTGCTCTTGGCATGGAGCCTGGCACCGCTCTGTTCAGACAGGCCAGAGCTAGAAAGGGAAGGACAGGAGTGAAGGGGGAGAGGAGGCGGGTGCGGGGGCCAGGGGCAAGCACAGAGCCATTCTTCAGAGATTAGGAATGAGGCCTCGCTCTGGCTT